>NW_024543976.1:1062500-1810000 GCF_018167655.1 Microtus oregoni | reverse complement strand
TCCTGCAGAGGAGTGTGTGCATGTATGTAGGAGTGGACTTGGGGTCCTGCAGAGGAGTGTATGCATGTATGTAGAGTGGACTTGGGGTCCTGCAGAGGAGTGTATGCACATATGTAGGAGTGGACTTGGGGTCCTACAGAGGAGTGTATGCACATATGTAGGAGTGGACTTGGGGTCCTGCAGAGGAGTGTATGCACATATGTAGGAGTGGACTTGGGGTCCTGCAGAGGAGTGTATGCACATATGTAGGAGTGGAGTTGGGGTCCTGCAGAGGAGTGTATGCATGTATGTAGAGTGGACTTGGGGTCCTGCAGAGTAGTGTGTGCATGTATGTAGAGTGGACATGGGGTCCTGCAGAGGAGTGTATGCATGTATGTAGGAGTGGACTTGGGGTCCTGCAGAGGAGTGTATACACGTATGTAGGAGTGGACTTGGGGTCCTACAGAGGAGTGTATGCACGTATGTAGAGTGGACTTGGGGTCCTGCAGAGGAGTGTATGCACATATGTAGGAGTGGACATGGGGTCCTGCAGAGGAGTATATGCACATATGTAGGAGTGGACATGGGGTCCTGCAGAGGAGTGTGTGCATGTATGTAGGAGTGGACTTGGGGTCCTGCAGAGGAGTGTGTGCATGTATGTAGGAGTGGACATGGGGTCCTGCAGAGGAGTATATGCACATATGTAGGAGTGGACATGGGGTCCTGCAGAGGAGTGTGTGCATGTATGTAGGAGTGGACATAGGGTCCTGCAGAGGAGTGTGTGCACATACATGGGGTGGACGTGGAGAAGAGTGCAGGCTAGAAAGCAAGACCATCAGTACAGTGGGGGTAAAAATAAAACCCACAATCCATTTCGACCAGTAGGTACACATCATCTAACCACATTCAAGAGGCCCTGGAGAAGAGCACAACACGGTCATTCGGAGTTTTGTCACCACAAGTTCTGGTAAAAAAATGATGCAATATGATGAAGTGGACAGTGTGAGCAGTTGGAGAGGAAACCAGACAGGGGCAATGAAATGCCTCAACGGTGGGATCCCTGGTTCTGGTACCCACCCCACAGCCACACTACTGTGAAGCAGCATCACATTTTCCTGATAAGGGTTAATGATAGAAGCATTTCACCTGACATCATTCTGCTAAGGTACTAGGAAGCACCTCACCTTGTCTTGAAACACCCTTCATGGCCCTTGCAGCTCTCCCACTCGCTAGGAATCTGACTTCTGGAGACAGACAGACAATAAAGAACACTGAGGCTTTCAATTACAATGTCTCTTCTGGCAGCAGCACAGTTGAGACAGGAGATTCCTCAAGGGCTCAATGCCAAGCCTGTATCCCTCTCTCTAACGTGGATCCTTTACAAAAGGATGATAAGTTGTCAGCACCTCTCCCCGGTTTTCCAAGTATTCATCTGTAAAATGTTAATGGTAATACCATGTACTTTCTTGTGTTCTTGATGAAAAAGATTCATGACTTGATAGCTATAAAAATGCTTCAGGTACCGTGGAGCCACTGAACAGGCTGCATTACCTGGGCCAATTGGAATGAAGCATCAGCTCTCTAGGACCATCCCACCCCACCCTCTGCTGTGCCAGCTGATGAAGGATCCTTTGTGTCCCATAGATCCTGTAAGCAATGACGTGGGCTTCCTTACACATACACAGTTAAAGGTCACACACGCTTCCGTGTGTCTCATCTACATTCTCCACATATACTCACACACATTTCCACCCCTCTCACAGCACATGTACAATCTCATTCATCCCATAACATGCTTATACATTACAGTGTAGACAATCATGGATACTACATAAGCCTTACACCATTATGTACATATGAACATGCATTTCTCGTTCATATTTCACATTTGTTTTTTGTTTGTTTGCTTTGTGGTTTTTCACGATAGAGTTTCTCTGTATAACAGTCCTAGCTAGCTGTCCTGGAACTAGCTTTTGTAGACCAGGCTGGCCTTGAACTCATGGAGATATGCCTGCCTCTGCCTCCCAAGTGCTGGAATTAAAGGCATGCGCCACCACCGCCCAGCCATATTTTACATTTGTAAATGTGCTCATATATCTTCCCTCTTTTTTTCTCTCTGTCTTCATTCTATACATTGAATACTATAGCATTGAATCATGGCTGACCCAGGCCATCCATGCTCACCTCTTTTCTGAGATTTTGTAAATGTGGCTCCCATGCTCCCTCCTTATTAGGTCCTGGATGACTCCATTCCACCCTTTTGGATCCTCCTCAGGTTGTCTCTGTTCCCAGCAATGTCATAACGAGCTTCTCTGTGGCCTTCCACAGAACAAGATGCAAGCCGTGCCCTCCAGAGCCTCGCAACAGTGCTGAAATTGCTCTCAACTGTCTGTGTTCTTCACACCTGCTTGGGTGTGTGCCAACAACAGTTCTGGGCAGGAGGAAGGAATGGTTGCTTCTCAGAGGAACGAGCAGAAAATCTACCTTAGCTTTGGCTTAGTTTTGAAGGCTCAGGAAGAAATCAGAAGTATACCTCGGCCACGACTTTGAGCGAAGGAGAAAAAGAGTACTGTCCCTTTTGGCACCTAAGCAACAATGATCAATTCATTCTTTTATAGGGGACACTATGAAACAGAAAAAAATAGTAGCACTGTGGCTTGAAAATTAAACTTCCTAGCTTGAAATATAGACTATCACATAATTATACACAATGTGTGATATTAATTCTAATTAGAAATAATACAGGAAATTATTTCTCTTTAGAATCTTAGTTTTGTCCCTGTTGACAAGCTCCTCCCCAAACCCCCCTTCTACTCACTCCGCTGTGATCATTGCACCCCTCAAGCAGGTGTTGAAACTTCACACAATACATCATACATTTATACAGTTATGAGTCTGTTTTAAAAGATTAACTACAAACAGAAGAGACACGTTTTGATGCGTGGCTGTTCACAATGGCCTCTACAGCCAGTCCTTTTGTGCCTCAGTCTTCCCAAAAACATTTCAGTATCTTATAGGCATTATACAAAGACAATTTTACAAAATAGCTACTACTCAAGGACATAGTTATGCTTTCCCAACCTCCTAGATTTCTGGGCCACACAGAATAAGTAATTATATTGATAGAGATGTTCAAAGAATAATGTTTGCCTTTTGGAAAACTGAAAACTCCAGATTCCTCAGTGCCAGGCCCAATGGCTGCCATCCATCCACTTCTAGTATGAATTTAAAATAGTCAAAATGTACTTGAAGATTAGAATTAGTATAATAAGAGCATATCTCATGCCCAAGCAAAAATTCAGAGAGAACATTTTATAAAGGAGAATTTCTCATAAGTACAATGCTGCTGATCACCATTGGACCCATGAGTCTCTACCTATGCCACCATGGGATTATATTTGAGCCCTAGAGTAAAAGGTAATAGGACCTTGCAACAAGGTAAAGATGATAGAATTCTGTCCAGATGCGCTGGTATACAGCTGTGATCCCAGCACATAACATGATAAGGCAGGATGATGTCAAGTTCAAGACTACCTTGAAATACTTTAGTAAGACCGTGTGTGTGTGTGTGTGTGTGTGTGTGTGTGAGAGAGAGAGAGAGAGAGAGAGAGAGAGAGAGAGGCAGGCAGAGACAAAGAGAGACAGAGATATAAATATAATCTCTTGGATTATGACCACTGTCCTTGTACATGTGTTTTATTTTAGAAAACAGACTTCACAGAGTTTCAGATCGTGGAGAGTCACACTGAGCACCTTAGAGACCAGTCTCAGAATAACACTGCTTTATGAGTCGTCTGACATCTGGGACCATGTTAAGTTGGATTTTACTTTGGAAGTCCCTGCATTTTATTTCAACGTGAGCTCTTGAGTCAAATTCATTATGGGAATTTAATATTGTGATTGAAAGTTATTCATGTGTATTATCAAAAACATCAACTAAAAAAAAGAAAGAAAGTCCATGTGTGCTGTCCAGAGTGTGGATGGCAAGTGGAGCTCTGCATAGCACTCGCCCTCAGATGCCCTCGCTCTGGGCTTCTCTCAACTGTTTATGTCTCCCACTGGTAACACTTAAACATCAGCGATGAATCCTAATTCTGTATGGAGACAATTGATGCTACCCATGAATGCCCAGAAAGGAATGTCCACCATGCTATATTTTAGCTTCTACTCCACACTTAAGATTTTTGTCTTCATAACCCTTTGCATCCAACTGCTTGACCACAGTGACAAAGCCAGAAGACATGGTTGCCATCTTCCCGTTGGTATCATGAGCATTTCTCTAGTGTGGCAACCTCTGGGAGAGTCAGCAAAGAGGCCCAACATGTGCGCAGTGAGGACTTGGGTGAGACCTTGGGACTGACACGACATTACCCTTTCTCAGCCAGTCCTGAACGTTAAGTCCAGGCCTCCAGGCCACTTCTCATCCATTACTCTACACTCTTCCTCCCAGATCCTCCCTTCCTATTGTTTCCTGCAGGTTTTAATGTTCCACCTTGCTCATGTCTACAAACTAGCATACTGACAGTTTGTTCTCAATAGCATCCTAGAGCATCAGAAACATTAGAAGCCTCAGAAGCCTGTGGTCTATAAGTCAAGGCAGCCTTGACTGTAGTGGACTGACAGACTGACCCTAGGACCTGTCACCTATATGTGCCCTAGAAGAGAACATCTGAAGGAGGATCTGGCACCCCATTGGTTTCCAGGATCATGTGTAAAGGTTCCTACCAGTCCCAAGCCCAGAAACCAGATTCCCATACTTGCTGTGTGGGCGAGGAAGGAGCCTCCATCACTGTGTGCCTACATGTGACATCTTAAGGGTCTGTGGTCTCAGTCATAGATAGCTCAACAATCACCAGGTTATTAACCATCTTTGCTCCGAGTCTTCTGGGTGGAAAATAGTTTATACATCTCTTCTTCTGAAGAGACAACCCTACAAGTTTAACTTTTCTGGTTTACCAGATCTTATCTGTGAGCACAAGGACCTCTGTGTCCCCTCAAGGACACAAGCAGTTCTCAGGAGTTAAGACTAAAGACAACTCCACACCCGGCAAGGGCACCAGCAGCCTCAGGTGGCGCCCTCTAGTGGTGCAACTCTCCTTGAGGCCTCTGCTGAGGGACTCAGCTCCATGGATGTCCTGGGAAGTCAGTACTCCTCATTTCTTGGCAGCGGCTAGAGCTGCAGCTTCCAAGCAGACCTGGGTGTTGAGATTCTTCAGCTCATGACAAATGGCCACTATTATAACTTCTACCCATTATGTCTGAGACCCCCAGTCCCAAAGATGTGATCAGGACCTGTAGTTTCTAGTGTACAGCTTTCTACCCTTCAGCCTCAGCTCTAAGTCCTTTCTCTGCTCATTGTCTTCCCTGCTTTCATTGCCCACCTGTTCTCTTGAACTTTTCGGCTACTTCTTGATGCTATGGAGGTTGCCACAGTTGCTGGCACTCAGGAGGCAGTGGCTACGGCTTCTCAGTGGCTGCTGATGCTTGTGATGCTGTGAGCCTCCAGCCCTGCATCTCTGCTTCTTTCTGCAGCTCTCTGTGCTGCCTCCTACAATTCTGATGCTGTTGCAACTCGTCTGCTTTCCTGTCCCTGCTTCATATCATCAGCTCAGCCTACACTGCCAAAAGTAAACAAGAAAGACTAAAATAATCTTTTCCCTGGGTCTAACGTTGCAGCACCAGGGAACGCAAAACTTGAGGGTGCCACTTAGAATCTTCAAGTGAGACAAAAAGCCTGCTTCATGAGACAGAAGAGAGTGTTTGAGTCGATCGATCCCAGCAAACCTTGCAAGCAAATAAATGTTTGTTGGTGATCCAGTCATAGCAGTTCCTTCGGCCTACTAGGAAATGGTGGCATGGACACCTACAGTTCACTGTGGTCTGTGAGAGCAGAAGAGGTAGAAACGTTTGGGACCACCCTGACTGAGGTGACACTTTCAGAAGCTGCTGTGATTGTGGTGTAGTTTCCCCAAGGTATCTATGACATGTCCCAAATATCCACTGTCATCACAGGAGTCCAGCCGGCTATTTCTCTTGTGCTTCTACAAAACCAAGGCAACGAGTGAAAGTCCAGTGATTGCAAACTAGAGCCAAAGTCCCAACTTCAAAGCCTTTGCTGCTTTACAGGAAAGTGAACAAGAGACTTGCTGACATTAAGAGCTTAAAGAGCTCATAATTAATAGGAATGTGGTCTTAACCTTGCCTAATACTCTCCCAGGGCCTCAAGGAAAGGAGGTATCAACTGTCTCAGTGCCATTCCTGTTCCACTATATGCCACCCCCATTTTTCAGCTTTAAATAGGTCCACCATGTTGGATCACACGTTAACCGTATCTACAATGGCTCAGCATACCGGATGGCCGAAGGAGCTGGTGATTAGAACCAAAACCATGAAAACAAAAGCAGCACCGTTTGATTTGATTACTTTTCTGAACTGGATTCAGTTTTTATTTTTGCAAAGTACAGCAAAAACTTGGCCCCCCTTCAGGGATGGAGGTGCTGATTAGCAGAGTCTTCTGATTAACCCACGGGAAAACAAATAGGAAGGAGACCTGCCAATGCCTCTTCGTTAATAAGCAAGGCATGCAAAGGATCAAAACCAAGTCTCTGCAGTACTGGCCGCGACCATCTGCTGGGCATTCACCAAAAGAAGGACCTACAATCATAAAGACAGATCTTCTGCCTGGAGAGTCCCTCGGGGCCAAGGGGAGAGTCATGCTCTGGAATGTTGACCATGTGAAGAATAGGACCCAGGTCTCCGGACTCCTGAGGGCGGAGTCCCAACAGTGACCATCTCCAGCCACAGGACAGGCAGCTGGCTTCCATTTGCACTAACTGGCCCCTAATTGTTTCTGCTTCTCTGTTACTCACCATCGGTTGACCTTGAGCATCTGACTCTGGAGGTCACGCAGGGGAGCTATGCTCCCAACCTCCCACTGGCTGCGCTAGACAACCCCAGTGAGCTCCGGTGATGGGCGAGTCACGATGACAATCATTGACTATGTTACTTTTCAGGGTCTTGAGAGCCAATGGTTGTTGAAACTAATGACTTTTCTTTGGGGGTCCACGTGTCTGATTGGTGACCTTGTGACATCAGGAAGTCAAAAACTCCATCTCAGATCATGGCAATGACACCTTTTGATCACGCCATTCCAAGAGGCCACACGCTTTGACTCTGCATGCAGTATCCTTACGTATAAGCAAACTGCAGATGCTTCACCTCCAATCACTTTTCACCAAGCCTTAAAATCAAATCACCTTGCTTCTTAGTCCTGTCAATACTCCAAACCTAACCCCTAGGAAGGCACACTGGAACCCCGGGTCTGTCCATTCATTGGTATGCTGTGTGGCCCACAGCCTGCTTTGATCATAGAAGTGCACTCATACTTCAAATGATCTTTAAGCTTGCCTAAAGTTACAAATGGTGCCTCAGAAGGGATGATGGAGACAGTCTTAGAGAGCAGGAGGGACACTCCGGGAAGGAAGAAGTTACAAGAGAACTATAGGGAAGACACACTTTTCATTCTCAGCAAAATTAGCTTCTGGAACTGTGCTGTGTAACTAGAATTCTGGACTATTTGTCAATGAGAAGAGACCCTTCCAGAAAGATGTATCTAGACTCAGGGTCTTCAACTGACTTCCCAGATTCCACCCTGCTCCTGGCTTTCCCGTGGTTCTTTGGTTGGAAAATTGACTAACATGTCAGTATGAGATGTTTCTCCTATGATGACTCACTCGCCCACCCCCACCCACCCCCGACCTGTTTTAATCTCCGTTTCTTAGGCTCTCTCACCAAATAAACTCGGGCTCAGCGAAGGGTTTGAGAGCTGAGCCAAGCCATCCAGCAAACACAGGCAGGTCTTTCCCAGAACTCCTGTTATTTTAATAATTGAACTCTCATCAGAGAGTGCTGTCTGACCCTGAAAGCATTCTAAGTGTTTGGGGTTTTGTTTTGCTTTTTCCCCAAGTGATTGAGCTGCTCCTTTGTTCTCTGTAATCATTCGGCAAGGAAGGCTGCTGAGCCCAGATCTGGACACTGAAAGAACATTCTTCAGCTTGAAAGCAGCTATGGGAGCCACCACGAACCACAGTTCACACCCTCAGCCATGTGGAAGCCATGGGTGCAGTTAAAAAAAAAGACAGCATGTTCACGGGTGCAAATGAATGAAAATGCCGCCAGAAACAAGTTGCAAAGGCATTTGCATGCTGTTAGGGGGTCTGGGCAGCTGAATTAGATGCATATGCATTGCATTGACTGATGCAGGGCAGGAACACAGCATCCATTATTCATGCCCACCACCTCCAGCAGCTGCAGACTACCCACGCTGGAGAGGCAGAGCTACAGGCTTCACTGACCAGTGCTACAAACATCCGGCCTTCTGCAGACCTCGGCTCCTCAAGGACCCATCCTCACCCAGAATAGTTAGGCACAGGAATGTGTTCGAGATTACCTTTTATCATTATTTTTTGTGCATAAAAGCTTTAGAATTTTGACGAGAAAATAAACAGGATCTTTTCTTCCGGGAGGCCAACTGGAGACACTTTATTGATTGACTTGATTGCGAGTGAGCAGATTGCTAGAGTTCACAAGCAGCCTTGTCCTCAGGAGTACTTCAGCAGTTCGATCACAGGTTAGCATCTTGTCTGGAACTTTCCTTGTTCAAGTTCTCAGTGACACAAATTAACTATTATTTTCAAGTCAGGGAACAAGGCAAGAAAACTGAAAACTAGGAATGGAACATATGAATAGTAAGTGGAATCTGATATTGGTAACTTGACTGTGTTTGGCCCTTTGGACAGCTCAGAAAAGGTCTCGGTGATGCTTTGTGGGTTGCTCAGAGGCTAAAATCAATCGCAAGACGTTGGGGTGTGAAGCAGCCCTATTATAACTAAGTATGGCCCCTCAAGCCAAGAAAGTGTAAACAAAAAAATCCTGAGACAGACTCCTCAGCAAGAGGCAATACACAGGGCATATACCCAGGCAGGCTCAGCAGAATAGGAAGTAGCCCCAGAATGTGATAGTGGAAAGACTTTTGGCCACTGACAACAACACACTGTCTGCTGATTGAAAGTAAGAACTTGTGAGTCCCAGGAATGAATTGTGACCCCAAACAACAGATACTTTGGTCTCGATTCTGAACGGATAGAAGAGTATCTGTTAAAGCTTAGACCAACATTTTTAGGATAAAATTCTTCTAAGAAATAAGGCTGAGGAGGTGGCTTGGTGGATGAAGTACTTGTTGCATAAGCATGGTCACTGAGTTCAGATCCCCAGAACCCATGTAAAGGCATACATCACAGCCCACGCCTGTAATCTCAGCACTCCTAGGTGAGATGGGAGGAGAGGAACTCCTAGAAGCTCCTGGACCAGTTAGTCTCATCTATGCAGCCATGAGTAACAAGAGCCTCCATCACAAACAAGGCAGAAGACAAGGATGGATAGCTGAAATTGTCCTTGGGCCTCCACAGGTGCAATGTGGCAATCCATGCTGCACACACACATGTGTGCACATGTATACACACACACATAACACATACACACACAAACACATCACAAACACAAAGATTAAAAAATCTTTTAAAAACCAGCCTAATCACCATGAATACCCTGGAGCACACGAGGAGCTCCACACATGAGCTACGGTGACCATCTGTTGTCCTTGTTCAGTTACCTCTGTGTTCGCCATCACCAGACTGGGCCAGTCATGTGGGAAGTCCAACTTCCTGAGGTCTGTGCTGACTTCTTTCAATCTTAATTTCCTCCCTGCTTCTCGTCACTGATATGTGCACTTTGTATTTGTGCCAAGGACCCTTCATTGCATCTTCCACAAAGGCCTCTGAAAGCTGTTTGGAGACAACAAGGAGAGGGCCCAGCCCTGCAGGGCACAGAGGTCCCTCAGGCTGCCACCAGGGGGAGAAGACACTGTCCCCTGGGTTGGTCTGTACCTGACCCATGCATGGCTTTTATGCTGCAACTAAACTGTACCCAACTTTGAAACTATGAAAACCTCCATCACAGCTGGCTGTGAGATATTCTGACATCTGTCCTCCTTGCTTCTTTGCCACAGGAATCTTCTGCCCTGCAACATATTACCATTCCCAAAAGTTCAAGAGGGTGTACCTCCCCCTCGTTAAGTTTAAAACCTCCAAGCGCAAAATGCCCGATGTAGATAAGTAAAGGTTATGTGATTCAATTACAATTATATTTATTATGTTATAATATATTTGAATTATAATTATAATAGCTGTTACTATAATTAAATATTTGCTACATGGCAAATGTTATGCCAGCATATCTTGTTATACTTTAGTAACAGCAAGTCAGGAAATGTTGCAGCCAATCACAGCCTCTGAGAAAAAGCATCAGCCCTGCTTGGCACACTATCTATATGATGAGCTCTCACTGGGCCTTGCTTTCCCTGTTTGTTTTTTTATCATTTTTTTAGTAATTGATTTAATTCATGCATGTGAATGCTTGCCCAGAGTCTAAGGAGACAAAAGAGGGTGATGAACCCCTTATAAGTGGAGTTATAGATAGTCCTGAGCTCATATGCGGGTGCTAGAAACTGAACCTAGGCTCTGTCAGAGCAGCAAGTGCTTTAACAGCTGAAACATATCTCCAGAACCTCACTGGTATCATTTATAAATTGGAGATGATGCTAAAATACCTATGATAGAGAATCCTTGGCGACTAACAATACACATACATGTCAATCACTTTGAGACACTTGGAAGGGCTACAGTGTATCTCTGTGAAGAAGCCCATCAGCATGCAGCACACCCATCGCTGATGGTCCAGCAACTGCAGTAGTCCAAGAAAAGACCAAGAACTTGTGTAGGGAAGCTCAACTGTCTTCACCAATAAGCCTCATATTGCTGTTTTCAGATTTCACAGGAAAAAGGAAAACGAAGCCAGATGTGTGCTACACAGCAAGCAAGCAAAGGCCTAGGGAAGCAGCTCAACTCACTCTCCAGCCCTGATCACTTAGCTTTCGCTGTCAAAGCATATCCTGCAACAATAAACGTTATCCATCCTATTAAAATAAATTCAATAGACATTTGGCTCACATCTGCAGCATGAAACTTTGGGCAACTGCAAGGCTTAGTTTAACTTAGGTTGTCGGGCTTGGAGACAGGCAGGGAAATAGTGGTGGGAAGTTAAACGAGGCAGTTAAATGAAGACTACGGCTTTAACCCTGAGAAATTAATAAGAAGCAATGGGAGATGTCAGCTAAATGCTTACACACACACACACACACACACAAAGTAGAAAGTTGGATAGGGAATTTTCTGCATGCCAGTTGGACGTGGATAAGGAAGAGCTGGAGAAAGAAGGTCAGAGAACGTTGTAGCTCAGCTCAGGAATACTGATAAGACCCCAAGGACTCTGAGAATGAGATAAGCGTCCTTCAAACACAGTAAAGAGTGTGAGCGACAAGCAGAATTTGCAAAGCACACACTGAGAAAAGCTGTGTCTATGTGCAAGAAAGCCAGGGTCCCCAAAGGAGTGAAGCATGAAAAAAAAAAAAAAAACCAAGGTCTGAAATGAGTGAGTCTGGCACAGCTGTGGGCCAGGTCTTGGTCTTGGCTATGAGGCTGAGTTTAGATTTATTCTCTGTGGTTGTAAGGCTGATGAAAAAGTGGTGTGCTTGGACTTCTGCCTGGGGAAAGTGCTCTGACGTCTCCAAGAAGACTGGCTGGGAGCGGCAGCAGCAGGGAGTATGAGGTGGGCTGGAAGTCATGAGAGGGGGGGGGCAAGTCTGACTGACCCACAGCTGCTTCAGGGGGAATTAAAAAGAAAAGACAGTGTCAAGAGCAACAATTAATAAATGGGACCTCCTGGAACTGAGAAGCTTCTGTAAAGCAAAGGACACAGTCAACAAGACAAAATGGCAGCCTACAAAATGGGAAAAGATCTTCACCAACCCCACATCTGACAGAGGGCTGATCTCCAAAATATACAAAGAACTCAAGAAATTGGTCATCAAAAGAACAAACAATCCAATAAAAAAAAAATGGGGTACTGACCTAAACAGAGAACTCTCAACAGAGGATTCTAAAATGGCTGAAAGACACTTAAGGAAATGTTCGAAATCCTTAGTCATCAGAGAAATGCAAATCAAAACAATTCTGAGATTCCATCTTACACCTATAAGAATAACCAAATCAAAAACACTGATGACAACTTATGCTGGAGAGGTTGTGGGGTAAAGGGAACACTTTTGTATTGCTGGTGGGAATGCAAGCTGGTACAGCCCCTTTGAATGTCAGTGTGGCAATTTCTCGGAAAATTAGGAAACAACCTATCTCAAGACCCAGAACTACCACTTTTGGGTATATACCCAAAGGATGCTCAATCGTACCACAAGGACATGTGCTCAACTATGTTCATAGCAGCATTATTTGTCATAGCCAGAACCTGGAAATAACCTAAATGCCCCTCGACCGAAGAATGGATAAGAAAGATGTGGTACATTTACACAATGGAGTACTACACAGCAGAAAAAAATGATGACATCTTGAAATTTGTGGGCAAATACATGGATCTAGAAAAAAAATATTGAGTGAGGTAATCCAGACCCAGAAAAACAAATATCATATGTACTTACTCATAAGTGGCTTTTAGACATAAAGCAAAGAAAAAACAGCCTACAATTCACAACCCCAAAGAACCTAGACAACAACAAAGAGGACCCTAAAAGAGACATACATGGATCTAATCTACATGGGAAGTAGAACAAGACAAGATCGCCTGAGTAAATTGGGAGCAGGAGTGTGGGGATCATGGGAGAGGGTGGGGAGGGGAGTGGAGAAAAAATATATAGCTCAATAAAATCAATTTAAAAAAGAAACAAAAAATTAAAAAAAGACAGTGTCCACGGAACTGATGATTGAACAAAGGAAGTGAAGGGAATGTAAATGAGGATGGTTCTAGGGCGAGCATCTGGGAGGAGTCTGGTGCGCTTTACTGAGAAGAGGAATGGGCCAACAAGAGTCTCAAATCTGGAACTTCAGTGGGCAGAGAAGTGGCCGCAGCCATCACAACTGCCATCTGGGCGAGAGTCAGGTCCTTAGCTGGCATTCGAGGGACAGTCCCTATAAGGGGTGGAAGATGTGGCTGGACTCAGGGCTGGGCTGCAAAGCAGAGAGTTACACTTCAGAAAAGACTGTCCATATTGCCTCAGTGAGAAAGATCTGGAACGATGGAGAACCGACACAGGAAGGTAGAGAAAGAAAAGAGAAGGAACCACCCTAGGAACACCAGAGGAAGCATCTCTGCCTCCCCCAAGAGAGACCAGCCAATGAAAGCTAGAAAAAACACCAGACTGGGGCGGTGGTAGAGATGGGGAGCAGGGAGAGATGGGGAGACTGGGTTGAATGGTTGATTGCAGACAAACTTCCGGGTTAGACCCATGAAATACAGCGAGGACAAAAGCCAATAGCTCTCTCCTGTTGCATCAATTTAAGAAGAAAACAGCTCCTTACAAAGAACCCCAGAAGGACTTTTGCTTTGCAGATGTTTACGTTTGGGGACGGTCAAATCATTTTGAAGGGCACACTGCTTAATCTAAACAGTAGTGTAACGCATTATAAACCTGTAGACGGATATAGTATAGTCAAACTTTTCCACTTTTTACTTACCTACCTGTTCTTATAAAGTGGATTAGCTTGCACACTACATATCTACTCAGACACCCCAGTGTTTGCTATTAAGATGCTGGAAGAACAATCCTTTATGTCTTAGTCTTTGGGACATTCTGCTTATCTATTTGAATTCTGAAGGAGTGAAAATGTTGGCAATTTGTCGGAAATATGAGCATGTTTTTATAAAGGAAAGGGACCCATGGAAAGCATGCTAAAACTTAGATTTAGTAAGGAAAAGATTCTAAAACAACCAACAGCAATGGAACTGGGGAGCCTGCACATGAGCCTATGAATTCCAAAGGCCAAACAGGCTGAGTCAGGGGGGACACAGCGCCTCCCTTTGCCTTCCTAACGAAGGCTTTTCAAGTGCTGCCGTGTTATGAACGGCTGCTGATAATCGGTGTTCTCAGCAGAGACTTTGTTCTTAACTACTTCTCTTCTGCCAAGGACCGCTCCAGGGCAGCTCTTTAAATCATGTACTCCACAGGAAAATTGGACTCACAGTCTTCTGGGTTTCTCATGCAGCTAAGATCATGCCTGGGGGAAAGCCAACTGCAGAGGCAGTTTTCTGCCTGTGAGCTGGAAAGTCCCACTGAAGTAAAGTTCAGAAGGTTAGAAAGAGAACCTTCAGAGAGGGACAGGCAAGTCAACGTGGTGGTGCATGACAGTCACAGACACCTGACCCCAACTGGGCTCTGGTCCTCAAGCGGCAGGACAACATGGTGGGTTCTCCCTCTCGTCAGCTTGACTCTTGCTTTTTTCACAGAAAGTCCTCTGTAAATACATGGTAATTTGATTTCAACTCCTGAAAATATCCCTTGTTTGGATTCCAAAAGTTCTTATTTAGTTAAATAGTTCTAAATATCATTTTGATTTTCCCAAGCTTTTCCTTTTAAACATTTTTTAAAAAAATCTCACTCACATCATATTGTCAACTGCAAACAACCTACTAAAAACAGAAGAGCTAGGACAGTGGGCAGCAGGGGAAACTGAGTTTCCTTAGACTGCAGAGGTGACTTGCCAGCTCCCTGGAATGCAAGTTTAAGCACATGGTCTTGGATTGTGTGTACGTATAACCCCAAGTTCAGACTTTAAATCAAAAAGTTGGAAACTACAGCATACTGTCTGTATGCCTAGAAACAATGGTGAAACTATCTCAGCAATAAACTGGAAGCCCAAAAGCAAAGAATTTCTTCACAACTGAAGAACTGGAGATGGTGGGAATTTAGGTTTCTATCACTATGGGAAAATCCTGGGACAGGCAGTAAGGAGAAAGGTTCAT
The DNA here is from genome assembly GCF_018167655.1 of Microtus oregoni. Classification (NCBI taxonomy): domain Eukaryota; kingdom Metazoa; phylum Chordata; class Mammalia; order Rodentia; family Cricetidae; genus Microtus; species Microtus oregoni. The sequence continues at coordinate 1,795,096 of NW_024543976.1, read as the reverse complement.
TTGGGCTCAAATGATTAACATCCATTTGGCAGGGCATATGTGTGTGCGTGCGCACAAGTGTGTGTGTGTGTGTGTGTGTGAGAGAGAGAGAGAGAGAGAGAGAGAGAGAGAGAGAGAAGCAGTGGTATATAATGTAAAAAGTGTGTTAAACAAAATAGCTCATCTTCAGGTCTTCAGTCAGGAAGCAAAGGAGAAAGAGCGAGAAGGGGATGAAGTGTGTGTGTGTGTGTGTGTGTGTGTGTGTGTGTGTGTGTGTGTCTGTCTGTCTGTCTGTGTCCCATCCTTTTTAAGGCGTGCTCTAAATGACCTGAACTCTCCCTACATGAGACTTCATTTCTTAAAGACCCCAAGTTTCAGTAGTGTTGAGCTGGGGACAAAGGCTGTAGCACATGAGACATTCCGGATCTAAACTATAGTAGACAGCAAGGGAACGTCTTCCTCCTTACACAGCCAGTGCCCCAGATGGACAGGGAGAGGTATGTAGAGAGAATAAATGTGTCAGTTCTCTTTTGTTTGGTTCAGGTCTGTTCACGGCTTGTCTAGGACAGGATTTGGCAAATTCTTTCTCTACAGGTAAGAAGTGGGTTATCCTTTGCAGGACGTGGGGCAACAACAGTCCAGGCTGCCTTTGCGGTACAGAAGCAAATACCAAATACACAAGCCAAGAGCCTACCTCTAACGAGTAAAGCTTCCTTTACCAAACCAAGCGCCAGGCTTCCTTGCACCTGCCACAGTGTGCAATCATTAAATGGTTTTGTTTTGCCTTTCATATGTTAATTATTAACAAAGGCATTTTCATGAGCGCCTGGAGTTGAACTTGGAGGGCCTGTAGGATTGATCTGCTTTATTGGGCCAGACATTGAACTCAGTCCTTGGGAGATGAAAAACCTTGCAATTTTACATTTCTCTATTAAAATTTAGCTGTCTTTAGGTCTTTCTTCAAAAAGAAAGTGTTCTGTTTTATCAAAGGTTTTGTCTGATTATGTGGTAGCAAGAATTTAAAAGCTGCCTCTGAGGTGTCTACAGTGTTAGCTATATTCCTGTTTCTACAGGTAACTGCTTGTTTTAGGAGAAGCAGTCAAATTACTTCAAAAACATACAAAATATTCATTAGGGTTTCCTATTCGGTACTGAAGGTGAACTTCCAGGTCAGTGCAAGCTTCTCTTATAAATAGAAAACCAACCACTAGGCACGATGGATGCAAAGCTGGCCTCAGAGAAGACTCTTGGGCTTTTCAGTTTTGTACACTTGTTCTGCCTCTATTCTTTAGTGATCATTGAAATGATTTCAGTTAACATATTTCTGCTTCTTAAATATTAGACTGAATACAATTTAAATGTTTCTTTCCAGAAAAGGAGAATTCAAATATCAAGGGGGAAAAAGACTCTCGAAACTAAGAAATTTACTTTCTTGGGGCTGGAGAAATGGCTCTGTGGTTAAGAACACTTATTGCTCTTACAGAGGACCTGGGTTTGGGTCTCAGCACCCACATCAGGTGACTCACAGTCTCCTGTGACTTCAGTTCCAGAGAATCTGGTGCTTTCTTTCTTCTGGCTACTATGGACACCTGGCTGCATCTAGAACACATATATACACTCAAGCACACACACATACACAGGAAGTAAGAATTAAGAGGCTGGTGAAATGGCTCAAACAGTAGACTCACTTGCCGCTAAGTCTGATGACCTGAATTTGAGTCCCTGAACTCATGTGGTGGAAGCGGAGAACTGGCTCCTGCGGGATGTCCTTTGTCCTCCCAATAATCACCGTGGCATGTGTGCACTTGCACGTACAAATGTGTGCACATACACACACATCAAATAAATAAATAAATGCAAAAAATGATGCGGTACTAAAAATAAAAATTAAATCTTGAAAAAGAAGAAATTGGCATTCTTAAGTATCACCATATATTCGTCTGTTTGTTTTTCTGCAGCTTTTCTTTGAGGCCCAGACATACCCAAAGGAAAATTATAAACTAAGAGACAGAGTTCCTAGCATTCTGGAAATACCCAGAGAAGCAGCACCTACTTCTCACTTCCATGAAAAACTAAACTTGTCAAGATAAAGGCAAGCCTGTCTCCACTTATTTAACCCATATCTGAGGAACTTTTACTTGCTTTTAGCTTTATGAAGCTACTTGAGTTGGTCTCTGGTAAACAGCAGATGTCCTCTTGAAATGTTTTGTAAGGAATACATACTTTAAAAAAAAATGACAGGCAACCATATACACCCATGACTAAAATGATCTGTTAAGAAATGAAATGAGAACCCAAGGACAATGGCACGGGGTTTTGAACCTACGTAATGTGCTGGCTTTGTGGGAGCCTAGCCAGTTTGGAGGTTCACCTTCCTAGAAATGCACGGAGGGGGGAGGACCTAGGACTTACCACAGGGCAGGGAAATCTGACTGCTCTTTGGGCTGGAGAGGGAGGGGGAGAGGAGTGGGGGGAGGGGGAGAAGGGTGGGAGGAGGGGGAGAAGGGTGGGAGGAGGGGGAGGGAAATGGGAGGCTGGGAGGAGGAGGAAATTTGTTTTTTTTTTTCCTCTTTTCTCAATAAAAAAAAGTTAAAAAAAATAATAAAAAAAAAGAAATGAAATGGTGAGATCTGGACAGGTAGCTCAGTAAATATGGAAAGAAAATAAGTAGGTAACAATATTTGAAAAGAAGCATGGAATGCTTTTTAAAAGTTCCAAGCTCAGTTCTCAGCACCTGTGTTGGGCAGCTCATAATGGTTTATAGCTCCTGCTCCAAGCGCATCTGAGACCTCCAGCCTCTGTGGGCTCTTTTATTCCCACATACTTCCACAGATGCGTGCACACACACACACACACACACACAGTTATTTTAAAAAGAAAGAATAACATGAAATTGTCTCACTCAGGCAACACTAGGGGTGACTTTCTTGACCACTCAGACCATCTTTAACATTTTCACATAAAGTAGCCAGCACCCTGTTCCAGGGAGACCATGTCTTCTCAGCCATCACCGCACTGATTCTCAAGAGAAACTTGCTCTTCAGTTTACACACTCTAGGGAGTCGATGGGAAGGATCCTTTTATGTGTCACAGGTCAAACTGTCCCTGTGAACGGGAGTTGAGATTAAGCACCACGCCACACAAGCAAAGGCTTGCTGCTTTTACATCCAGACATCTTGAGATGGGAGAATTTCCAAAGACTCCCAGAGGACCAAGTCCTCTGTGAGCAGCAATCATCCCCTGAACATTACAGGAAACCCCTAATCTTCCAGGAACCACCACATTTGAATTGCTGCTTGACATTTATAGATAAACAAACAATGCAATGGCTGAGCAGAAAGGCTAACGCATTCTCCACCTGCCACACAACCTGGACCATTCAAATTTAGACATGACTAGCATCCCATCTACAATGGAACATTCCACAACAGGCCCTGATCCTCCGGGTAGCTCCTTAATCTGTCACTGGGCAAGAAAGAAAGAGAGAGGGAGGGAGGGAGGGAGGTAGGGAGGGAGGAAGGAAGGAAGGAAGGGATACAGTGAAGTCTGGAGGTTGAAGGTTACAGACCTGGAAGGCTTGAGGTTTGAGGTCACAGACACGGGACATCTGCCATGCTTTTGAACACCCCTGTTCTCCCCTTGACATATGTAGTCCCTTCTCCTACAAGAAGAGGCTAACCACAGAACAAAGAAAGATGACTATCATTGAGAAGAAAAGGTATGCTAAGGCTTCCAGTGCCTGTAAAATATTTTATCGTCTTTCTTCCCTTCCTCCTTTTTAGAGGAATAACCCCAAGAATGCAAACATTACAATTTTATTATATATATGAAATATAAACTTTCAGTGGTGGTCAGCGTAACAAAGAAAGATGGAATGCACTGGAGGCACAGTGGAAAGGTACCAAATTTAAACTGAGAGCAACAGCCCCTGGAAGGACACTCTCCAGTTGAGTTCAGGAGCTGCCCACACATGGGCAGGAGTCCAGTTAGCACAGTGAGGTGCCCTGAGAAGATGACAGTAGTGTCCTGGAATGCGAAGAAAGAAGAAAATGATCATCAAAGACAAGAAATACAGCAGTCGTCAAAGCCTTTGTAGGGCTGTGTTCTTGACGATGGAAAGAAAGCAGAGAACTAAAAGCCAGAGGATTATATAATTAACCTGTGTGATTACAGCTCTCCATTGCTGCAACGAGATACCTGAGGTAACCAATTTATGAGGAGAAAGGTTTGCTTTGGTTCATGGCTGCAGAAGTTTCAGTCGGTGCCTCCTTTGTCCCATTACCTAGGCCTATGGTGAGATCATGGTGTACACATGTAGAAGACAGAAGCTGTTCACTTAATAGCAACGAGGAAGCTGTCACAGTTAGTGTTAGCTGTCAACTTGATACAGCCTCGAATCACCTGAAGAATGACTCAGTGGGTCTGCGGGTCTGTCTCTGGAGGGATTGTATGATGGTTAATTGATGCAGAAGCATATAGTCCATTATGGGTTGAACCATTCCTTGGGCAAAGTGGTCCTGGGCTTCTAGGTAAGCAGAGAAAACTAGCTGAGCGTGAGTCTGGGAGCCATTCAGCAAGCAAGGCTCCTCAGCAGTTTCTGCCTCGAGTTCCTGCTGAGTCCCTGTCCTGACTTCCCTCGGTGATGGACTGTGATGTATAATCTAAATAAACCCTTCATCCTCTAAGTTGCCTTTATGTCAGTGTTTTTTTGCTGTTTCACAGCAATATAAAGGAAAGTAAAACAGAACCAGAGAGAGAGAATGGCTGGGGGCACCAGCATCCTTCCAAGGGCAGTCCCGTAATGATAAAACGTCTTTCCACAAAATCCCAACTTTTAAAGGTCCCACTATGGCCCAGTACACCGTGGGCTATGGACTAAGGCAGGTAATCCAAATGCAAGCTTACAGCAATTTACATTCTCATGATGGCGGAAGAGCGAACTCAGACGGGTGGGGAGCAGTTATCACAGAAATATATTGTGAGTACCTGTTCCACGGTGATGGTGGTCGAGATGAATAGGTGAGCAGATTCTGGAGCTGTGCTGAATTAGGAGCACCTCTCTAAAGGCACAGTCCCATCCTCGTGCACAGATGTTTCTGTAAAGCACTTGTCTGTCCTTTTTTCCCCCACCTAGAGACAGTTGCCGGGGCAGGAACAGTGTCTCTGATAAGTATGTCTTTACTCTCAGTACCATGTCCTTCTATTGCGACAGGGCTGTCCTCCAGGAAGAAGGAATGCTGAATCCAGGAGAGTGGAAAGGAGCGAAGGTGTGTTAGGGAGTGTCCACCGGTAGCCATGGAGATCTCGTGGCAGAGCAAGCTTGCTTACAAGCCTGGAGTAAAATAGGAGAGGGAGGAAACAAAACGCCACAGTCCTCTTTGAGGTCACCCCTCCCTGCAGTGTTCTGAGGACTTCCCACAAGGCTCTACCCCTCAACGTTTCTGCTACCCCTCAGTAATCATTCTGGGACACAAATATTTAACATAGGGACAAGGGAGACTTTTAAGACCCAAACTACAGCACTCAGTAGTTTCTCCGAAGATGCTTATTTTGGCTCGCAGTGAAGTGCTTGGCCCACGACTCAGGCCACAGTACTGTCTAGAAATGTCAGTGGCTGCAGCAGGATTTTTTTGGCTCTGGAGGGGTAAGAGCTAAGGGACATCTTTCTGGGGTGGACTAGAACAGCATCACCTAAAGAAAGTCAGGACCGTGAATTACTCTGAGTCTGGTCTCTCTCTGCTGATAAAGCCACCGGAATTCAGTCATGTGCCTCCACCCTCATGTCTTTACCCAGCCAAAGGCCTTGTCTCTGAGCACCATGGTCAGATTAAATCCCCCTGCTCATACTTCACAAGTGAGATTAAACTTCAGCATTAGTTTTAGAGGAACAAACCATATTTATGCCCAGCAAGAGGCAACAGCCACCCTAGTGTTTTCCTAGTAATTTCCCATTCCATCTGCTCGTTGCCCCTAATAAATGATTGGTAATAATAGAAAGTCTCTTCTATTTTTGAACTTTTCTTTTATCCTTGAGATTATAATATAATTATATAATTCTTCCTTCCCTTCCCATCCTCCAAATTCTCCCTTATATCTCTTCTTTGTCTTTTTCAAATTCATCGCCTCTTTTGGCCATTCATTTTGTTAGATACATGTATATATAATATATACATACACAAATATATACATACATATATGATATATACATACATATACATCACATATATACACGTATGATGTATACATGCACATATACACACACACATATACATAAAACCTTTTGGCTCTGTAAAATGTTACCCATGTGGATGTTTCCGTGATGACCATCCTGAACATATGCCTATCTCATCTGGTCTCGGAAGCTAAGCAGGGATGGGCTTAGGTCTACATCTGTGTGCACAGTGCTCTCTGGAAGGACTTTGGCAGCCAGCACTCTCTGCTCACACTTGGGATGCACATGGCTAATAGCACTGTGGCAGACCGCACTGGGCATGCCTCCCATACTGGCACGGGTACCAGGTTCCAGCTTGGCACTCCCCTTCCCAGGCAGTGGATGCTCAGCTCTTAATGCAATCAGACCTGGGAGTGCACATATCCTGGTGCCTCCCAGGGCAGAAGACTCTTATACAGAAAGGGAGGGCACATTCTCTTGGGAAAATGGTAATCTAAACGCTTCCATCTTCCTTAACTTCTAGGAAAATCGAGCTGGTAAACACTGAGGGGCACTCGCGTAGAAGAGCCATGTCAGCTGTCTTTGGGCTTGTGACCCATTTGGACAGAGACCCTGCTGTAAAGGGAGAAGGCTCATAGAACTCAGTGAGAATCCGGCGTGATTCGCTCCACATCAACCACTCACACCCGTCAGTGCACTGTCGTGGACAAATGTGTGAAGGACCCAGGGTCTTCCTGACAGGGAGATGCCCTACCAGGTGAGATGCCTGGGAACAGGCCAAAGGAGCCCTCCTCCACACTCCAGGTGCCTCCTCACCCCACTCATCAACGCTCTCCTCTGAGTTCGTCATTATGAACAACCTTTTAGCATGGTTTTCCTGGACTCCAGGCACCTCTATCCCAGTAGCCTTCAGGGCTTACGACTTCTTCTCCACCCTCCCATCCCATCCCTGATCCATGGCGCATATTCAGTTAAGGGCCACTAGAGAATCCTTGTGGGAGTGGCCTAGTGGCAGATGACCGAGGACTGGGCCAGTGCTAGGAAAGAGGTCAGATACTGCCTGCCAAGGAAGGGCGGGACTGCACTTGGGGGACATGCTGAGAGGGGCAGCCAGGAAGCATGGATGAACACCCAGATAAGGGTCCATCCCCCTTGGCAGATACTCACAGGTGTCTGGCTCTGAGTTGTGATATAAATGTAGCTCTAGTCGGATATTCTAATGAGATTCTTACCTGAACACTGGGCTAAAACCCAAATTTATATAAGTGATTATGAGCTCCTTTTAGGATTATGAGCTCCTGTGCAGCCTGCCGCAAAAGGTCTAGTTCATAGATAATTTCTTTGTTCTACCCCTTCATTTGCTTGTCTATCATTTATCCTAATTCTCCCCTGGGTGAGATGCTAGGAACGCAACGGGGAATGAAGACAGATTCAGCATTCCCTCATACAGCTCACGTGATAGAGAGAAACAAGTAAACAGGCCAACTCAATCTGAAGTCTAGGTGCACAGCTAGCTGGGCCTCAAAGGGCAGGATGTCGGGAGCTGAGAGGTGAGAGGCCAGGCTTAACTTTGGGAACTCAGAAATAAAGCCTGAAGGTCCTGGTTTCTGGATGAACTCCTGCAGCTCCCATCCCAAAGCCAAGCCTTTCCTGTGAGGCCTGCCTCAGAATTTTCTCTAATATCCCAGGCCCCATTCCAGGCAGAGTTTATCCCCTTCACTGCAATTCCTTATTCCGTGAGTGATTTGTTTGCTTTTCAAGTGGATGCCTATGCCGAAAGCCTTTTGAACGTGTAAGGTAGTGGGGCCTTGGGAGATGAGTAAGATTCCCTGGGGTAGGTGAGGTTATGTGAGCAGAGCCTCAAGAGGATGAGCATCCCTCCAAAAGTCTGTGAGAGCTGGCTTTGCCTTTCTCTATTCAATTTAATGATACACAGAGTTGTGTTCAACTTGCCACTCAGGAGGAGGTTGCCACCAGAGCCCTGATGTTCAGAAACCCTGACCTCATAATTCCAGCTCTCCGGCACTGTAAGAAAGAAATATTCATTGCCAACCTGTGGCAACTGGATATAGCAGCCCAGGCTGGTTGAAATACACACCTTGGAAAGGTTAGGTACACAGTCTCCAAGAGGTGTACTTGCCTCAGCATGTGTATGCAGCAGCCTAGATGGCAGTGTTCAATGTTCTTACATCCAAGTTCATCTTTATCTAAAGCCAGCCAAGCTCTGTCATCTCACCTCCAAGTGTGTCGCTCACTGCCAGATGGGACATAGGCGTACGCGCATCCTTGCTGGCTCCCTGTCTTGTCACACCTCACACGGCATTCTCACCCACTCTGTGCATGTGCCTGTGTTCTATTGGTTATACCAGCTTCCTTTGCCTGAGGCTCAGAAGAAACCACGGACTGGAGAAAATGCTCATGATCGATACCTAGGGGAGAGACGGGAGAGGTTCAACTCTCCTACTGAAAGCCACGCTTGCTGGTAAGAATAACTATGACCTCATTTCTGTAACAAACTTTAGAGATTTCAATTCCATTTAAAATACAAAATGTAGGTGGAGCACAGAATTGTCCTATGTTTATTAATGTCTCTATACACTAAGAAAACGCTTACAGAACTTCATCCATACCTCTTTGCTTTTTTAACTGTCTGAAAGAACACCTAGAATGGCCTAAAAGCCTTACATAAACAGCACTGCCCTGTCAGGTAGGCAGTTAGTTCCTCCTACCCTGAGCTAACTGGCTTTGGCTTGTCTCTGCCTCATACCAGTCTTGCTGTCTACACCAGCAACTAACAAGATAACAAAATTGAGTCTTCAGTAAAGCATGGGGGACCCGAGAAGTCTTTTCTTTTCTGCTGAAATCCTGCTGGTTCAAGACAGGCCTCTGTTCACACTCTGCTTGGCTCAGATGAAGATCCATGACGGGTCTATGAAATCCTTTCTCTGATTTAGCTCCTGGTGATTTGTCCTTCAAAGTCTTACCTTGTTTTGGAAGGAAACCATGTAAAATTCTCACATCTTATGTTGTTTCCCTCCTTACTCATTGGCTTCCACCCAACATAAACCTCAGCCCTGATTGCCTCATCCTTCGGCATGAGGTTACAAATCCCAGAGAAACTTGTATCAAATCTGACTTGCATCTAGATCTCTTCCTTCTGCATTTATCCACCCGACCTTAAAGGTGGCAGAACACACAAGAATCTTGGATTCCCATCCAATTTTCTTACCCAAAAACGTATTCTTTTTTTACAAAAAGATAATGTAGCCTTGAGGGTCACAATAACATTAATAGAAATATAACATTTTAATCATTTTTAAGGATATAGTACGTGATGATGGTCAGTGTATCCTGACAGATAAGGAAAAACCAAAAAAGAAATCTTCGACAAAGGTTGGCTTAGATCTTAGTGTTGCAAATTGTTAAATATCCTCTCTACACCCAGTAGAGAACATCATGGTCCTAAAAAAAAAAAAAAAATACCCCGATATTTTCTGTGCATTGCATTTACAAGAACAAGCATAGTATGGGTTGAGAAAATCCTACATGAATGCGGTATTTGTCTGAGACAGAGCTGGCAGGCAGGTTTTGCAGAGTTAGCACTACCTGGAAAAGCACTGCCTTGGCAATGAATGCTTATATTGTATACAGAGTACAAACCCACCGCAGGCACTACAGCCTATAAATATCACACAGGAAATTAACATAAAGGCATTTGTGAAGCAAATGTTTATATATCGTTATCCTCCTGAGTAACGAGACTTGGCTTCATCCCCCCAAATGCTAGAGCCAAGGGGGCACGTAAACCCACGTATTGACTTCACTAGTCACAGGAGGGAGGGAATGAACACACTCCCAAATAAATGGAGAGAAAGGGGCTTTTTTCACTGCCCTAATATTTATTATCATTCCTCGTGCCCAGAAGTGCCACATGATGGAGGTCAGACGTCTGGCCAGATTTGGACTCTGGGCCACAGGGAAGCACAGTTTGCCACTGCCTGAGATTCCCTCTATACCCAGCAGACAAAGATGAAGATAGCCCACACAAGGAGGCTGCCTGTGCATGCACAGGCTTCTTGAGACACAGCACTGACGGATGCAGTCGGTTGAGTTCAGCCTACCCTTTAGACGTGTGCCAATTGGACAAAGGAAACTACTTTAAACGTGCTGGTACCTTACATATCGGTGACTGCCGGAACTGAAGAAGGTAAATGTTCATCCATGTGCAGGAAATGACTACCCCCTAAACTGAGATTTTAGAATTGGGGGTGGAATGGGGATCGCCACACAGGACAACCCAAGTGCATAAAATACCCAGGCTGCATATATGAGAGCATCTTTATTTTACTAAGTTGTACAATCTCCCAACTCATTTTGTGTTGTTGACAACTGGTGGACACCAGCCTGGTCCCCCGTGTGACACCTAGGGAGAAGTTGTCCTTATCAAATCCCTTGTGTTTTATGAGTTTGGGTTACTTATCCACAAACCAGGCAGCAGATGGAAATGTCGATTACTGAACTTGATGAGAGATCTTTGCAGGGTTCATTTGGGATGAAAGTGGGAGTGTCTCCCGGCTGTCCATCAAATCTAAAAGACCATTGATTGTAGTATACAGCTTTGTTTTGTGTTCTTCTGGGGAAAGTTACACAGCACCAGCTGACAGTGGAGAAGCCATTGGGGGATGCAAAGTTGCTCCATGGAGATATTAAATGTAAAAATAAACATAACTTGGAGTATGTAAAATGTTTTGTCTGTGCTACTCCTATTGTCCTTTGTTCCTCAGACCTGTTGTCTATCAGACATGTGGCAAACTGTCTATAAGTCCTCCACTAGCCCCACGGCAATGCAGTCATACTTACATGTGGTAGGTCAGAGCAGGCCAGTCAGCCCCTCTGCTCAGTGGGTTTAAGAACAAGCCCAAGGAACTAACAGATCACGTGAGTCAGAACCAATACTCCAGACAGCAAGCACCTGTGTGGGGCAGAATCTTGGAGAACCTGATCCAAAATCCCCAGGGATGCCTCTTTTGTTTGCGAACAGATTCCCTGGGCTTACTCCCTGCAAATAGAGAACACTTGCCTAAACTATTTCTATTTTAAACAAACAAACAAACTAAACCATGCAAACATGCCCCAAATCACAGATGGGAGAACATTGTGGAGGAAGAAGCAAAGGATGCTGGGAGAACCCAGATGGGAGTGGTCATTGGGGTTCACATACTTTGAAGTAGAATGTTAATCTCCACTTCTTCCAAGAGCCTTAACCCTCCCCACTTAGGCATGGTTCCTGCAGGAAACTCTCTTTGGAGCTGGACTTCATTATCGCTTTGCCCTGAAACCTACTTCCTAAAGTAATCAGTACAGCAATTGAAAACAGACCCCAAACTGTCCAGACTGAAAGACAGGCTGTGTGGGTTGGCCTCACTAACTCAAAGAGCCCAGGCTCCAGGCCCAATGCTAGCACCCCACCCTTGACTTCCATCTTTAATGTTTCTTCAGCCTGCAAAACTCAAACTGTCTACCCCACAGGGACAGGGGCCGGTTCTTCATCCCGCTTCCCTCTCCAGAATGCCTCATAAGCAAACATTCCAGCCTCCTTACTCTTCTGGCATAATTTCAATTGTTAAAAGTTCCAGGAAAGCCCGCAGCTAAAAATGCCCTTCTGAAGCTGCTGCTGCAGATTCCTGCCCACCCAGCCATCTGCAAAGGCTCTCCTCAGAGCTGGAAGCGCTGAAATGGCCTGCGGACTTAGAACATCGCCTCCCCCAGACAGAGCCTAGTCTTGGTGCAGAGGTCCAGACGACGTTGTCATCACCTAGGTTCTTCTTCTAGCATTTTAAGGATGTATTCGGTGCTGTTGACATCTCTGAATAAGGAGATCCTTGCCGTTGTCCCTCATGGCCCACTTAGTTCAGAAGTGAGCAGGAACGTTGACTCTCCCTGCCTTGTCTTAGTCATTTCTTTCTAGTCCTGCTTGGGACTAATAATCGTTCTCCTGTGTCAAATGCTATGATGTTCGCAGGACACTTTTCCTTGTATTACTATGACCCAAATTCACAAACACATTGTAAAGAGACCCATCAGGCACAAAACATTTTATTTTATTTTCATCGTTAGGTACGAAGTAGGAAAATAAGCTTCTTTGTTGACTTTTGAGCTTATCTTTAATTTTTAACATGAAAATATAATATATATGCTTTGTAATTTTAATGTTAAAATTTAAATAGATAGATTGATGGGTGGATAGATAGATAGATAGATAGATAGATAGATATACTTTATATTCATTCAGCATAGTACCTCAATAGATTTTATAGTATCATTTTAAGAAGTGTTTTCAGGCAGCATACGTGAGTCTTTCTTAAAGTGCAGCATATTTGGTTGCTAGAGGAAGAAAATGGCTAAGGATTAGGAAAAGCAGGTTGGGAGTAGGTTACAGAGTAGCTCACGGTGGAGCTGAGGTCTTGTGAAAAGCAAAGCACTTTTGTGAGGACCTGCACCTGGGCCGCCCCGTCACAGATGGGCTCCTGGCTGCTTGTGAGCAAAGCCACAGTCACGTGGGCCACTGTGACCAGATGTGGAAGGATCATTGAGCCCTGGAGTGCTGGCTGTGACCAGATGTGGAAGGATCATTGAGCCCTGGAGTGCTGGCTCAAAAGACGTGCTGTCAGGAAGGCACAACGATTCGACCTCTATTCATGGAAGATCACTCAGGAATTTCTGACAATAAACGATACCATGTGGGTGCTGGGAATGGAACCTAGGTTCTCAAAAGAGGGTTAGGGTTAGGGCTAGGGCTCCATTCCTGCTGGTTTGGCACAGATGAGCCTGCTCGCCTTATGGAAAGCAGAATGAAAACCCAGCAAGGGTCAGTGTCCCGCCGTGGCCTTGTAAGACACACCCCTTAGTGACCTAACTTCTCCTCCTTTGAGTTCCTACCCCTAACATTTCCAGCAGGCCCACAGCACAGACAAAAAGTCCCTAGATCCACAGGGTCTTTACAGACAAGAGATGCAGATCCCACCTGCACCCTCTACCCTTGAAGCTTGCGCTCACCCTTGAACACACATGCTTTGAGTGAGGAGTTACAGTTGGCTGATGAGAAAGCTCAGCCCAGTGCCTACTCTAATAATCAAGTTCCCCATAAATAAATATACATATTTGAAAACTCATGAGACTTTTAAAAGAACTCAGAGCACACTGGGGAAAAATGACCTATGTAAACAATGAGAACGGGAGGCCCTCAAGAAAACCCCAGAGAGTAAGTTGGAAGGAAACTGGTTAAATACGTTAGAATTGAGAGAGAACTTGTGCCGTGTACATTCTATTTTAAAAGAAGAACTCACAGCGAAATGAAAGCATCAATGAAGAAAATAAAACAAAAACAAGTACAGAGATGCCAGGAACTAAAACACTGCCCAAAAACAGGACAGAGTGATGGAAAGAGAGGGGTCAATCGAGTTCATTTTGTGTTGGTCATTTACTGCTTGTCGTGGGGCCCTTAAGAGTGGTTTGTGTATCCAGTCAATGAGACTCCACTGGAGAAAACTAGCTTCTCTTTTACGAACTGACATCAAGTGGAGGTAGCTTCTGGCTTAAGCATGTATGTTTGTGTCTGCTTCCCCTCTAGGCACTAGGACCCCATCTGGCTTAGACCTGCAAAGGTTCTGTGAGTTCATCTATATTCCAGTCCTGTTGTGTCTAGAAGGCCTTATTTCCTTGGTGTCCTCCATCCCCTCTGGCTCTTACCATCTTTCTGCCTCCTCTTCCTCAGAGTTTCCTAAGCCCTGAGGGGAGGAATTTGTTAGAGACAACTAACGTAGGATTGAGTGTTCTAAGGTTTCTCATTCTCTGCACATCGTTCAGCCTTATCTTTTTTTAAAAAAAATTATTTATTTCATATATATAGTGTTCTGCCTGGATGTATGCCTGCCTGCACACCAGAAGAGGGCACCAGATCTCATTATAGATGGTTGTGAGCCACCATGTGGTTGCTGGGAATTGAACTCAGGACCTTTGGAAGAGCAGCCAGAGTTCTTAACCTCTGAACCATCTCTCCAGCCCCTTTCTTTTTTAATTGAAGAGCTTAATCCACTTCCATTTACTGTAAGTACTGCTAAGGTTGTAATTACATCTGCCACTTTACCGTTGGTTTTCCTAGATGGCTTAGCTTTTCTCCCCCTCATTCCTTTAATACTGTCTCCTTCTGTGTTCTGCATGCACATTCTAAAACAAATTGAAATCCTGTTTACTAAGAAAATACATACGTCAATTCCTATGCCACTAGCAATGTGTCTACTTCTGCTTTTTCCATTGAATTATCAATCATCAGTGAAAAAAAGTAATAAAATTAGTGAATGCAGACTATGAGACAAAATCATTTTTCAAACTGTTAGGAAAATCAGGAAGATTCAGTGATTGGGTGTTGTGGAATATTAGTTTAAGATGTGTTACATTCATGTATGCCGTGGAACATTTGTTTAATGATGCAAAGATGGGTTGTCCTCTTTGTTGTTGCATTTGTTTAACTCTATAAAGCTGTGTTACTTTGCCTGACTAAAACACCGAATTGGGCTAATAAAGAGCTGAATGGCTAATAGCTAGGTAGGAGATAGAAACAGGAAGAGCTGCCAGGCAGAGAGAATAAATAGGAGGAGAAATCTAGGCTCAAGAGAAGAAAGAGGAAGGAGAGAGAAGGATGCGAGGGGCCAGTCACACAGCCACACAACCACCCAGCCAGCCTTGGGGTAAGAAGGAAAGAAAGATATACAGAGTAAAGAAAGTCAAAAATGTAGTTAAAGAGAGATGGAATAATTTAAGCTAGAAAAGCTGGCTAGAAACAAGCCACGCTGAGACCGGGCATTCATAAGTAAGCCTCTGTGGATTTATTTGGGAACCAAGTGGAGGGCTCCCAAAGAGTAAAAAACCAACTATAATTGGGACTATCTAAAAACTAAGTCTTAGGCTCAAAGAAGCAATGGACAGCTCTAGGTCTGATGGCCAGAAGATAGGAAAGAATTCTACCAAGAGGGCAGAAAGACTTGCACTCATGACCAGTGCTTGTGTGGTTTTAGCTGCTGCACCTTGATTTACCTGAGCCAGTCTAACAATTCATATCTGTTCTCCCAGCATCCCCAGAACACTATTCACGCAACCCACCCTCCACACATTTCCCTGGGAAATGTCTCACCCACAGTTGCCTTGATTCCTCCCAGTGTCGTTAGAAAGGAGTCAATAATCTAGCTGTAATTGTTTCTTGGCCATTACAGCACAATATCAGGGACAAGGGACTTTATGATGAAAGGACACATCCCCACTGTGACATTTCTGTTATTATCAGCAGGAAGAAGATCTGGTCCTGAGGATGCTCTCCATCCAGCTGTAGCAGCTGCTGCACCATCACCCCCGGTTTACCCTGTCATGGCCCCAAGGGTCCTTGTCTACAGGATAATCTCCCTCTCTGCAAAGAACCCATGAACCATATCTATCACTGTCCTTTTCTGACATTTGAAGTTTGGCACTGCCTGAAAGAAGTCTATGCCTTCCAGGCCATAACAGTAAAGTTTAAAGGCAAATTCTAGCTGTCCCAAGAAGTCCACCATGAACACTTCTCCTTATTATAAAAGTATATATTAAATCGCTGTATAGAGAACTCAAGGTAACTAAGGACCACTTTTCCTCTGTGGTATCCATTGCATCCATTAAATCTCATCTAAAATAAGTTATCTGTAATTCCAAACATGGTGGGAGGGTTAGATTCAATAGTGATTCAAAGTCAGAGGATAAATAAAAACATTCATCTTTGGCACAAAAGAATGCCTGAAGACAGGAAGTGGTTGCCAGAAGGACATTTCTCTTAAAGTTATCAGATTCTTGGTATTCAGAGAAGACAATTCTAAAGAGGTCATTTCCTTCTGAGAGCCCACATCAAAGACTGTGAATCCAGTTTCCAACAGGACCGAATGTTCAGGGCTGCCCACGCTTCCCAGTTATTTTTAACATAATGAAACCAGGTTGGGTTAACATACAATACTCCAGGTTGAAAAGTAAGCCAATAATCTAACATTATATTGCTACTATAGTGAAACAAGTTTCAGGACAGCAAATTAGGAAAGGGACAATTATAGGATTAATCATGACGCGAAATACCTTGGTTTATAATTTGAGTAGTTGATATAACTTATAGAGAGAGTATAAGTCAGTGACATCTAAAAGTAGAGGAGGTGGAAACGACACCTAGCAGTCGGTGTGAGGGGGAAGTGACAAGTCTATATAGGGGCATGACTGGCCTGAGAAGTCCATAGGAAACTGAGAAAGAAAGGCCAAGTATATGATAGGCTACCAATTTAGGAACCATAGAAATTTAAGCAAGAGACACAAATATAGGAAAACCCAGTATATAAATAGTGTCAGAGAGTACAGTATATAAAGTCAGAGAGTGCAGGTTTAGACTCTGCACAAAGGCCTGGAGCTGGATGCAGTGAAAGCACACAGGGCATCCCTTGGTGGCAGGAGCATCATTTTCAGTCTGTCAGCAGGTTTTATATCCAATGCCATCCGTACTTTATAAAATACGCTCAGAAGCGGTATTCCCGATGACACAGTAAGATTGTGTCTTCTTATCTTAAGGAATGTTGATCATTGTTGACTCTACAGGGATCATCTTGAGTGATGCTTATTAGTGATGCTCATAGCGAGATCAATGTGACTATTTACAGTGGTGGAAATGGTTTTGCCCTCTACAATAACCTCTAACTATCGGTGGTAATTTAACACTTGAAATGTGATTAGTATAAAATAAAGTCCTGAACTTTTACTATTTCTCTTCTATTAGTGGCTTTTCAAAACCATATACGAAGATAGCTACTGTATTACACATGGAAGAGTGTGTATTATGCAGAATGACCCTGTGTGTGCTTTATTACATATTCTGCTTTACACATGAGCCCATACACATCTGGACAGATGAGGCAAAAGCCTGAGATTCTGTTTCCTCCCACGTGGAAGTTGCACTCTTCATCTGATGAACAGCAACTGAACTCCAGCCCAGACTCAGAATGAACAGACAGCAGGATGGGGGCTATGTGATCTCATTGCTGCACCAGCTGCCAATCAGAGCAAGGGCCTATCCTGAATTAAAGGTGATAGAACATTAGTAATGAGTTTCATATAATGTAGTAAGAGTAATGATGGCGACTTCAGAATGCTAAGAAGCCAGTGGAAGAACGCTCAACCTGTTCCAGGAAGGCAGGGGTCTTTGGCTGTTATCCAGAAAGATCACATCTCAGTTTTCCAGGACAGTTCTGATTGATGTTTACCACAGAGGTTACTGTGTGATCAATATGTGTCTTTGCGTTCTCAGACATGTCCCACACAGGACTCCACAGAATCTTCATGAATCAGCCTGGGAGTTCCGGCTGGGTGTTGATCCCTGGGAAGGAACACCCTCTCAAGGAGCAGAGTCATCTCTGTGATTCTTTACGTCGCTTAGGGAGGTCACCGTGACAAGAACTGAGACAATCGGTGACAGATGCTGTGCCTGTTAGGTGCCAGGTAATGGCATCGATATCCTTTCCCCGCATCCGCATATTGCACCACCTTGTTTGAAATATAAAGGTCAGAGAGGAAACATTTGGACACTTGCTGAAGTTCAGCTGCATGGCACCTGGCAGAGACCTGGCCTGGAACATTCCATCCTGCTCCCAAGGCCTGTTTCCACCAGGCCAGCACCTGGGTTTGGGCTCTTACCAAGGTTCCACTACACAGATTCGGATAGGTCAAAGGGTTTACTGCTCTAAGGGATCGTAACCTTGTCTGCACACATCCCTAGAATATCCACAGGCCCTGATCCTCTGTACACAGCATCCTCATCCTGCCTCATGGTCAGAGACTGGAGACTCCCTCAGAAAATATAAAGGTCAACTCTAAGTTCTTGGAGGAAAAAGTCCAAAAAAAAAAAAAAAACCATGAAGGTCTCCAAGACCTGCAGACTCCATGGAAGGTGTCTCCTTTCTGACTCCCTACCCCACTTGAAGGCTCCCTCAGCAACAGCGTTTCTTTGTCAACCTTTGTCTCATAGGCTTTTTTAACTCCCTGTCCTGGTGTTCATAGGCCACGACAGGTAGTATCACTTCTGAAAAAAATTGCTTTAACTTAAATCCACTGTTGGTAGTCACACGTGGCTCATGGTGACTCTGTCAGGCAGTAAGAATCTATTTTAGACTTTCCTTCATTCATAATGGATACCCATTATGTTCATAAGGAAAAAAGCTCACATATTTTTTCATAAAAAGAAATTAAATCAATGCAATGGCTTCTTCTCCATTGGCTGCTGAGGGTACCTGTAGGTTTTGGCTATTAAAACAGATCCCAACTTTGTGACTGAAGAAAATGAAGAGTATCAGAAACACTGTTCCTCTCAGAGGGTAGATTTTTAACCAGGCCTTGACTAGCCAATCCTGAGAACATTTAAATCCTCAACTGAAAGACCATTGAGCCTTTGGTCACCCCCTGGGTTCCCTTGAAAGGATACATTACAGAGCCTTCGTTCTTTCCCAGGGAAGCAACCCTGGAAAAGGAAGAGACGAATTTATAGACTGGTCTTTCAGTCTCTGTACCCTAAGAGCCAACAATACAAGCACATACATTTCTGTTCTGTCACATATCCTGCACTACCAACATTTCCTACTGATTCCTTGCTTTCTCCCAGGGTACGCATCCCATTCACCAGGTACATATTCCTTCTGGTACAGATGAACGTCATCAGCAACTGTAGGAAGCTCTAGGAAAGAGCCAACTGTTATTTAAAAAGCCTAGAGTGTTTCTCAGAGCACAGTTTCCTAACTTCAGTTCAGGGCTTTCCCAGTCCATGTGTCAAGTAGTGATATATCAGGGCCAATAATCGAATGACCTTCAAAATCTCAGAGAGCTCCAAAAATGTATGATTTTGATGTGGCCATTGAGACAGTGGCCAGGGAAAAGCACTATCCTAGACAGGCTAAAAACACGTGTTTATATTTTGTTAGTTCAAAAATAAGTACCAAGTTCCTGCAAAAAAAGTCTTCTGGGCTATGAAAAAAAATCACAAAACTCCTGGAAACCTTAGGAATCTAGAGCAGAAGACTGGCCTGCAAACTTCCTAGGGATGTGAGTTAAGTTTGTGAGAATTCAGGATGGGACATGGATCATCCCAATCAGGTTTTGCATTAAAAGATTTATGAGAAGGGGGGGGGGGAGAAAGAGCTGTAGGGCAGGAATCTTAGATGCCAGAAGATAGAATAAATGACACTTTGACTTCTGTCTGGAGTGTCCCCACACACTTTTGCACACAGGGTAGACAAAAGTCAAGGAAAATCTGTAGAGTTTGCCTGAAGTGAGGGTCATAAGAGTCCTAGATCCTACCCTGGGTGTCATCCATTGGGTCACTTTATAAACACACAGAGAAAGCAGTATGTTAATTAAAACCCAGGTTTATGATTGTCTTTTCTCCTTTCTTATCCCCATTCAGTCTCAGGCTCAGGCAGTTGGTCCTCCAGGTTGTCTGGAAACCTGACAATCACGGCTAAGATAGTTACTGGGTCTTATTCTGGGAACGCTTATACCTGACCTGACTTGATTGAAATTATTGCTATTTATTTATACAACATTTTTGTAGTCATTTGTGCTATCCTGACTACTATGTACCTCCATTTGCAAAACATCTAAAGTAATTGCTTCGTGAATCCAAAAGTTATTATTGCCCACCGAGGGCATTCTGGGTCCAGAAGGAAGCAGGCTGCAACAGTTCTGGTGGATTTGGTAATCACAGGGAATTTTATTTCTTGCCATTTTCACTTGGTTTGAAAAAAAAAATTGTCACAGTTCTTGAATGATAATCTTTACAGCAATATTCTTATCTGTTAAGGTATTTCAGCTATTTGCCTTATGAGATCCTAACAGAATGGCCCACCACTCTGGAAGCAAGGAAAGGGCCTGGATAGCCTCCATCCCATATCTGAAGGGGTCAGTTGACTTGTTTAGGTTAGCTTTACTTAGCCCTAGACATCCATTTTTGTGTATTTATTACAAGTTGAGAAGGAAATGTTAGAGATTAATAAATCCTATCAGCTCTCCTCAGACAGTCTAAAAGAAACACTAATGGTTCTTTGCCAAAACTCTCAAGTAGTAAATTGTCTTTTGCAGGAAATATTTGGTTGACACAGAACCAAACAAATGGCCTCCACTTATTTTTTAATTTTATGTTGAGCTAGGATGTAAATTATTTATGTGACTTTCATGGAATAAATGATAATTTGCCATTGAAAGATTCAGACACAAGCCTCTGGAGTTAACTACATAGGAGAGGACATTCGACATCTCTTCTGCTGTTGTTGTGATGGAATACCCTAACTAAAGCAACTTCAGGAAGGGAGGGATTATTTTGGTCCACAGGTCCAGGATACACAATCTTTCATGGCAGGGAACTCATGTAGCAGGAGCTTGAAGGAGCTGATTACACGGCATCTACAGTCGGGAAGCAGAGGGAGATAAACTTTGTCAGTCAGCTAGCTTTGTCCCTTTCCCTCCAGGATCCCTGCCCACAGAGAAGATAGGTCTCCCTATGTCAGTTACCCTAATCAAGATAACCCTTCCTAGATATGCTCAGGGAACCATCTCTCAGCTGATTCCAAGACTGATTGATTTATATGTTTGTGTGTGTGACTGTATAAATGTATGAGCACTTCATGAATTCTGGGACTTTTAGAGGCCAGAGGGGTCAGATCCACTGGAATTGGTGTTACGGGCAAATACTGTCCATCGTGTGTGTGCTGAGAACAGGACCCGCTCCCCTACAAGAGTGCCAAGTGCTCTTAAGCACTGAGCCATCTTGCCAGCTCCTTCCAGGTGGTTCCAGATCTCCTCAGGCTGACAGTTGTCAGGTTGATAGACAGTCATTGGGTTGACAACACTACCATCACAGAGTGCTTGGAAATGATGGCTTTGCAGTCACACAAACAGCAGAAGGGAATCTTAATTAGCTTTGAACTTAGAATGCAAGGCTAAGAGCTTGATGTTCCCCATTTCAGAGATTCAGGGATACAGAATAAAGAAAGCTGTGCAATTAGAGACCTAATCAAGCGTCATACAGTTTTCACTGTCTTACTTCTGTACCAGCATGATCCCAAAAGTCCTGGGCTTTTGTAGCCTAGAGAAATGTTCTGTTGAGTATATACAGACCCAGTTTTATCTCCCTCTATTAATTCCAAGGAATTCAGGGAAGACTGACTTTCAAATACAGAAGGACCTAAAGAAATCTTTAGTGAACGAAATGAGTCCTTTTAAAAAATATTAAATAATTTTTGTTGGTGTTTGGACCAGTACTCAGATGTTTTTGTTTTCTTTCCCTTTTAAAGGTTAAAATAGAACTACATCGCTTCCCCCCTTCCCTTTCCTTTTTCCAATCCCATCTATTTCCTGTCCGTGATTCTCTCTTGAAATCATGGCCTCTTTCTCTTTAGTTGCTATCGTTATACACACACTCAAACACACATGCGCACAACACACACACACACACACTCACACGCACCCACTCACTCACTCATACACTCCACAAGCATGCACGCATGCACACACCTAAATATAAAAGAAGTACAACCTGCTTAGTGCTTTCAATGTTACTTTAATGTATATTATTTTAGAGCTGAGCACTTGGTATTGGATAACCAATTAATAGCCTTGGGAGGACTCTTTCTTCTGCTCTCCACATTTCTGCATTGCCTGTAGCATTTATCTGTGGGTGAGGTCCCGTGAGACTTCCCACTTTGTGTATTGGCATTGTGCATCATCAGGGCTTGTTTGGGCAGCCATGTTGTTGAGGAATCACAAGAGAGGCTTCCCTGCCATTGGAGTGATAATTTACTTTTTCCCTAAAAGTTTTAAAAGATAGGCTGAGCTACATTCACAGGGAGAACATGGCCTGAGCAGTCATGCATGTTTATGCATGTGTGGGTGTATGCATGTGTGCATGAATTTTGAATTAGAGAAAGAGGGAGCTGTGGGGAATCTCTTTACCTTGCATTGATAACAGCAAAGGTCATTGTGCTGTTTAGTGATCACCATTGCCGAGTGATTCTTTAACAGTTGATTAATATGATCTTTCCTTTGGTACAGGTGTTTTACTTCTGGTCAGAATTTATTACTTTAATTTTACCTGTAAGTTAATGTATTATAATAAAAAAAAAAGGAAACTAAGCCCTCTGGTATAACCAAGACACAAGCAACTACTTTATTAGCTCTTTTTAAAGATATCCATGCTCTGTGGCTAAGACCACTAGGTGCTTTTGCAGAGAACTTGGATTCAGTTTCCAGTACCTACATTGTACTTTTTAACTACACACCAGTTCAAGGGATCCAACATCCTCTTCTGATCTCCCTGGGCAATAGGCATATATGTGGTACATATACAAACATACAAGCAAAATATACATACACATTAATTTTTTTAACCTTAAAGGAGTCCATGAGACTTTTAGACTTGCTCTTTTTGAAAAAGAAGATGCTGGCCTTGGTGGTACACCACTTTAACTTTGGCACTCAGGAAGCAGAGGCATGTGGATCTCTGAGTTCGAGGCTAGCCTGGTTTACAGGACCATTTCTGGTATAGCCAGAGCCATACTGAGAAATCTTAAAACCTTATACAAAAAAAAAAAAAAATCTGAGAGAGAAGTTGTCAGACTTCCTCTGTAGCGGCGTAAATGAAGGCAGACAGAAATTATAATAATATATTCAGTTTTACTTGGTAAAAGGCTTACAGAACCAGTGGTTCCAACGGAAAACAGGAAAGCAGAAGGGGCGGGGGAGAGCCCACCAGCAATATTTATTAGTAAAAAATATCCTCAGGCGACCCTGCCCTACAAGCAAGGTGATTGGCTGGGGCTACCCCTACATTCCTCTACATTCCTATATAAAGTATTTGCTTGCACGCTTGCATAGAATTGTTTACATACAGGGGCTTGGCCATACACATTAATGTGACTCAAATACTTTTTATAAACTCAATATTCTCAAATTTTTATAGGCCCCAAAATCACCCGTTCAGTTAGTTAACATTTTTTATATACTTAGTTCATTAGAAAAGTGTAGCTGTTGAGTCTATTGGAAGTTCCAGCAAGTCAGCCAAATAAATACAGGGGACTTTTCACATTGACTTTGCATTGTCACGGGCTGACTCTAGTATTAGTGTTGGCATTGGAGGTGGTGTGTATTTGAAGAAGCTCTGGTCATCGCTTGGAGACAATGACTTAGAGACATGAAAACTTTAATATCACCCTTCATAGGATAATGAAGATTTGATTGCTGCGGTATAATATTCTATCCTATTATGTAATGAAGATTTGGATTGTTATAGGATAATATTCTATTCTTGTGAGGTAGATCCTAAGGCAGAACACAAAATTAATAATGAAATTTCATCTTTGGAAAACTGTTTTATAGTAAACATCTCATTGTCTATCATTTTTACCCCAACTGGAATTATTTCTGCATACATTAATTCACGGTTTACTGTCTCAGTGAGTCTAAGGCCTGTAAAGGCAGAGAGGAACATTTTCTCCATTTATCCCTCACCACTTGTATTACTTGTTACCTTTCTGTCACTGTGTTCAAACACCATGACCAAAAGCAACTTGAAAGAAAGGATTTTGACTCAGAGTTCCACAGTCCTCATGGCAGGGAAGGCATGGCGACACATGGCAGGAGCAGGAAGATGGTTGATCACATGTTTATCCAGGCACAAGAAGCAAAGGGAACCAGAAGACAGCAGGGCAAGACTATACATTCTTAACTCTGTCCCTAGAGACACACTTCCACCATCAAGACTCTACCTCCTAAAGATTCCCCACCAGTGCCACCCACTGCAGACCGAGTGTTCAAATACATGAGCTTACAGAGGACAGTTCTCATTCAAACCACAGCACCACTGACTGCCCAGCACAAATGGCAGTAATTCCACAGCACTATATGCAGCGCTATAAAGGTGTTCCTGTGTCTGCAAAGTGCGGAAATGGAACAGAGAATGGTGTAGAAGACTTGTCATTTGAGTAACACAGCAACACAATGAGGCTGTGGCTTACAATCGAGCCTGGCTTGAAGGATCATCCAGGAGTGCTATTTACTGGCTTTCTACCATCAGTGCATCCTTCTACTTTCATTCAGTGCTGCCATTTCCAGGGCTGGAAAGCTCTGTTTTAAGTTCATGGAAATTATGCTGGCTCCGCAGTGTTGCATGAGAGAGAGAGAGAGATAACAGAATAAACTTCCTCTTTATATTTCCTAAGAAGTCTGAGGAGTGTTTTGAAAGTTATGAGAATGTTCTTGGCTTTTGAATAGTTGATGCTGTCTCCACCCAGATAGTCCCGATGCCTCCATTCAAACACCATTGGTTGCCAACTGGTTTATGGTTTCACTTAGCGAGGTGCAGAACGAGACAAGAGCTTAAGACAAAATACCGCGACACACACACCCAGACCATTAAGGCAATGAGAATATCAGAATGTGTTCTGTTCCTTAGTCTTGGAGATTGAGTGCTTAAATTGGGACATTTTCAAGAAAACAATCACAGAAGGAGTTCCTTATGGAAACAGATTTGTGAAGAAAAGTGATCAAAAGCACATCTCACTTTCAATACTCAGCAAACCGTCAGTACTAACTAGTTTTAGAACAGACAGAGGGCCTGGGGACCTCGTTCTCAAATTCCACCACAGACCATGACTGCCTCGAGTGCTTAAAGCAATGAATGGCCTCTTGGCACAAATGATCATCATGCCTTAACATATGATTTATTCTACACAAAATATAGTGTGGGAGAAATATGATTTTTATCACCCCGCTCTTGTCTTGAATCTTGACTTTGGCATGCCTGCTATTTATTTACAAGATTTTGAGGATGATCAAGTCAAACAAAAGATCATCAGGGATATATGTAGGAGCTCATCAAGATCTGTTATGCTAGCTGTATTACCCAGAACATTTTATTGAATTCCTGACCAATGGCTTTCTACTGCATTCCCCACCCAATTTCTTAACTCAGACGAGTTAATGTGTTTATTTTCATAGTTATATGGCACAAAAGCCAACTTGTCTGTGTCTTTCTTTCTTCCCACCCAATCAAGTTAACTCTGTGGCACCCGGTTCTCACTATTGCCTCACCCTGGTGGTGTCCACACGCAATGGACTATGGGAGGTGAGAAGGGGCAGTCAGCAGCCCTGGCTAAAGTGACCGCTGTCTTACGTAACAAAGGTGAAAAGTATCTTCAGCCCAGCATCTCTCCAGATTCTCCCAATGGGAAGGGTTTGCCGGGGGTGGGGCAGGGCGTTTAGATGGATGGAAATAGAAAGGAAAGCATCCTTAAGGATAAATTCAACATTTCAGCATCATGACACAAGGTTGCTCGCTACAGTGTTAGTGCCTGAAAACCACAGCATCGAGTTATCAAGAAGAAAGCAGGTGAGAGAAAGAGAGACAGAGACAGAGATGACAAAGACAAAGACAGGGGAAGGGACGGGGGAAAGGAAAGGAAACCATGAAAACAATCTCACAGTTTAGGTAAAATTTAAATGTAAGCAAATCAAAATACCAGTCAGGAGGTGTACAGTGGCTAAACTGATCAAATAGTGATAGCCAACTATGTGCTGCCCGCAAGAGACTCACAGAGCTCTCAAAACCACAGGTAGGCTAGATGGAAAGGGACCGAGAAACGCTCTCCATGTAAATGGTAAGTCAGAGAGCACAGGTGATTATGCTCACACCTGAAAACACAGACTGTAGGTCAAAAGCCATCACAGGAGCAAAGGAATCATCATGCGATGCTCGTTTCATCAAGAGAATATAACGTGTATGCACTCAACAGTGAAACATACCGAAACATACAAACAAGTATTAACCGAACTGAATGAGAAGTAAACTCAGTGCCACAATAGTAGGGACTTTAGTATCCCCCTTTCATGAATAAATCAGTCAGCTAAAAAAGTTATCAATAAAGAAATACTGGGCTTAAACTGCATTATCTAATCTCATATTACCAAATTCTGGTGGGATTGCTGGTAAGAACATAAAATGGTAGAGCCACCTGGAGGATAGATTTGCAGTTTGGTGCACATGTCTGCAGCATGATCCCATCAACTTTCCTCTAGATAGTCACTCAAATAAGGTAAACAGTTATACTTAGATGGAGTTTTATAGTATGTTTATTAATTTTTGTTAAATGAAATCAAAACGTCCCTCAATGCATAGATAAATAAGCAAATTATGGAATTATGCTATGTGCATGCAAATGAGTGTTGTGCAATGATTAAAAAATAAGATTTTAAACCTAAAAAATATGTGGAGACATGTAGGTACCTTGAGTGTATACTTCAAAGTGGAATGTCCACTTTAAAAAGGCTGTATACCATGTGACTCCAACTTACAGCAACCTAGACAAGGCAAATTGGATTGGAAATCTAGACTTAGTGGTTGCTGAGGACCAGAGGGGCATCAGGGAAGCATGAATGGGGAGGGCAAAGGGCAGATTTGTTATGATGTTGCAATTGTGGAAATCTAAAATATACACTTACAAAAACCAAGGTGCATTTTAATGTAAATGATATGCTTGTGTTAACAGTAATGTAATGATTGAGGTCCACTGATTGTAACAGTCATATCTCATTAATTCTGTGAAGTTTCAACTGCAGTGAAAGAGTGGGGTATATGTAAACTATATGATCCACTCAATATTTTATAAATCTACCTAAAATAGTCTAAATATGAAATATATTATTACAAAAATGTGATTGTTTTTGTGTTCTTACCACATTTAACAGGGACAACATCTACTGATACATTCGTGTCAAAATGAAGACAATAGCAAAAGAGGGGCAGAGAAGGGTCAGGGAGGCAGCCAGAGGACTATTATAAGGTCCGCTCCATTCCTACACAGGGGCTAATTGGGAGGAGACGAAGTGGCCAGAAGTATGCCCAAAGTACGGATTTCTCCACACACAGAGAGACAGAGAATATTCACAGCCCCAATAGCAACAAGAGTAAAGGCAAAGTTCTG
Source organism: Microtus oregoni (assembly GCF_018167655.1). NCBI lineage: Eukaryota > Metazoa > Chordata > Mammalia > Rodentia > Cricetidae > Microtus > Microtus oregoni. Next base: position 1,767,871 of record NW_024543976.1, on the reverse strand, counting down.
CTTGGCCTTTGGAATGTTATAAATACTTCTAGAGGAATGTTCAAAAATGTGTTTGCAATCCAGGATTCCAGCCCTGTGAAATGAGCATGTCTAGACAGAAGACTCTAAATTCCCAGGTTATCTAAGGGATACTCAATCTTGTCTTTCACTGTCCTGGGTTTACTTCCCAGGAATGCAATCGTTTGTCACTCTCAGGAAAAAATCAAAGAACTGTTGTGTTCGGGATGTGTGTGAACCAGCTTCATCATCAAGGGGATGTATGTTTGCGGCTATAATAATTGAGTCAGAAGAAAAATAAAATATTTGAAGGTCAAAGAAAGGCATTCCATAGTTCCATAGCATTTCATTTCCATTCCATTTTCAGTGGTCCAGAGGCCAGAACTTTATAGATACAAGAAAAATCGAGAGATTTATTTTGTCATGTATTTTAAGCCTAAAAACTCCCTTCTGTTGGCTGACTTACGGGTATTTCACAAAAGCTGTCTTGGAATTTATATACTCTTGACAATATTTCTCAATTTATCTTAATGACTCCCTCCCCTCTCTCCTTCCTTCCCTCTCTTCTTTGAAATATTTTAAATCATGCTTCTTAGTTTCCAGCCATCTGAGGGGATATATGGATTTCTCAGTCTGATTTTATTGCCTAGCTGAAGTCAGTATGTTACCAAATAATATAATGAGAAACTGATAGCAGCTTCTCGCTGGACTTTGCCAAAGTCTCGTGTACTTGGTAGTTTCAGTTCCACATGAATTTTCTTCTGTATTGTGGTTCTACACTCTCATTTGCAGATGTGGCTCTTTGGTGTTTGAATAAACAACAAAACCAGGAAGGTTCCTGCCCAGCTTCCGACCAGAAGCTATCAGAAAACACAGGAAGGTCACTCCATGGCTCACCCTTCTACCCAAAGGATGTCTTAAGGTCCTCATTATGAGATGTCATTTCTTACTTAGAAGAAAGAAATATCCTTGTCTCTGATTATTTCAGGGCAGAGAATAGATCATGTACAAACAGGCAATGTTAATCCTTCCTCCATTGATGTCCATTGACTCAGATCTGCCTTTGTCCAGGCACATTTCCCCTCAACTACCCTTTCTTAATCTTAAGCATAGAAACAATCAGCTTCATTTTTTTTTGTTTGTCTCACTCATTTCCTTCTGAAGGTTCCTTAGTCAGAGAAATTTTGTACTAATAAATGGTATAGTTTGAATCAGTAATATCACACACAGGATTATCTGTGGAAGCCTTAGCCCCCATCTAGTGGCACCACTTGGGGAAGTGGTAGAAACTTTGGGAGTGGAGGTCATATCTTGGGGGGGGGGTCACAACTTGTCCTTGTCCTTTTCCTCTGTGTCCTTCTACTTCCAGGCCACCACAAATAGAATGGCATCTGCCAAATGTTCTAAACACTGTGTTATTTTTGCTTTGTTTGAGGCCCAAAGCAATGGAATCAGCCAAACTCAGACTAAACCCTCCAAAATGTGAGCGAAAAATAAATCTTTCCTCTTTTAAGGTTTCTCCCAGGTATTAATTATAACATGTAATTATATACTACAAAATACGTACTTCGCTCTTATTGACCCGTGTTTTGTTAAAGAAGCCTCAGTCATGAACTCTGAAATATATATTAAAAAAATCTTAGCCCATATACATGCAGAAATGAGTTACAAATGATAGCCACAGAGAGACAAACATCATAAACTTTTCATTTCAACCATCTATAAGTGTACAATTCAATGACATCAATAAGGGTTTTATAATCTCTTACTTTAATTGACAGCTTCCAATGGATTTTTTTAAAAATTAATACTACAGGGTCACTCAAATCTATGCCCTTTTTAAACTTTTTCTGCTGTTTTTCTACTTACTATTTCAAAGAGTATAAATCTTATTATAATTCCATGATGTTTTTTCTAAAAATTTAGTATTCTGCACCATATATTTGCACAGTGGGTTTCAGGAGTGATTATTATATATCCTAGAAGTTAATCATCTTGTCAGGACATAAGTGTCAGTAGTACGTCTTGGCCTTGAGTTTCAGGCTGAAGAAAGTGGCCCGTGTAGCAGGGGCCACAGTACCGGGTTTCTTTCCCTTCTCATGGGTGGTCATGTGAAAGTAACTGAACCACATGGGAGAAGTGGGACTTCTGTGGAATGAAAAGCAAAGGCTGAGTTTTCTATGATTCAGCTGTCCTGTGGGAGGGCTGTGCTCTCCCTTCCCCGGCAGTCAATTTTCCTCCTCACAGATAACATGGCCCCCTGCTCCTTCCCGTGACTCTGAGTCATATTGCCAGTGGCAAGGCATATGGTACTTCACAAGACCAGGTCTTCTTTCTTCTGCCTTTCATGTTTGTGTTGTTTTCAGTCACCAGGAAATTTATTCTATTTTTTTCTCTCTTCTACTTCTCTCCCAAGATGGCTTTGTTCCTCTGGTGTGCTTGGGTCCTCATGCTTGAGTGGTGAGTGTTTTGTCCACAACAGCATTTTCCCAACCCAGATTCATAGTTTTAAGGAATGAAGCATCCAGCATGGCAGTAGCCAGCAGTCCCAGTTCCTTGGACTTGTAATGCTGAGACAAAAGGAGGGTTGTTTTAGGAGCTGGGCATATATCCAAAGGATTCACAATCAAACCACAAGGACATTTGCTCAACTATGTTCATAGCAACATTATTTGTCATAGCCAGAACCTGGAAAGAACCTAGATGCCCATCAACTGAAGAATGGATAAAGAAAATGAGGTACAGTTATACAACAGAGTATTAGTGTGCATTTTTCAAAAGAGCACGGCAGTGAGATAGATGCAGGAAATGGAAATGTTTGTGAACCACGGCAGAGAACCACTAGCTCTCCCTTTGAAGGGCTTGCAAAGAATGGGAGAACTGTTCTCGGTTGAAGCGAGCCAGGGACAAAAGCTCTCTGGCCAAGCAAGGTCTTTCCTTGCTCCCTACCTTCTCACTCACTCACATTCCACTCTTTTTCTTTCTTTTTTTTGTTTTAATTTTAAAAATTTACTTTTCACTTTACATACCAGCCCCAATTCCCCCTACCTCACTGCCATGCTCTTTTGAAAAATGTCTCTATCTCCATAGCAGATACACACACATGCGCATGCACACACACATACATACACATACTCAGGCACGTACACACTCATGCATACACACGTACATACACGCACATGCTTTATTGCTTGAAACGTTTGTTGATGCTTCTAAAAATCTATCTGGTTCTACAAAATATGCCTTCCTCTACAAAATATGTCACAGGAAGGCATGGACACCATTAAATTCTCTGGGTCTGACAGGAGGTGGTAGAAATCAATATTTGTCTCTCCATCGCTGTGGTGAGTCCTTCCTCACCCTATTGTAAGAATTCTCCTGCACTTACTCGATAACCTCAGAGATTTGCTCCGCAAGCCCATGAATCTCCCTGCTAAAGTTTGTGGCTGTGTGGAGGAAGGTTCTTTTGGATCTTGTCTCTGTGTCACATGTCACAGTAAATGTGCCAGCTTAACCCTTCACCCCTAACTGGTGGAGGCAGCCAGAACCTGCCCTCCTGAACATGCCTCTGGGCCTGAAGATTATTCTGAGATGAATTGTGAGAGCCAGAAGACATTGTAGAATCTCTGAACATTAGAGAAGCGACTCTTTTACGGAGAAAACAGTTAGGCAGGACATCTCCATTGGGAGGTGTCTCCGCACCAGGGAGGGAGGGAGGGTCTCGGTCATTACAGGCTTCTCACTGGGGAAGCCACGGGGCCCTTCCCACTGTTTACGGTGATTCTCTGTCTCCTTTTCACTCAGTCATACCCATAGTCATCTTCTTCTTCTTCCTCTTCCTCCTATCTGAAGATGGTAATTAAGCCTGAACTGTTTTCTTGGTTTTGTTTGATACCTAAACCTTGTGCGTTTATTTCTGTTACACATTTCCTAGGTCTCTCCCACACCATTAGTAGATAGATGTAATTGTAACACTGTTTTTCTCTGCTCAGCCTATCCTTTGGGTAGGTGTCCCAGTTGGGAACTTAGAAAAGTGAAAAGAAGTTTCTCACCCACCAGAGTTCAGTGATCTGGTGCTTGGCAGCCCTACAGCCTCGCAATCCATCACTGCCAACCTGCACGAAACCCCTTCCTCTTGGACACCTGGGAGCCCACACCCAAGAGTACTGACTCCCACCCTCCTCCTGCCTGGAAGAACACCATTCTGCTTTCTGCCCTCAGGAGTTACTCTACTCCAGGCACTTCACCTGGCAACAATCATCTTAGTTTTCTTTCCATGCGTGGCTGATTTCATTCACTTAGAGACCTGAAATATGGGACTCCAGCGTATTTACTTCTTACAATAACATCCTCTGGGTCCTCCCCCATGCCCCCTGCCTAGAAGCATATTGGAATTTCCTTCGTTTTAAAGTCTAGCTAATACCCATTGTCTTAGAGTTCCTATTGCTGTGATGAAACACCACAACCAAATGTAAGTTGGGAAGGGGAGAGTTTATTTAGCTTATACTTCCACATCATAGTCTGCCATTGATGGGAGTCAGAACAGGAATCAGGCAGAAAGGAACTTGAAGAGAGAGCTGATGAAGAAGCAGTAGGTAGGTGCTACTTACTGGCTTGCTCCTTATGCCGTGCTCAGCCTGCTTTCTTACAACGGGCTGAGCCCTCTCCCATCAGTCACTAATTAAGAAAATGCTCCCACAGGTTTGCCTATAGCCTGATCTTCTGGAGGCAGATTCTCAGTTGAGGCTCCTTCCTCTCCAATGGCTCTAGGAGGTATTGACATAGAACTAGCCAGAACATCCAATGTGTGAGCATATCCTATTTTACTTATTCATTCGTCCTCCAAGAGACCTGGGTCATTTCCACCTTCCCACTACTAGAATAATTGTTTTCTGGGAGAAAGCAGAACAAAACTGGCTATAAAACTGTCCAGAGAAGTGAGAGTCAGGCCCTGACAGAATGACAATTATCCATTCTCTTGGTCATAGCCCAGAGACAGTCATTTTTATCAATGCTAGGGACGACTTCCCCACATTTTTCTCTGTTTATATACAGAGATAAAAAGATATGGATAAAGATAAGAGATTGATGCTTTGTATAAACAATCTCTTGCCGCATACCATTTAGCAAGTCAACAAACTAATGCTCATGTACCATTTAGCTTTGCTCGGGGCCTCCATTCCATCACATGCTATGTCTAATGTTTTATGCATCCCACGTCTTTGCAATTCGAGTGCTTCGCAAATGCAACCATTGCTGTTCTGCTATGCGCTTTTTGTTTTTCTTTTATTTTCTTAACTCTTAGGCTATCCTATGGGGGAGAGGGGCTGTAACTTTACTAATTATCACCACATACAGAGCAGAATTTCAGTATCCTACAGAATATATTAACTTCAGGAATGATACTTTTCTGTAAAAATTATCTCTTTAACAGCTAAGTATATTGCTCAATTAATGCTAGCCTCATTTATGTTCTTTAGTAAGACATTTTTATCATTTTCTTCATTTTAATCGTTTTTGGTAGGTACTGTCACAAAGTAAAATATAAGCTTTTCAGTTTAAAGACCTTAATTACCTTATGTTCTGTTCTATGACTCTCTCTCTCTCTCTCTCTCTCTCTCTCTCTCCCTCCCTCCCTTCATCCCTCCCCTTTGGGCTTTCTGACTTTTCCTGCTAGCTCCCCATCTCATTTCCTGCCCTTCTGATGTCATCCATCAGAACCAAACCACAAGGTTCACAGACTTTGAACTAACCTCTAGAAATTAAAGCTAAGGAAACCTTTTCTCTATATGAAGTACTTTGTATCAGGTTATTTGATGAAAGTTAGGAAAACAAAGGCATGATACATTTACAGAAACTTCGTTGCCAGGAAGTCTAGCAGGTTAAATGGTCCCTTTCTCCTTCATAATTAATTACTTGCCTACAGGGTGGATGGATGTGGAAACTTCAGAATCTTTTGCTCATCAAAATTTTGCCTGCCACTTCCCGCATCCCATGATCAAGTTTGCCTGAGTCAGCTGTGACTAAGCAGGAGGTAGAAAGGTTCAGACTATCATGCATTTTCATGTCATCAGCATGAAGTTTTCCTAAGAGTTAAGAAGCTTTAGCTTCTGTGTAGATACTCTTTCCCTCTGTCATTCCCCCCGCTTCCGTCTGTCCTGTGGACTATGAATTCTTTTCTCTCCTGTGGCCATTACTACCCTATGAGCTATTCTGTTGAGGTATCCCATTCCAGTTGTTAACATTGTATATACTAATCATCAGTCTTTAAGAGTGATAGTGAGATGCAGTTGTCTATGCTACCCTTTCCGGCTTTAGTTCATTTTAAAATAGGTGCTGCAAATATCGTTAGGAAAAGTTTAAGACAATTGAAATAACAGTCATTTTTATTTCATTTGAGGAATTTCTCCTCAAAGCTTTTGAGATTGGCTCAACCTTCTGATCCTTTTCTTCTTGCTCCGATGTCTGGATTTCACTTCTATTTGGACACTGAACCTTGGATCAAGCTTTGAGAGTCGCGCGACCCTCCAGCTTGCTCATGTGTCATGTACATCCAGATGCAAACAAACACAGATTCTGTTTCTATGCATCTATGGCGTGACAGAGAAGTCCAACCCTCTATCTCTGTCTCGTGTGGATGGTTAGCAACCTGTCTCTAGAGAGCTGTGCTGCCTGTGGCTAGGCTGGCCTGCAGCCACAGTCCTCCAACAGCTGCGCCCACTTGCTCATAACTCTTCAAAAAAATTTTCGTCTCTGATACGGAAGGCAATAAAGATGGCTGTTTGTTCTGTGCTTGCAAATGTCACTGCACAAATAGGTTAAAGTAAAAACTTATTCTGAGTCACAATGGTTTTGAACTATTACACTAAGAAGATTAATATATTGATATTGACAAGGTTAATGTCCCCAAACACCTGACTGATGCTTACTTCAAGAAGCAGCAGCTGTGCAAGCCCAGGCACCAGGAGGACAAGATCTTTGACACAGGGAAGGAGAAATACGAGATTACAGAGCCAAGCAAGGCTGATCAGAAAATTGTGTCCTTACAGATTTGCCAAAAATCAAAGCTGTTACTCAGCTCCGGGGCTACCTACAGTCTCAGTTCTCTCTGACAAATGGGATGTATCCTTGCAAATTGGTTTTCCAAATTACTAACAACCTAATTAGACAGCTTCATATGTTAAAAAAGAAAGAGAAAAAGAGAGAGGGGGAAGGGAGGAAGGAAGAAAAGAAAGGAAGGAAGGAAGGAAGGAAGGAAGGAAGGAAGAAAGAATTGGCTGTATAGATCTTCTCTGTAGTCTAATAGAATTATGTTATAAATCCATCTGTTCCTGAACTTTTTAGTTGGAAGGTCTTTTATTACTCTCCTAAAGCCACCTCCCATGATACATCTAACCTCTCCACCCACACACACAGTTCTACCCCAACACTACAATATTGGACAAGGATATAAAAGCCCCACATCAGTTTAGACTCCTCTGTCCACCAAAACCATTGCCAACCTGCAGGCCCGATCAGATGATATCAGACAAAAGGTATTTTCTTTTGCTCCAACCTGTACTGTCTGTATCAGACACTGAACTTAATAAAATTCCACTCGCTCAGATCTTATTGCAAAAGCACCAATATGAAAGATCAAGCCAGTATCTCCCCTGCAAAACTTACCAGTCCTATAGAAATGTTCACCAGGGAGCCCATGTTGCTGAACCCTGAATGAATGAATCCACGGAGCCAGTTTCTGATGCAAATGACATGAGAGTCTTTGTTTAGTAAGCTTAAGTTCAGACCACAGACTTCCAACACCCTAACTTATTGGGTGAGGAGAGAGTGCTGCCCCAGCCTGGAGAAAGGAGAGCTTTTAAAGGGGAAATGCTGCAGTTAAGGGAATCCATGTCTTGGCAACTCAGGATTAGGTAGGGGGAATACAGATAAAAAGATTCTGAAACCATTGGTCAGTTTTGGGGTTTGAAATCCCAATAAAGAACCATAAGTAATTGACAAGGTATCTGCAAGGGCAGGATGTCTTCAGAGACATCTGGACCTCATTAACTTTCATGGCCTTGCTCCTTAGCTCCTTAATTAGGAGAGGAAGGCAAGAAGGGTCCTGGCAGAATCCTAAGGGTCTGTTGCAGGGCAGTCAGGGGTGGCTCAAACTATGGGGGTCCAAGCTAGATCTGGCCGGTTTGGGAGGATCCATGAAGGGGAAGCTCAGCCAGACCCACTGGGCCAGACCCTGGAGAAGATGTGCAGCATCTGACCAGCTAGAGAGGTCACCTGAGGCCTTTAATTACAACTTCCCAAAAAGGCGTTTGGGAGGTATGAAAAGGGGCCTAAGAAATCCTGAAGATGAAGCAGGAGGGAGGAAGAAGGGAGGCAGAGGCCTCAGACTCAGAGGCTATAGGGAAGCTGGGACCCTGAGGAAAGGCCACTAACCAGGTAAAGTGGGAACAGCTGCTAATCACACTCTCCTCTTTCTACACTGGCCAAGGCCCTTGATCAGAGAGCCCAGCGCAGTGTGGACAAGGTAAGCTGTAACAGGAAGGTTGGCACTATGTGCACAGTGCCACAAGCCAGGTGGAGTGCTGGGCATCACAGAGAACTGGGTGACACTGCTGTGGTTTCTAAACCCACCTCCACACACGGGGCTGTGCCAGTATCTGGTGGGAGCTGCAGGTGCCGTTGAAGGACTGGTAACGCGGTGAGAGCATTTCTATGAAGAGCGCGCCAAAAATGCAGGAATAATTCAGCCATAAGCAAGGGCTGAGAAAGCGGTTGTGCTGGTTCCAGGGCGCTCTACTCAGAGCCACTGGCAGTGCCTTCAGATAATCCCCGAAGTGCTACATGAGTGGGCAAGGACAGAGTTCTTGAGAGCGGAAGAAGATTGAGTTCTTGTGGGCGGGTGGCGCAATGAGGAAGGGCCAGAAAGGGACATTCAGTGTCTCCCTGCACACACGCTGGGGAAGGAGAGCCAGGAAGACTGCTTGACTACAACACCCCTTCAGGACAACAGTTCAGGGACATCTGAAACACCTGGCAGGCAGGCAGCCACACTGCCCATATGCTGCTTTCAGCAGGTTGGGGCCGGCGCACGGTGGGGAGTGGGGGGAGGTGGCTCCTTTCTAAACCAAAGGAAAAGGCATGTGTCCTTTAGTTCACCTGAATACTGGTGAAATGACAGTGAAGACCACCCAATGACCTCAGAAAGTCCTCTGGACAGTCAGACAAAGTGTAGGACAGCCAAGAGGTAAGACACTAGAGACACACATTCTCCCACACAAGCCAGCCAGGGGGCACTGCAAACTCCAGGGGCTGGCTCCCATGGAGGGGGCTGCTCATGCAGTTTGCTGTCGCAGAGACTGTGACCTGACCGGGAGACGCTGTGCATCAGCAAAATCCATTGCTGCTTTGCTCCTGTCGAGCTCCCATTTGCTGTCATGAAGCTAATCTGGAAAACACCCAAGCATGGAGGTGTGGTTCCAGGCCAGCTCAGACAGCCAAACTTCTGGGAGAAATTTGAAAATAATAATTTTTAAAATAGCAATGTTTTTCTCCTTAAGAAGACTCTTTGGCGTGAGTAAGCGGAATGTAAATTACCCTGTCTTCAAGAGGAACCATCTATTTCTCAAAAAAAAGTGTGACCCCAAGAAGTTCCAATCCACACTGGCACTGACTGGGGAGCCCACTGGAGGGCACCACACTGACCACCACTGCACGGTTTAAGGAAGTCAGAGGAAGCAGTGAGCAATCCAGACGTCATTGTCCCCAGTAGCCCAGTTATGCGTGGCTTTATCAGTTTCTGGGGCATAGGACAGGCAGAGGGTGGGAAAGTTCTGAGTGGGGTAGATGGAATCCATGTATCATATCCATCACGCTCGGCCAGCAATTGGTCCAACTTTCTGAGTGTTGATCGAATTGGGAGTGCCTCAGTGAATCGGAAGGGCTTTAGGCTGGGGTTGGGGGAAGCCTATGCTGCAAACGTCCTAGACCTGGTTAATCACAGCAGAGGATTCAACAGGTAGGCCCAACCCTAGGACCATGCTTCCATAGACAGACTGGCAATGGCAACGGTGATGTAGAGCATGCAAGAGTGGACGTCACCCTAACATCCAAATGGGCATCGTATCACAGGAGGTGATCCTTGCTGGCACTGCCCTAAGCACCAGGGTGGGCTCAAAGAAAGACTTCTGATCCTGAGGGGCAGTCGCACTGGCAGCAGATCCAGGAGAGATGGGAGCTGAACTGAGGCTGCGCCATGAATTCGTTCATGTGCACAATGCTGAGAGCTGCTTGACATCTGTTTAAACCAAACCCGCCTCGCCCCCACTTCTACCCGCTGCCCACATGATGGGAAGCATTCCTGAACCCTGAGAGCAAGGGTTTGCTCCATCACTAACTGGAGCTTTTATTTCTCACCCCCTCTATGATAGACACTTTCCAGGCTGAAGGGGCAAAGGGGCAAATGGCACTGCACACATCACGGAACTCACCTGGTAAAGAATCCCAGTGGTGCGCCATTAATCCCAGCACTTGGGAGGCAGAGGCAGGTGGATATCTGTGAGTGTGAGGGCAGCCTGGTCTACAAGAGCTAGTTCGAAGATAGGTCCCAAAGCTACACAGAAAAAACTCTGTCTCAAAAAAAAAAAACAAAAACAAAAACAGAATCTAAAACTAAAATTAGTCATTTGTTGCTAGTTTCAAGGTAGAAAACTAGACAGAACAAACACCCAAGGTCCTGGGGACCACCCACAATGCTTAAAAAAGGAAAATGTATAACTAGAAGTTGATTTTTCTTTTGTTTTTGTTTGTTTGTTTTGTTTCTCAAGAAAGGGTTTCTCTGTGTAGCCCTGGCTGTCCTTGGCTATCCTGGAACTCTTTCTGCAGACCAGGCTGACCTCAAACTCAAGAGATCCACCTACCACCTCCTCCTGAGGGCTAGGATTAAAGGGGTATGCCACCATCACCCAGCAAGAAGTTGATTCTTTAAGGACAGACACACTGCACATCATTGTCTTAGCAGGGTCTCAGGACCTGGAATCCTTTGTGCACTGACCCATGACAGATGCAGTAAGGACTTGCTTGGCCAACAAAAACATTTTGGTCTGCTGCCTTCTGAACGGTGTAATACTACACCTCAGAAAACAAGTGAGGGGTACGTAAAGCTGGAGAGGGTCCTGAGGTGAGTGGTGGTGGCATAGGAAAACTAGCTGCAGAGGGTAAATGGATTCATCGAGGTCACAGTAAACAAACTACAGTTAGTAAGACCAGAAAAGAAAAATAATGTAAGAACACCTCCACCCCTAGACAACAAAGAGGACCCCAAGAGAGACATACATGGATCTAATCTGCATGGGAAGTAGAAAAAGACAAGATCTCCTGCATAAATGGGGAGCATGGGAATCATGGGAGAGGGTAGAAGGGGAGGGGAAAGGTAGGGAGGAGGTCAGAGAAAAATATATAGCTCAATAAAAACAATTTTAAATAAAAGACCACCTCTATGAATTCCAAGTGTCTAGTCAAAGCAAGTCTTAGCAGGAGTGGGGGAAGTGTTTGCAGCAGGCAATCCCGTGTCACAGGCTTTTAGTTCATGGATTCCAGTGCCCACCTTCATCCCCATCAATTTAATTTGCTTCCAAGATCACACGTAAACTATAACACAAGTGCTGCCATGTAGTAATAGGAGTGGCAGGGCTACGTTCCCAGCACCCTGGCCGCCTGCTCGGCTCGCTTATGCTCCGAAATAACAACACACAAACTGTATTCATTTAAACATTGCTTGGCCCTTTAGCCCTAGCCCTTACTGGCTAATTCTGTTATCCCGATCAACCCATCTCTAATAATCTGTGAGCACCGGTCTTACCGGGAAGATTCTAGCCTATGTCCATCCTGGGTCGGAGCTTCATCCCGGGAGCGGAGCGGGGCATGGCATCTCTCTCAGGCGTCTGCTCCCGAGAGGAGAGCTGTCGAGACTGACCTCACTTCCTCTTCCTCCCAGCATTTTGTTCTGTTTACTCCACCCACAGGGCCAAGCAGTTTCTTTATTGCTTAACCAATGAAATCAACAGATTGATATATGACACTCCCACATCACTTCCCCTTTTTCTGTTTAAACAAAAAAGAAGGCTTTAACTTTAACATAGCAAAATTACATATAACAAAACAGTTATCAAGTAAAAGTTACAATAATCTTTATCATAACTAAGGAAAACTATAACTATAACTAACTATTCTTAACTCCATCAAAGACTCCAGAAAGATATAATATTACCTAAGTAAACAAGAACTAAGAAACTTCAAACTCTAGAAATGACAAAGACATTGACAAAGACATCTCGCTGCCTGGACAGTCACTTAAAGTTCTTTTGTACCGTTGGGGCATCCATCTTCAGTCTTCAGGCCCATGGTATCCAGCAGACATTTCCATAAAGCAGGAAAATTCAAAGTCAATTCAGTCACTATCTGTTGTGTCCTGCAGAATGTCTCACAGACTCTTTCAAAATGAATCAGGAACCCCGAAAGATCATCTCACCTTAGGCAAGTTCAGTAGTCCTCTCTCTGCGGGTTCTCTGTGTCCAGTTTATGCAATAGTCCAGGCAAGAGCAGTTTCTTGCCCAAATGGCTATCAAACTCCATGAGGTGCCTCTTCGATGCCCATCTTCCTCTTGAAGTAGATTGGTGCTGCCAGGAGCAGAGTGTCTCATTGTCATGAAAAGTCCTCAGTTATTAAAACATTAAATGTCCTATTCTGTAATCTTTGAAAGACATGAAGAATGTCTATCTAAAATATATCTCTATATATCTAGAAAATCTAATTAACATGACTACAAGCTTTACTATTATCGATGATTATCCATTAACCACCTATATTTCTTAATTATACAGTACATATTTAAATGAACTACACAATCACAATACCTTAATCAAAATCAGATACACTTATATATATAACAAAATTGACCTTAAATCTCTATCAATAAAGCAAAATCTATACTAATGCAAATTATTCATACCTATATCATATCCCCCTTTAAATGTAAAAGAACGTTTATAAACCATATTTGGGAACATGGGCACAGTTTTTTCTCTCCAAACTGCTTCCTGCTGAATGGGGGCATTGTTAATTAGGTCTTTCATGGTATAACCTGTGTGCTAGTTTCATCTCAGTTGGCAGTTGAGCGAAGCAATTTTTTGAAGGCGTGCACAGGAACCATTCAGGAGGACATGGTCCATCATACCAAATTGGAATAGAAGAAATGAACAGCGTCTCATCCTCTGTGAAAACAAAATAAGAAACTCTTTTCCAAAGTATCATATCCTTAGATCCAAATTCAAAATATCTATGTTGGATTAGTTCAGCAGCATTTATAAACAAATATCTTTTAGCAGCTGTTGCTCCTTCCTCAGCATTCAAATAATTCAAAGAGAGCATAATAGCATACAGTATCAAAATTCTCTGTGTATTTTCCATCTTTGTGCAGCTTTGTTTTAACCTCTATTTTGTTTATTTTTACTTTTAACTCTTTGCTTTTTGAGACAGGTTCTCTGTGTCTTTGACCTGAAGTAACTGTAGACCAGGCTGTCTTTGAACTCTCAGAGATCCGCCTGTCTCTGCCTCCCAGGCATTGGGATTAAAGGCGTATGCTACTACACCTTGAACTCACAGAGATCTGTTTGCCTCTGCCTTCTAGGCACTGGGATTAAAGGCGTGTGCTACCACACACAACAACTCTCTTCCTTTTTTTGTTTTTTACTTTAAGAACTTCAACTTTTAGTCTGCATATATTTTTAACACACTTTAAACCATTCAGAAATTTTCTCTGTCTTTGAATCTCTCTTTACTGTATATCTCTCTTTTTCTGACCACATGAATCTTTAATTTACCAAGCAATCTCAGTAGGACTAAAGGCGTGGCTTTGCCAGTTAGATCCAGTCCATTCCTTAGCTTTCCAGCCTCATGGCGGATATACAGGCTGTAGCCGTGTTTACTGCAACAACTGTATGGCATTTCAAGGTCCCTGCCAGCAAGTGAGCTACAACAGACAACACTCAAGTCCTCTCTCGGTAGCCAGCCCTCCTGCCTCAAACAGTCAGAGTTTGCCCTGGCAGGATGACCCAGAAAGCCGGCATTTTTAAACGGCGCAGCTTTTTTCCTGCTATGGCTGAAAACCGAAAAGCATGTGTTCAGCTTTTTGTCAACACCGTTTAAGTGTTTCGTGGCAGGACCTCTTAATGAGCTGCAGGCTTTGCAGCTAAAGCTGAGTCAGGAAGCCTCTCTTAGATGAGGTGCTTGCTTGCCTCTAGCAAGCAGAGTAGAACCGAGAAATTGCTGCTACCAAGAAACCAGGCACAATGCTTTCATTTTGTTCTAGAATTACTTCCCAAGCTGTCTCAGGCTTTATGTGGAAGCAGTTGTCCACGTGGGCGCCATATGTAGTAATAGGAGCGGCGGGGCTGCGTTCCCAGCACCCCGGCCGCCTGCTCGGCTAGCTTATGCTCCGAAATATCAACACACAAACTGTATTCATTTAAACACTGCTTGGCCCTTTAGCCCTAGCCCTTACTGGCTAATTCTGTTATCCTGATCAACCCATCTCTAATAATCTGTGAGCACCGGTCTTACCGGGAAGATTCTAGCCTAGTCCATCCTGGGTCGGAGCTTCATCCCGGGAGCGGAGCGGGGCATGGCGTCTCTCTCAGGCGTCTGCTCCCGAGAGGAGAGCTGTCGAGACTGACCTCACTTCCTCTTCCTCCCAGCATTTTGTTCTGTTTACTCCACCCACAGGGCCAAGCAGTTTCTTTATTGCTAAACCAATGAAATCAACAGATTGATATATGACACTCCCACATCACTGCCAGATTCCCGGGGCATTTCTTCTTTCCACCTGCATTAGCAGCAGTCTTTAATTCCTAACTCTTGCTTCACATACACAGAGTTGTAAGGGAAACACTGACCCTGCACAGAAGAGATTTCTAGGCCTGTGTCCGTTCATGACTAAAGACAGATTGGGCCGTGGCGCTTGTTTTCAAAATTTGGCACAGTATTTAAAAAGAAATCAGTACCCAGCTCAGGAAAAGGGAAATCAGTCAACTATTTTTCATAAGCAGTGAACTTTGAACTTTCGGTATTAATTTTTTTTTCCTCCCAGAAATAACAGCAATTTTGTTCACTTTGATAAAAAAAAACTGTTTGGAAGGGCCTCATATTTTAATAGAAAAAAGAAAAATCTCTACTTTTCAAGAACTATAATTTTGAGTGTCCCTGGGGAACTTGGAGTTGAAAGCCAAAAACAGGAAATTTCCAAGCTCAGGGAAAAATCTGGCAGGGCCCCTCAGAGTGTGGACCAACGGCTCTGTGCTAATGGATAAACAGAAAGTCGAGAGTCTTTGGAGCCAGAATTCCAGAGAGGACTGGAGTTTCCGCCCCAACTCTGCGGGCACCAAAACAGGGTGGACTCCCTCGCTGCTGGGGAAGCTCATCTCACTGAAGGCCAACAAAAGCCAAACCAAAGCCCTGCTGGAGATTCACCTCAAGTATGGTCATCTAAGGTACGGCTCAGTTTACTCTGAGCAAAGAGATGCATGAATTATGAAAAATAAACCAATTTGGATTTTCTTTTGTCAGTGTCTCCCTCTGGAAACCAGCCTGGATTTGACTTCAGAATCCTCCTGCCTCATCCACTAGAGTTCTATCATGGGTTTGCAGCACCACATTTATCTCCTCAATCCCTTTTCATCTTCAGCAAGCATAGGGATTAGAATATGGATGATAAGAGTGATTTAGCTTTTAAACAAGATAAACTAAATATTTGAATTCTACACATATCTCCATCAGGGCCTGGAGAGATGACTCAGCGGTCAGAAGCAGGTACTGCTCTCCTGCTTTGTTCCGAGCTCCCACCTGAAGCTGCAGCTGCTTTCAACTGCCCATCACTCTAGCAGATCCAACGACATCCCCTTCCAGTCTCTGTGGGCAGATGTGTATACATGATACATATAAATTTTCTCTCTTTCTGTCTCACGCATGCATGCGCGCGCGCGCGCGCGCACACACACGCACACACACACACAGAGAAATTTATTTTTATCATTTCATGTGTATGAGTGTTTTGCCTGCGTGTGTGTTTATGCACCACATGCACGCCTGGTGCCTGAGGAGGTGATGAGCCTCCATGTGGGTGCTGGGAATGAAACCTAGGCCCTTCGTAAGAATGATAGGTGCTCATTATAATTTAGCCAAATCTCGACTCCCCGGAAGGGATAAATCTTAAAAATAAAATAAAACACCTGTTTTCAACAAGGAAAGCAAAGCGCTGCTCTCCTCGAGTGGGCAAGTTGATTTTCCCTTGACTCTCAGGGCAAACCATGAGCATTTTTATTGTTTGACACTGACTTTTTGTTGTTGTTGTTGTTGTTATCATGAGATTTTAGTACATCAACTAAAGCTGATAAAAAGCAGTTTGATTTTAGTACATTAAACTGAAGCTGAGAGAGATGACATAGACAGTACCTTAGTACAGATGACATTAAAACTGCAAACCAGCGTCAAGTACTTCTCCCTGTGATAGAGTGGCTGAAGGTGGGAACATTCCTGACTGCAAAGGTCTTCCAGTTGCTCTGTTGATGAATTCCCTACTGCAAGCTAACCATCCTCGATCATCCTACTTTGTTGGTCTTGTTTGTTTTGAATTTGTTTGATTTGGGAGGGGTAGAGAGAGGGGGAGAGACCATCTGATGCCTTTTAAGGACCAACTCAACACGACAGACGTGAAATTTTCTATGCCTGACCGCACAAGACAGATTGCATCAAGGCACAGGCAGACACTTCCTATTGTTGAGGTTTCTACTAACTCTTCCACCCTGGGGACTGTCAGTTACACCTGGGAGTTGTTACTATTATTCTGTAAAGCAACAGTATCTGCCCTTTTACAGGACCATGGCAGTCAAGAGTTTAAAGTAATGAAGCCAGGCAATGGTGGCTCATGCCTTTAATCCCTGCATTCAGGAGGCAAGAGACAGGTGATCTCTGAATTTGAGGCCAGTCTGGTCTACAGAACAAGTTCCAGGAGAGCCAGAGCTATACAGAAAAACCCTGTCTTGAAATAACAAAAAAGAAAAGGGTTTAAAATAATGAAATTTTAAATCTATTTCCTTCAGGTAAAGTAAGGCTCTTGAGATATGAAAATGAATGTCATGTTTAGTCTGAGGTTCTCTCTCTAAACTATCTCAACATGCAAGTGAAAATCTTCCATAATCTGAAAACACTTCTGGTTTCAAGCAATACAAATAAGAGATGTTTACTTGTGCTTAGTTCTAAAGGTCAAAAGACTGACGTCTCTCCTCACTGTTACTGTGCTGCTCGCAATAGGGAGCTCGGCTGAACCTCTGAAATCTTCCTAAGGGTTTACCTAAAAAGTGGGTACTCTGTAAACTTCTACATCAAAAACAAAAGTTCTTGTCGAATTTTAGTTTCATGGGGAAAGCAGGAAAGTGTAATATTTACATATTTCTATTGCTTGATTTGTTGTTTGATCTAGAGCTTCAATATTTAAAATAAGCTATTAAGATGAATTATCTCATGTTAGGCAAAATTCAAAGCCCAGGTTCTGTGGTTTTTAATGTTGTGTGACTTCAAGTTAAAGCAGAAGGAAAAAAAGGAAACCATGTTTCTTTCTATAAGGAAGTCTTGCAGTATTGCCAACAAATAAACCGTGAGCCAATCAATACTTGAACCTGTGATCAATTATAACACTGATTACAGAAAGTGACACAGGACAACACCAGCATACAGCCACACATACATGGGATCACTGCATGCAGACATGATAGGTACATGCGTATGTACAACTATTAGTATTCATTACATCTGTGGAGCTGGAAAGGTCGAAATGACATGGACCAAACTAGTTGTTTATGGAAATCTTCATCCTCTGTCTTTGGGTGAGCAATGATTTTCTAGAATTTCTGCAAAGAACAAAAAGACTGGCAGAGATAACCTATTTGCCTTCCAAGATATTCTGTTAGTAATTGGAGTGTGTCTGCTGTGTAAATGTGTCCAGTTGGTGGATTTAGCCAATTGGATCCCAGATTGGTTTAGCTAATGGGGAGTGGGGTTTGTTCCTGCGGTTCTTGGTGTAATCAAAATGACTCTCCATCTTGACCTGAGGACTATGTGGCTCCTTGAGTACTTATCTATAAACTCTCTCTTTCTCTCTCTTTCTCTCTCTCTCTCTCTCTCTCTCTCTCTCTCTCTCTCTCTCTCTGGAATCACCCTCTAACCCCAGGCATAGTTACTAGTCCTGGGATTCTACCATATGTATTTAGATGCCACAGGGACAGCCTTTCATATCTGACCACAGGCCACACAATTGTGTATGTCTTCCATTGCTACCAGAAATGTAAGTGAAACATGGAGACGATTCTTGTAGTTCATTTCCTGGAGCTTCTCTACCAGGTCTGTCTTGGGACTTCATTGACTGTGACCATTGAGTGTAAACAGAGTCAAGGGAAACCCACATAGCCCAAAGGAATTACCATTAAGTCAAGAGCTATGATTCTTCTGTTTTTCTTGGGACATTAAGTCATCCTGAAAGTCTTTTAAGTCCCTGGACCCTGAAATGAACTCTCTTTCTATCTTATTTCCAATTTTAACTCATTTTCCCCATGGGCCTTCCTAATCAGTGAAGTTCTTCCTGTCCCAAGTTTGTCACATAGGCTGGGAGCAGAGGAAGAGTTTCTGGATACTTGACATTATAGCCAGCACAACAGTTCAGAGGATCCCATGTTTTTAAAAAGGAAGCAAACAAAATTTCACTTTGTACCACGATGACGGAGCTGCCTGGGGCCTAGGCAAGATAAATTTCCAAATCAAAAGCTCTTCCCAATGCCACTCAAGCTGGGGAGAATGGGCTGGGACTTGGCAGGAGACAGGGCATTGGGATGAGTTCCCTGAAGGGCATTGCTTCAAATCAATCTTTCAACAAGCACAACACTGCTATCACCTAAAAAGTCAAAAAACAAGATTTTCCAAAGGACCAGAGCTATGTTCTAGAAAGTAACTCATAAATATTGACAGGAATATCACTCCCATATGCTAAGAATTAACAGCATAAAATGAAATATTGGAACATCTGGTCAAAAATGACCAGAAAGAAGCAAATCAACCCAGTAACAAAGACAATTATCAATCAGTAGATACAGACCCAGTTAAAAAAAAAATAGACGTAGCAAAACTGGTCGGGCAGAACACTCAGTGCCACTGTGACTGCAGATGCAGGCTCGGGGGAGCATAGTGCCTACCAGATAAAGAGACACATGGAGTGGAGTGGATACAGACAATACAGGTGAATCACCACACACTGACGCCGAGTAAAAGAAGCCAGATCAAAGGGGGAAAGCACATACAATTTAACATGCATGTCACAAACCGTGAACTTCTGGAAAATGCAATATTGTGTATGAAGACAAAAATCAGATCTTTAGATGAAAGAGAGGTGGCAGGATATTGTGGCGGGTAATGGTTATATTATTTAATTACAAACTTCCTGGGTGTACATAACTCAAATCTGTATGCCTTTGGGATGGCTAATCTTTGGTTGTCAGTTTGACTGTTTGAAATCAACCGAAGTCTAAGCAGCTAGATACTACTGTGAAGGACTTTCTTAAACAAATTATCTGAAGCAAGAAGACCCACATCAGACTCTGATGGCAACCCAAAATAAAGGACATGAAAAAAGGAAACTTTACGTTATGCCTGCTTGCCCTCGCCCTGGCTGTCAAGTTCATTTATCCTGTTGCTTCTGCACTCTTTCAATAGTGTTAGACCTAGCTTCTTTGGGAGGCCAGTGTAGAGTGAGGATCAGCAGTTGTCTGGGACTCCAGCACCAGATCGGCTCTTCTTAGACATCCAACCTCATATCCTGAACAACTACCAGAGTCTGTGCCCTTTAAGCAATGGCATTGGTCGAGTACCCGTGCAAGTACTGCTTTAACATATGTATTTATTCTCATGAACCTATTATATTCGAGAGTCATGAGTAATGCAACTATATTAAATGTTTAGTGTGTGTGTGCGTGTGTGTGTGTGTGGTGTCAGAGAGAGAGAGACACACACACAGATAAAGGGGTGGGGAGAGAGAGAGAGAGCATGCTCACACCACAGCGTGGATGGGATCAGAGAACAACTTCTACCATGTGGGTTCTGGAGATTACACTAAGGTCATCAGGCTTAGTGGAAACCACCCCCAACTGCTGAGCCGTCTCAGCAGCCCGTCCAATTTATACACTTTCAATGACCACAGATGACTTGCATATGTCAAGGATACATCAATAAAACGATGTGTTCCTTTACAATTTTATTAACTGAGAAAAGGCTGCCTAATATCTTTCCACTCTCAAAACCCTATCATGTCCTCTCCGCAGGGCCATGATCCAGCAAGAGGAAGGCAGGGCTTGCCAAGGATGCTCATGAAGATGTCACTTCTTTCGCCCAGCCGTCTTTCCCATTTGAAGCATTTGGCTAAACCAACCCCACAGACACAAGTCCTAAGTGCCTGACTGGAAGCATGGAAACTCAGCTAGAAACTGAAAACTCAACCGTACAAAATCACCACAGAAATAGCTTTACTTTCTTTTTTAGGATATAGTTCCTGACATTTTTTTTAACAAGTTTAATGTTACCGTGACCAGGTTTTTCCTAAATTCTGACTATTGCAATCCATAGTTATCTTAGATTCAGTTGGTAGCCTGTGACTATCACTCAGTAGAAACCCATGGCACCTGGATTATCCCCAGCCCATGTTTACCTCTGAATGTTTATTATTCCCATTAGTTAGTCTTTGGATCTGATCATCCAAAGATCCGAAATGCAAAATGGTTTTTGATAAAAGCAGTGTGTTGGTTGGATTTCAGATAAGGATACCCTAACAATGAGGCCTGAGAGTATGGAGCCCAGGGCTTGCGGCTTCATTTAGGAGGACAGAGGATACAAGAGTCATTACCAAGAAAAGGACTCAGAAAAGGGGGCAGGAAGAGATTTTAGAGGAAGGGGAACAGCTAAGGATAGAGAGTGACCAATGGACTCCATGACACAGTGGTTGCTCTGTCGATAACAGCAGTCACAATGGTAAAAGTTCTCCTGAAGGCTGAGGGGCATCAGTGGGGAAAAGAAAAAGAAGCCAGCAGGAAAACTGAAGCAAAGATGGACTCCCCACTGCAGAGGTAGCACAGTGACCCATTCCAGCAAGCTTGGGGACTAAAAAGACACTTTGGTTTCTCCCAAACACTAGGGAAATGTGTGACATCATATGGGGAGCCAATATAAACAGAATCAAGCAAAAAAAAAAAAGCCCTCCATGGGGAGAGATAGTTACATGTATTGAACCACAGCATTGCAGGTCCTAAATCTTCCCAGGTTCTTCCCCCCTCTCCCCCCCCCACACCACTCCCTTCACTCATAAGCAAATACATTCATTCATAGGAATGTCTGTGCTAAGGGCCAGAATCAAAGGAGTTGATAAGAAAAAAAAAAACCTATAATTCAGGCAGGATTTTACACATTTACACTGATCACAGAAACAGCAAGTGTGCGAGCTGATTTGGTTCACACCAATCATTTGTAAAGTAAGCAACTGTAGGAAGACCACGCCAGGAGGGGAGCTAGAAACAAATGAACGGCCCTATCAGACACAGGCCACCCCCATTTAACTCACTTCTGATCCACTGAACCTTGGACCGGTGAGGCTATAGGTGTTTATCTTTGGAGTGCGTCTGAGTCCTGGGAAGGAAACATTTTCATTGGCAGGGACTGTCTTGGGGTTCAGTGCTAAGTATCCTCTATTAGATGAGAGGATGGGAAACTCGACGCGAAGATGAAGACCAGAAACAGAGAAGGGAGGGTACGAATCACCTGTGGCTGCTGGTTCTCTCTGCATTAGCAGCGGCCATCAATAAAGCCGGCGTACTTTCAACTGAAGAGACAACTACATTAACGGAGCTCCGCGAGCCACTTTGATGAGCATGAATAATGTTTTCAGTTAACAACCTAAGGACTGCATCTCCATTATCGGGAGGGTTTTTAAAATTTATTCCCTTAAGCATTACCGAAAGCATCTCCAAGCCAGAGAGGTCTGGAGACTTCCGCAGGTACAATCAAGCCATGAATAATGCACACGACTCAGGTTGGCCCTTCCTTTCATATTTCCTCTCCAAAAGGGCCATAAATCACCTCAGTAAGAGTGCATTCTTTTTTAAACTCTTATCTAAGTTACATCTCTGTGTTTTTGACTCCACGCCACTGATATGGAGGGAGTGAAATCGGGGCCCTGCTCTGCAATGTCATCGCCATGTGCTCAGCACTCAGTACTTCTAGCAAGAGGAGGCTCCCCCAAAGTAGGAGAGCAAACATTATCTTCTCCTTTCTCCGAAAAGCTCACTCTCTGTGTTCTGACCCAGGTCTATAGTCATAGGAACTGATTTTCTCTAATGATTCCTTTCTATAGAAGATGGCATGGGAGGGGGGCAACAGTTATAATCTACCGAGGGCCTGGGTAAGGGAGTCTCTTTTATTAAATACTCAAATGTAACCCATGCACGGTTTATCCTATTTTCTACACTCTACAGACTGGGTCCTGTTCTCCATATGGTGCTGGGTTTGCAGGTGTACAAATGGAAGTGTAAGGGACCCTGGAGGTTATGCAGATTTTCATAGAGGTTTGCACAGGGGTTACAGGAAGCTGCTAAGAGCAATTAGCGAATGTCAGGGATGGAGTCTCTGCAAGGTGGCTATTGCATGATGCCTTAAATATGAAGCTCAAGATGATATGGAAACTTCAGAATGTTGGTGATCCACCATGGAACATCCACCAAGGAAAGCTGCAGGCACACAGTCAAGCCAGCCCGAGAGAGAGGCTATGCCAGCCGCAGATGAACTGGTGGAGCTACCCAAGGCCATGGGAGCCCAGATGCTACCACCAAAGCCCAAGATGCCGGACAGAGCTGCACCGTTTATTTACCTCATAGTTTCATTTTCTTTGCTTTGATCTACCCTTTCCTTGCTGGGATCCCACTCATCTCTTTTGAAATGTTCATGTTTATTCTCTGCCACTGTATATTTGAATATATAATTTGTTCTATTATTTCCCAGAGACTCACAGTTAAATAATTGCTCAAATTCCTCTGCAAATCAGAGCACTTCCATCTTAAGAGGAATCTTTGGGTTTGGGACCAGGAGTGAATGGCTGCTTAGAGAAACTGATGTGCAGAAGCAGAGGGAAGGGATTCTCTGACTGTGGAGCAGCCCTCAAGCTGTGCAGAGACCCCAGGGGCTGCAGCTCCCCTGAGTCATCACCTGGGTGGGGTCGACTTTTCCATGCTGGGTGACACTTTTGAGTCATCCCCGCATGGGCAAGTATCCCCTCACCCTAGAATGCCAATGAAAAACTTGTAAGTAACAGGATTCTGATCATCATCCAGAGAATTGCCAGATTCATTTGCTGGTATGGAGAAAGAATAGGACACCAAGGAAAAATAGAGGCTGTGTTGAGGAGAGAGAAAGAAACAGCTTTATTCTCCCCAGGGCAGGAGAGGCCTAAAATCCGCCGTCCACTCAACGGGAATTGGCTTAAATATTCTATAGGTCTCCTGGCTAAGAAAATCCACTAATGTTGGTACACATGTGGTTGGTACACATGAGCATTATTGTGTTGCTCCACAGTGTCTTCTGGGAACAGAAGCCACCATCCCAGGCCAGTCTGAACCAGTCTGAACCAGTGAAAACCAGTCTTAACCTGTCTGGTCTGGTCTAAACTGGCATGAGCTGGCCTGAACCCGTCTGGTCCCGTCTAAACGGTCTGGTCCAGTAAGCTGTTCAAGACTGGCCAAATATGACATACAAGACAAACATGATGCGTTCAACAAACACGACACATGTGACAAACATGGCACACGCAACAGGCATATGCGTGCCCGATTCGACACACTACCAGAAGCAACATATGCCCGATATGACGCGCGTGCCCGATTCGGCACACTACCAGACGCAACATATGCCCGATATGACGCGCGTGCCTGATTCGGCACACTACCAGACGCAACATATGCCCGATATGACGCGCGTGCCCGATTCGGCACACTACCAGACGCAGCATATGCCCGATATGACGCGCGTGCCCGATTCGGCACACTACCAGACGCAACATATGCCCGATATGACGCGCGTGCCCGATTTTGGCCGACACGTGCTGGCCGATCTGACGTGTGTGTCTCAGTTCACACGTGTTCACGCGTGCTCGACCCACAAGCATGTTCACGCGTGTTCATGCATGCTCGACCCACACACGTGTTCACACATGTTCATGCGTGATCGACCCCACATACATGTTCACACGTGTGATCGACCCCACACACGTGTTCTATTTTGACTGGCGCGCGTGATCCGACATGTGTGTCCAGTCTGGCACGTGTGTTTGATTTTGACCGACGCGCATGTTTGATCTGACGTGTGTGTTTGATCTGGCACGCATGCTCGATCTGATGTGTGTCGGGTTGTGAAAATCGAGCGTGCTTGTTCGAATGGGCACGTGTGTCAGAACGGGCACGCATGTCTTTGCTGTGTTTTTTGTCATCATTTTTTTCGTGTTTTTTCATCTGAATCTGTCTTAGTGCTCAGAAGATATATTAATTTATAAACTGTTTGGCCTATTGCTCAGGCTTATTATTAACTATCTCTTACAACTTAAATTTACTCATAATTCTTATCTATGTTTAGCCATGTGGCTTGGTACCTTTTCTCAGTAAGGCATTCTCATCTTGCTTCCTCTACATCTGGCTTGGTGACTGACTCTCTGCCTTTCCTCTTCCAAGAATTTTCCTATTTTGGTTTGATGTGGGAGTGACTTCTTTCTAATCTGTTGCTTTCATTGGTTAATTAATAAAGAAACTACCTAGGCCCATTTGATAGGCCAACTCTTAGGTGGGTGGAGTAAACAGAACAGAATGCTGGGAGAAAGAAGCCGAGTCAGGGACTCGCCATGATTCTCCCACTCCAGACAGATGCAGGTTAAGATCTTCCCTGGTAAGCCAGATTATTAGAAATGGGTTAGATCAATATGTAAGAGCTAGCCAATAAGAGGTTGGAACTAATGGGTCAGGCAGTGTTTAAAAGAATACTGTTTCCGTGTAATTATTTCGGGTATAAAGCTAGCCGGATGGCTGGATGCAGCCCACTGCTGTGGAGCTGGGCGGGAACCTATACTTCCTACCTGGCTACTGGCCAGTCAGTTCATAATTAATATAAGCCTCTATATGTTTCTTTGGGACAGAATAGCTACGGGACCAGGTGGGACACTACACTAAACCTACCAATATTTGATGATTTTTCAGCTATACAACACAGCTATATTGAAAGAGGACAAATGTGTACAAAGCTACCTTGAAACATAACATCCAGTTCATAGTTGTTCTCGAGAGCCAGAAATGTCCTAACTTGCCTGAAAATGCCACACCATTGCTACACCTGTCCCTCTGAAGTTTTGCATTGTGCGTGTGCGCCTGGGCCTAATCTTGAAACACCATGAGATCAATCTGCTGGGCAGCAAATTCCATAGCAAAGTGAGGAATGCTATAATCTAACATGAAGAACTATGTTCTCTGGTTCTAAACTGTCACCTCTCCTCGGAAAGCAGCAGTACCTGCCACTACCGTGTTCCCTGAACCACGGCAACAAAACAAAATATGTGACTGTCATTCTTCGTCCTCCTCCATTATCTGTGAAAAAGAGAAGAGATTGTAAATGTCTGTGTCAGACAGTGCCTACAACAGAGCTCCTAGCAATGCTACCGGAGTGAGAATCTCAGAGAAAGAGACAGAGAGATGAACATGATAGAAACGCTCCGTGCACATCACAAGGCCGTCTGAAGCCAGCTGGTGTTGGGAGCAGCGAGACCCCAGATCCTGAATTTCTTGTAATCCCCTGATCTGAGTGCCTACAGCTGCTCTGAACATGAGACCTTCAGGAGTTCCTGATGGCAGGAGAGTGGTTTCTGGTGGGTTTGGCTGGGGCGTGGCTATCTCTATATAATCTGCCCCTGAACACAATAAAGGGGGCATTTTTGAGGAATTCAAGGATGACCTGTGTTGCCGTCTCTCTGTCTGTGTGGGTCTGTGTATTTTAACCTCCAGCCCCTTGCCCGAAGCTCGCGAACTGGGTAATAGCGCGCAGACACGGGGGCGCGGTGCGCGGCAAGCTGGTCCTGCTGCTGTATCTCAAAACTGCTTGAAGCGTGTAATTTGCCCTGTCTATGGAGAATTGCCCAGAGTTTTAAACACCTTCTGTTTTTATGGAATTAGAAGCAATGTATAATTTTAAACTGAGTGAAAAGGGACTAAAGAGATGGCTCAGTGGCTAAGAGCACTTGCTGCTCTTGCAAAGGACCTGGGTTCAGTGCCCAACAGTCACACGCGTGGGTGACTCCCTTCGTAATTCCAGTTGCGCCAGTTACAAGGGATCTGACCCCCTCTTCTGATTTCCTCAGGCACTCGGCCTGCACGTGGTGCACAGATACATACACATGCAGACAAAACCTTCTTGTACATAAAATTAATAAATAAATCTGAAAATCCAAAAAGCTTTAGAAGGCTCTTCTAAAAAACAAATAAAATATAAATAAGCAAACAAAAATAAGCAATAACAGTACAAAATTTGGCTGTGTTTTCTCTGAAAAGTTATAGCTATACTGTAAAATCTGCTGCATTTGACTTGAAATACATACTCCATTTCCCCGCCCCCTCAGCTTTAAGAACATGTCGTCTTTTCCCAGTTCGTAAGTTAATAATTCCTGCAGTCTGATGAAGGTGGAATTTTTGAATGCGTGTGTGTCTTTTCTCTCTAAAGATCATGGAGCATTATATGAGTATGGGAGAAATAATTTGTGAATATCCCGTCCATAGTGCTGCGCTTCTGAAGGACACAGCTGGAAGGTGATACCACCCAGCGAGAAATGGCTACCGTGTTTTAAGAACTGTATGGGAATCACTATGCAGCTTTCCATGACCTGACCTGAAGCATTCTTTCAGGGACTTCACGGGGAGACACTCTTCTGCAGTAAGTGGGTAATAGCGCGCAGGTGGCTGGCATGGAGAAGTGCATTTGCGCTGAGGATAGCTGCCCGCCAGGAATGGACTGCGCTCTTCCCTTACCCTCTTCTCTTTTGGGTGCTTGCTATTAAGCCCTGCCCATCCCGCCCACTTCCCCCACACCCATGCACACATTGGGTAAGAGATGCCTTTAAATGTTGATGACTCAGAGTAGCATCTCCTTTAACTGGGGACACAGCAAGGAGGGGGCAGCCAGAAAAGTCAGCACATGCTCTCCGGTGGTTCATTCCTCAAGGATCAGTGAACTAGGGCTGGCCAGTCCGAGCTGTCTCTTCCTGAACATGGGATAGTTTTCGTTTGCCGAAACCATCTAGTTTTTACCCCATCCAGATCTTTTAGGAGAGCAAGAGACTATCCATTGTCTGGATAAAACAAGTGTCTTTCTATTGCTGAAAATACTGAAATAATTTTCGTTTCAATGTATAATCGTTTAATTATAGTACTTAGGAACAAAAACACCACTTGTGGTCCCAAAATAATAACTATTAAATAAGATAATAGGACAAACTATATCTGAAAGACAAAATGTCTTTTCTAGACTAAGGCAGTGCAGAATTCTTTGTGACTAGTGTTTGTGAGCACCCATTTATCCAGGCAAGAAACTTTTTACAGGGAAACATTTCCCAACAAATTAGCTGAAAATTCGCTCCGGGCCTTCCTTGTCAGCCTGCCTGTGCTGTGGTTTTATGATAATTATTGCCTGTATCATCAATTTGTATTTACTATATTCCACTCTTAAGTGAAAACTCAGTTTACTGCACAAACCACAAGAGCCCCTTGCTATTCTTCTCGATCCAGCATTAATAATGTATCTTGATTCGATGTTCGTGAATGCAAGTGCATTTACAAACTGCACATTAACCATCAAGGCCTCCCAGGCCTCCAGAGAGCCCACTACCCTGGCAGCCACAGAAGCAACAGAGATGGATCAGCCGGGCCCTAGCGCAATAACTGCCCGCTGGCCACCACCCATTAAAACCCACAGTGGTGGCAAGCTCCCCCAGCCTCGTGGCAGACACTGAGACTCTAACTAGGTTGGCTCCTCAAAAGGAGGCATCCTTAAATAATTTTCCCCAGAATGTGATGGATTGTGTTGTGGCCATCGGAAGCTGAAGCAACAAGGGAGGCACCATAGACATTTCACTTGAAGTGAAAATACCCCCTGCAAATGAAGCCCTCTGCCAGCCACCCGCCCACCTCGGCCTCTATTTTCCCACCTCAAGACAGACCTAATACTTTCCCACTCCATTTTCCTGAGTTGAAATAGCATTCTCTTGTTTCTGAGATTTTAGAAAAAGGTGAGAGTACCACACATAATGAGTTCTTGCCTTCTTTTTATGTTGTCTTGGCATCCTCTTCAGTCTGAACAAGTCCTTTGGAAGCCAGTTGTCCATACCCCATCACTTCTAGACTATTCAAAATCTCTCCCACCCACCCCCATAAGGCGATTTATGATATAGCCTAAATGTCCTTCATCCAATTACATAAAGCCCAGTATAGCCCACAGCTTCCACTATAGCAAAGCCTAATGCCAATACTAAAATCAGATGACAGTGATCTCCACTTCCCACTCGTTTTCCGTAGGCTTTTCAACCCTCCACTTCTATGGGAGAGTTGAGAACAATAATTGTGGGCACCAGTAAACCATAGTTTGACCATCCCCCTTCTCTGCATCCTGCTACCTTCGGGCTTTCTGTTGGCCCTACAGCTCCCCTTCTTTTGCCCAAACTGGAAGGAAAGCAACCCTTCTGTTGTTGTTTTGTTATGTCCTCGGCTCTGTCTCTCACCACGACACACACACCTGAGCCTGACCTGCTCTTCATCCGGCTCTCACAGAAAGCCGCTACTGAGGCTGGATATTCTACAGGCAGACCTCGAGGCCAAGCTAGGAGGAATCACCACAGATGACAACTGGAGATAGCAACCCAGCAATTTTCTTGCTTATGTGAGAATTGCCCTGGCTGCCATGAATCCAAATACCAATGTTGGGAGAAATATGACAAATATGTGTAATAAAGATAGTCCACCATTCATACCCTTGCCATTTATCTCAAGGCTGCCTTACCCTGACTGATTCCCAGATTCAAAATATTTTAAAAATCCAGATGAACAAAATGATCGCAATCTCCTCAAGACATCCATAAAGTACAGTAGTTTATCCTGTTAGCTGTTAAATGTCACCGAATTCCATGGGGCTTAAGGAGTTAAACTCTACACTGGCAATGACATTAGATATTTAGCAGAATTATCTGGATGGACCCATGATTTGGAGATGTTTTTATGGCCACTGAGATAGCATATGGGATGTGATAGAATGGGATGTGTTGGTTTTCCTGTGGGAAGAAGCATCTCTCTCAGTGCCCTTGCTCAGCTACTAATACTAACTAATTTAGAAGACCTTCACCTGGGGAGGATACCTTCTGACCATCTGCCTGCAGATGACTTCAGAGCGGAGAGCCATCTTGGGCCCCTCCCAGTAAGTTAGTGGGGAAATCTCCTAAAGGAAGACAATATCCAGTTGTCTCAGGCAATTTTGTTTCTCTAAATAATGAATGTCTAAGTAATGAAAAAATAAGCCCAAGATGATTTCCCTAAGCTATGAGTGGCTATGAAGGAGGCAAAGAAGTCTCATTACGAGCAATTTAAGTTTTATGAGCCACATTATCTGAACATCATAAAAGAAACATTTGTGTGGCTGTTTTATTACATTGAGTGTGTTTTAAACAGTGTAAGAGACATGAAGCTGATGCCCCCTTTCTTCTCTATCAGGGAGAGTGTAATATAGCAAAGGCTCCTTTCAGAACACTGTCCAAAAGTAATCTGCAAACTAAACGCAAGTTGTATTTGAAAGGCACAGCTAAAATGTTTGAGACAGAGAAAACATCTTCCTCCAAAACATATGGATTTAAATAGTTGACAAAATTTGAAAGATGTTCAAAGCGAATTAGAATTTTGCTCGGCAACAGAGAGCTTGCCTAGTGAGGACAAGGCCATGGGTTTGGGACCCCCATCTTCAAACACTAAAATAAAATCTATTTGAGTGATTTAGTTACTGCCTATTGCTGTGAAGAGACACCATGACCAAAGCAATTTGGGGAGGTAAGGGTTTCTTTGGCTTATGCTTCCATATCACAGTTCGTCATTAATGGAAGTCAGGGCAGGAACTCAAACAGTACAGAAACCTGGAGGCAAGAGCAGATGCAGAGGCTGCTTCCTGCCTTCCTCCTCATGGCTTGCTCAGTCTGCTTCCTTATAGAACCCAAGACAACAAGCCCAGAGACAGCCCCACCCAAAAATGGTCTGGGTCCTCCCCTACCAACCACTAATTAAGAAAATTTCCTAAAGGCTTGCGCACAGCCTGATCTTCTGGAGGCATTTTCTCAAGAGAGGCTCCCTCCTCTCTGATGATTCTAGCTTGTGTCAAGTTGATATAAAACTAGCCAGTATATTGAGTTTTATCTTTTCCCTGAATACTTATACACAGATCAGTGGAGTCTGTTGCAGACTTAATCAAAACAAGTATTGAATGAATTTTTGTTCGCTCAGTCAATGAGAAAAACATCAAAAGTCAGAAAAGACATCATGCTAAGTTGTGAATTTTCACCTGAAATACAACATGATCCTGGGATTCCAATTTTAAAAAAATGTAAAAAACCACAAAGGTGGACTCACTTTCACATGGTGCTATGTTAAATCGACCCAAATCCTTTAGGACTGATCCTGCTGTGTATGCCTCCTCTTAAGCTCAACTTTAATTCATATAGAAGGATTGGACCCCAACCTTCTATCTGTGACGCTCTTGAAGACCGAGAAAGGGCATTTGGAGTGAGGGGGCCCAGATGCATGGTTAAACTGAATCCAGAAAGGACTTGTTGCAGTTTGTAACGACCACACAGTGAGCACAGCAGGCTGGACCATCCACAGCATCAAACACAAGTCTGTGACAGAATGGAAACCTCCCTAGAGTTCACTCTGTAAACACTAGCTCCAGGCTGGTTACCTGATAGAAGTTATTTGACTTGTGCAGACTTGGTTTGTGTTCCCTTGGGCGTGGTCTTTAAACAGGGATGGGTGCACACATCACTTATTGAGGTGGAAAACAAAACCACTGCTAGGAGAATAGAGACACTGGATAAGCCAGTGGAGTTATCGGGTACATGCTCATTATCCACTCATTGTCAGCCAGGACCCTGGGGAATTGTGGGAGCTGATAATGGACTTAAAGCTATGACTTTTCAGCCAGGGTGCTTATAGACCAATTCTTATCAATGACCAAAGACCACATTCTTTAAGTTCACTGCAGGTAAGTTCTTTCTTGTTTGGCTACACAGGACAGCAAAGAGATACAAACAGTTGTAGGACCTGACCTGGGCTTAAATTTGTCAAGAGCAAGGAAAGCCATATGGGGCCAATAGCACACACCACTCATGAAATGCAAGTCAGTCATGGTCAGGCCAAACATAGGGCAAACATATTCATATCAGGGGTGCCTCAGGTCTGAGAGGCAGTAGATGGTTCACCTTCAAAACTATCATGGGCTCTGCTGGCTTCATTGTAAGGCTCTGAAAGTGGCTGGCTCATCTATTATCCCCTTCTTCATAACAGCCTCCTCATAAGAACATACAATGCGTTCCTAAACCAGGTCAAAACCAGGAGCGATTCCATGTCCCTGAAAGCCACCAGAGAAACGAGCTCCAACACTCAAAGATTCACCCCTTGCTATTTCCCAAGAAATGCAAGAGAGAAATAAACCACAATGCTGCTCTCTGCCAAAACACATACAGCCATCCTAAGTAGACTCAAGCAATTTTAGAGAAAGGACCGAAAAAGCTTAGGCCAACCCAACTGAGAACATCACTCAAAGTCGCTCTAAATTAAATTAATATATCTCAAGCCCGTAATGGCTTTCTGATGACTGTCTAGAGATTTAAAGAGAAAACTTCCCTGCTAGTATCAATCAGCTGTGGACAGTGTCAGCACAGTCTGCCTCGTTCCACAGTCAGCCCATGACAAATGCATTGTCAGACCATCAGCCATGCTGTGGCCATCAGCAGACACAGCCCCCACGTACCCTTGGAAAGGCTGTAGTCACCACAGCTCTTCAGCCCTGCCATAGACAGGGAGACCTCATTCACCTCAGCTAAAGGAGTGAGGGTTTCCCTTCAGACTTGGGATTTCTGAGAAATATTCCATTTTGAGGACTATGGTGTTCTGAAATTCTGAACAAAAATGCACCCCCCCCCCCGTGTCTGTCTTCAGCAGGCCTGCCTCTGAGGTACTGCAGGCAACCCATGCTCAGGGTCATTAATTGTTCTACAGATACACACAGTGGGAATACCTTAATGAAGATTCTGTATGCTGTTGTGGGATATTTGATAGCACTGTGACACCTGCAAACTGTGCCCATAAAGTTAACCTTGAATCAGGGGACCATGCCAGCGACTAGCCTGACTGGAATTAACTAGAGAAGCCAGGATACGGACAGAAAGGAATAGGGAGGAACTTAGAGATTTCACACGCTCTTCCATCTGGGCTGTGCAGAGAGAGAGGCCCTTGCTGGGTCTCTGGTGAAAAGGGGAAGGTCAACAGGGCACTTCTTCTCTGCTCTTTTGATTTATCAGTTTTTCGCCGCCATATCTGGCTTCCATGTCTTTAGTGGAAAAAGAATAACATAGATAAAAACAGCAATTAAGAGGTCAAACCAGCTTATTTTTAATTTAGTTGTCCAAGCACACTTCTTTCTTCACATTCATTTTAGTAGTTTTTAGAATAACATACATTTTCTGTGTTTCCATCATTGCCACACCTTCCTCTTTTCCCCAACTACTCCTCAAATTCATGCCTTTTTTTCATTGTTATATATCTATGTGTGTGTGTGTGTGTGTGTGTGTGTGTGTGTGTGTATATATATGTATGTATGTATGTATGTATATATAATATAGATATGAAACCAGCCTTCTGAATCCACTCAGTGTTGCTCATATGTACATGTGTTTGTTACTGGATAACCTATCAGGGAGTTTATCCCTGGAGAAGACTGATTTCCTCTTAGGACTCACCAATTACCTATAGCTCATCATCTAAGGGTGAAGTCTTGGGAGATTTTCCCCATCACTGATGGCGGGGTGGCAACTGTTGTTGGCACTGTGCAAGTCTTGTTGAGGCAACCATACTGTTAAGATTTCTTAGGTTAAGCACACTTTCTTAATGTCTGTATTTTGGTTATTTCTTAATTTTTTAAAAATGTTTTTCTCTTGGGTTTATTCATCTTTATTTGTGTGAGTGTTTGGCCTGCATATGTGCAAGTGCACTCTGTGTGTGTCTGGTGCTTTCAAAGACCACAAGAGGACACCCTCTCCCAGAAACTGGAGTTACTGGTGGTAGTTAAGTTGCCTTGTGAAGGATGGGAACTAACCTGGGTCCTTTGTAGAGCCGCCAATGCTCTTAACCACTGAGACACCTCTGCGGCCCCTTCCTGAATTCTGTTAACAAATCCTTGTTGTCCGAACTGGAGGTGCTAACCATGTGCTAGACATTAGGTGCCATACAAGAAAAAGTAAGGAGTTTAATCTTGCAGCTCTTACATAATGTTCAGTGTGATCCTACTTAGCTGGGTAGCTGATTGTACCCAAAGCCTTTCAGAACTCACTACTCACCCCAAGCGGGTTATATTCACAACCATGGAAAGGAAGAGGCACACAAAAAAATAAGAGACTGACTAATTGCTTGCAGCCTGTGCACTTGAGCCTAGTTTTCTTGCTGATGGGACAAGATGCCTGACTGAAGAAGTTAGGAGAAGGATTTCCTTCAGTTCACATTTTCATGGCAGAAAAGGTCCTTCTGACTATGGCAAGGACAGCTCCTCTTCATGGTGATAGGCTTGCAAAAGGGCTTGTCCTTGTTTCAGTGGCCAGAGAGAAGACAAGGGGCCTGGGCCAGAACCTGAACGGGGCTTCAATCAATAAGATCTAGCCCACCAACCTGTATTCTCCAGTAAGGCCCCCTTTCTAAAGGTTTCCAAACAGTACCCCAAAGTGGAACATAACTCACGCTCCAGTTATATGAATGACATTCTAGAATTTAAATTATAGTAATGTTTTGAAGTCATAGGTTATTGGAAGAAGAAGAGGGAGGCTAGAATGTATATTTTTTTACATTTATTTTTTCATTACACAACAACACTTAGACATGAAACCAAGACCTTTTTTTCTTTCAAATTACATTGATTTTAAAAAGGCAAAAACTTCTTCAGGTTCCCATTATTATTTCGACAGAGACCATCAGGAATCTTCATCCCCACTTCTCTTACTTATTTAGAAGTTTACAAAAAGAGAGTTTGTGGCCTCTCAAGATCAACTGGATTTGCCTGCGTAATGGACCACACCAAGAAGAGAGGTTAAGAACCTTCAACTTAAAGCCACTTCCAGGCAGGTTTTAGAGACCACTCCAAGAGCATTTAGTCCTAGGAAAAAAAGTCATGATTATTTGACAGGAAAATGTGGTCACACTGTTGGAAAAGTATTAGCTAGATATCTCGGCACGCTGAGAGGCAAGGTAATGTAGAGAGTGAGATGGTCTAGAGAAAAGGCCATCTGTAAATCTATTGTCAATTTCCATGGGGTGTTTTACTGAGAGCAATTGGAGATTTGTGACAGATGCTCATTTCGGCTGCCTGCCCAGTTCATATGGGCTGAAGCCATTAATCAGTCAGTTACAAGTGGAACATAGTTTTATTTTATATTTCAAATTGAACTTTCCAAATGGCAGTGAGTTTTGGAGCCAAAGAGTCCTCCTCCTCGCTGTCCGTGTGTTTTATTTTTCTGTTCTCTGAGGCCTCGGTGATTTCACTGGATCAGGCTCACGGGATCTGAGCGTGTCTGAGTTTGCACACAAGGAGCAGGCTGCACCTGTCTCTTCAAGCCTCTTTGCGGTTTGCTGTGTTGACTGAGTGTAAAGGTGTTACATTTAATTAACCGACCAATTTGTTTCCCCAACTTTTTATGACACTCCCTTGAGACAGATCACATTGATGCAAAGGACATGTGTGGGTGCAGACATGCATTCGGCTTGTTCCTGATGAAGATGCAACAAAGTGCATTTAAGATGCACCCTTGTAGGGAAGGTATTTAGTATATAGAAACTTTCATCAGGAAAGGATCTAAGTGGTTAGTTATCTAACCCAAAATCACCATGTTAAGGGTTGCCTTGATGATTCCTCTCTCTCTCTCTCTCTCTCTCTCTCTCTCTCTCTTTCTCTCTCTCTCTCTCTGTGTGTGTGTGTGTGTGTGTGTGTGTGTGTATGTGTGTGTGTGTGGCCACTATAAGTTCAGATATAGAGTTTGTCCCTCAGAGGAACTCATAAGAAGAATGGAGCTGCTATGTGAACTGGTTAACTATCACCGCTTCTGAAAACACAGGCATAAGAAGGAGCAAAGATCTCAACCTCGCCATCTCAGTGAGCTAAGTGCTCAGAGCTACCTATAGCTGATTGCTACCCTGCTCTGTGAGGGATAATCTCCCTGTCTTTCTCTGTGATGATGTGACAAATGGGCTAATGGGCCCAGAATCCACACTCACTTTTTTTAAGGAGTATAATCATTTGAATATATGCAAAAAATGTGGAAAGGTCACTGTAGTTGCAGCTCACAAGCTTTAATATTTAATATGTCCATTGTCAGAAACTTCACTCACTTCTCTGCTTTAGGCAACTTCACTGAAGCCCAGCAACTTCAGAGTCTGACCAATGGGCTTAGGCCAGTGAGTTTTATACTGTAACTACAGCCATATTCAAGATCCATGCCACTGCCTCCACCCAGAAATGTTCCTCAGAGCATCTGCGTGTATCCCTCCATCTCATCAGCCAGCCCCACTGGCTCACATGGTTACTGAAAGAAAACCCCAGTGCCAAGAGTTGGCTACCTTCCATGAGATGTAGGTCAGGGAAACCCTGAGGCTTAACAGGACAGGCAATTGTCCTTGCTGTTGGTTGCACGCCATAACTATATGGTAAAACCCTGTAACTGACAATCCATACCTTTAGGTTACAGGACATGAAGATATAACGCCGAAGCTGTATTGGAGGCACGCTTCCTGTTGCCTAGCATTCACAGCGACAGAAGGTTCTAATCAGATCTGGTGAGGAATTGTTACCAATGACCCTGATTATAAACACAACACACTAACCCTATCGGCACGCCAGGCAAGATGTGTCTGTTGGCATAATAGTGGCACTGATGTTATAGGCGCTATTAACTATTTTCCAGTTTACTTCAGGCCTCTTCCACAGGAAAGGACCTTTGTAAGAAGGAAATTGTAAGGAAAATTAGCTTTGACTGGGGAGGTCATGGGCGTTAGTGGAGAAAGCTACTGCTGCTCATTTGCTAAGTGGATATGGCACGCCTGTCACATTTGCGAAGTGGATATGGCACGCCTGTCACATTTGCGAAGTGGATATGGCACGCCTGTCACATTTGCTAAGTGGATGTGGCACGCCTGTCACATTTGCTAAGTGGATATGGCACGCCTGTTACATTTACTTCTAAATACTTGTGTTTGTGCCCATAGATTATTCTTTTTGTCAGCCTCAGTTGTGGAGAAAAACATCATTTTTCATGGATGGTTGTTTCTGCCCATACTCAGCCAGTGTAGCTACTGAAAATAAAGTGACTGTTTCTGTGGCATAATTAATCGAATGTTAAAATATAGATTCTCGTTATCTAGCATAATTTCTTTCTTTCAAACCTACAGAGTCATGAATTCTGGGCAAGTACTCCATCACTGACATAAATCCCTGAGCCCTTTCCTTGTCGTTCTAATTTTGAGACAGGGTCACACGAAGTTGTCCAAGCTAGACTTTGTCACCTGAGAAACCCTCAAACTTATAATCCTACTTCTTCAGCTTCACAAGCAGCTGGGATCCCAGGCTTGCATGTCCTGGTCTTGGTGATCTTGCATAGTATGATGCAGTGGCAATCTAGTTTAGGGCTAAGTTTTGAGTCTCTCCATGGAGTAATGGAAAAGCTGTCTATTATGGTTGTGGTTGCCTGTTGGCATGGTTACGGTGCCTAATAAGTCTACTTCCAATATCATTAACATAGCTCCTATTTTATACCAGATTGCCTATAAATAGGTCTACCTACCACAGTGCAGAGTGAGTCACACAAGAAAGAGTGGCCATGTCATGTCTATTGGGCACATAAACCATCCCTAAAACAAATCAGGAGTACACAAGTCAGTTTCCCTCATACCTTCTTGCATACCATCCTGAAGTCTGTCCAGTGAGTGGACAGACGCTTTCTTTGCCATCATCCAGACAACTGTAGATCACAAAGCAAATGCCCTTCAGATGGCCTTCTACCATGCTAGATTTACTGCTTACTGGTGATCTTCATTATTAACCATATGAGGATACCAACCCACTGTGGGGTTAGCCAACTCTTTAAGATTTGTCTAGGGATAGAAGCCATAGCAGCCACCCACTCGTGTCTGTAATGGGCCCCTCCAGGGCGCTCCCCTAAAACATGTTCTAGGCACTTAACTTGCAAGTACAGCAGTTTTATGACATATTCGAACCACATTTAAAGCATTCCAGGTCACAAATGGTTTGTGTCATTTAGTAATAGATACACTTTTGGTGATCAATAACAGGATAATAGTAGTTTCTCAAAAAGAATTTATCTGGCAGCCATAGCAGACAATTTCCTAATATTAAATATTGAGAAGCCATCACTCATGGGCAATCAAGGGCTTTTGTCAAGCATCAAGTCAGCATAAATACATGCTGCTGACATTTTTTACATCATTTATTTGAGTTATTTTTAGGAATTGCTTTAGGGATTGCAACAGGCATCTTTAATTTATCATAATCTACTTGAAGTTAATTTTTAATTACTTTGGATAAAAGTTGAAACTTCAACCAAAGTGGATAAAAATTGAAGATAAATGCAAACACCTCTGTACACTCATTTATGTTTATACATTCGCCATATGTGCTGGTTTTGTTTCTTTGTTGTACCATTGAGTCTCTGTTATACCATTTTATTTCAGTCTGAAATAAAATTACAGTGCATAATATTCTGAATTGTGAAAGATTTCCTTCCACACATCTTGAAATAAATGTTGGTACTCAATGAAATCTGCTGTTCATATGGGAATGTCCTAATATAATACTTCAACTTTGAAAGACAGTTTCTATGGACATAGAGTTATTATTTATAGTGGCTTGTTTTTGTTCTCTCTGTCTCTCTGTCTGTCTGTCTGTCTCTTTCTCTCCATCTCTCTGTCTCTCTCTCATCTCTGTCTGTCTCTGTCTGTCTGTCTATCTGTCTCTCTCTCTTTCTCTCTCTCTCTCTCTGTGTGTGTGTGTGTGTGTGTGTGTGTGTGTGTGTATACAGGTGCCAGGTGAGGCCAGAAGATGACATTGGATCCCTTGGAGCTGGAGTTACAGGAGGTTGTGAGCTACGGGTATGGATGCTGGTAATTGAACTCTGGCCCTCTGTAAGAAGAGCAAGCCCTTTTAACCAGTGAGCCTTTTCTTCAGTCCCTGTTTCAAATCCTTTGAAGTGACATTTTAATATCTTCTGTCTGCCTTTATTTCTATTGCACTGGTGTCAACTAGTAAACTCATTGCTTGCCTGTTTGTAATATATCATTTTCTTGCTTTATTCCACATTTTCGCCTGGTTTCTTGACTTTTTGACTTTGAATAATTTTATTACGATACACTTAACCTGCCTTCTTGTATTTCTTTAGAATTTTCTGAGCTGCTGCTTCTGTGAGTTAAAGAGTTTCACTAAGTTTAAGTATTTCAGCAGCTGTTGTTTCTCTCTCTTGAACCTCCACTTTTGTATATGGAATGTCACCCCAAAATTCATGTATTGGAGGTTTGTTCTCTAATGTGATGTTGATAGATGGGGCTTTCGGGAATTGATTGGATCGTGAGGACTGTGATCATACCAATGGACTAATTCATTTATTGAGCTAATAGTATTATTAGAAGTCACAGAATCTAGGAGGTCCAGCTTAGCTGAAGATCCCTGCCTACACATGTAGATGTACCTTGTCCCTACCCACCCACATAAAGTGGGTGACTCTACTCCTCTATGCCCTCTTTGCCATGATGCTCTGCCTTATTACACCCCCAGAGCAAGAGAGCCGAGCAACCATGGACCATGATGCCACAAGCTAAAAATAAACCTTCCTCCCTTTAGGTCAGTTTCCTCATAGATTTTTATAACAGCAACAAAATATCATCTAACTCTGTGTTAAGTTTCTCAGTGTCACTGTGCAGATACTAGAGGCTTTCTTCAATTTTCTTCAACATTTGCTTTTGGTTCTTCAAACATGTCTCTCACAATAAATTCTCCAGTGTCAAAAATTGCTATCATTCTGTGTCTTTTAAAAACAGTAATAGAAATAAATGCATTTGTTAACTCCAACTTCAAGAGAGTTTTGAAGTCTTTTTTTTTAGCATATTTTTTTTCTAGTGACTGTTACATTTTGTCAATTGTCCCATGCCTAGGGATTTAGGCATATTAGGCTCTGTGGATGATACTGCCCCAAAGTTCTTTATTATATTGCTGAATCCTAAACCCTGTTTACTTTTGTTCTTGTGCAGTTGATCAGGTTGCTGTTTACTTTTTACAAGCAGAGGCTCGATTTTCAGCTCACTGGGGACCAGAAAGTCAGCAGGCTTCTTTTAGTTAAGCCATCATTATTGTTCAGACACAACTAATTTTTCTTCAGTAATAGACTCTTCAGGATTTCAGTGGAAAGGCAAAACCACTCTAACTAGATTCAACTTCAAAGAAGTTGGCTGGTTGTGG
The DNA here is from genome assembly GCF_018167655.1 of Microtus oregoni. Classification (NCBI taxonomy): domain Eukaryota; kingdom Metazoa; phylum Chordata; class Mammalia; order Rodentia; family Cricetidae; genus Microtus; species Microtus oregoni. Next base: position 1,727,904 of record NW_024543976.1, on the reverse strand, counting down.
TGGCACATGCTCTTAATCCCAGCACCAGAGAGACAAAGAGAGGCACTCGGATCTCTGTGAATTTGAGGCCAGACTGGACAGTCAGACCTACATAGTAAAACCAGTCTCAAAAAAAAATAGATAAATAAAAATAAAAATCCTGTTTGGATTTATTCCGGACGTCTGTCTTTTTCCTGTTGTGGTGCTAGAATAACCAACAAAAGCAACTCCAGAAAGGAAGAGCCCATTCTGGCTCACAGTGTGAGCTTATGGTCCATTATGATGGGTGAGTCACAGTGGCAGGCGTTGAAGCAGATAGTAGAATTTTGTATCTGTAGTCAAGAGGCAAATAGCAGGGTTGTGGATTTTGCTCAGTGAAGGAGCTAGTACAAGTACAAGGCCATCGGTTTGGTCCTCAACTCCAGAAAGAAAAAAAAAAAGACAAGAAAGACAAAAAAAGAAAAAGGAAGGAAGGAAGGAAGGAAGGAAGGAAGGAGACAGATAGCAATGAATACTTGTCCTCAGTTGTCTCCTTTGTATATAGCCCAGGATCCCAGCCCAGAGAATGCAAGGAATGGTACCAATCACAGTGGGTTGGTCCTTATAGCTCTATTAACTTAACCAAAATAATCCCTCATAGTCATTCCCAGAAGCCCATCTTCAAGGTCATCATAGACGGCATCAGGTTTGACTACTGAATTTAACTATCACAACTCCTTTCTCGCCTTTACAATTTGACAACAAAACACAGTCTTTCAACCTTGGTCCCTAAGTCTCATGTTCATTTCATAATGCAAAATTCAACCCAACTTCCAAAGTTCCTTTAGTCTTTAACAGTGTCCCTGCTTTCTTACAGGCTCTTTGCAGTCACTGTAGAGTTCTTTGCTTGACTAAGAAAATATGAGTAGGTTTTTAAGATTTTTGAGCCCTTTCCTCTGCCTGCCTCTGTTTCAGGACATTTCCATTTCTAGCTTCTCTGAAAGCCACGATCTCCTTCTGTGACAGGATACACAAACAAGATAGTGATGCCATCCTGCTTGAGTTCTAGTTATTCCAAAAGGACACGGCTGTAGTAGTTTCAGAAGACGATGGCATGTATATAATACGCATTAGTGATTAGCTTGGAGTAACCAATAATGCATTGGTGTTGCATTAAAAAACGAGGTGTTTAACCAAGATCGAGTTCAGTTTTGAATTTTCTACTTCATGCTCCCTGTTTTCTGTCCTCTGACTGTTGTATGAGTCTGAATCTGTGTCTTCCTGAGAGCTATCTGGTGAGCCTGTCCCTGTCTGTGTCTGTGTGTCTGTTGCGTCTGTGTGTTTGTTCCTAACAATAAACTTTGCTCTGTCTTTATTGACCAGAAGAAAAGGTACCACATGGGAAGGGTTGGGATACTTTACAGAAATCTTTAGTAGAGTTTTTACAAGTTACTGGCTCCAACTGATCCCAACTGATCCAGATAACAAGCATCACTGTTTATCAGTCAATATCCATATATGTTTGCTGTCAACATTTATGGTAGACTTTAGCAAGTTGTTTTCTACTTCTGTATTTGCTGCATCCAGCAAGTGACACACACACATCATCTGGGTCAGTGGCATAGAAGAGTTCACAGCTTAAGACTGCCGCTATGCATTAACTTAGGTTGTTAATGAAAGTTGGTTACATGGGAAATCCAAGAAAAATGAGATTAATTATTAGATTGTTCTCTTACAGTCAAGTTAAACAGACAGGCTGGGTACATAGTAGGATAGCAGTCTTAAGTTTTAAGTGATCCTAAGGTGTATTAACCCTGGCCGTGAGGTCCAGCCAAATTTCTAGTCTCTTAGAAAGTGAGAGATATTTTTATAATATTGCATTGCCAGAGGGTAGGGCAAATGCCTTTTTTTTCCTTTCAATGGTCAATCAATCATCTTTCCCTTAGCTTGAGCCCACTGCTTTCATTGCTCAGGAGCCTCTAACAGTTGTGGTTAGACAAGTATTTTATCCATAGTTTGACAAAAAAGGATTCCACTATTTTTGGACCTGGAACTTCAGGAACTATGTTTAAATATTAATTGGCTTACAGGTTTTTGGTTTACCAGATCAAATAGGCAATATATATGCCAACCACAAACCACACGAAAACAGGCCTGTGGTTACAAATTCTCAGGTGTAATTCTTCATTTGTATCCAGAACTCTGGCTAAACTCAACATATCCACCTGCCATTTTACAAGGGGGCAAAAACGCCTTCTACACTCACTGTTCCTGTGGCACTTTGCATGGTGTTCCAGAGCCCAATGTCATACAAGCATTTCAGGTCCATCAATTCCCTTTACTTTATGCCCCTACCTAAGTGCGTGCCACTACACGGCCATTTAACATCCCCTTTTTTTGTTGTTTCTAACACTATTAGCTGCTGTGAAGAACACCAGAAGAAATGTATCATATGTATGCCCCTTAATATAGTACCCTAACACCTAATAGGTCCTTCAGTCACTATGTGCCTAACAGAGCTGCTAAGCTCTTCCCTCTACCATCTCTTTCCCTCAGACTTCTAAAGTCCCAAACATCCTGATTGTCTTCCACTTTCCTAAGTACTTTCATTTCCCCTAAATACATCTTTAAAGAGCCGCTATCTTCCTTCATCGCTGCTATCCTATCCCCACCTTCTGCCATCTAATATGAATCACTCAATGTTCTCTAAGCAGGTCCCTCGTTCTTTCCTTTGTGCTATACCCTCCATAGCAACCAACTAAGTATGCACATTGAAGCATGCTATATCATCTTCTTGCTTGAAGCTGTAACCAGCGAAGTGACAATGACTATAGAATAATAGTCAAGCGCGGCCCTGAGCCAAAGCCCACCATGACCAGCATCATGTACATATAGTCATTTAATCACTCAGAGCACGCTCACCCCAAACACTTCCTCAGATCACCTGCCATTTGAATAAATTATAATCTCGCATGCTGGCCAAGTGGGAGGGTCTTATGTCAAATCCTTGGGCCCACCGGACGTGACAGAAACATCACTCGACACAGCAACTGAAAACATGCGGGGCTGAGATTAGAAAAACTGGCTCAGCCAGTTCCCCCTTTGAAAGCTGATGCAATATGGACAATTGCAGTACAGTGGCCACTGTTATGATTTTAGCTAACTCCATCTTGTGTTCCGCTTCCCCTCTGTTGCTCCCCAACACCCCCTGAGTACATCCTGCTGAGTAGAGCAATCTCATGCAGTCACACCTACAACTTTAGGATGAGGGTCCTTTGTCTTACAACATAAAACAAATTGTTGCACAACATAAAACAAATTTTTTTATCAACAGAATAGAAATGACTGCTGCCAGGCCAACCCTAGTATGACGTTAATTGTGGCTTTGGCTTTGTAAACCATACTCTGTTTCTTCCCCATGTCAAGAGTTCTTTCTGGCATGAGCCTGGTCTTAACTGAAGGTAAATGAAGAAACCTTAACCCGTCTTTCACTGGGGGACATTTTTCCTGTCACCTGCCTCTGCAACTGTTGAGAGTTTGAGGTATGTTAAAGACCATATCTCACGGTGGAGAGCAGAGTTGGGTAATGATCAGACTCGGGTCAGAAATTGGTACTAACCTAGTGATTCTTGTGATGCGTTCATGGGAAATGTTGTTGCTTCTAAACTTCCATTTGATCGTGGTGGAGAAGCGGGTAGTGGTGCTGCTGTAGTTTGGATCTTAAATGCTCTCCCAAAGCCCTTGTGTCAAAGTGCTGGTTCCCAAGTCTTGAACACTCCTGTAAGGTGGTAGAACTGCTAGTAGACAGGGCCTAGTAGGAGGATTATAGATCATTAAGGCCATGTCCTTGATAGGAATTTTGGTGCCCTAGACTCTCTCTCTCTCGCGCTCTCTCTCTCTCTCTCTCTCTCTCTCTCTCTCTCTCTCTCTTTCTCGCTCCCATAAGACAAACACTTTCCTCTGCCACAGAACCTCCTGAGGTGTGCTGCCTCACCACGGGTCCAAAGGTCAAAGGGCCAAGCCATCATAAACTGAAACCGTGAGCCCAACTAAGTCTTGTCTCTTAAGTTGAATGATATCTATCAAGTGATACAAAATGTGCTAAGCCAGTTGCCCACATAGGTTTTAATAACATCAGACACAGTGGGAAATTGACTAATGTCTTTCTCTAAGTCCTACAAAATACCATCTTTTAGGTGACTCGCCTTGAAACCAACTTTGTTCTTGAACACTAGACAGACATAGTGTCTGTGTACATTGAGTTTATAGTGTAATCAAGAAAGCAGGAAATTACATAGATATTAGCAATATAACAGGAATTGAAGGATTATAGAAGAGTAACAAGCACCTCTTGAAAGGCCTGCTCTTTGAATCAGAAAGGGTCTCCCCATCTCCAACTCCAACCTCCAAGGAGATGATACATAAGCTTCAATCTTGAGACTACAGAGTTTGGGATGATTTATCTAAGGCCCAGTGGCTGAAGGACGCACACACACACACACACACACACACAGAGGCCTTAGAATTCTCAACGTTCAGCAAGGTGTGGTGGTACACGCCTTTAATCCCAGCACTCAGGTGGACCTTTTTGAGTTTGAGGACAGCCAGAACAGTTACACAGAGAAAGCTTGTCTTGGAAAAACTCCAACAAAGACTTCTCAACATTTACTTCATGCTTATGGTGCCCTCAGGAGATCAAGACTCTGTTTCTATTTTTTTAGGGAAAAAGAAGTGGTTTTCCTGCTAAGGCTAAGGCTAACCCGTTACAGACTCCTGGGAGATTGCCCTTCTTTTTTTCTAAGGTAGGGGAGAGCTAAGATAAAGGGGAAGAGAGTTTTGCTCTCCTGTAATGGGGAGGGGGCTCACATTAGCTTAACAAGGGTCCCCTGCCTTCAGGCTTCTAAAGAGTCCACAATGTAAGACTATTGATCTCCTAAAGTGGAAAGTTGGCCTTCAGTAAGCAGTGAAAGGAGAGCGTAAACAAACTCCTCTCTGCCAGGGGATCTTGTCTTATCATCTGAGCACTCCCTGCCATTGTGGGGTTCCCACGGAGCCATTCATTCTTCCCCCCAGAAGGAAGAGCAAGATACTGGGGAACAAGCAGCAATGGGACCCAGTAGTTTTCACCTTTGCTTTATGAACTTTAATACTGATAAAAATTCTAATTTTCCTGGCTACCCACATTACAAATAGATTCAGGCTGTATGTGTGTGAAACACAATGAATGTGCCAATAGCCACTGATCTCTTCAGGTCTCTGTGCTATTTCCACTTCTGGATCTTAGAACGTGTAACTCAGCCAGAGCAACCCAAATACTGGCTTTCTGAGAAGAACTCACGGAGTACTTCCTTGTGAAGGAGACTACAGCTAAACTACAAGCGAGAACTGAAAGATGTAGCATCAGGCTTAGCCAGGATGGTTATTTAAAAAAAGATGAAACAAGGGGCTGGGAGGTGATTCGGTCACGTTAGGCTTAACTGAAGACCACAACCATTAGGCTTTGGATAGAGGAGGCAGTAAAGGAGACACTGAGATGAGTTACTGGGGACTAAGAAGTTTGCTAGAAGAATTACTAAAGCCAAGAACAGACAGAGAAGAGGGGCAGCAGCGTGGCAGGGACTCCAAGGAGAGTTCAGACTGCAGCACCAGACACAGAGAGGCTAGGCCTCTGAAGAGAATCAAATCCTCTATTTAGGTGAGGGAACCTCTTTTGAGATCATTACAGAATGGGAGGATGTAGGAGACTTTCTTGGGCCTCTGGCCCCCAAATAATGACATGGAGACTTATTAGTAATGAATGCTCAACCTTAGTTTAGGCTTGTCCCACCAGTTCTTATAAATTATATTATATTATATTTTATATTATAATATATTAGCCTATTTCTCTTCATCTACATCTTGCCTCGGGGGCTTTCACCTTTCTTTTATTCTGTATGTATGTCCCACTTTTCCTGCTTCTTCAGTGCCTACCTGGCAGACTGGTCCTGGGTGTCCCCCTCTCTTTTTTCCTTGTTCTCTCTTCTTTCCAGCCTAGAATCCTCCTCCCACTTATTCTCTCTGCCCGTCAGCCCCACCTATCCCTCTAGTGCCTAGCTATTGGCCATTTGGCTTTTTATTAGACCTTAGGCAGGCAAAGCAACAAACACATCTTTACATCGTTAAACAAATGCAGCATAAACAAATGTAACACACCTTTACCTAGTTAAACAAATATTCTACAAAAAGAATGGGTGTCACTGAAGGACTGTGCTGCTAGGTTCTCTGAAGCCCAGGCAAGAAGCAGGGAAGGGAGTTGGGAGCAAGATATGGCTTCCAGGTTAAATGACCAAGTGTCCCAGCTGAAGACTCATAGATAGTGTCCCAGCAGGCTGCCTATCAGTGTCTGTGAGAAAAGGCCCCCAAAAGCCTGGATTCTAACAATACATTCACACAAGACCCCTAGAAGTCACATAAGTGCCAACTCAGAGGAGACAAAGACAAAGACCTCTGCTGGCCAGCAAGTAATCCAAGTCATCAGACTTTAGGTTAAATAAAAGACCCTGATGATGATGATGATGATGATGATAATTGTAGTGAGCAGCATGGAATCACACCTGATGGAGATGTATAATCAACTCCTGAGATGGCTAAGACCTGACCTATGTTATGATCACGCAATGATTATCAGCTGCATGCATATGCGTGAGCCTATGGGCAGTGCCGAGGTTGGCAGCCCATGCCTACTTAAGGGCTAAGAGAGGTTTGCCCGGGGAGAGAGAGGGAAAGTGAGAGGGAGAGAGGGGAGAGAGAGAGAGAGAGAGAGAGAGAGAGAGAGAGAGAGGAGAGAGGGGAAGAGAGAGAGAAGGTGAATAAAGTCCTGGAATAAACTGCAGTGAGAAGAGCTCCGGTGGTCATGTCATCCTTGCAGACGAGGGTGGCCTTGACAAATTAATAATAATAATAATAATAATTAATAATGTAGTAGAAAGTGTTTAAGGAAGACCCATGACATTGACCTCTGGCTTCCACATGCATGTGCACATATGTGCATGTATATACACACACACATGAACACACAGAGAACAAAAAAAATTTAAAAAATGCTGGTGACAATGTGGAGAAAAGTGAACTCTGACACATTGCTAGTGTGCCTATAGGTTAATACAGCCAAATGGAGAACAGTAGAAGGGCCCCTCAAAAAACTAAAGATGGGCCCACTGTCTTAGTTAGTGTTTCTATTGCTGTAAGAGACACCATGACCAAGGCAGCTCTTATAAAGGAAACATATCATTGGGGTGGCTTGCTTACAGTTTCAGAGGTTCAGTCCATTATCATCACGGGGAGGAGCCTGGCAGCGTGCTGGTAGACATGGCGCTGGAGACGTAGCTGAGAGTCCTACATCTTGCAGGCAACAGGAAGTAGACTGAGCATAGGACACCTCAAAGTCCACCCCCACAGTGACACACTTCCTCAGACAAGGCCATGCCCACTCCAACAAAGCTCCACCTCCTAATAGTGCCACTCTCTGAGCTTATGGGGGCCAATTACATTCAAACTACCACACCTACTATGTAATACCGCAATCCTTCATCTGGCTAGCTCTCTGTGGTAATGTTGCTGATTCGACAGGGTCTAGAATCAACAGGGAGGGAGGGAGGGCCCTAGACACATTTGTAAGGGACTATCTAGGGGCTGGAGATATTGCTTAGTGGTTAAAGTACTTGCTGTTCTTCACAGGATCTGAGTTCCCAAGCATCTATATCAGGCAGTTCACAAACTCCTAAAACTCCAGCTCTTGGGACTCTGCGGCTGTCTTCTTCAGGGACACCCTTGGTTTTACTACACAGTCTCTTTTCAGCTGTTACATAGAGCCTCCAGCGCCCTTCAAGTCGGACTGTATGGTGCACCTGCCGGCTCATAAAACCTGATGTCTGCCACCTGTCTACCTGCCTCACCAAGTCAATAACTTCACTTGCAGGTTCTGGCCGTCTGCCAGATGGCCCCAGCACGCCAGTTCCCTCGGCTGTGTTTGACTTTCTATCAAGATGCAGCGCTGGCCAGGATGAAGGCATCAAAATTTCTAATAGACATAATACTTTCAAATTCTTGTATAACCTGTCCAAACACTGTAGATCAGTTTTGGCATAGACTTCGGGTCTGGGGCCTGCTCAGAAAAACCTGAAAGCATTCAATACTCCCTCTATATTTCAGTACATAATGGAACTTCGGAGGCAAGGAATGCTTCTTTTACCAATATAAATGCAAACATGACACATGAATCATGCAAAATACACCATAATTTTACTTACTTACAATACATACTACCAGTAAGTATTATCAAGCATCAAAACACAGCAGGAGGTAAAAAGCATCAAGTCATTGTCTAAAGAAGGAATTGTTTGAACTCAAAGACACGGGACTTTATTGGGTGAAAGGATAAAGTTTTTGGTACCTGACAAGCCACTTGTTCGCTGCATGACTATAGAGTTATCTTAGGGGTAGGGTCACCCCTCTCGATCTCATCATCACCACACTTTATCTTTGCCCCTTCTGAGGTCAAGTCCAGTCTCTCAGGCCCTCAGCAACTGACCCCAGTGATATGAGAACCCTCCAACATCCATCTAGATTCAGAGGTCTAATACTAAGAAACACCTCCTAGTAAAGAAGGCCCAACTTTCCCAGCAGGTTGGAAAATCTGCAAGCCATCCACTGACATCCTCACCTTACTGTTCCTTGTCAGTTCTGAGATGCTTTGTGGCAATAAAGTGAGCACACAAATGTGCTGGCTGCTTTCATACACGTGCCATAATCTAGAGTCACTTGGGAAGAGGAACGTCAATTAAGAATTGCCTCTCTCAGATTGGCCTGTGGGCATACCTGTGGAGCATTTTCTGGTTTAATGCTTGGTGTGGGAGGGCCCAGGCTCTGGGCGGTTCCAACTCTGGGCGGGTGATTGCTGATAGTGTGAAAAAAATAATAAAAAAAAAACCAGCCAAACGAGGCAAGAGGAGCAAGCAAGTTAGCAGAGTTCATCTGTGGCTTTTGCTTCAGTTCCTGCCTCCAGGTTCATGGCTGAAGCACCTGTCCTGACTCCCTCAGTGATGGAGTGCCATGTGAGAGTGGAGGATGAAATAAACCCTGTCCTCCTCAAGCTGATTTTGGTCCTGGTGTTTATCACATAAATAGAAATCAAACTAGAACAACAAATAACTATTAGACTAAACAAAAAATTACAAGTCTCAGATCTTATGACATCTTCACATTCACAGACATATTAACAACGGTATACTAAACCTGAAAGATATTTCTACTTCAGTGAACAAAAACATCTTTCTAATTTTTGACCGGCCATACTACTAAAAATTAAGTATTTTTATCTTTCTGACGCAAGTAAATATGATTTACTGAAACTAGCATTTCTCAATCTGTGTCCCAGATTCTGAGGTACTAGAAGTAAAGAATAAATAAAGATCTCTCATGGTCTAGAAAGTTTGGAAATGATACCCTGGAAACAATATATGGAGCATCTCAAAGATTCTGAGCAGTAAAGAGCCAATTGAACACTATATACTATGTGTTAGTATGTGATTAATTGTTGTATTTAGGTAAGTGTATGTATATATATGGAGCATCTCAAAGATTCTGAGCAGTAAAGAGCCAATTGAACACTATATACTATGTGTTAGTATGTGATTTAATTGTTGTATTTAGGTAAGTGTATGTATATATATGGAGCATCTCAAAGATTCTGAGCAGTAAAGAGCCAATTGAACACTATATACTATGTGTTAGTATGTGATTAATTGTTGTATTTAGGTAAGTGTATGTATATATAAAAATAAATATGAAATAACTATTTTCAAAAATTTCACAGAGGCATGATCTGCACATAGCAAAATGCTCTCATTTTATAATACAAGTAACAATTATCAAATATTGTTATACCACAATAAAATATCGGAAATTTACTTTACTTCAAAAGATTCTTCAGAAAAAAAAAAAGATCCTTCAGTGTTCTTTCCAGAATTCTTTGTCCCTAGTATAATGTGAAGGGGGAAAAACAGCATGTGAACCCCAAACTGTGCAGCATTACACAAAGCACCTTTTGATGTTCCTCAAAACTGTCAAGTCACAGGAAAAAAAGGGATGAATGAGAAACTACCAAACTGTAAGAGATGGGGGGTAGGCATCCCAAGTAATGTGTGATATCTATTGAAGCAGTGAAGGGCACCGATCAATCAGTTCAGTGATTAGCAGGGAAAGAAAGGCTACTTTCAAATCAGAAGTTCCACTAATCAAAGGATTTCCAAGAGCTCTGCGGCTCACTTAGGGAAAGCAAAGCACTATTAGGAGGTGTGGCCTTGTTGGAGGAAGTGTGTCACTGTGGGACCTGGCTTTTTTTTTTTTAACTTTTTTCTTTTATTGAGAAAAGGAGAAAAAAAAACAAGTTTCCACCTCCTCCCAGCCTCCCATTTCCCTCCCCCTCCTCCCACCCTTCTCCCCCTCCTCCCACCCTTCTCCTTCTCCCCCCACTCTTCTCCCCCTCCCTCTCCAGTCCAAAGAGCAGTCAGGGTTCCCTGCCCTGTGGTAAGTCCTAGGTCCTCCCCCCTCCGTCCATTTCTAGGAAGGTGAACATCCAAACTGGCTAGGCTCCCACAAAGCCAGCACATTACGTAGGTTCAAAACCCCGTGCCATTGTCCTTAGAGTGGCTCCCAGGTGCCCAAGCCGAGGTCCCCAGTTAGTTCCTGGGGCAGCTGAGGATAGGGAACCTGAAATGACCCTATCCTATAGCAATACTGACGAATATCTTGCATATCATCATAGAACCTTCATCTGGTGATGGATGGAGACAGAGACCCACACTGGAGCACTGGACTGAGCTCCCAAGGTCCCAATGAGGAGCAGAAGGAGGGAGAACATGAGCAAAGAAGTCGGGACCACGAGGGGTGCACCCACCCACTGAGACAGTGGAGCTGATCTATTGGGAGCTCACCAAGGCCAGCTGGACTGTGACTGAAAAAGCATGGGATAAAACTGGACTCTCTGAGCATGGCGAACAATGAGGACTGATGAGAAGCCAGGGACCTGGCTTTGAGGTCTCTTTTTGCTCAAGCTTCCTCAATGTGACTGTCAGTTGACTTTTTCCTGCCCTCTGGTCAAGATTTATCCAGCACCATGTCTGCCTGCATGCTGCCATGCTCCCCATCATGATAACGGACTGGACCTCTGAAACTGTAAGCAAGGCATCTTAATTAAATGCTTTCTTTATTTTTTTTTATTTTTTTATTTTCGAGACAGGGTTTCTATGTAGCTTTTTTGATTCCTGTCCTGGAACTAGCTCTTCTAGACCAGGCTGGCCTCGAACTCACAGCGCTCCTGAGAGCTTGAGGCCTCTTTGTTGCTGTCCCAATGTTTAAAAAAAATTACTATTGCTATTCTAAGACTCCCTTTGCCTTCTATATCCATGTACTATACATGCTATTTACATTAAATAATTAACCTTTTCAGCAGCCTCAGAACATAAAGTCTAAGCATGTAAATCATGGAATAATTTTATTTTGTAATTTTTTTAGGATACCACTGAGACATAATTACCCTTTCTCACTGTGTTGATATTTGTACTTAGCACAAACAGGTGCAGTCGAACAAAATTGCAGGGGCACTCTTTGGATTCTTCACCATCAGACACTCAAAGTTTTTAAAAATATTTATTTTAAGAAGGTTTTAGATAAACAAGTAGAAGTTTGAATTCCATTAAACCTTAACCCGTGAATGGATATCTTTTTTCATATAACGCGAAGTCCCCACCAAGCACTTTGGCTGAAAAGGAAAACAGCAGCCACCATGGAGAAGAGGGGCACACATGTCTGACTGTACAAGGTGTATGCTGACACCATTGTCACAGTACTTGAGAGATTGACTGACAGGTCACCTACGATTGCCCAGATGACTCATTTCTTGCAATTGTGCAAAATTACCATGTGACTTAAAGAAAATAACTGAGACCATGTGTTTCTATAAAAGTTTGAGCAAACTTAAATTACAGAATTAGAACTAGAACAGTGAGTTTGACCCCTTTCCAATACCAATAAGTTCTTTATGAGACCAGGAAAACACTCACAAATGTTTTTTGTGAACATGAAGTTGCATATGAAGCTCTGCCTAGCTCCAATTTCTCTAACGATGCATTTTAAATAACTTTCCTTCTTTATCTTTATTATCTTTGTGAGTTAATTTAAAGATGACCATAAAGGACACGTTATATTACAGTCTATAGGTTGACCAATTAGACAGAGCCTTCCCTTTGAGCCTCAGCTGTAGATAGATCTAGGTGCTAATTACAATTGCAGTTCATAAAAACATTCAGGAAGAGGAAATCACGCAACAAATGACTGCGCCCTCATCAATCACTTTTATCACCAGTGTCATAAAAATTATAGATTTCTGTCGAAGTTATACTTTATTTCATGTGTGTGGGTGTTCTGTCTGTGTGTATGTCTGTATAACATGTGCATCCCTGGTACCCACAGAGACCAGAAGATGGATCAGATCCCCTGGAGTTGGCGTTATTGACAGTTGTGAGCCACTGTGTGAGTACTGGGAATCGAACATGGGTTCTCTAGAAGAGCAGCCAGTGTTCTTAACTGCTGAGCCATCACTCCAATCCCAATGCACAGGAATTTTAAATAGATAGTTTGTATTAAATGTAATTCAGAGGAGCCCAGAGAAATTTGAACTTAATCTTTGTGATGTAAGGCGGGTACTGGGGTTCTGGGGTTAAGAAAGTTAAGAAAGCTCTTGCAGGGGATTCGGTTCCAGTTCCTTCCAATCACATCAGGTTGCACACAACTGCGTGTGACTCCAATTCCAGGGGATCCAACCTCCCCAGGCACCTCCACACACATGTGATGGAAATAAACTCACATGGAAACATATACATACATGTAAATAAATAAAGAAATAAATAAAAACTTTTACAAAAAAAGAAACTGACTAACGTCATATTCCATTTTGAAAAGAATGTAATTACTCCGATGCCATCAAATGTTCCATGCTTGCACTGAACCCTCAAATATGCCAGCACCTAGAAAACTGATACACAGTACTAATAGCCTGCAGAAATGCAAACCTGGTTTAAGTACAGCATCCACAGAAATGCCTAAAGAATGCCAAGACGCACCGGGTGGTAGTGGTGCAGGCTTTTAATCCCAGTACTAGGGAGGCAGAGACAGGGGGATCTCCGTGAGTTTAAGGCCAGCCTAGTCTACAAAGCAAGTTCCAGGACAGTCAGGACTGTTAAACAGAGAAACCTGGTCTTGAAAAACAAAACAAAAAGAATGCCAAGATGCTTTGCAGGCACCAGCAGGAGGCTGGGTCAGTGGACCAGGCTGAAGGAGGGTAGTGCAAGCCGACAGTCATGAGACATAATGAAGCCCTTTCTTCAGGCTTGCTGCATCACAGGTTCCCAGAGACATTTGTTAGGGACTTCTCTCTTCTCATCGCAGCCCCATCCCTTTGCTCATGCCCACATCAGCAGCTAAACACACCAGCTTTTAGTGCTCGGCTTGTGATCCATTATTTAAGAGCTTATGCATAATCCATCACTCTGTTGCCTTCTCACTCACAACACTGCTGCACATGCAAGCAGAACTCCTCACTGCACGGAAGTGCATTAAGAGACGCTGAGAGGAAAACATTACTCATCCTAAGCAGAGAGAAAGAGCCCCTTCATCTACTGATGGGCTGTCTGGAGTTATGAAAAAAATGCATTGCTTACAAAACAATGTTACATAGCTAAAGCTATGGTAGGCAGACAGACTTGCATTCACATGAACTTGGGGGCAAATTGTTTGGCCTCCACGAACCCCAGTTTCTTTATTGATCAAATAAAGTCTCATTCTTTCCTGAGTGGAACATAAAGATGCACGGATGAATATATATATATATATATATATATATATATATATATATATATATATATATATATCTGGCCCAGGATCTAATCCACTCCCAATAAAGACTCAATAAATGATGGCAGCAACAGCAATCATGACCAGAGGAAGACTTTGACATATTCTAACCACATGATCTAAGGTCCTGAGCCTTTCAAAATAGCGAAGACATTGGCTGAAACTCTGTGGTAGAGTGCATGCTTAGTAAGTGTGAGTTCAGTTCCCAGTACCAAGAAACAAATAAAGGGAAACAGACAAGTAGCTGGCCTCTCTGCAACAGAGTGTTGGGGGAGTATTATGTAGATGTGTGATTTATAGGGAAAAGCTTGGAAAACATTATTCTCTAAATAAATAACTAAGAAATCAATTTGACAATGTAAATGGAAATAATAGAATAAATGCTAAAATAAACAATGATTATTCTTCCCTGGTAATATTAGTACTAGTGTCAACAACTCTGCATACCACCTTCTAGTCTGGATATGAATTCCAGGAATTCAGAAATCTGTCCCTTGAAGGAGCTGTGGCTCCGTGGCTCTGTGGCTCCGTGGCAGAGGCTATTTGTTCCCAGCTACCGAGACCTGAATTATCACACAGAAATTATATTAACTACAACACTGCTTGGCCAATAGCTTAGGCTTCTTATTAACTAACTCTTACACCTTAAAATAACCCATTCCTATTATTTTATGTTTTTTTTTTTTTTGGTTTTTCGAGACAGGGTTTCTCTGTGGTTTTGGAGCAGATGACGAGGCTCATGATTTACTGGTAAGGTTTCGGGGTGTCTCTCTCCATCGGAAGCTACATGACATCTCCCTGTCTCCACCTACTCTCTATATATCTCTTCCAGCCTGGCTATATTCTGCCCTGCTATAAACAGAAGCAGCCTCTTTATTAACCAATAGTAATAAAACATATTCATAGCACACAGAGGGAAATCCCTCATCAGCTCTACTCATCCTTGTCCAGAGATACTACCAGTAAAGTTCTGGAGTTTGGCTCTGAGCACTGACTCAGTGCTCAGACAGTACATTGTCTCCCAGGACACCTCTCAGGGTGGATCATAACAGTCCTGGGTCTTGATAGAACTATGTTATTTACACTGTAGTCAATTTCAATACCCAAAGCCTTAACCACATCACATAACCACACATCCTTGAATTTCTATTTGTAAGGTGTCTTCATTGGAGGCAGAAAGAAAGCTGAAGACAACAAGCAGCAATATAAACTAGGTCCTTCTTGATTGCAAAGCCTGTAACAGCTCAGGAAAAAAAAACAAAGCAAGACTGTTTTCCACACATGAGTATGCAGATGGGTCCCTGGTCCCCCATCTCCATAAACTACCAGATTCTGTGACCCTCCTACTGTAGGTCTTGCAAGGACAGTAAACCAAGAATATGAATAGAGAAAGGGTGATTAGCTTGTATTAAGGTGGGATTAAGGTACAAAAGCAACTTCCTACTCAAGGGTTTCCAACTCCAGGAACATCTCTAACTAAGCTTATCATTGTTAATCTCCTTGATTATTCTAAGCTTTTAACTGTTGAGTATGAAAACCCAAGTGTCCCTTGATGCTTAGCATGTACAACTGCACATGCATTTCACATCAGGCAAACACTCATTGGGCTTCCACTATCTGCTAGGACTGCTGTAGTTGTTACAGACTGCATGTCGTTGACATGGTAGCCTAATTTGCTTTTCTGTTGCTATGGTAAACACCCTGACCCAAGAAGAATTTGGGGAGGAAAGTGTATATTCGTCTACAATTCCCACATCACACTCTACTATTGAGGTAAATCATTTCAGAGCAGGAACTCAAGCAGAAACCTAGAGATAGGAAATGAAACAAAGACCATGTAGGAACACTGCTTACTGTCTTGCTTCTTCTGACTTGTTCAGCTACCAGGCTTACCTGCCTAAGGATGGTACCATCGACAGTGGGATGGACCCTCCTATATCAATTAAACATCAAGGAACTACCAATCCCCAAGGCATGCCAGTAGACTAATCTCGTGGAAATAATTCCTCTGTGAATGTTCCTTCTTCCCAAGTGATTCCACTTTGTGTCAAGTTGACAAAGACTAAGAAGCAGACACAACAATAAATAAAACAAAATTCCCTACCCATGTAGATTTTGTCTTCTACCATAATTGTCAACAATGAAATCTGCGATGTCAGTTTATTGCTGACTTAAAACTGGGTTGGAATATAAGTACAAAAAATGATGAATAGCCTATAGTTAGGGATCCTAGAGAAGCTAAATAAGGAGAACCCAAAGAAAAACATATAGGCATCCTCCTGAATATTAACCTTCATCAGGCGATGAAAGGTGACAGAGACAGAGACCCACATTGGAGCACCGGACAGAAATCTCAAGGTCCAAATCAGGAGCAGAAGGAGAGAGAGCACGAGCAAGGAACTCAAGACCGCAAGGGGTACACCCACACACTGAGACAATGGGGATGTTCTACTGGGAACTCACAAAGGCCAGCTGGCCTGGGTCTGGAAAAGCCTGGGATAAAACCGGACTCTCTGAACATAGCGGACAATGAGGACTACTGAGAACTCAAGAACAATGGCAATGGGTTTCTGATCCTACTGCATGCACTGGCTTTGTGGGAGCCTAGGCAATTTGGATGCTCAACTTACTAGACCTGGATGGAGGTGGGGGTTCCTTGGACTTCCCACAGGACAGGGAACCCTGATTGCTTTTCGGGCTGAGGGGGGGTTGCTTAATTGGGGGAGGGGGAGGGAAATGGGAGGTGGTGGCGGGGAAGAGACAGAAATCTTTAATAAATAAATAAATTTAAAAAAATGATGAATATTGCCCATTCAAATAAGACCAAAGATTCTGAGCCCTTGGGAATGAGAAGATGTTTAGTCACACATAAATCCACACATCATGCTAGGAATGTATATTAAATACATATGCATGTGCATTTTATATATTATATGTTATATAATAGCATATATAATATGTATGTTATACATATGTGTTTATGTATATATTTCAAATATTCATTTATAGCATGGATGTTATAAATATCTACATATTATCTATATATTATATGATAAAACATATATATATATATATATAGCCTGTGTATGCAAGAACAATTTAAGAAAACGAGGCCATAAATATGAAGGCAGGGGGTCATGAGAATGCTTTAGAGGGAAAAAAGGAGAGAGAGCTCATGTAATTATATTAATCTCAAAACATTAAAAACGACCTTTAAGAAAAAGTCATGCAATGAAAAATGAGGCATTTGCCAACTCTAGGTTTGCTCTATGCTTGCCAAATGAAATGGTAAAATGATAAAAATAAGTGGATGCCCATAAAGTCCTTAGCTAAAGCAACACTGCTGTCTTGGTGTAAGTCTGGTGAGTTTCGTTCACTCTGCATTCACAGGAGCTTTTCTAATTGAAACAGTGCTTGGGGACTTCTAGGAGGGTACGTGCTTTCAATGGGAGAATGAAAACTGAGTCTGATGTTAGTTTTAAAACAAGGTGGGAGAAGTAAACTTGTGGAAGAAACCTGGCAAGCTCTCTTTCAGGGCCACTTGGTCTGAGGGGAGGCTCTGAGTTTATGTGCAAGTCTGCTATCCTGGTCTCAAGTCAAACAAGTCAACTAAGGAGGACCTGGGCCCATCTTTGAAAAGTTGGATAAGCATCACGGACATTTTGGAACTATTCTCTTCAGTTTCCCGTGTTAGCCTCCTCTAATTAGATAGTATCATTTGTAGTAATAAGGGCGGCGGGGCTGCGTCCCCGGCACCCGGCCGCCCCCACGGCTAGCTTTACCCAAAATAATTACACGGACACTGTATTCTTTTAAACACTGCTTGGCCCTTTAGCTCTAGCACTTACAGGCTAATTCTCACATCCCGATCAACCCATCTCTAATAATCTGTGAGAACCAGTCTTACCGGGAAGATTCTAGTCTAGTCCATCCTGGGTCGGAGCTTCATGGCGTGTGTCTGCCCAGGAGCGGGGCATGGCGTCTCTCTCAGGCGTCTGCTCCCGAGAGAAGAGCTGTCGAGTCTGAGCTCACTTCCTCTTCCTCCCAGCAGTCTGTTCTGTTTACTCCTCCCACCTATCTTCTAACCAATAAAATGGGCCAAGGCAGTTCCTTTATTAGCCAATGACCTTCCTCCATCAATCATTAATTCTCAACAAGAGAAAAACCTTATGAAGAATCACTGTCCCCACTTTAAAGAACAGTAGCAAAGAGTCTGAACTAACATCTTCTTCTCTCGGCCTCTCAGTAGGCTAAGGATGGAAAAAGAGAGGGCTGAAATACATGTGAAGAAGGAAATTGCTCTAGAACTCCACAGTTTTTGCATGGTTTTCCAGTGTCATGGAGAAGCTGCAGATTGTTTTCTAAAAGTGGCCCAAACAGTGGACTTTTCTGAATGTTGACTCTCTACTTGTTCATGGAAGGTTAAGATCAGATATTCCTTCCCTTGAGTCTGGTTAGGCTGGTGACTTTAATAATCAAGAGAGTACAGTATGGTAGTAAAAGTGCCATCACCTTAAAGCTAGACCAAAAACACCCACTTAGCTGGACCTTTGCTTTGAGATTCCTGGCCTACAGTGTCAGAATCTGGCCATTCTGAGGCCACCTTGTTTTATTAAAGTCCAAGCCATGCTGGGCGGTGGTGGCGCACGCCTTTAATCCCAGCACTCGGGAGGCAGAGGCAGGCGGATCTCTGTGAGTTTGAGGCCAGCCTGGTCTCGAAGAGCTAGTTCCAGGACGGGAACCAAAAGCTACAGAGAAACCCTGTCTCAAAAATAATAATTAAAAAAAAGTCCAAGCCACATGGAGAAACTCGTACATGTCCTAACTATATCCTCTTACAAGGCTATACTGACAACAGCATCAACACACAATACCACTGACAGGATTACAGTGCCTAGAGGCCTTTCTAATCATAGGCTTTGATCCTTTTATCAGAAGGGAGGCCAAACATTAGAAAACAGTTAAACCAAGCCATACTTATCCAAGTTCTTCATCCACAAGATCCATGAGGATATCAAAGAGTGCTTGTTTAATTTTTATTTTATGAGTATGAGTGTTCTCCATGGTATCTGTGTACCACATAATGTAATACCTAAACTGTACAAGAGATGGCATAGGAGCCCTTGGACTTGGAGCTACAGATAATTGTAAGCCGTCATATGTATGTGTGTCATATGTTCTGGACTGAAGCTGGGTCCTCTGGCAGAACAGCCAGTATTCTTAACTACTGAGCCATCTCTCAAGCTCCAAAAGGGTTGTGTTTGATACCTTCATGTTTGGTGCCTTTTAGTTTCACAGTAATCCTGATAAAACAGAGACTCCACCTTATTGCCGTATTACCATTCTAAGACAAACTTCAGTTCCCTGTGCTTATAAAGATTCTAGCACTTGATGTCAAACATCTGAAATTCATTTTGTAAAAAAGCATATTGGTAGTGGTGCAGCAGAGAGATTGCATCAAGAAGCCTGCCACCCTGAGAGTTAAGTATCTTGTTTAATAGCAGTGTATCCTGTTTCCTGGGAATCAGACCTCTTATTTCATTGTCCAGTGATTTTTGAGGAATACATGTTTGTAGATGCCCATATTGGATTATATTTGCACCCCAGGCTGTGTATGAGTGGACAAAGTAGACTGAAGAGCAAGCATGTATACACTACTTTCTCTGCTCTAGACCGTGGATATGATGTAACAAGCTGCATCAAGTTCCTGCTACTGATGGCAGAAGATACAACACTCTCTCAGGAATAGATCAGTGCTGCCAGGAGCAATCATGTCTCCTGTCAAAAGAATTTTAAGTTATTTAAATGCCATGCTCTACAGATCTTCAAAATGGTTGAAGGTTACCTATCTATGCAGAATACAATCTCTATGTATCTAAAGAACCTAATTAGTCTGACTAAAAGTATAAAAAACAAGAATGATCACTAACCTATAATATTTAATACTTATATAACTTAAAGATTAAGACTTCATATCAGAATATTAAACAACTTTAAACAACTGTGCAGTAAAGGAGGACAATGACCTCAAAACTGTAAACAATGTATAAATATCTTGATCAGAGGTAGAAATAAACAATGCAATGTGATATATATCTTAAAATTGTATCAATAACAGAATGTCTTAAACAGAGGTAGAAACATGCATGCATACAATCTGACAAAATAACTTTGTATAGGTGTACAAATATTATAAACAGAAATAGGAGCCTATAGTTTGTCTTCCATTAAAGGCCATTGTTTAACCCACATGGGTTTCTCGGTTAACCAGTTTAAAGGCAAGGCCATTAGTACCTCTAAAGACTTGCTAGTTGTTTTGTGTTCTTATAGTGCCTGAATGGCTGGTGAACTTTGTTTATAATATCTTATAATATCCTTCCCAGAAACATGAGTTTTTGGGACCGCAGGAATGTTAACCTGGATATTCCATTGCTGCAATAGGTCATGGCCCCATAAATTCACTGCAATATTAGCTATATATGGCCTCAGTTTTTCTTCCTGTCCTTCTAGCCCTATGCATTC
The DNA here is from genome assembly GCF_018167655.1 of Microtus oregoni. Classification (NCBI taxonomy): domain Eukaryota; kingdom Metazoa; phylum Chordata; class Mammalia; order Rodentia; family Cricetidae; genus Microtus; species Microtus oregoni. The sequence continues at coordinate 1,707,474 of NW_024543976.1, read as the reverse complement.
AACCCACCTCGTGCTTTGTTTCACTTGAGCTAGGCTTCCAATTACTAGGAATTTAATATCTGCCTCTTGAAGAGGCAAATCTGGATGCCAAGATTTTGGAGTAATGATACTCACATCCACACCAGTGTCTAGTAAACCCTCAATTGTAATGTCATTTATATGCACTCTTGGTTTTGATCTTTGATTATTTATGGAAGTCTGCCAAAATATATGTTTCCTATTTCCTACTGGGCATACAGAATATTATGAACATATTGGACATACAGAACAGTATGGTTTTTTACAGTAGGCACTGGATTGTTTAATTTTCCTGGTGAGACATGTTCTCCACTGGGAGACTGGGAATGACTAGACCTTATTTGACATAAGGGCCTGAGAGAGGTACTCCAAGGAGTTTCCCAGTGGTATCAGGTTGCCTTGTCTCTGTCTTCTTGAACTACATTCATTAGTTCAATGTTGGCCTTTGCCACACCCCCTACATATACCAGAAGTTTGAGTCCTCCTATTCTTGCCATTCCTAGAAGAGACATTATTCTTAGGAATTCCTTGCCTACATTCCCTTCTTAGATGTCCTATTCTTCCACAATTAAAACATTTGGCATTTTGGTGTCTCCTCATATCACTGGAAATCACTTCTACTCAAGCTTCAGTCAAATGTTTTTAAAGTCATTATATGCAAGATCCATTCATCTATGGGTGTTGATCTAAACTTTATGCCTGAGGATTTTCTTACATTCTAAGTTGGCATTTTCAAATCCAAGGATTCAATTAGTACACATCTAGCTTCAGGGTTTGTCACTCCTAATTGTATAGACTTAGTTAATCTTTGTAAATATTCACTCTTAAGTTGCTTTTTGGTCAGGCTGTTTTGTCAAAGCAACAGAACAGAAACTAGGATACAGTAATATGAAAATTCAAATGCTTTGAATTCTATAATTTTTGAGTACCAGCATGAGGACAAATAGAAAATCCAACATATGATCCCAGGTGATCAACGATGGTTAGATTGTAGGTACAATAAAAAATATTGTGTAAAATTGTCTTTTCCCTATGGATAAGGTATGTTTGGAACCCAAACAGGCTGATGGTTAGACCAGTCACATGCAGTTATGACATTGCATTCATGTAAATATTTTGAGACCTGAACTACATTTGCCCCATGCACTTGTTGCATAAAGGATAACTGACTTATATTATTCCAAGATGAAGGTGTTTGGGCAATCAGCTTATGAATGGAGTGCTCTCGGTGGAAAACTGTGGGACCTTGGGGGAACCATTCATGGAGGGAAGCAAATCAAAGGAAGGAAGGATGTGGTTCCATGAATCTGGCTTCAGTCTGACCCATGGGGGTTTCTGAATCACAGTGCCTGCTCAGTCTTCATGCAAGAACACACAGTTATGTTCCTCGTTAATCACTGGCCCAGGGCTGTGGAGCAGGTAAGATTAGCCTCAGCAGCTCCATCTATGCAAAGCCAGATCATCCATGCAGAGTACAGATTTGATGCTGTAAGAGCAGTACCAGGTGCTCGGATCCAGTAAGAGGCGCCCTCCCTCATAGATACGTGTTTTTAATGAATACAGTGGGGCAGTGGGTAGCAGTGGCCTGTAATAATCTGTGACTAAAAGAGACTGAAATTGCTCAACACAGAGAAATAGATAATGCCTGAAGAAATGAAAATGCTCATTGCCCAGATGTGATGTCTATACAGGGTACACATGTACCTGTTTGTACTAAGTCCCTTCCAGATGTTGATGCTCTGTTCTGTGAGTTAAATACACAGATTGGGTTTTTCTAAACCATCACTTGAGATTTTAGAAGATAGTCTCCCAAGTTGTACTACATTTGTCTTTTCTGGCCAATTTTTCAAGCACTTGCCAAACTCTGGGGGACAAAATGGACCTCAGTTGTGGAGGGCAACCCCGTCTTTAGTACATGTTCTGCCTGAGCCCTGCTGTGACATTCTCTGCAACACGTTCATCCTGCTCTGAGGGCAGCCAAGCTGCTTCCATGCCTTCCTGCGGGAACACTGACTCTTCTCTGCAGCTGCCTGTGTTAGGTATAGGCCAGGGGATTATGGATCCAGAGACAGAAGGCACAGGGATGACATGACAGTATCATGAGAATCGTGAACAACGGGGTCTTTGAGAAGATGAGAAACATCTGGCCAGGTTGGAATTACTCTTTAGGCTTCATTTTCTTCCTCATTATTTTCTGCCATAGTGAACTCTTGACACCTTATTTTGGCAAAAGGAAGTACCAGCGTAGTGCTGAAGTTCCTGGCTATTATGTATTGTAATAATGTCTGTAATAAGGCTAGGCATAGGAAGAATCCTGGAGAAAGAGACATTAACATTGCTGGATGCCTCTACTTATGGCTAAGTTCAAGTCAAAGGGCTTCCCATTAATTTCTCTCATCTACCTCTCGCTGAGATGCTTGAAGGCTAAGTACTATGGTGGCCAATTTGTACAGAGAAAACTGATGCTTAGTGACATGAAGTAGTTTAACCACAGCTACACAACAGCTAGAATCTGTATGTAGAACTGCCCACTCCTGCTTTCTACCCTGTCACCCTGACCTCTGCCAGCCTGCGCAACTTTAGAGAGATAGTGAGGAGGTCAGTTGTAATGGAGCCATGAAGGCATTCCAAATGAGATGAGGTTGTGGTAGGTATAACCATGACCAAGAAATAAACCTGAGAACAAAGTCAACAATTCATCTCTGAGGACTGAGAGGAACAAAGTCGAAGAATGAAGAAAAATATTCTCCTGACCTGCCATTCTATCTAGAAACTCTCTTCTGAGTCCCTACAGATGTTCACCAATCTCTATAGGATGGCATCACATTGTGTATTAATCGGCTTTCTGCTGTTGCAACAAATGCCTAGGGAGAAGATATCATGGAGTGTGAAAGTCACCGTGAGACTGAACTTGTCAGTATGTGACTCCACCATCCCCCGACCCCCCAAATCCACAGCTTTTGTGCTCCCATGCTCCAGGACGCCTGTGAGCAACAAGGCCTTCAGCCACGTGCCTGTACGACCAAGGCAAGGAAGAACTGAAAGCTTATCAGTCAAACACTGTAGACTGGCAGAACAGCAGGTTGTCAGGGGTATTCTGAACAGTCAATAAAAGAGGACACAGTGATCGGTGATTGCTAATTAGGGTTTCAGGGCCTGCCGCAGTAGGCACCTGCCCTTGGCTCACGGGCCTTCTTCCAGTCTTCAAGAGAGGCAACAACTGACTATCTCTTGTTTCTCGGAAAGAGTGAAGTCATCTCACTCATTTGTGAAGAACAGAGATATGCCAAGTTATAGAAATCAATGGCAGTGTACAAGTGGCAGTGAGTTTTCATATTGGATCTGGACAACAATCTTCCTGTATAAAAAGACTTTAGATTTAACAGGAAAACCAAGTCAATTTGCGAGGTCATTAAAATGTGAGAATTGCTGACTTGCTTGTGGGAAGCTCTGGGCTGGATTTCTAGACCTCCCGGGCTCCCACGGACTGCTACCAAAGGATGGGGTGCCTTGATAGAAATTTTGAGATACACAACCTCAGATAAAGGATAGGTCTATGACAATGACGAAGAGGACCTATCATGATGTCTCTTAAGTTACATACGCAGACCTGGTAGAGCAGTGGAGATTTGTCTCACTGTATGAATCCAGCACACAAGGCAGTCACCTTAAGCAACCTGCAGCAGCAGATACCCAAACCCATAGAGCTGACACCATAGTTACATGGCATGTGTCCTAGTCAGAGTTTCTATTGCCCTGAAGAGACACTGTGACCACAGTAACTCTTATGAAGGAAAACATTAGTAAGATTAGCTTACATGTTCAGAGGTTTAGCCCACTATTGTCATAGTGAGGAAGCATGGTGGCATGTTGGCAGGCGTGGTGCTGAAGAAGTAGCTGAGATCAACAGGCTAAGAAGAAAGAGTGCTACTGGGCCTGGCTTAGCTGCTGCACCATGGAATACCCCTGCCCAGGCAGGTGGGAAATTACCATGCCCAAGGTGGAGTAAAAAAGGGAACTATAGCTAATCACCAGGGGTACAGAGGGAGCACAGAAACAAACAGGATGTTTTAGCTGGCTGGCCAGAAATTGTCCTCAAGATGAAACCAGGGAGCAGGGGTAGACCCATGGGCCCTACACCCTATGAGACTTTGGGGGCCATTTTCATTCAAACCATCAAAGTACAACTTTCTCTGGTCTCTGCTCTCTTCTGTGGAGTTTTCACTGATGCCTACCCTCTGTCTTCCCTAACCCGTACGTGTCATTGGAAGATGTATCACCCAGTAATTACACTCTCACCATCACTACCCAGGCAGCACTAGACCCACCACAACCAGGACCACTTGAAATCATAACTGCATCTCTGCTCTGCTGCTATCAGATAACCCCTAGCTGGGCCCAGTTAGTTTTGGGCAATAAACTTCGCTTTTGTGGGAATACACATTATGCTTGAGGGAAGACATTCAGCTTACAATAGATTCTGTGTGTGCGCGCACATGTCACATGTGTGTGTGTGAATGTATGTGTGTGTGTGGGAAAGACACAGGTTAACTTTTGCTTTCCACTTTGCCTTTTGAGACCAGGTCTCCCACTGAACCCAGTTCACTAATTAGTTGTATTGGCTGGCCAGTGGGCTCCAGGGATTGGCCTATCTCCTCTGGCCCTTCTTGTACATGTGTGTCAGGAATCTGAACTCAGGTCCTCACCCTTTCTCAGCCAGCATTTCTGCCCAATCTGTTACATCCATGACAGAAGGTGCTCATGACTTGCAGAAAGATGCCCAGAGTTTCTTGAAATGTTTCCTTGGTGAGGAAGATATACTTTATACACAATCCACCAGTGTATAAGGTTTTTCAAGTTATTTGGGTTTTCTGCTTTGCTTTGTTTTCTGCCGCTGTATTGCCCAGTCAAAGTGATGGGCTTAAAAGATCTCCCTACCTCAACTTACAGAGTAGCTGGAACTACAGGCTGCATTTCTGTAACAGGGTCAGTGAACTGACTTGTTAAAAGTTCCCTAATCTACCTTCATTGCAATATAATTTTTAATTCAAATACCTCATTCAAACTGATTTATTGTCTCTTATCATCCGGCTAATCTTTAATGGCTGTATTATTAATAATCCCACTAACAATATACAAAGGGACTACAGTTTTCTTCTCATTCCTTACTCCTGTTGATACATAAGTTTTCCAGTTCCTATTATTCCAGAGTCAGTGTGTTTCTGTGCTGAAACTAGAATAGCTGGATCCTGTCCTCCTATCCTTCTACGTTCTTAGGACAGAATCCACAGTACTGATACATTAAGGGCTCCAACCCTCAAGATGTGAGAGTTCAGAGAGGCAGTCAAACCTGCTAAATATCTATTACCCGTGACTAAAGCCATATTCATGTCAGTCTTCTGATGACCATTTTTTCCACACTTGGATTTGCTCCCTCACCTTACTGTTTGCCCAGAAAGCTACAAATCTTCCCAAAAATTTCCTATGGCAGCCTGGAAAGAAAGTATATGTATCTGTGATTTAGAATCTGTTTCCTAAAAATACTGCTATATTTTCCTGTGCTTGGATTTTACTTCAGCTTCTGTAGTTAATTTTCTGGAGTGAGTGAGACTCTCCAGGCTGCTAAATCAGTGGAATTTGTTCATTCTACTTTCCTCTGACCATCTGTGGCACCTGGCACATTGACTCTTAAGTTCATTTTAAAATACCACCTTCCTTCGGTTTCCAGGAAAGAACATTCTCTGGGTTTTCCTCCCATGTTTTTCTTACCATCTTATTTGCTGGATCATCCTCCTCTTCCCAACCATGAAATGTAATTTCTCCAAGTTCACTATGGTTCATAAATTTCACACTCTCTCAGGACCCATAGACGTACAACACATCCCAGATTCTTAGACCCAATTTCAGTTACTCTATGGAGACTTAACACTAAGTACACACAGCCTACTGCTTCCTAGCTATGTCCACTAGGATAACAAAAAGAAATACTTTACCTGTACACATTTATAAAAATTAAGTGCTGCCTCCATCAAACATCTGAAGAACTTTGAAACCTAGGAAACAATCTTGTATCTCTGCCTCCCTATCACCTCTGACTCAGAAGGGACAATGTTAGTACCTCTTAGTCCAGGTTTTGGCCACCATCCTCATCCAGCTAACATCCGTGTCTGCTGTTCACTTTGCCTGCTTCCTCATCATAGAGGAGACGTTTTTCTAGAGAAGATATTGATACACTTAGCAAAAGTCATCTTGTGAGTCTAGTCAATTCCCATCACTCAAATGCCTTAGGGGTTAATGAAAGTGAATTGCAAACACAACTCACTAAGAATATGCGGCACAGCTGCACTGAGGGCTACTTGCTTTGGGACTTGGTGTGAATCACTCCCAAAGGTGGAAAGACCAAGTGGTTACAGGGATTCAAATTCTTGGCCAAATAGCTAATAAAAGGTCACATTGTCACATCCATCCTTAGCAACAGGCAATAAATTTGTTGAATTGGGTTTCTGCTCTTAAATTTAAAGGGATAGATTAGTCACTTCAACTTTTCAATTTTTAAAAACAAGTAACTCTTGATCCTCTGAAGAGCAAAGAAAGCCATGACGCTAGACTTGTGTCCAGTTTCTTTGCCAGGGAAACAAATGAAGGCCTGTGGGCATTCAGGTGCTTTCCAAGGGGATCAGGTCACCAGGTTCTCATGATAAACAAAGGAATGGCACATTAGTTTGCTGGTATATAGATTCTCGTGTTTAAATCAGGCAACACATAAGTGTTTGAGTCTTCCAAGAACATAGTATTTCTTCAGTGTCATTTTTTTAAGAAGAAAATAATTTTTGATGAAAATGTAAAAAGATACTTTCAAAGAATGGTAAGGATCCAACTTTTCCAGCCACAGTGAAATCGCTTGACACAGAAGCCACCTCAGAAAGCATGCCATGAAAGAGCACAAAGTAACACTCTGCCATTGCCATCATCATCCCCACACTGAGAGCTGTCCATGAATGAAAATAGCTACCGTGGACCAGTGCATCAGTTCCAATGTCCTTTGAAGCCTGTAGGGCTTCGCTGCATTCTCAGAGCTTGGTGTTATCATTATTGGTTTTACACCTTAGATACACATATACTCATTTCATGGCAGACAAGGTGGTACTCTAAGAAGTACATTGTTGTCTTTAGTGGTTCTCAGAGCATAAAGAATATAGAATAAAGCATAAAGGCACTATGGTGCTAGGGGATGTGAATTCTCAGGCCAGGATGTTCATGTTTCCACGCCCAGTGATCATCTGCTGTGTGACCATAACATGTCCCAAGGCTACCTGAAGCCTCCGCTACTTTGGTTGCAACATGGTGTAAATGCACAGTGACCAATCCCTCTACACTTTGAGGGGGATCACACATGGGGAGCATGTAAAACAGTATTTGGCACATGGTTTGCCCCGAAGACCTAGTAAGGTCTGTCAGTCACCTAATTCTAAAACACAGAAATAACCAAGATACCCCTTAAAATGTAAAGATGTTAGGCCAAAGACTGTGTTTTAAAAAATTTATTCCAGTGCCTTCTGAACAAGTAACATGTACAACTTCAATTTCACCATATTGGCTTTGGAAAATGAACTTCAGAAATAAAGGCAAATCCTCCAATATTAAAACCTTCCATGGTACATGCAGTGAAATCAGCATTGATTGGTGCTTCTTGGCTCTCTAAGGATGATAGTCAAAGAGAAAATCTGGTGCCAAGAAAGCAAATTTTATTCTTCTGGTATTTGTGCATGTATATTTTTAATAGCAAGGTTATTTGATAAGAAACAGAAAATAATAGAATTATTCTTATTAGTGAGAAATTCAACTCCAAGCAAAGCTCTTTGTAACCTTTTGGTGACTCACTGACTAGTCTTTACCCCAAATCCCATGAATTCTGTCTGCAAAAAGAAATGCCATGGGGGGGGGGGGGAGGCTAGTCCAACACAGTGCTCACTAGTACACTATGGGTTCCCAGACTGGAAAATTGAGGGGTACTAGGACTTTTGTTAATGCATAGTGAATCCAGTTCCATTTACACACTGAAAGGCCTAATATTTTGTACTAGTACAACATGCTCCAAACTTTCAAAATCTTGTACTCAGAAAACTACAGAACTGGTTTTCAAGGCTCTGTGTTAGCATAAAAGCATGTGGGGTCAGGTTTTTTTCCTATCACATGTACACAGGTATGAAACCAAAGGTCAAATGAAGAGACCTTTCCCCAGAAGGTCCTTCACCTCTCCCTACTCATCAGGTGCAACTATGAAGGGCAGTAAACCATGAAAAAGCACATCAAATAATATGAGGCAAGTCTGAGTAAGAAAGTGTACATAGCTGCTGATCAAAATTTTGTTTTCACATAATATCCTGTTCCATCACTAATCACTGTCATAAAAAACAACAATCTGTGCTCCTTTGTGACAACAATGTGTGCTCAATTTGTGTCTCAGCTTTGAGAAAGTTCAGCTCTCTGTGTTATTTGAGGACATTCTCTGCAGGGCCCAGGCAGGGATGGCATGAGCACAGAACACTACTGGAGAACGATGTGGTGTTAGCAGGAAGCATGCAATAGGAGGAAGAGGGAATCTGCTGCTGGGAGGGAAACATCCCAGAGAAGTCCGGAGGTAGAATTAGCACTTAGTTTCTGGCAACAGTGACCAGTTTTGTGGTCCTTCCTTCACCATCTTTACAGTCTTTAATAGGAACCTACAGCCTCCGGCAAAAAGTAAGATGACAGCCATGTGGGAAAGTCAGGTCTAGCACCCAGAGCAAGACAAGGAAGGAGAAGGCTGTGCACTCCTGGGTGAGCGCTGGCAGATGCAAGAGAACTGAGGACTCCGGTATAGGTGAAACAGAAGGCAGGGTGGAGCCGATGGCCCATGTGTCGATGCCAGGAAGTGAGCTTTCTTTCCCATCAAGGAAGGGGAACTTGGATAAACTTCTGAAAATCTTAAATCATTTTTATTGATCTCCTCACTTGGCTAATCTAATTACAGCTTGCTACTAATGCCAGCAAACTGGGAGCCAAACTTTTGCATCTGGGAGGATGTTCTGGACCCACAGTATCATGCTTTCTATCCAACCACGTAAGAGCGTCCACCAAGGGCAAATCTGAACCGACCTCCACTGGGCATCACAGGAGGAAGGACCACAGAGACAAGGGGCTTGCACCCTAGATGGCCAGGTTCCTGGGTTATACAATCATAACCTGTAGATGTGCTTCTGCAAAGTTTCCTGGCATTATTGTATTTTTTTACTTCTGGTAACCGCTTTAAAAGAACAAAGCTCTTTGTTTAAAGGGGCCCAGGGACCTCATAATTGCCACAAGGTACATGAGTGCATCCTATACTTTCTAAACAGTTTCTCTTTTAACATTAAATATTAAATTCCTAATATTTGGCCGAAATGTAGATGCTACCTGTAAAGGGGAGATGATGTTATCAGGAAGACTGTAGAGACTGTGAAGAGACCCCCACTGTGTTATTTACCTCAGAACCACGAGAAACCCACCCCCAACACACACACACACCAGTGGGGGATGAAGAGCACAAGCTCACCCACACCAGCACCTAACAACGGCTGGAAGCATAATGTGCTCTGGCTGCCAGAGTGTCTAGGGCTTCAGTCTCGGGCTGTTCCTCCTTGAACAAACTATGATTCATCTGCAGAGCTGAGTTGGAGCCTGTGGATTCCACAGGAGCCTTTTGGGGACCTTTAGGAACCCTAGGACACTCCATGCAGGTGCTTACATCCTTGCCTCTCTTCTCTGATGACCGGGGTCTCTTTTCCTCACCCAGAATTTTCCAGCTGGAACCTGAGCAGGAAGGTTGAGCAGCTCTCACCCAATCCCTTCTCCACCCTGAGCTGGTCCTCTCCACCCTGAGCTGGTCCTCTCCACCCTGAGCTGGTCCTCTCCACCCTGAGCTGGTCCCCAGCTCTCAGAGGAGCCATCTGCTAAAGGCATGACTCACGAGGGCAGAGGAGGAGGGTGGGGGAAACCCAGCTGTACCAATTTTTTAAACAATAACGTCCATTATTATTATTTATTATAATAGTCATTTTTCAGAATGGCTATTGTATTGGTTGGTTTTGTGTGTCCACTTGACACAAGCTGGAGTCATCAGAAAGGAAGGAGCCTCAGCTCAGCTGAGGGAATATCTCCATGAGCTCCAGCTGTAAGGCACTTTCTCAATTAGTGATCAATGGGGAAGAATACAGCCCATGGTGAGTGGTATCCTCCCTGGGCAGCTGGTCCTGGGTTCTATAAGAAGGTGGGCTGAGCAAACTGTAGGAAGTAAGTCAGTAAGAAGCCCTCCTCCACAACCTCTGCATCAGCTCCTGCCTCCAGGCTCCTGCCTTGCTTGTGTTCCTGTCCTGACTTCCTTCAGAGAGGCACAGCAATGCTGAAGTGAAAACCCTCTCCTCCCCAACTTGCTTTTTGGTCCTAGTGTTTTGTCACAGCAAGAGAAACTCTAACTAAGACAGCTGTGCTTCAAAAATCATCTGCCTGGGACTTCTTGATGTTAACCTCAAAACTACAAACACTAGAAATGTCTGTCTCTGGGTCAAAGGGATAACCAGTGCTCAGAAAACCACATCCATAGTCCAGAAAATGAGATCTGAGCTATTTTTGAAAGAACATAACAACAGAACAACACAGTAAAAATAGAACTACTTTCTCAACCTGACTCGGACATGCAGCTAACTCGCTCTAGCCTAGTTAAATAATTTGATCTTGTGTTTCCAGAATTCACTTCACACAGTATCTGCTCTTTGTGTATAGATCAGACCAGCAGAAGGGTGAGAGGACTAAACCTACGACAGATGAATTCATTTTATAGTAATCACAGACCTGAGAAACCAGTGACCATGTTGGAGGCACAGCTTTGGATTTAATGCTCACCCTGGGTGTTACAGAGTTGTAACCATGTTCCCTGCTACAAAGTGATGTCTGCGTTCGCCAGAGAAGCAATATGAACTACACTCCTTGGGTTGCTTTTATTCTGGTGTCATTGTAGGAACAGTTCATTTAGACCCCACTGTGCCCAGTGTGTTGTTCATAAAATAACTCAACGTCAACTTGGTCCTGAAAGTACCAAAAAACAATTATAATTCTGGAAATTAAGTTTATATCATTTCCCCCCACAAAGGTTCATATATTGAAAGCTTGGTTCCCAGATTAAGATGGGATTAGATCACAAGGCTATCACTAATAGAATAGGTTGATCCAGTAATATAGCCACAATTACTTTATTTTTGACAGAGAATCTCAATATTAAGCCTAGGCTGGCTTTGAACTCACACTCCATCTGCCTGTACCTAAGTGCTGGGATTGCAGGTGAGTGTTGCCATGTCTGTCTTAATGGATTAATAACCTGGTGTGATTAATAGGAGGCAATTGAGACTTTTGAATTGAGGGCCTAGTTGAAGCAAGTAAGAGTCTAGGGGTGTTTCCTAGTAGTGATTCATAGTTTCCAGGCCTTGCCCTACACCCTGTCTGCTTTTTGGCTGCTATGAGCAGCTCTGCTACACTACACGTTTCTGCAAGGATCTTCAGCCTCCCTGGACAGGAACTATAAAGCCAGGTGGCCATGGGCTAAAATCCCCTAAGCTAGGAGCCCCAATACAATTGTTCTGCTTTAAGTGGTTGTCTTCGGTATTTGGTCATAATTGCGGAGTTTAGTTTGCTTTCTGTTGCTAGGATAAAGCACCACAACCAAGAGCAACTTGGGAGGAAAGAGTTTGCTCGGCTTACACGTCCCAATCACAACCATTCATTGAGGGACGCCAATACATGAACTCAAGCAGAGCAGGAACCTGGGGACAGGAACTGAAGCAGAGGTCATAGACTATGGCATAAAATAGTGGTTCTCAGCCTTTTGCTGTGACTACTTAATACAGTTCCTCATGTTGTGGCAACTCCCAATCATAAAATTGTTTTCTTTACTACTTCATAACTTTAATTTTGTGTTACTGTTATGAATCATAATGTAAATACCCGTGTTTTCAGTTGGTCTTAAGTGACCCCTGTAAAAGGGTCAAGTAACTCACAAAGGGGTCACGAGCCACAGGTTAAGAACCCACAGCATAGAGAAATACTGTTTATTGTCATGCTCTCCATGGGTTTACTCAGTTTGCTCTCATTCATACTCCAGGATGGCCCATAGAGAGACAGGGCCTCTCACATCAATCATCTATCAAGAAAATATTCCAAGGCTTATCTGTAGGCCAATGCGAAGTCTTTTCAATTAAAGTCTCATCTTCCTAGATGATGCTAAATTGTGTCAAACTGACAAAAAAAAAAAAAAAACCTAACCAGCACAAATGCAAAGCTTCCAAGCATACTAGCAGTCCTGAAGCAGAGCAGAGAAAATGGCAAAAATGTAGAGCCCTCTTTTCAGGCGTACTCCTAGATCAACATTAAAATTTCCTCTCTTATTTGATTGGTGTCACTTGATTACAGGTCAAACTAAGATTTGAAGGACACTGTTAAATGTCTAGGTAAGGACTCTGGTCCTGCTCTTCCTCAAAGCGGAAGAACAGATCTGTGCTCTTCTCTGAAACAGGAAATCATTTTAATAGTAAATAGCTTGGCCCTCTAGCAGACATGAAAAATCATGTCCCTTTAGACAAAAACTAATCAAGCTTTTTGTTTTGTTTTGGTTTTGGCAAAACTTCTACAGAGTTCAGAAAGAATGGTCAGCTTGTGACCATAGAGTTGAATCACATCCTCAAAGTAACCTTTATATACATGTCAATCTCACCAAATGAAGATAAAGACCACTGACCACAAATTATGGCCAAATCAAAGCAAGCTTTACTGTGCATAGCAGAGAGCTGACCGGCTGTCTCACCCAATGCAAGGTTCAGGAGAACAACCTGAGCTAATTTCTCAAGCCCTTTTTAAAAAGCAAAACCATAGAGGAGGGGATTTTGTGAGCAAATGTCGTTACAGGGGAGAGGCCAGAAGTCAAGGAAATCTTCCTGAAACATTTGTTACAGAACATTCAATGGTTACAGTGGTGGGGCAAAGCCCAGTTCTGAGAAACAGAAACTTATGTTTTACAGTGGACAGAAACCTTACTGAACTAGAGCATCAAAATTCCTGATTACAAAATGGAGCCAAGCTGGTTTCTCACACAAATCTGTACAGAGATCTGAAGAATAAACTCTAGCTTTCTCCCTTTCAATTTCTATATTTCTACCGTCAATTCCTATATTTTTATCAATAGAAGTTGTAATATGGCCAATAATGAAAACTCTGAGTTTTCAGGAGTGATATAGCCTAGAAGAGCATTGGTCCTGGTTTGATAGGTTTCTCTGTTCACCTCCCAGGAGGCCTTAAGCTACCATGAGTAGACGCTTGGTGAGCTGAATACTGTAGCAAAATTGAACTTTAAAAACTGTGTTGTTGTTGTAGGTATTAGTTTTTAGTTTTTAATTAGTTTACAAAATAAATTATGAGAATTTCATATGTATTTGATTTGGGACTGGTCCCCTACCCCAAGTGTCTCTTTTCTTGCCTCCCTGCCCCCCCAGTTCCCCACATCCTCTTTATCCTAGCATTTTTTCTGCTTTGTTCCTATGTCTTCCCCACGACCTTCTCCTAAAGTCCCTCTTTCTAGACTCATGGGCCCTTTCAAGTTTCTTAGGATTTGCCCATATTTCTTTCTACCTGGACACACAGAGAAGAATCTGTATATGAGAGAAAATGTTCAGCATTTGTCTCCCTGACCTAGAGTTACCTTTGTTGAATGTGTTTTTCATTTCACTCATTTTTCTAAAATGTTCATAACTTCATTTTTATACATCTGAATAAAATTCCATTATGTTTTATTCATTCCTCTGTTGTTGGACATCCTGGGCTAGAAACATTTTTTGGTTGCTGGAAATTGAACATACACTGTGATTATAGGGTTCTTCATTTCACAGAACACATATTAACATGAAGTAACAACTGTCTCCTAACACAATAATATTTGGTGACCTCAGTGCCATATTCACATTAATAGATAGATCTCCAGGACTGAAAATCAATAAAGAAACTTCAGAGTAAATCACTATAGAATACATGAATCTAACAGACATTTACTGAGTCCAACAGCTTTGGAATGCACATTCTTCTCGGGCAGTCATGAAACTTTATCTAAAATAGATCACATCCTAAGTCATAAAGCTAGTCTTAGCAAATAGAAAAGAACTTAGAAAATTTCTTTAGTCTCATCAGGCCATAGAAATCAACATCAAGAAGCCATAGAAACTACACAGTTATTTGGAGATCGACTAACAAAACGTTGGCCAGCAGATTACCAGTAAAATGATGAAATAAATTTAAAACTTCTTAAAAACAAGTAAAAATGATATCCCAACTTATCATAACCTTTGAAATACAGCAAAGGCAGTTCTGAAAGAAAAATTCATAGCCATTGGTGTGTGCATTCTAAAAGCCAGACAGACTGGGAAGTGGTGGTTCACGCCTTTAATTCCAGCACTCAGGAGGGAGGGAGGGAGGGAGGGAGGGAGGAAGGAAGGAAGGAAGGAAAGACAGATCTCAGACAAATAACTGGATACACCTCAAGGTCTTAGAAAATCCAGAACAATCCAAACCTAAAAGCATTAGAAATAAAGAAATAATAACAATGAGGGCAGAGACACTGACAGACTGACGGACTGACAGACTGACAGGATGTATATGACGTATTCTCATTACTTTGCCTCACTATATACCACATTGAAGCTAATGACAGGGAAAGCAGTCAGTGGAGTAACCACAGCTTGAACCAATTCTCACTGAATGGGGGTGGTTAAGATGCCCAGATGCACACTGGGTAAGTCCACGACCAAAGCAGTATCCTTTACCAGCATTCCCATCTCAGAAAAATGACTGAGATTGTAGAACTTTAACTGTCACATAGCCTTCCGAGGACTGGCATCAAAGCACATTCCCTTAAGGGCTTGTCATGCCAGAACACCTTCCAGGCTGTATTACATTCTAGACGATGGCTGCGCTGGTTCCATTCCACAAAGGAAGAACGGGTTTTAGAAGGAACCAAGTCCAAGTGGTTTTCTCTGTTGCATTTGTTCAAATTTAGATACTTTTGGCTTAGCAAATCCTCCTTTTCTAACCGACTGTTTTGTCTAAAGGAAACGAGGCAATCGACTGCACTCTTAGGATTCCATGCAGGCTCATTTCAAAGTTTTAACATAGGGAAGCTCTCTTTCACCACAATCAGATCACTATAAACAAAGCTACATGACTACCATGCAAGCATCTAAATTTTGTGTGTGTGTGCTTTCATGTGAGTGCCCATGTGTTGCATGCTCACGTGGATGTGTGTGCACATGTGCATGGTGAAACAAAAGTTGACCTCAGGTGTCATTCCTCAAGTACCATCACCTTGTATTTGAGACAGAGTCTATGCGGTATTTTGAATGAGAAATATCCCTGCAGGCTCTGATAGTTGAACATTTGGTTCTCAGTTGATGGGGAAGTTTTGGTAGTACTGTCTTACTGAAGAAAGTATGTCATTGGAAGCAGGCTTTGAGATTATAGTCTTTCCGTATCCCTTGCTCATTCTCTCTATTTTGTGTTTGTGGCTGAGAACATGATCTTTCAGCTTCTTGCTCCAGTTGCCATGCCTGCTTGCTGCCCCACCTTCCCACATGGACTCTTTTCCCTCTGGAATGAAAATCTCAGATCAGCTTTCCCTTCTGTAAGTTGTCTTGGTCATGGTATTTTGTTGCAACCTCAAAAAAAAGTCACTAATATGTTTTCTCACTGGCATAGAGCTCTCCAAGTAGGCTAGCCAGAAAGCCTCAGAGAACTTTCTGTCTCCATCTCCCCAGTGCTGGGGCTATAGGAGCATGATGATACACCCATTTTGTCTTTTGTTTTCTTTCTTAACATTGATTTGGGGGATTGAAGTCAAACTTGACAATAAGAAGAGAATGAAAAAATTCCTGTCTCTTATCTGGAGGCCATAAACTCCTATCAGTATGTATCCTGCATCTACCTAGACCATGCAGCATCATGTCTTCACACACACACACACCACAATTCATCCTTGAAAAGGCATTTTTTTTCTTGGTATTTGTAGTGAGCAAACTATGATAGTTAATATTATCAAGTTAACAGGATCTAGAATAACCTGGAAGATAAACCTCTGGTCATACCTGTGAGGGATTATCTTGATTAGGTTAACTGAGGTGGGAAGACTCATCCTATAGTGGGTGGTACCATTCCTTAGGCTTATGTCCTGGGACACATTAAAAAGGAGAAAGATAGTTGAGCACCATCATATTCTCTCTCTCTCTCTTTCTCTCTCTCCTTCTTTTTCTCTCTGCTTCTTGGCTATAGATGCAATGTGAACAATTTCCTCAAGCCCTGTCACCATGCTTTTCAAAGATAATGTATCGTACCCTGGAACTCTGCACCAAAACAAACCCTCCCTTCCTTTGCTGGCTCTTGTCGGGATATTTTGCAACAGCATGTAACTAATATGAAAGCATGGATATCTCTCTTTATTAACTTTATAAGCTTCAACCATGAACCATGACTGCAAGTTGTGCTTCCTCCTAAAACACTGCCATAGAAGGCTGTCGGTCCCTGATAGAGGGCCTCTCCCATTCTATGCAACTTGAGCAGAGACTGTGATAAGTGGGACAGGATTTTAGGAAATATAAACAATTCATTTCAACCAAAAATTGGGGCACTTACCAAAAGCCATTGTGGTAGTTTGAATGAGGAATACACCCCAAAGGCTTGGATTTGAATGCTTGGTCCTAAGTTGGTGGTTCTGTTTGGGAAGGCTTAGAAGATGTGGCCTTGTTAGAGGAAGTGTGTAGCTAGAGAAGGTCCTGGAGAGTTTCAAGCCATTTGTGTTCTCTCTTTGCTCCACCTTTGTGGATTAAGATGTAAGCTCCCAGCTTACTGCTCAGGGTGCCATGCCTGCCTACTGTCATACTTCTCCCCCATGATGGTGAATGAATATTATTCCTCTGGAACTGTAAGCCCAAATAAAACCCTTATCTCAGAAAATTGACTTGGTTGTGGTATTTTTTATTACAGCAATAAAAACTAAAATGATACAGTCATGTAGGGATCAGAGGCCCATTTTAGAAATAAGTATGACTTGTGGCCCTTGGGAGGTGGATGTCTTCCTTTGACTATGACCCAAGCAAAGCTACACTGGGCTACTAATTGTTAGTCAGACTTCTATGATGGTAACTGATGCCTGGGATAAACTAATTATAAACAGAAATGGCCCACAGTTTTGGAGTGTCCACATTTCAGGTTCATATTTCATAAACTGCATTGCTCTCAAATATGTTCCAGGGAAGATCATGGTGGCAGCATGCAGCATGCAGTAAAACCATTCACAAGATGCTTAACATTAAGGAAACCTGCCTACCACTGAAAAGGGACTGGTTCTCAATATTCCCATTTTTTTTAATTTATTTATTTATTAAAGATTTCTGTCTCTTCCCCGCCACCACCTCCCATTTCCCTCCCCCTCCCCCAATTAAGTCCCCCCCCCAGCCCGAAAAGCAATCAGGGTTCCCTGTCCTGTGGGAAGTCCCAGGAACCCCCACCTCCATCCAGGTCTAGTAAGTTGAGCATCCAAACTGCCTAGGCTCCCACAAAGCCAGTGCGTGCAGTAGGATCAGAAACCCATTGCCATTGTATACCCAAGAGAGACCTTATCATACAACAAAAGTATATGCTCTACGATGTTCATAGCAGCATTGTTTGTGATAGCCAGAACCTGGAAACAACCTAGATGCCCTTCAATGGAAGAATGGATGAAGAAAGTATGGAATATATACATATTAGAGTACTACTCAGCAGTAAGAAACAAGGACTTCTTGAATTTTGCATACAAATGGATGGAAATAGAAAACACTATCCTGAGTGAGGTAAGTCAATATTCCCTTTTGTAGGAAGACAATGATGAGTGCTGCTCCACCAACTGCTTCCCAAATAACCACTCAGAGACTTATTATTAGTTATGAATGCTTGGCCGATAGCTCAGTTCTGCTACTAACTAGTTCTTACAACTTAAGTCAACCCATTTCTATTAATCTATGTACTGCCCCAAGGCTCATGGCTTTTCCCTCTCCTGCATGCCCTGCTTCCTTTCCATCTGGCTGGTGACTCCTCTAACTCTGCTCTCCTTCTTCCCAGTGTCTTTAGTCTGATTCCCTTGCCTAACATGATCCTGTTCAGCTATTGCTCAGTCAGCTCAGTCAATCACAGTGATATATATTCACACAGTGTAAAGGAATATTCCACACCCTTCTCAGAATATCTCCAGTGGTCTAAGACCACACACTATGTCCCATCTTCTAGATCAGTGATTCTCAATCTTCCTAATGCTGTGAAACTTTAATACAGTTACTCATGTTATGATGACCATCAACCATAAAATTATTTTTGTTGCTACTTCATAATTGTAATTGATATTGCTATGAATCATAATGTAAATATCTGATATGCAGGATATATGATATGTGACCCCTATAAAATGGTCATTCACATACAAAAGGGATTTTGACCCACAGGTTGAAAGCCACTGTTCAGTCGGATCTATTAGATGGTAGGGAACGAGGCCTTCAACAAATGGACATTTGAGGACATGTCTGAACCATAAGAGTTAGGGACCTGTTTAGTGCCTACAGATTTTTTAAGCAAACACAGGATGGTAGCAGAAGGTGCTATCTACAGGTTTTGGTGGTGTCCAAAGAAGTTCTGAGGTGAACTGTTTCATGTGGCTAGCTAAATGCAAGAAGATGTGGTAGGGCTGTAGAACATCCTGACTTCAATAAGAAAAAGAAACTCCCTTCTATCTCATCCATCCCATAATGGTGGACTCAAAGACTTCAGTGGCCAACAGGAGCGATACCTAAGGGAGGGGTTGAGAAAGAGGACAATAGCTTTTAATCAGAAGTTTGAGGGGAAAGAGACTTTTTTTCTGAATGTTCAAGAGACTACTGGACAGTAAGATACTCATAGGCCATGAGATGACCTTGTAATTAGCTTGGACTTGGCCTAGAACACTGGGATGTGCCAGCCTAAAGAACCCTCTCAAGGATTACTGACCTTCAACACCCCCCCCCCATCTCTCTCTGATTTTTAAGACAGGATTTCTCCATATAGTCCTGGATATCCTGATATCCTGGAACTCACTCTGTAGACCAGGCCCCTAATTCACAGTTATCTGCCTGCTGAAGCCTTCTAAGTGATGGGATTAAAGACATGGGCCACCAACACTAGGCAAGGATTAATAAATTTGATCCCCTTGAAAAGCTGAGCTCATGGCTCCTTGGCTTGCTGCTCCATCCTCTGCTCTCATGCTGACATCACTCTCAACTCTTAGTAGTGAGAGGAACTTCTCCATGGATTCTCACAGAATGGAGAGCACACAGAGGTCCATAAATTTAAGGTAATTCTTTTTTTCTGGAACAAGATACAAGTCCTGTAATTAATCATTGATCAAACCACCGATGCCTGAAAGAGAGGTGGCTTGACTCATACTCTCATAAAGGAATTTGGTTTTCCCAAAAGCTCTTAATTGAATGCTCCTATCAGTAATAGGTGCCTGGCAGCCTCTTTCCTTGGTGCTTAATAGCTAGGGATGAGCACTTAACTCCCAACCAAAGCATAATTTTCATTGGAACAAAGAGTAACCTGGGATTTACAAAGCTGGAGGTGGCTTGTGGGGTTTGTGTGTGTGTGTGTGTGTGTGTATGTGTGTGTGTTTGTGTGTGTGCTTAATGAAGTACTGTGTTTAACCCAATTGATCCAGTGTTTTTGTTAAACTAGTGATCTAGAAATGGTCTACTGGACAGAAACTGGTATTTTTTTTAAAAAAAAGATTTATTTATTATGTATACAACATTCTGCCTCCATGTATGCCCACACACCAGAAGAGGGCACCAGATCTCATTACAGATGGTTGTGAGCCACCATGTGGTTGCTGGGAATTGAACTCAGGACCTTTGGAAGAGCAGGCAATGCTCTTAACCACTGAGCCATCTCTCCAGCCCTTTTTTTGGTTTTTTTGAGACAGGGTTTCTCTGTGGTTTTGGAGCCTGTCCTGGAACTAGCTCTTGTAGACCAGGCTGGTCTCGAACTCACAGAGATCGGCCTGCCTCTGCCTCCCGAGTGCTGGGAGTAAAGGCGTGCGCCACCACCGCCCGGCTTAGAAACTGGTATCTTATACTGTTACTGCTTACTTGTTCTTAAAATTCTCTGTGAACTGGTTGGTGGTAGCTCACAGCTTTAATCTTAGCACTCAGGAAACAGAGGCAGGTGAGTTTGAGGCCAGCCTGGTTTACTAGGTGAGTTCCAGAACAACCAGGGCTATACAAAGAAACTCTGTCTCGAAAAAGAAAACAAAAGTTCTTTGCAATTAATTATCAGCCTTAAACCCAAAGCTTTCTGTGTCCCATATCATAAAATCATTGTTTTCTGTCTTACATCCCATTTCATTGGAAACAGAAGTTGGGTGATAATTTTCAGGTCCCTAGCAAGAAAAAAATGTATAAAACTCTTTTGGAAGAGTAATTTATCGTCATGATCTGGTGTCACCACAGACTGTGAAGGGACTGGTATCAGCACAAGACACCCCAAGGTCAAGCTCCAAACACAAAGAAGGTTTATTTGTCCCAGAGAGGCAGAAGGCAGGGAATAAGAGCCAAAGATGGAAGATAGAGGACAGGAAGAAGGAGGAAGGGAACAAGGAAGAGTGGGGAGGTGGGAGGACATTTGTCCCAGGGGGATTAAGAACTGTCTCTGGATAGAGTGGAGACAGACATATCACATAGGCAAATGTCAGTTTATAAAGGTAAAAGGGAAACCTCGTGTTAGGATGAGGTGTTAGGAAGTTGACAAATGTTTATTCACCCCCGATAGGGCACATACAGCAAACCAAAGAAATAATTCCACCCAAATCTAGCTTGGGAAGCCAATGAGATGTGTATTAAATAACTGTGTTTTGGGGCTGGAGAGATGACTCGCTGCTCTTCCAGAGTTCCTGAGTTCAATTCCCAACAACCACTTGGTTGCTCACAACCATATGTAATTAGAGTTAAGTTGTTGGTTGTGTCTTTGGTGTGAATGTTAGCCAACCATGTTACAGTCCCTAAGTGGGAAGGCAGCTGGATGGTTTGAGAAAGTCCTAAGCAGAGACAGCTGAGAGGAGTGGGTCTCTTACCAGGGTGCATGGGTGCTAGAGGAATTCCCAAGGTGAAGTAGTAGACCAGGTGGCAAGAATCCCGAAGGGACTGAGCGAAGGGAAGCAGGCAACTTATTTGGTGGCATAGGCAGCTGAGGAGGATTCTGAGGTGTAATGGTTAACTGAGTAGCCTAAAGGGAATCTGAGTCGGGACTGAGGGAAGCGGATCTCTGGATGGGGACAGAAACATTGGTTGGTAGTCTAAAAGGAATCTGGGTAGGAGAGAACAGACCTATGTGTGAAGCTGGATCAGAGCTCTGTCTCCTGGGATCAGTACCCACCTGGATATGTACCTTGTGGTACATTTGGTATGGCATCCTGGTGAAGATAATGGGGTCCTGGTGAAGGCAAGTAGATTTGAGGCAGACAAGAGGGGAGAAAGGAGAGTCCCATATAGCAGTACTCTCTGTACCAGATCCCAAGAAAAGTAGGAGGAAGGAAAGAGTCCTACCCACTGGCAATATCAGCCCTAAGAAAGGTGTGGGAGGGGGTTGGCCACCTAGGGACAGGGAGGGACAGGATGGAGCCTTACCTGGCAACACGGACATGTTAAAAAATCATTTTAAAGCTCGGCAGTGGTGGCACACACCTTTGATCCCAGCACTCAGGAGGCAGAAGCAGGTGAATCTATGTGAGTTCGAAGCCAGCCTGGTCTACTGGGCGAATTCTAGGACAGGCTCCAAAGCTATACAGAGAAACTCTCTTGCGAACCTCCCCCAAAGAAAATCAATTTAAATATATGAAAAGAAATCTTTGCCAAGGTAACAAGGATCATTAAAAGTCCAAACTTGACCATCCCAATCTGCAGGAAGCACAGCTTAGAGTAAGCATTGGAGAAAACCAGGACTGATAATCATGTGGGCCTATTTTCTTAAAAAGAAGAAAATGAATGAAGCCTGGTCACCTGGAACACCAGAGTGAAAGGAGTCCAACAACCTCGTGATCCTTGGCTATTCTGTCAGGAGTCAGCCTCCACCTGGATCCCTCCAGTATCCTGTTATTCCTAACCCTACTCTCGGAGTATAGAACCCACCCCTTTGAAAGAGATCCCATGTACTTTATATCCCCCACTAATAGAATCCATCCTTATGCTTCTCACTATTCCTTCCTCTGGGCCCTAGTCCGAGCTCTGATCATCAGCCAATAGAACTCATTCTTATTGCAGAGGTCACAGGCGCTTTGCTGACTTGCAGGGAATTTCTATGTGGCTATGCCTAAAGCGTTGTCATGATAATTGCCATGTGGAACTACTATGCCTCAATGTGTAAGAAGAATAAACCACGAGGTCAGACTCTGGAAGTCTTGACCCAGTGCCCGCAAAGATGGGTGATGACTCATTTCACTCTGCCCCTCACACAAAAGTTCTTCCCGCTGCCTGTGAGGTTTGCCAGGTCCCCAATGCCAGCCAAGGGCTAGTTTATCTCCAGAGTTGTTTTCTAAGTGGATACTAAAGAAAACTCTTGACAGGGCCTGATACCAACGAAAAGAATCTCGTTTGTAACAATCACTTCTTCCTAAGATCAATAGTAGTTGAGCAACATAGACGGGCACAGTCCTCAGTGACTCCCGTGAGCCACTCACCTCCTTCCACAGGACCCGCCATTCCTATTCCCACTTCCGTTGGGTTCTGTGGGGTCTTTCCCCACTCAGCAGGAGCTAGGGCCAAGGGACAGCATGACCTCTGTAAGTGCAAGTCTTCCTGAATCTAACAGTTTCTGCGCTCAAGCTGAGCCTTGCTGGTGCCTCCATTGACCACACCTGGGTACTCAGAGAGTCCTGGGTTGGGTAAACATTTCTACCCACAATACCCTGCAATGCTAAAGAGAAATGTACACAGTTTTACTCTAGGGGATGAACTGCTCACTCCGTGACAAATGCGTTCTTTTCACCTGAAGTACCTTATCACTTGTGTCTTACTAAGCGTTTGTTCAGGCATCAGCCTATCAGAGACTCTGAAGCCGCGAACTTGTCTGTCAGTCCTTCTCCTTAGAAATTCAGATTCAACACAAATCTGACCACCACATTTACTTCCAAGTGACCCAGAGAGAGGGATCTTCGTTTTCCTTCTCCCTTTCATATCCCCTTTATTACATTAGCCATTTACAAGTAGGATTTACATTCAGTCTAAATGAAGGTACTATAAACACGCTGGTACTTTAGTATTGGTAATTGCCAGAACTGAAGAAGGTAAGCGTTCATTCATGTGCAAGAGAAGAAAGGTGAGTCTAACTACGTGCTGAGATTTATGAACTGGGGGTGGAATGGGGATCGCTACCCAGGACAACCCAAGTGCATAAATTATCCAGGCTGCAGATTTGAGAACATCTTTATTTTACTGTAAATTGTACAAGCTTCCAACTCTTTTTGTGTTGTTGACAAGTGGTGGACACCAGTCTGTTCCCCTGTGTGACATCACAGGGGAACTTGTCCTTGTGTCTTAGGGGCTTGAGTTTCTTATCCACAAACCAGGCAGCAGATGGAAACATCAATTACTGAATTTGATGAGAGATCTTTGTAGGGTTCATCTGGGAGGAAAGTGGGAGTGTCTTTCCGGCTGTCCATCAAATCTTTTAGTATATAACTTGGTTTTGTGTGCACTGGGGAAAGTTACGCAGCACCAGCTGACACTGGAGAAGCCATTGGGGGATGTAATGTTGCTCCACTGTAGTGTTAAATACATACATAACTTGGAGTTTTGTCTGTGGTGTCCTTTCCAAATAGTAAGCACCTGGACTGTGCGTGGCAGAACACCTTGGAGAATCTGATCCCAAAAATCCACATGGGTACATCTTTTGTTTGCAAACTGGTCCCGAGCGAATTCCTTGCAAATGAATGGCGCTTGCCTAGTTCATTTCTATTAAAAACAAACAAACAAGCATGCTCCAAATCATGGGAGCACACTGTAGAGGGAGAAGCAAAAGAGGATGCTGGGAGAAGCCAACTAGGGATGATCATCAGGGGTCAGATACTCGGAAGCAGTATTGTTAAAATAGATTGTTAATCTCCCTTCCTCCAAGAGTCTTAACCCTCCCTACTTCAGGGATGGTTTCTGCAGGAAACTGTCTTTGGGCCTAAGGGGTTCATAACTGGCGAATGAATAAGTAAAATGTGATTCATATGAACAGTGAATTTTACTCACCTGTAAAGAATGAAATTATGATCTTTTTCAAGAAAATGGAAAGAGCTTTAGAGTGCGTTAAGCAAAAAATTCAAAAACAATCAAAAAGAAAAATAATACATGCTTTCTCATATCTCTTTATCTCTTAGAAATCCTAGATTTTAATTGGTGTTGTATGTATATGTATGTGGGGGTGAGAAGAAACTAGAAAGGATATCATGAGAGAGGAAGATGACGTTTCAAGGAGGGAGTAATAGAACACATGTGACTTGAAAGCAGAAGAGAGGTTATGGGGGGCAGCAGGAGGGGTGGGAGAAGGGTACCAGTAAGAGCCAAGTCTGTATGGTAATACCACAAGGAGGGTTGGGGAGATGGCTCAGCAGGTAAAGCATTTGCCACACAAACATGAGGACCTGAGTTCAGATCCCCAGAACGCATGTAAAAGTTGGGAGCAATAGTGTGTGTACGTAAACCCAGAGTTTCTATGGTGAGATAGAGAACAGAGACATAGGAGAACCCCTTGAAGCTTGCAAAAGCAGTCCAGCATTTGCAACAGTGGAGGAAAGAGCGGGAGAGATAAGGTGTGGAGAGAGGTCCTGTCTCAAACAAGGCAGGTGAGGGGCAATCCCAGAAACTGTCCTCTGATGACCACACATGTACAATCTCACACACTCACACATGTAGACACACATACCATACACATGCACACAAAATAAATGCAGAGGAAAAGGATAAACAGTACCATGATAAAACCCATTACTTTGTATGCCAACTTGGGGGGGATTTTTTTGTTGTTTATTCTGAGACAAGGTTTATCTATATAGTACTAGCTTCCCAAGTGCTGGGATCACTGACCATCATGTACGCTAATTTTTTTAAATTAATACCATCACTGACCAGCATGTATGCTAATTTTTTAAATTAATACTTATGCAAAAGAATGAAGAGAATTCTCTGAAATTAATGAGTGGATATATTAATTAATTAATTACTGAGTTAATTAATTAATGAAAACCTAGCCACTAGGGTAAAGGGTAACAACTGGACTGCCACTTATACCTGCTGGGAAAGGGAAGCTCAGTTTTCTCCAATAGTGTGACACGGAGTAACTTGTCCTGGAGTACCAGGACAAGCCTGACATTCAGGAGTAGATGATCAACATATAACAGACTCCACAATCTTCTTGTGAGTGCTTTTATTTGATGATAGTTTGGTGGTTGCTTTTGGTTTTGATTTTAAGTATGATTTCATTTTATTTTACTTGGTTTCGAGGTCTTATTGTTGGATTGATTTTTGCTTGTTTTTTTGAGAAAGAACTCAAAGTTGGGTAGAAAGGACTTGGGGAGAGGAAATAATATTTTCAAAATATATATTTAAAGTTAAAATTTCTTTTAAATAATAAAAATTTTTAAAAGAAAATTTTAATCTTTATTTTTAAAGATTTGTGTTATTTTTTTAACTGCGTGTGTGTACATAGAACTGGATTTTCTGTAGAAAATGGATGCTGGGGATTGAACTGGAGTCCTTGCAAGAGAATCATGCCTTCTTCTTTTTTTTTCTTTTCCTTTTTTCTTTTCTTTTTTCTTTTTCTTTTTTTTTTTTTTTTTTTTTTTTTTTTGGTTTTTGAGACAGGATTTCTCTGTGTAGCTTTGATGCTTGCCCTGGAACTATCTCTTGTAGACCAGGCTGGCCTCAAACTCACAGAGATCTGCCTGCCTCTGCCTCCCGAGAGCTGGGATTGAAGGCGTGCGCCACCACTGCCTGGCAGAAGATCGTGTCTTCTAAACCATTGAGTCGTCTATCTCCAGCCCGGGGCTTAATTTTAAAGAGTCTAGTGATGTGAAGTGTAGGCAGAGACTTCTTTTTCCTTTCCTGACCACTCAGACCCAAATAATCACACAGAAACTGTATTAATTACAACACTGATTAGCCTAGTATCTCAGGCTTCTTATTCCCTAACTCTTACATCTTAAATTAACCCATTTCTATTAATCTGCTTATCACCACGAGACTGTGGCTACTGGTAAAGGTTCCAGGGCATCTGTCTCCTTTGGCAGTTACATGGCATCTCTCTGACTCACCTAATCTCTCCCTATACCTCTGTTCAGATTTACCACCTGGGTTTATTTTGCCTTGCCATAGGCCAAAGCAGCTTTATTCATCAACCAATAAAGCAACACATACACAGGACATCCCTCATCGGTCAAGGACAACAGAAAAGACATGGATACAAGAGTTCTGAATTTTAATAAGAAATGTTCCAGATGTGTACAAGGCATTAGGTCAGTTCCCCACATTCCTCTCAATAATGCTCTGTAATTTTCTGTAGACAAATAATGTATTTCTTTAGTTTACTCTTAATAATTATTGTGGGTGCTATAATGAATGAGATTTTCCTAACTTTAATTTTGGGAACTTTCCTCTTCACTATAAAAAAATACAACTGGGCTGGAGAGATGGCTCAGAGGTTAAGAGCACTGATTGCTCTTCCAGGGCTCTTGAATTCAAGTCCCAGTAACCACATGATGGCTCACAACCATCTGTGAAATCTGGTGCCCTCTTCTGACCTGCAGGTGTACATGCAGGCAAAACACTGTATACTTAATAAATAAAATCTTTTAAAAAATACAACTAATTTTGTATACTAATCTCATATACCATTTATAACATGACTGATTTTGCTTATTGTTTTCAGATGAGTTTGAATGGTCATTGATTCTTTAAGCTTTTTTGTAGATAGATGTAGGTATGGAGAGAAGTAGACAGATAGACAGACAGATAATATAATTTGTAAATAAAGATAGTTTTTTAAAACATTCTAGCCCGGCGGTGGTGGCGCACGCCTTTAATCCCAGCACTCGGGAGGCAGAGGCAGGCGGATCTCTGTGAGTTCGAGGCCAGCCTGGTCTACAAGAGCTAGTTCCAGGACAGGAACCAAAAGCTACGGAGAAACCCTGTCTCGAAAAATTAAAAAAAAAAAGGATTAAAACATTCTAATAGAACATTTTAGTTCAATTTCTTGTCTAATTTCCCTAACTAGACAGCCTTCTAAAATGAGAAGATTTAAAGCTCTGAAGAAAGGTTTATTACAAGAGAACAGAAGACAGTAAATTCCCATGCTCATGGATTGGCAAAATCAATATTGTTTTTGTTTGTTTGTGGTTTGTTTGAGTTTTTGGTTTTTTGAGACAAGGTTTCTCTCCTGGAACTCACTCTGTAGACCAGGCTGGCCTCAAACTCGCAGAAATCTGTCTCTGCCTCCTGAGTGCTGAGTTTAAAGGCATGTGCCACCACCACCCAGTTGAGAATTAATATTGTAAAGATAGGTTATATTACCCAAAGCAACCCATCTTCACATGCCTGCATGTACCAGCCCCAATTAAATGTTTTCCTTTATAAGAGTTGCTGTCGGGGCTGGAGAGATGGCTCAGCGGTTAAGAGCATTGCCTGCTCTTCCAAAGGTCATGAGTTCAATTCCCGGCAACCACATGGTGGCTCACAACCATCTGTAATGAGGTCTGCTGCCCTCTTCTGGTCTGCAGACATACACACAGACAGAATATTGTATACTGTATACATAATAAATAAATAAATATTTAAAAAAAAGGGTTGCTGTGATTATGGTGTCTCTTCACAGCAATAGAAACCATAACTAAGACTAGGGATGGGGTATTGCTGTGATATGCCCGTCCATGCCTTTGTTTGGATTTGGGGACTTTAGATTATGAAAACAGTGGAATGCTTTAATCTGGGCGTAATAGACATGGAAAACAGTGGTGCTAAGGATGACTTGAAATGTGGAGGCCTGGATCATGAACCTGGTGTGCCCTAATATTGGAATATGGTGGCATGTTCGTTCATGTGCCTGTTGTGGTCTAGGACCAGCATTGGCATCACCTGCTGCAGGCCTGTTCTCTCACCTGTCTGTCACTTCCCAGCTTCACATGAGCTATGCTGTTTCCTTACCTGTCATGCCCCAGTACCACCACGTGGCAGCCTGGCACACCTGACATGTCCCAAATCCACTAAGTAGCAGTGTGGACGAGCCTGTTAACACACCTTCTGTGTCCCAGCACCATGTGGCACCAGGAGTGGGCCTGTTCACACATCTTCTGAATATAGAGTCACAATGTAGTCATACGGCCACACCCATTTAAGACTGTTCCATCTTTCAGTGACACACTTGGCCATGCTGGACCACCCGTTTACAAGCCTAGTCTCAGCGCCAACCTCTGGCATCACGTGTCCACCTGTTCTCATCCCTGCTGTGTCCCATCAACACACGTCAGCATGGGCATGCGTGTTCAAGGCTACCTACCATGTGCCAGCATCACGACATGAGGGCGTGTGCACCTCTGGTTACAAGCATGCCATGCCCCAGTGCCACTTTCTGATGGCACGGCATTCCTGTTCACACTCACCTGCTGTTTCTGAGCCCCCACTCCCGACTGCATGGGCACACCTGCTTTTAGGCATTCTATGTCTCAGCACCGCCACCTGGTGGCACAGGCAGAACTTTTCTCGTGCCTGCCCCGTTCCGGGATTGCTCCTACGCATTCTATGTGCCAATGCTGTCGCCTGGTGGCATGGGGTGCCCTGTTTGCACCAGTGCCACCGCACACTGGTGCAGGCACACCTGTTGATGACCCTGCCATGTAACAGCTCTGACATACAGCAGCACCGGCAAGCCTGTTGTCACAACAGTGATGTCCGAGCGCCACCACATGGCTGCATGGCACTATGTTCTGTTAGCCTGTCGTTCCCCAAGGCTGCCATGTGGTAGCGTGGGCACGCCTATTTACATACCTGCCGTGTCTCCGCATCATAACATGGCGGCATAGGTATGCATGTCTGTGCCTGCCAGTGCTACAGTGCACAGGGACACTTGTTCACACCCACACTGTGTCCAGGGGCTCACACACAGTGGCACACGCATGCAATTTAACACACCTGTGGTACTCCAGTACCTCCGCATCATGGCACATTCGTGAACGTGTGCATGTCTTCTGGTTCTAGGACAGTCAAGTGCTGGAGTGGGCACACCCATTCACACGTTTGCCATGTGACAGTTCAGATAATCCTGCCAGGTCCCAGGCCACCACATGGCGGCAAGACTCTCCTGTTCGTGCATCTGCCATGTCCCAGTGGCCCCGTGTGGTGGTCCGAGCATACATGCTTACATACCTCCTCAGACCTAGAGCCACCAAATTGCAGGCTGCGCGTGTATGTTCATGGCTGCCGTATCCCTGCGCTGCTGCTTGGCAGTGCTTCACATCTCTTTGCACACCTGCTGTGTCCCAGGGCTGAAATGTGGCATTATTGCTATGTCCCGTGACTGTCACATGACTGTGCAGGCTTGAAGGTACTTTGCAGGCAAAGCCGTCTGGCAGCATAAAAGCTGGTGTTTGTGCTTGCTGTCTCCACCTGGTGGCACAGGATGCTTGTTCATGCACATGCTGAGTCCCAGTATGACTTATGGTGTCACCAGCAGGCCTGGTTACACTTCTGCCCATCTGGAGCTGCCATGTGCCAGCAAAACCACACATGCTCCCATTGGTTCCATCTCTCAGTCAGTGCTGCCATGGGGCGAGGGCTACTCACCTGTCACAAAGCCTTTGACTCCCCAGTACTGCCTTCTGATGACACAGGAACCCCTACCCGCCCTTTGGCAACACAGGCATAACTCTTTGTGGACCTGCTGTGTCCCAGTGCCGCCATGCAACAACATGGCCATGCCGGTTTCCATGCATGACAGATGTATCCAGTGCCTGCAGGCAGCTGTGTGGATACCCTTGTCCCAGGCCTGCTAGTCCCAGCACCACGGTGTGGGAATGCAGCTCGCCTGCCATGTCCAGGCCACCCTGGTGGCAGAGGCACATCTGTTAGCATGCCTGCAGGGTCACAGTGCCACTGTATGGCAGCACAATGCACCTGTTTCCTTGCTATCTACACCCCTGAGCCTCTGGCCAGATCACGCATGTTACGTGTTTCCGGTGGCAGAGGCACATCTGTTTGCATGCCTGCAGGGTCACAGTGCCACTGTATGGCAGCACAGTGCACCTGTTTCCTTGCTATCTACGCCCCTGAGCCTCTGGCCAGATCACGCATGTTCCGTGTTTCCCGTTCCCTAGAGCTACCACATAGCGGGGTAGGAATGCCTGTTAGCAAACACACCATGTTCCACTGCTGCCATGTTGTGATGCTGGAACACATGTTTGCACATCTGCTACATCCCAGTGCCACTGTGTAGTAGTGTGGGCATCCACATTCAAGCACATGCCGTGGTCCAGTGTCAACATGTGGTGGCAGGACACTCCTGCTTCTGTGCCTGCCATTTCACAGGCTGCCGAGACTGTCAAGTGGCATTGTAGGCACGCCGGCTTGTGTGCCAGCTGCGTCCGAGTGTCGTCACACGGTGGCCTGAATGCTTGCTAGTGGCTGCTGCACCCCAGTGCCACCACCCAATGCCACAGTATGCCTACTTTTGCACCCACCGTGTTCCAGCACCAACACGTGGGCAGACCTGTCTACATGGGTGTGAAGTCTGGAGTGGCACATGGTGCTGTACCCATGCAGTCTTCCAGTGCCGCCACATGGTGGTGCTGGCTTTCCTTCTGGGAATCCTGTGGTGTAGCACAAATAGTAAAAACCCAGAGACAGATACTGGGGTTCAACCTGAAGATCAGAAAAGCAAAAGCAGCCAAGCCACTAGAGAGCTCTTACCTCTTCAAAATCTTCAGACTGAAAGAGAGCAAGTTCCTTTCTCTCCCGCAGTAGGGTTAGGTCTGTCCCAGTGCTTGCCACGTCGGTGTCACCAAATGGTAGGATGGCCATGTCTGTTGACATACCTGCTATCCACATATGTGAAGGTGCAGGCATGCATGTCTGAGTACTTGATATGTCCCAGAACCACCACACCATGGTACAGCATCCCTGCTCGTGTCCCAGCACCACAGTGTGATGGTATGGGCACTTATTCATGTGCCTGCCATACACCAGTGTTGCCATATGGTTGCATGTTCCCATTCTTGCAACGTACCAGCCCTGTGGCATGACACACCTGTTCGCTTATCTGCCATGTAGTGCTGCCCTGTGATGGCACAGATGCACACTTTGTGACTGACACATCCCAGAGATGCTACCTGGTGACACGCATGTGCCTTTCCCCACTACACACCTTTGTGCACCTGTGCTGTGTACCAATGCTGTCATTGGGCAATAGTTACCTTTTCTATTGTAAAAGATACCATGAACAAAGCAACTTAAGAGAAACCATTTAACTGGGGACTTGCTCAGTTTCAGGGGGTGAATCCATGAATATCAAGGTGGGGAGCATGCAAAAGGCAGGCAGGCATGGTATTGGAGCAGCAGCTGAGAGCTTCTTTTTTTTTTTTTAAGCTCTAATGATCTACTTTAATTTGTTCTCTATACTTATTACTAAAAATTAGGATAACAAGATTGCCTTTATTACAAATTTCTGTGAACAAGAAAACCCAAAGATCTATTCCAATTATTACCTTCTAAACCACAACACCCCCAAATTCTATTGACATTCTTTCAAGTTATTGAACTTAACCCCAGACTTGAGTTAAGCCAAGACTCACTCTTGATTCTTTAGGTCAAATTAAATTCATTCACGTGCATTCAAACTTCCATTCTATATATCATGTAATGGTAACTGTCCCACTAACCAGAGGCAGATGGCCCAGCAAGTGCTCTTGAAAACCCACCCCCAGAGACATTCCTCCTCCAATAAGGCCACACCTCCTAATCCTTCCCAAACAGTTCACCAGCTGGGGAGGAAGCATTCGAATGCATGAGCCTGTGGGTGCCATGCTCACTCAGGCATCCCACCCAGGAAGGGCATGGGCAAAAACTCTGGAGATAAAAGGAATAAATGGTGTCACTTAGTGAGCACTGACATTTTCCATTTTAGTCTATGCTTCTGAATCATTCAGAAAATGAACTTTTCGTCCGAACGGTGGGGGTGCATGTCTTAAATCCCAGCACTTGGGAGGCAGAGGTAGGAGGATCTCTCTGAGTTCGAGGCCCTCCTAAAGCTCCAAGAGCTCCAGGACAGCCAGAGAAACCGTCTTGGGGAGAAAATTTTTTTTTCTACTTTCTGTATCCTTTTTAAGCATGCTTTAATACTTTGTGTCCCCAAACATTTCTGGCACCCTTACTTTCTCTAAAGCCCCCCCCCCCACCACACACACAGCTGCTTGTGTCTGACCTCCACGTCATTCCGCACAGCTGTTCTAATGCTCTACTCTCTAGTAAGTAGTTAGTGAATTCACTGTCCTGGGCTTGTTCTAAATTCTAATAAAATTGTCCTTGAGCATAAAATTGAGGCCATTCTTAAATTCTCTTGTTAATGAAACCACCAACATATTTCAAACTTGCCATGATTTATGACTTTGCCCTGTAAAACTTCATGAAAAATAAAAAAGCATCTGTATAGAAACAGAGTTTGAGGAAACTTAAATGTGTTCCTAGGCCATGGTCACTAAAGAAGTATCTCCAAAATCAACTACCTCTTACTTCCTTTACAAAATGTATTTTATGCCAGAGGTGTTTGTGCATGCCTTTAAACCCAGCACTCGGGAGGCAGAAGCAGGATCTCTTTGAGTCTGAGGCCAGCCTGGTCTACATAGTTAAGTTGCAGGACAGCCTTACTTAGTGAGACCCTGTCTCAAATAAATAAACAAACAAATATAAATATTAAAAATGTATTTTATTAACGACACTAAAAACGTCAAGAGGAATTCCAATTCCCGCTGGTTCAGTATTTCTCAAACATGATAACCAAATGAGGTGAATAGACAATTAAGACATTGAAATGTTCATAAGTAAGGACTTAAGAAACCACAGACAATAGAGTAATTTTCTTTGGTGTAATAAAGAAACCAAAGGTACTGATTGATATTGATTCAAATAAGGTACATGCCAGCAACCTTATAGTTAAATTATTAGATAAAACTAATCCTTTGTTCTTCCTGGTGAAAATTCATACAATCTCAAAAGCCCACACCAGTTCCAGTTAACTCTACCTCTTACTTCCAGATCAGATGTAACCAGGCATTTCACTACTGCTCCAGAACATGCTTGCTTGCTGCCATGCTCCACAACATAAAGATCACAAACTCATTCTCTGAAACTGTTAAACCCCAATGAACTCTTCCATAACACCCTTGGCCAGGGATATTCACAGCAATAGATAGGTAACTAAGACGCATACACATATACATGTATGTATATATAAAATACAACCTGCCAAGCCCATTTAGTGTTGCTCAGATTATGTATTTAAGGGTTGACCACTTGGGATTGTGCTACTGGGATTGACCAATCCTAAGTGGTCAATCCTAAACACATATAAACACAAAAAAAAGGCTTTTCCCTGAATAAGATTGATTCTTAGTAGCTTTTCTTTTAGATATGGGGCCTTACAAAATTTCCTCACCTCCTTTTGGCATGCCAACTGGTACAGGTCTTGTTCATGTTACCATAATGTTAAGATCTGATGGGTGTAACTCTATCATATATAGACGACTGCATCTCCTGGCCTACATTGTGGTCCCCAGACTCTCAATATAAACATAAGAACTAATGATAGCCATGAATGAAATGTTTGGATTAAATGTACACTCATAGCAAAAACTATGAATACCACAAAAAAGCCTTATACATCTTTAATCATTTAGACAAACATGGCTGGTAGACAGCTAAGTGACTACCTCCATCCAATACATTCATGTACAAGAGGGGGCATTTGGTCCCTGACAGCCAGCCAGTCAAAGCACTTTTACAAAGGACCAATACGAACACAACAGTACAGTAACAAGTGCTAGTCTTATTCTTAGGTTTCCTCTGACAAAACCTTCCTATGGTACTGTTTCTGCTGACAAAGTATTTCACTATATGTCTTGATAAGAAAAACAAGATACATACAAATAGATTGTTTTTAGACAAATATAGTTTGACAAAATATAGATTGACAAAACAAACTAATATTTGTTTTCTAGAAAACACTAATGTTAAAATAACCAAGGTTACATATTCCTCATGTTCTTTTCTGGAAAACTGTTACATGTAAATATTTTATACGTGTGTATACATATATTTACAGGTAACTATGTACTGTTTAGTTTAACAGAAAATAGCATTTTAGCTTGATGTTTTACATATCAACTACGTGTTTTTATTTTTTATTTTTTGCACAAAGAAAACTTGTGACACATATAGGCTTCCTACTAGCATTCCTCACAATTTACAACTTGAGTGACAGAATATCTGTATGCTGCAATAAAGTTACAGAAGTCATATGACAACAAAAATCTGATGTCTGAACCTTTGCAAATGTGAAGCTACTTCTACTTGGTTTTTCATTTACACTTGAGATGAGGCACTTCAATGATTACCCAAAAAGGGCAAGTATAAACTAAAACTCTTGATGTTAATCTTGTTCTTCATTCAGGTGTGATTAACTTCAGATGGTTTGCATTATAAACTTTTTATTTTTTGTCTTCCTTTTGTTCTAAGTCAACAAGACTGTGAAATACATAGAATACAAATATCACAGATCGGTTACTGTGCTCACAAACAAATGAACTGAACATTACCTGACAACACAAGTTTCAGAAGAGGGCTACTTCAACACTAAAACTTCCACAGCTTTATCATAACCGTGTATAAATACATTAGTATTGAAAGGGCAAATCTCGGCACTATTTCTAGATAAGAATGTCCTCAAATGCATTAACTGAATTACAAGCTATAATCTTACATATGCTTTTGAAATACTGAATTAAAAGATAAATTCATAGGGCTGGAGCAGCAGCCCTGTAGAGGCCTACATTCAGTTCCCAAGCATCTGTCACTCCTATCCTTGAGGTTTTGATGCTCTTCCAGTCTACATATACATGAATATACACACACAGAGGAGGCCAAACACATTTTGCACACATGAAATAAAAAAACATTAAATTTTCCAATATTTTAGTCTATGTTCAATTGTAAGGTTAAAAAAGCACATAAGAACAAATATTTTGTTTAGCCAGTTTTTTGTAAAAGATCGTTAAAACCAGTTAGGACGACTCACTTTCAACCTTAAATTGTATACTGTACCTATGCATTTATAGTGAATGTTTGGTGAGTTTAATTAATAAATATTAGATTAGATACTAAATTCCAATTTTTCCATAAATTCACTGTATTATATTTTGCCAACTGTCTGAATTCAATATTAATACCTTTATTATTAAAGAAAATATCTGACTCTAAGTTTTAGGTTTATACAAAAAGAGTTAAAATCTTGACATGAGACCAGGTTTGGTGGTACATGCCTACAATCCCAGCCTTTGGGAGGTAGGCACAAAAGGGTATAAATGATGAGGCTAGCCTATGCTATATAGCAAGACTCTCCCCTAAAAACAGAGCATTTGTAGACCTGTTAACTACCAGTGATAGATAAGATTAGTGGCTGTTTATAATTTGAGGAAATTTATAAAGCCTAGATATACCCAAATATCTTTTGATAAAATACAAAGTCAATACTCACTCAAACATGGTTATTCCAAATCCATGCATCAAAACATTCCACATGTGTAGACACATTTCAAATCCATGTATCAAAACACTCTACATGTGCAGACAGTACTCTTAATTCCTCTAACATTCTATTCCTCTAGAGACAGACTAGCTTGTAGCCAATGGGATTTCAGACACAGCTCTTCTAAAACAAAAAGTTAGCCAATATTCAAATAAAAACAAGAGAGAGAATGCATTTATATAGAATGACAAAATATAAGCTTGGCAAAAGTACTGACTTTTATTATTTACAACTGCATGTATCAAGATTACAATAGAAACACTAGTGATACCATCTGAACAAAAGCAATGATTTATTGGTAATGGCAACAAATAATAGATTAACAGTTTCCGAAGAGAATCAAGCAATTATCCAGGAGCTGCAAATCTGACTGCAGTTAAGTCTTCCAGTGTCTTTTGTACCCTAATGACTTTCTCCTTTTTTGCCAACTACCTAGAAAAACAAAAATAAAAAAATTATGTACAATTTAATGATTCTAAATTATGTTTTAAAATAATACTAACATGGTAATAATTTCAAATGACTTTAGTCCTTTTGTCCTGGTATTACTTTTTAATCCTTGAACCTTTTCTGCATGCACTGTGCTTGTATTGTGGCAGCAAACTGTGATGCCCCTCCCTCTAAACACAAGGAATTAAACACATGCAAGCTATTTCCGGTTTCCCATTCTGTTTTAAGTAATATAATTTTTCCAAACCAGGTTGACAGTTTAGAGAAGTTAATAATAATAATAATAAAAGATGCTATCAGCAAAACATTCTTAGTGTACTAGTTTTAAGCAATTAGAAATCAAATGTCAATTACAAAATCTGTATTTAAAATACATTAAATTCATGTCTTCATATCAACTGATGGGTTTCTAGGCATTTCCTTCAATATGTAAACATGAAATGAAAACAGAATGAAAATGATGAATTCTTTCTAGCTTTTAAAAAAAACCTGGTTGCTAGAAATAGACTGTAAGAAATATAAAAAATAAACTGTGTATCTGAGTGATTAAAAAAAGTCCTGAAGTCTGTAAAAATACCTGATTCCTATAAATGTAGTGCCCAAAAATAAATAAATGAATAACAAAGCAAAAAGAACCTAGTGTCTACTAGTAAGTCATGAAAACAGGTTCTCTGTTGGTTCTGTGGTAGAGTAATTTATCTAAAGAACAGAGTTTATCATTAGTTAATATATTTTCACAGCATAAATATCTCAAAAAATCCCTCTATAATGTACTACATACTATACATACACATGCATTAATAAAAGTGATTCTGTTCTTAATGGTAATGTCTACAGGTCACTAATACATGTCTGGTCTATAACAGAAAATAACTAGGTCAATGCCATTCATGAAAAAAATACTTAAAAACTATTTCCATTGAGAATTATTAACCACAGAAAGTAATGTTTTTAATTTTTGTTGTAGTTTGTTTTTTCCCTCAACCAGGGAAAACATTTCAAGAAATTCCTCTTTGGTCCATGCAAACTATGGTACACTAGTTCAGAAGTCCAAGGGACAATAGTGTCAAAAAGAGAAAAGTGGAAAAGAGTAAGAAAAATGGGGCTTTAAAATACACCAGAATGCAGGGGAGATGGTACCACCTGTACCATAAGTGAATTTTAGCTGACAGACAATAACAGCATTATTGACCACTATATTACTTAGGAAATGCAAAACACAGAGCTATTAGATTAAGCAAAAGAAAACAATTAATATCATAACAAAATTTTAGAAGATGTGATACAGCAGAAGATGCAAGTCTGCATACTGTTTCACAGGGTGACAACTCTCAACTTGCCAATATGTATTCTCTGTAAAAAAAGAAGAAATTCAGCATTCCATGCGGATTCTTACCCCAAACATAAAGCTCTTTCATTCTGTTTTAAGTCTTTATGTTACATCTCAGATAAACCAAAGTCTAGGTACATCAAAATTAGATGTTAAAAACTTTCATTCAGTAAAGAATCCATTGGTCTTCCACATTAGAGTTTTAACCCAGCCTGTTTAGTCCATACATTCTTCAACTGGACTTGAGCTCACATGGGTAAGCATGAGAGAATACAACCACAAAAAGATTTTGTGGCAAATGTTCCAATAAGAAAATTCATAATTTGCAACTAAAACCAAAAATGTATGTAACACTGCTCTAGTTAGAAAAAAAAAAAGAACAAAAAAGTTATATTTACTTTCCAAAACAATTCTCCTGTTCCTAAAATATAAAACTCTAAAATGGATAAAAATATTACTCAACTAATTACGTTTGAAAGCACTTTTAACATAAGTTTTACTCCAAAATTATTTCTTAAAATATTGAACAAAATTAAATAGGAAACAGCAGAAGGTTAAAAAAAACAAAAATAAAACTGCCTTATGAGCAACATAATATGGTAGGAAAATTAAGGCACCTATAATTGCAAGCAAAATAAAGGGCCAACTGAGAGTCATGAGTGGGATGAAATCTGAAGGAAGAGGTGGTTGAGGCAATCTAGGTAACAAGAAGGCTGATCCAGATGCTGAAGCTGAAGAAATCTCGCAGCAACAATTGAGGACATGGGGAGGGTGAGAGTAGGTAGGTGACAGATGAGTAATGAAGCAAGGAAGGGGTACAATGAGACAAAGTCTATCTTTATATTACTTCATTAAAAAAGAAAATCTTCCAGTTTTAGTTCATTGAGTTGTATTAAAAAAGCTGAAAAATAAACAAATAGAAATATTATAAAAATAGCGTATGTGGTAAATGGCCAGTTTAGAAAAGTCTACTTTATAAAAAGTGATAAAAACGTGGTCTACTTTTCACATGCACCTTGTTACCTAAGAAGCAAAAGCCCCAATTTTGTCACTTTTGCACACCAGTATTTTAATATAAAGCAATCTACGTAAAAAGCCTACTTTAGCAAAGAAAATATTTACTCTTAATTAAAATTGCAAGCTTTTCATGCTGTACCATGAAGAATGCATTTACAACAAATAGCCAAGTATGCATGATGCCTTTGAGGGCCAAAACAGACAAATAGAGGGTGTTTTCTATTCTAGCAAATCTAAAGTGAACTTACAAAGCTGTAACAACATGCAAAGTCATCTAACGTAGCTATCCACAACCAAGATGTATCCATATTACCTTCGCTTCTGTCAACTTAGTGATGTAAAGGAAGGTCAGTGACATGCTGAAAACTAAAATCATCTACAAAGAACTCACACACAGAAGATATACACTGAAAATACTAAAAACTTTCTATTTCACGATCCATTAAATCATTTTACATAGATCTCTTTCCTCACTATAGAAAAGTTATCAAACCTATCTTCACTGAATATAGGATACACACCAAATATACTTTGAAAATTTAAAAATCATAACATAGATCCTTTTAATTTCAGATTAAACTGTCAAAGGAAAGATGGTTGTGAAGGAAAAAACATCACTGGCTGGAAACAGGAGACTACTGTAACTGTCTGTTACGCTTATATTGCCCTGAAAGAACACAATCTAGTTACAAACAGAAGAATGACTGCTGTGACATGGTAATGCAGGAGCAGGAAAGTCAAATGCATTACTGTTCCAAACTTAGAATCCAAAACTCATCGAAAGTTAGTGACAAACTCTGTAAAAGGACCAAATAAGCCAATCTCACATAAATCCTCCTATGCTTTTCTGCATTCAAGTTATTGTTTCTTAAATATAAAAATAACCCTAAAAGAAAATGAGTGACAGCAAGCAGAATAAATCTTAACCAGAATTAAAGAAGCAATGTAATATTAAAATGCTTAATATAGCCAAGAAAAGCATTCAACCAATTAAAATTTCAATTTTGAAATCAAAGGACTCAGAGTCCTGTTCTTAAATTCTTATAGCAGTTCCAACAGTGCTGCTAGGGACCCTAAAGCTGCTCATTGAGGACACCTACAGCATAATACTAAGCATTTATTTACTTGTTAAATTCTCTTTCTCTTTCAAATACATATTTTGTTTTCAATGGAAACATGGGCTGAGTACAAAAACAGATATTACCATAACTCTATTAGGCTAGTAAAGAAATTTATAAAAACATAAAGCTGCACTTCTCTTATTAAGTGTTTTTTCATTTCAAAAAGGGGTTGAGTTTTTAAATTTTATTTTAAGTATATAAGCGTTTTGCCTGTATGTATATAGGTGGAAGGTGTGTGTGCCTGGTGCCAGCAGAGATCAGAAGAGGATGTCTGAAACCCTGGAACTGAGTTCCAGACAGGTGAGCCACCAAATCGAATCTGGGTCCTTTATGAGAGCAACAAGTACTCTTAACTACTAAACTGCCTTTCCGCGTCATGGAGAGTGTACATTTCATTAGAAATATCACTCCTAATTTATAATGAATTTATTAATTATAGTTTTTTTTTTTAAAATTCCCAGTCTATTTTTGTTAAGGTCCCATACTGGTAGCAATCACCCTCTCTCAACCAAACTTGCAGGAAAGCGGTTGGACCTAGAAAAGATTCTGAGTGAAGTAACCCAGATCCAGAAAGACACACACTGCGCTGCCTGCTCTCTCTCATCTGTGGTTCCTACACCAATCTTCAGATGTGAGTGAACAACATGGAGTGTCACAGAAACAAGTATAAAGGGACCATGGGGTGGAGGTGGGGTCTGAGGGGAAGAGCAGGATAGGTGATATGAAGTGGGAAATGGGAAGGGACTCCGAACAGAGAAGTGGGAGACCAATTCCAATGTGGTTTGATAATCAAGGAATCATATTTTATATTTGCCTAAAATTATACAAAATGTATATTAGCATACACACACATCATAAAAGAAGTTAAGCTACTTGCACTAACAATGCTCCCAACAAGAACCACAGACTAACAAAAATCTCAGTACCAGACTCAAGAAACCTTTTCTTGGTCAGTGTAGTCCAAATGACTACCAAAACCAGATTACCATGTGGCCCTTGGTTATCTCTCAGGGGTTGAAGTTCAGACCCTATTGCTGAAAACCAAACATTGAGAATACATAACTCAAATGACTTGAGCTGGATCTGACCTGAAAGCCTCTTTCTGTGGTCTAACATTCATGATTCCAGAAAATACTATAAAAACTATCAGAGGAAGGAAGCAATTAATTAGCCCTTTTTAGCTGCAATACCTATGAACCACAACAAGTACCACACAGCAAGAAATGCATACAAGTGCAAGAAGTGGCATTCACATGTTGGTTGCAACCAAGAACTGTCAGCTTCCCAGGGCTAGATCTTAGAAAACAATCTATTACTGACATTTTGTTAGACCAGCATAATCCTTCCCACATTCTAAATCTTATCCTTACATCCTCATGTAAGTGTGGCCACCATATCTCACCAAAGCTTTTCCTTACATAAAAAGAAAACGAACTCAATGAAGAGATCATGGGGAGCCTGCTCCAGTGGACATGTCTACATAAGAGCTCCTGAATCTCTGGTTGAGGGAACAATGTGGAAGAGGCGGGAAAGAAAGTGTCTAAGAGACACTGTTGCAAGTCAGCTGTAAAACCGTATCCTAGAAACGGCTGTATAAACAAGACAGGAACAATAGCAAAAATCAATGGGCCTTTTAATGTCGAAGTATCCATCTTACAGACAAAGCACTATAGGGAACTATTGACTTCTAGCAGAAGAAAACTTGGCCTCTCCCACAGATGAGTTGGCTGTTCCAGCTGAGTAGTCAGGTTTAAAACCATATACATGAAAAGAACAAAAACAGTACAGCTGGTTGTAAAAAAATAGTAATAATATATGAGTATGTAATAATAAATAATAATAAAAGAGGCTATAAAATTGAGATTGAGTGTGTGTAGAAGCCTGAGGGAGGGTTTTTTGCTAATGGACTTAAAAATAGGAGGGGAATGAAGGAGTCAAGATATTGATATAATTCTCCTTTACTTAAAAACATTAAAAATATTGTTGCTAATATATAATAGACTTATTAATTTTAATTTAAAATTGTTCCAATTCCACTTTTTCTTTCTGAATCTCACTCTTAAACCTAGGAGGCCTCAAACTTGATAGCAACCATAGTACCTCAACTTTCCAAGAGCTGAAATAACAATTATGATTCACTCTACCAGGATTCTCAGGTCAATTTTGATTAAATAAATTTTAATAAAACTCTTCTTGATCCTCAATCACCTTTCATATTTTAAATGATACCTGATACTGAGAAGTTTAAGAACTGCTACTTTTAATGTAAAATGAATTTAAAAAATAAATTAAAAAAGAACTGCTACTTTTTCCATGATTTAAATAAGGTGGAAAAGGTAAAGTAAACAAATAATGGGGGCTGGAGAGATGGCTCAGAGGTGAGGAGCACTGACTGCTCTTCCAGAGGTCCTGAGTTCAATTCCCAGCAACCACATGGTGGCTCACAGCCATCTGTAATGAGATCTGGTGCCCTCTTCTGGCATGTAAGCATACATGGAAGGAATGTTGTATACATAATAAATAAATCTTTTAAAAAAAAGTAAACAAATAATATAAAACAAATATTTCTAAGCAAGTGCACCTCCTAAAAGCAGCTTTGGCAGTCAATGAGAACAGACCAAGTGACTAGATGGATGTGAGACAAATACTTAAGCCAGTTAGTTAATAAGGCAAACCAGAAAGATTACAACTGAATAGCTGACTGGTAAAAATGCAGAAGCGAATGTTACTTCCGTTAAAAGAAGTTGAATAAGCATAAGCTGAAAGTACAATAGGATATTGACACAAAACACTTAATGACAGGAAGACATTAACCTGGCTTACAGTAACAAATCTTACAAAAGAATTAAGCTGGTAACAAACTGCAACAAACAGTTAAAACCAATGCCAATGGCATTCCATTCAAGCCAGAAAAGCAGACAGCCAGACCATCTCTGTTGCCCACACATTTTCACTGGAAAATAAATCCTATAGGGTAAAAATAAAGCTGCTTGATACCTGCTTCTTCTGACCAAGCATTATGCACATACTAAACAGCTGGGTACATCATCATTCCTACAGCTCCCAGAACTTAATTATGCTATGAGATAGTAAGAGTGACTGAAAACTAACCAGCAAAAGTATGTATTATCCAAGCTTTCTTTTTTTTTTTAACCCAACATGTATCTCATAGAACCAACCACTGTTAAACAATTTAACTAATTTTCTATAAATAAATCAGGTCTGCAGATATCATCAAAAAGAGAAAGTTTTTAGGATCTTCTAATTCCATAAAACAATTCCTTGTATAAAGTATGCTGGGAACTTCCTCCTCCATGAACTGGCAGCTCTAAGGAAACTCATCCCTGCTAATCAGCTCAAGTCCTAAACCGCTGGCCAAGTGCAGTCAGCCATTCTCATGTGGCCAATGTTTCCTGTGCGGTCACACATCTCCTCATATACCGCTGTAGGTTGTATACTGCTGTAGGTTGTATACTGCTGTAGGTTGGCATGAAGACAGCTTTTAGGAGCACCTCATGATCTTGTTTTGTGTATTTAAGCACCACCCACACAACTGCTACTAATAAGAAGCTGCCCCAGAAAGCACGAGAACAGGCTGACCTTGTTCCCCAAAGTCCTGGATACCTGGTAAGTTCCATGGAAACCTTCAGGGCTACACATTACACATAATTACTTTAAATATATTTGCTAAAATGCGTCCTTTTTTTTTTTTTTTTGTTTTGCTTTGTTTTGTTTTCAAGACAGGGTTTCTCTGTGTAATTGTCTTAGCTGTCCTGGAACTCACTATGTAGACCAGGTTGGCCTCCAACTCACTCAGATCTGCCTGCCTCTGCCTCCCAAGTGCTGGGATTAAAGGCGTGCGCCACCACTGCCTGTCTGTAATGTGTCATTTTAAGACACATACAATGCTTGGAAAATTATAACATATCCATATGTTAAAGTTACTCAAGTCATTGTAAATACATTTTCATTTTTTGTCAGCTGAATCCTTAAACATCTTACTATGCCTTTCAAGCAATAATTTAATTATAATTTCCCTATTATTCCTAAGCATTTATGTAATCAGACTATTATTTTTACTCAGATATCATTCATTAACATTTATTCTATCAATTTAGAGTTATATTTACTGAAGATTTCTTTTAGTTAAATATCTCAACATGTAGTATTCACTTAATCTTCCATAAGATAGTTTTGAATCTTTATGTTTAAAAGCAATGACAAATAAAATATAAGAAATTATTCCTTTTAAACTGTATTTGTATTTTCCTTAATTATCATTTGAACAAACTTACTCGTTTGAAGTCATTCATATTTGTTGCCTGCACTGGAGTACCAATGAAAGTAAAATATGAAATTCTCGTTGTCTCTTCTTCACCTTGATTAGACTGAACGAATAACTACAAAAAAACAAATCACATTTATAATTTTTAATTACAATCTATTTTTAATGAGCATGCTTTAGATTTAATTTGTTTTCTTAATAAAAATACCTTCCACCTTTGTAAGAATTAATCAAGACTTCATAACACACTAGTGTTCCTAAAAAACTGCCCATTCCCTGTCTATACTGCAGATCTCACCTTCTCTAGAAATGCCCTGGCGAGACGCCCACATACGAAGTTCACAGCAGTTTAATATGATGGTATAGAGAAGTCATAATTAAATTCTTTACAGAGAACACTGAATAAGTGTGAAATTCATGATTACAATGGGTGCTGTTGATAATTTTATTAAAATCAGTCTTTCAACTATGGAAAATCTCTGTAGTTGTATTCTTTCTAATATTCAAGCACCCATTCTATTTCCTTGAATACGAGAAGAAATGATAGTGGAAATCTGTTCCTAAGGCTATGCTCTGGCCTTTGATGTGTTTGAAAGCCTGACTCTAAACTCTTTTATTTTAAAATTTCCCTCAGTATATAAAGAATAGAAGCAAAAAAAAAAAAAAAAAAAAAAAACCTCCATTAAAAAAATACGATAATGTAAAAATGTTCTCTGTTTAAAAATATTGTCTTTCGGGCTGGAGAGATGGCTCAGTGG
Source organism: Microtus oregoni (assembly GCF_018167655.1). NCBI lineage: Eukaryota > Metazoa > Chordata > Mammalia > Rodentia > Cricetidae > Microtus > Microtus oregoni. The sequence continues at coordinate 1,662,513 of NW_024543976.1, read as the reverse complement.
TTAAGAGCATTGCCTGCTCTTCCAAAGGTCCTGAGTTCAATTCCCAGCAACCACATGGTGGCTCACAACCATCTGTAATGAGGTCTGGTGCCCTCTTCTGGCCTGCAGGGATACACACAGACAGAATATTGTATACATAATAAATATTTTAAAAAAATATTGTCTCTCACTGGACAGCAAGCACAGGGCCTGCATGAATCTGCACTAGGTTCTCTGCATTATGTATCATAGTTGAGATTTAGTGTTTTTATGGGTGAGTGAGTGAACAAGTGGGTCTAATACTTATGCCTTTTCTTGGGTTGTTTTCCTTCTGTTGATTTGTCCTGTTCAACTTTGTTTTTTTCTGTTTGTTTGGCTTTTTTTTTTTTTGAGACAGGGTTTCCCTGTGTAGCCCTAACTATCCTGAAACTCACTTTGTAGACAAGGCTCGCCTTGAACTCACAGAGATCTGCCTACCTCTGCCTCCCAAGTGCTGGGATTAAAGGCACTGCCTGGTGCCTGAACAATTTAGACATGATGGTTTTTGTTTTACCTTATTATATTCTATTTTGTTATGTTTTGTTGTTATCTCTTAGAAGCCTGTTCTTTTCTAATGAGAGACAGAAAGGGGAGGATCCAAGTAAGAAGGGAGATGGGAAGGAACTGTGAGGAGCAGAGGGAGGGGAAACTGTAATCGGGATATACTGTATAAGGAAAAAAAATATTTTCAATAACAGGAAAAAATGCTGTCTCTCTTCACTTGGATAACAAATGTTATTACTCTAAGACATTGCTTATCAATTTTATTGTTTTCATAGGCAATCCTAGACTCCTTTCAGAGTTTATCTAATCAATTTAAATATAATAAGTACAATATTAAATCAGTCCCCAGTTTACTTTTAAATGCAAACACTCCTGTTTATTGTGTTTATACTTATTTTTAAAATCTATCTTTCTTTGATTAAACTGATCAAAACTATTACTTTAATTCAATGTTCATCATCACAAAAGTAATAGGTATGTCTTATTTGTTTTTACTTAGATCACTGACTAGATGTCTGGATTTAACGCATAGTGTCTTGAGCAACAGTGTTCTACTATTATGTGACCTTTGTCTTAAACTTCATTTAGACAAAATGTCTCAGGTAATTAAAGCTCAGCTTGTTCACACAGCTTTAAACGATCACAGAAACTGCCCATGTCCATTGAACCCTCCTGAAAAGAACTTAACAGTGTTCTCTGATTATCCCTTGATACTAAGGCATCGCATCAATCTGTCACGGCTTGAGTCAGAGCTCTCTGGCTGAGCTCTCCTTTCATTCCACTCAAAATCATCTCTGGCAGTATCCAACATCCAGATACACCTTAGCTGTGTCTTAAAATGTAAGACCATCTTTGCAAAAGGTCATTTTTAGCTGGACATAGTGACTCATGCCTACAATTTCAGAACTTGGAAGGTTGAGACAGAAGGACTGTTGTGAGTTACAAGCCAGCGCAGGCTATATAGTACATTTCAGGCCAAAGTAGGCTAGAGTGAGATTCTGTTTCAAAAACAAAAACAAACAAACAAAAAAAAACCCAAACCAAAACAAGCAAAAAAAAAATATCCTTTTTTAAAAGCTAGCTTTAAGCCGGGCGATGGTGGTGCATGCCTTTAATCCCAGCACTTGGGAGGCAGAGGCAGGCAGATCTCTGTGAGTTCGAGACCAGCCTGGTCTACAGAGCGAGTTCCAGGACAGGCTCCAAAGCCGCAGAGAAACCCTGTCTCGAAAAACCAAAAAAAAAAAAAAAAAAAGAAAAAGTCAGCTTTAGTAATACTATAGTAACTACACTGAAAGACTACAATTTGAAAAATTAAACAGAATTTTTACACAGGTACTAACACATATCACCAATTGAGATAGAGTAATCATAAATATCTCCAGCTTAAACAAACGGACAAATCCCATGAATCATCCTCCATTCCTCAAATTTACCGGACAAACTTACTTTAAACAATCACTTAGAACCACCGAGGACACAGAAGACAGCCCTGCTGCTCACCAACTAAAGAAGATACAGTAAGGAAATGCACTCACAGTTACACTGTTAACATTCTGAAATTTAACATAACGAAGAGGGACAATGCCATCTTCTTTAATGTCATCTTCTGTCAGTTCCAGAGCTTGAGTTGGCTCACTCCTTTCTGCCTCCTCAAAATCCATAGATCGGGGTAGGTTGATAAAAATTTTTACATATTTAGGACCTTGACCTATAAAATGGTTTAAAGAAAGAATTGAAGTGCTAAAACTACAAACACACTATATTTTCCTATATCATCAATGCATCTTATACAGAACCTGTGTAGGGCCACATATATATTGACACATAACAACATACACAACTTCAAAACCCTCTACTAAAAGTTCTAAAAATCTGAATATTGACAGTCAATCTTTTTCCTCTAATACTTATTTGCTGGTATCTTCTTAGCCCAGTTTCATTCTACATTAGAATATCTGCTAAATATTAGGAATAAACACACACACACACACACACACACACACGAGTATACATATGCGTATATACATAAACAAGTTTCTGCCTTCAGTGCCAAAAGCCACACTAGGGGCTGGTGTGGTGGGGCACGCCATTAATCCCTGCACTTGGGAGGCATAGGCAGGCAGATGTACATAGCAAGCTCCAGGTCAGCTAGGGCTACATGGTGAGATTCTGTCTTAAAACAGAAAGACAAGTTACACTATAATAAATACAACATTATCAGTGAGGAGCTACATGGAAGGTAGCAATGGATTTTGATAGTATATGCAGGTGAACAACCTTTTATAAAATAAACAATAATACTAAGTTTTATGGTTGCCATCAACTGGCATATTTTGTTACCCACGAGGAAAACATCATTAGCATTAACACTTATTCAAAAAGAAATTAATCATAAATTAGTATATCTTACTTTTCTTAGATATTAGATAAGTAATATGCCCATTTTACACCACTTAACTCCTTCACTGCCAGTATATGACTTAAAACTCAGATATGTGGCTGATTTAATCATACCATTTCCATAGAATTTATCTACCAAGTACTTCATAAAATTTTATTATTGAAAACTTATTAACATAAGAAAGTATATAAAAACAAACAAGTAGACATTATTAAACAAAGCCTTGGCCAGGCATGGAGGCATACGCCACCTTTAATCCCAGCACTCAAGAGGCCTGGCCAATCATTATTTTTGATTCTAAAAAAATTATTGTTAAATATCTAGAAATGAGAGGAAGAATCAGTACTCTGTAAATTAAGGGGAAAAAATTTTTTTACTTTAATTCTTAATAATTCCACATTACTTGGCCATTTATAATCTTCAATGAACACATGGGAGAACGACCTCTATTTTTCAGTTCCCAGTAACCACATGGTGGCTCACAACCATCTGTAATGAGGTTTGGTACCCTCTTCTGGCCTGCAGGCATACACACAGACAGAATATTGTATAAATAATAAATAAATATTTTTTAAAAAAGTTTTAAATGTAAGCTAACAGGCTTAACAAAATAGAAAGTCAGTTTTTAATTAACCGTCCTTTACTCACCATTATCTGGTCCTTGAAATTTCATGGAATACAGCTTAACAGGTTGGTTGAATGCCACAGTAATAAGTAGCTGTGAGGGAAACAGATTCAGCACAAAATGACTTGTCAACACCATGAATTAAAAAGAAAAAAAAAAAAGGCTAAGGGGAGCTAACATAAAGGTGGCACAAATCTAGTTCATCTAACAAAACCATTGCAATAAAGAGATTCTGTATGCTGAAATTAACTTCATTAGTTTGACAGTTAAGAACAGCCACTATCAATTACTTATGTAAAGAATGGCAGAAAAAAGTAATTTAGGTAAAGGAACTTAAGATCTAGATCTGGGGCTGGAGAGAGCACTGACTGCTTCTCCAGAGGACCAGCATTCAATTCTCACACCCACACAGTTGCTCACAGGCATCTGTAACTCCAGTCCCGGGGATCCAACACCCTCTTCTTGCACCTCCAAGGGCACCAGGCATAATGTGATACAAAGACATAAATGCAGATAAGACACCTATTTGCATAAGATAAGTATTTAAAAAAAAACTAAGATCTTGTGACCTACAAACTGGAAAATAACATACATTCCCACAAATGAAACAAAATTCTTAAATAAAATAAATGTAGTTCTTAAATTTTAATATGTAACACATTTTTCTAGTGTGTCAAATACTTAGTCATATCACGTGACTACTGAAAGGTAATGCAGTCATGCAGAAAGATGGACCCTCACATGAACTGTGACCTAAAATTCACAAAGCAGGACTCTTGAGACCAGGATGTGGCTCAGTGTACACAATGCTCTGAAGTGGTGGAAGGAAGAAGGGCCTCCACAAACTTCATTCTAAATTTCTCTAGAAGGCCACATAAGGAACTAAGACACCAATGCAGTCTAGATTCTCTCAGAAGCTCTAAGTTATCCATAAAGTTTCTTTCCATCCAAAACTGTTTACTGCTAAACTCCTACCCTGTAAGAAAGACTTCCCTTAACATAAGATTTCAGCAAAGCTGTAGACAATGCTACAGTCTACACTGTCATGTTTTTAGGCCACTATACACAGGAATACAGTATGAATCACAGTTCTGAAGTAACCCTAGATAGAAGAAAGGGTTTAGACTTATTTCAAAACTATACTAAGGTCTAAGAAAACGGCTAGACTATTTTCTTTGGTTACTCAACTTACTTTTTATACTTGACTTATTAATAATGGGTCCAAACAGCAAGCATGACATGTGCAAGGAGCTGAAATGCTGGGAAAAAGCAGGTGAGAGGGAAAGCTAGAAAGAGCAGGTCAGCAAGACATCCGAAAGATGACAGCAAAGAGTCATTAACTCTTACAAGAAGACGCAACAAACATGCAGACTTCAGACTTTATAAACTTTGGTGCTCGAGTAGAAGAGAAAAATTTCCCACACAGTGGAATAGGGAGTAAAGCAACACCCAGAAGATAAAGATGACATGATAGGTGTTTACCCTTCTTTCTCCGTGGCAAAAGCAACACAGGGGAAAGAAGAAAACAGTGTTTTTATCTGGGACTAAGCAGACAGTCTTCTACGGGAAGGCTTACATAGACAATCGCTATTGCTCAGACACAAACTATCTGGATAGGAAAAACACAGAAAGCAGTTCTTAAAAAACGACCAAGTGATGGTGGTAATCTAAGCAGCGGTGGGGCCAATCATGAGCGCTGCAATGTTCTTCAGAGCACATGGCACCTCACACAGAAAGGAGATGGATCTGGACAGTGATGGGATAGGAGTCAGAGGGATGTAGTCATAAGGAGAACACTACAGAGAAACAAGAGCACGGACAATGACAGTGCCTACTAGCTTTAACATAGGCGCCCAATTACCTGCTCATCACAGTCAGATTCCAAGAAGGACATGTCTTTTCGTAAACAGTTGTCAAAGCCATGCTCATCACTTTCATTAAGACATTCACAACCAGCTTTGTTAATAAAAGGCATTAAATCCATCTGAAACAAAAGAAATAAAAAACTTAGGCAAAGCACTTAGCTTTAGCATAAAAATTATAAAGACTCAGATCTATGATTCTTTCTAGATTTAGCAATTTTGAAAAAAATGTTTGTTTTAAAACAGTTACTGAAATTTTTATAATGGTCTTTTCCTTTGAATTTCTGACTGAAATCTATCACTAATTATTAAAGCAAAATCTAGGCTTACCCTATATGGTAAAGTATTAGAAATCCAACTTTTAGGTCTCATTATTTCACAGGACATTTACTACAAGGAGCTTATGAATTGTAAGTATATATTTTGTGTATCCCAGAAGCCTCTCAAGGGGACCCAGGACACTTGTAACCCAGCACTTGGGAAGCAGCTGTAAGAAACACAGGGCTGAGGCGCCACCTTGGGCACACAGTGAGTCTGAGGTCAACCTACATGAGACCCCCATCTCAAATAAAACCAAACCATACACAGCAAAAATAAATGTACACCAAAAACAACAACAACAACAACAAAAAAACCCAACCAAACCAAAAGAAGCTAACAACACCAACAAATCCGATCATCAAAAGATGATCTCTGTCTCCAGGACTTCATGAGAGGGCAAATCCTAAGCGACAAAGACAAGCTAGCAAGCATAAACAACCTAATCCCATTCGCCCTAAACAGTACTCTGTATGAGCCCCTATGGGCCCCTCCTCCTTTCATGACATCCAGGTAAGAGTAGGGTTCTTATAGTATTTTCCTACGCTTTCCTTATTCTTAACTGTGTTTAAGATGTTTTACAGAGTATATGGCTTCCTGTGAGATACTTAAAATCTGACCCAGGGATGATCCCAAGGTAGGCAGACCCACACAACCTCAGTTCAGGTCCTGGTACTACAAGGACTAAAATCAAAGGTGATCATGAAATTACCACATTAGTAGACTCTTACTAGCTTAGCTATAGATAAAACCCCCTCAAAGCAGATCGTAGAGCACAAGATCATAAGTAATGTTTTAGGAATTTAGAGGTTGCTTTGCTTTAGGTCAAACCAATTAAAAGCACTAACACTGCAGTTGAGTCTGGACAAGTGTGCCCAGGGAACTTCTTTGTCTAATCATTTCTGAACACAAGCACTATGAACCCACACAAAGTAACTACACTGCAGAAAACACCACTTACTCCACCTCCTCTTTCCTCCAACCCATTTCCCAAGTGTTAGAACTACTTTATCCCAAAAGCATCCTCAGGGGCCAAATTAGAAACCTGTCTTCTAATCTTTATGCTTGGCTGACTTGTAAATAAACTTTATCTTTCTCAAAACTTGCCTTAGCACACCAGAAGAATAGGTATCAATGACCTAGTTCAGTAATTATCAATCCCAACTCAAAAAATTAACACTTTTTAATTGGGTGTTATTTTAAATAAATACTAATGATATAGGCTAACAGAAAATAAAGATTCCCACACACAACATGCACACAAAGACAAGCTGTCATGTCTACCTGACTAGTTTTTCAGCTTGAATTTAAAGGGTTTACAGATACACTGGTTTGCTTTACTGTACCAAATATAAACTTTTTAATGTAGTAACTTCAACTTGAGAAACAAGTGTAGACCATAAAATACTATTTCTAAACTCTGCTTCCTCCCCGAATAATCTCAAACCATGCAAAACTGCACTAGAACTATTTTATGTAGATTAGAAATATTATCCTTTGAGTTCTTCAGCCTCCATATCCATTTAAAAAGAATAGTACCCTATTGTTAAAATACATTTAATACTAAAGTTACATTTGATTCTAAGGCAAACAAAAATAGACTATAGGAGGTTAGGTATAAGGGACATTTTACATAACTATAAAAATGAGAAGTGTTTTCAATGCCATGTTCTCCACTCACGGAAGGGAGGCACGCACTAGAATTATTTAATAGTTTAGAAATCAATTCGAGTGACAAAGAATTTAGCAAAAGAAATTTAGGGGAATGTGATTTACAATGTAGATTTATGGTTATAACAGACCAACAAAACTCAATAGCCCACTTTAGTTTGAAAAAATTTTGAATTAATAAGAAAACAGTAAATTTCAATTCAACCAAGTAACACCAAATTTAAGATACTGATCTTGCTCTTCTGATGACATACATAGCCCTTCGGAATGTCTGTGTCCTCGTTGCTTCCAGGATCATTTTCTAGATGCTGCTTGATTTTCTCTTCTAGTCCCACAGCATCTGCTCCTTGATACTGATCGATTCTCACTTTGTTTCGAAAAAACAAAAATGTAGGTGTTGCTGAGATATTGTTCGTGGCAGCTGTTCCCTACAATAGGAAAATTAAACAGTGAAAAAATTAAAACAAATCTTATACCATTTTGATTTTTCATTCTACAACTTTAAGCAAATTAAAATAGCACAAGTCCTAACCAGAAACGTAAAACAATGTACTCCTAATTATTATTTAAGAAAGAACAGACTGGGCTGCAGAGAAGGTGGTTCTTCCAGAGGATGGGAGTTCAATTTCTAGCATCTATATGGCAGCTCACAACCACCTATATGACTCCAGTTCCAGGAGATTCAGTTTCCTCTTCTGGACTCTGTAGGACCCAGGCACACATTACTCAGTCAGGCATGACAAATGAAAAAAAAAAAAATTTAAGGGCAGCCCTATAAGGGAGTTTCTACGGAGACACAGCTACATTACCCATACACCCACATAGAAAACAGCTGCCTTTATCTCTTCAGACATTAGTTCTACTGTCATATACTTTACCCACAGAAGAGCTACCTTCTAATAATAGCAGAAATTGCACTTTATGGTAAACAGCTTTCTTATAATTTCACAGTATGAATTTTTCAAAAAGAAATAACCAAAGGCTGAGCATGGTAGTGCCTTTAACCCCAGCACTTGGGAGACAGAGGCAGGCAGATCTCTTGAGTTTGAGTCCTCTGGTCCTACACAAGAGAAATCAGGTCAGCCAGGGCTAAATAAGACTGTCTCAAAAGAAAACAAAAATAAGGAAGGTAATGATGAGTCAAAACAAACCACTGCTGCTTAGAAAAAGAAGAGCCAATCTATACCCCCTGTGAAAGAAAGGGACATGGCAATGTTTTCTGTCTTGGAAAAGGGGCGCGCTCATCCATTTTCTACTCTTACAGAACTGATTTCGGGTCATCATTAAAATAATAGCTATCCTTTTAAGTTTGCTCTAGTTCTACCCTTTAATACTGAATGGAAATTAATAATAACCAGAGCACCCTATTTAAACTTTTCATGATAAGACTTAAAAACCAACAGAGCAAGTCTGTCCTCTCACATATGTAGATTGTATGAAGAGGTACAGAATATATATCATTCAAAGAAAAAAAGCATAAAGGTAACCAAGGGATATCTTCTCTAAATATCACAGATGACCTACTAGAATAGTGCTACCTTAAAAAAAAAATAAGAGAGACAGAAATATGAGCCATACATGTGATCGTAAATTTCCTGGTATGTATAATAATTAAAAAAACTAAGGTAAATAAAGTCAATATATTTTAGTGAAGTCGATATGTACATTTTCAACATATTAAATATAATGAAACAATTTTCTTTCGTAAACTAATATACCTAAAATAAGGACAGTGATACTATCTATTAACATTTAATGTAGGAAAACAAAACTAAAGTGTGCAATGTCAGGTTTCCCCTACCATTAGAAAAGTTTAAGACAATTCAGATTGTGCAAAAATATTTGCAGAATATACTAAACAAAGTACTTTTACCTCTAACACACAGTAAACACTTACCAAAAAAAGTAAGACATCCAAAAGAAAACCTCTTGGAATAGGTAACTTGACAAATGAGGTTCTTAAGATGAAAATTAGTTAATGAGGAAATCAAGGAAATGCAAATTGAAGCTACTTTTACTGCAACAGGTAAACCAAAAACAGTATTTAGGATGATGAGGAACTGAGCTTTCTATCATATACTGTTCTCAACAATGCAGAGTATAACCACTTTGAGGAGAGGGTAGAAACATACTTTAAAGATAAGATTATAAGTGATGAAATTAAATCTAACTATTATCAAAAACTCTCCACTATAACTTTATGATTAATAAGCCAATGCCTCAGCAGATACAGAACTGCCAGATAACCTGCTACTTTAACAACACTGCATTAATTTCACCTCATATTTTTAAAAAAAACTTGAAATAAAACACTTTCATGTTGGATTTCGATCTATTTCATGAAAAACAGAGTGACAAAAGGCTCTTCTGCCTTACCTGGCACTGATGTACATCTACTTCCAAGAAAACTGCCTGTGGATACTTATTACTCATAGAACTGAATGCTGGAGCAATCCTCAAACACGGTCCACACCTGTGAGAAAGACAGAGCTATATTCAGAAAAATAATATAAACACTGTACTAACTTATGCTATAAAAGCATTTATCAGGTTAAATAAAATAAGGCAAACTGATATTCTTGGCACTCTAATATATCCATCTGGGTTATTTATAATACTGATAAACACCAATATCGCTTTAATGAGTACAGAAACAATATTAGGTCTCAGGCTTAAGACTGTAAAATCTTTCTGTTTTGTTCTCATTGAAAGAATATAGCTGGGCAGTGGGGTACAGCTTTAGTCCCAGAACTGGGGAGGCAGAGGCAGGCGGATCTCTGTGAGTTCAAGGCCAGCCTGGTCTACTAGAACTAGTTCTAGGACAGGTTCCAAAGCTACAGAGAAACCTTGTCTTGAAAAATCACACACACCAAAAAAACCACCACCATATGTAATGTAATCTGCTGCTTTCTTCTAGTGTGCATGAGGACAGAGCACTCATGTACATAAAATACACGAATAAGTTTTTTTAAAAAGAAAATAAAAAAATTATGACTAAGTGTGGTGGTGCACACTTTCCATTCCAGCACTGGAGAGGCAGAGGGAGGCTGATCTCTGCAAACTGGAAGGCAGATGGTCTACAAAACAAGTTCTAGGGCATCCTCAGCTACATAACGGAGAGACTCATCTCAAAAAACATACAAACAGAACTGAAGGTCAAAAGTTAAGTAAACTGTTCAAAATCCAACATTCTAGTTAGCAAAACAGCCGGCCACAGGTAGGACAATTTATAAATCCAATCCAATCCCAGTTCTTTTAAAAGAGTTACTGAGTTTTTATTAATAAATAAAAATTTCCTTGCAGCTCTAATATTAAATGATATTCATAAACCTGTTAACTTCTTCCCTGCCTTCTACAATAGCCACTGCTCTTATCTTCAGTAAAGCTTGTGTAAACATATATACAAACATGGATAAAGAAAATGAATGCACCCTGTAAAGTCTCATTTCGGAAGGCTTGTTTTTCCAGAGAGGGTAACTTTCATACAGGCCATTTCTGAATGTATTGTTGTTACTAAAACACAGCTATATCCATAACTGGTTCTGTAAATCACATATTTATTTTAATAAACGTTATTAATAAGATAATATACTTTGGCCACTTGTGACATATCACAATTCACAAAAACGTTAATTCTGGTCACCCCATTTAACATTTTACACCTGCCAAGAACAGGGCAAGGGGAAAGCTCAGTAGCAGACCGTTTGCCTAGCATGTGTGAGGCCCTGGGGTCAATCCCCAGCCAAAAAATAAAAACTCCAAAGAATAACGTCCTAGACTCTAACTCTTTAACCATTTTCAAAAGTCCACAACAGATCTCCAGCGTTTAGTTGCTGTTCTTTATAAAGCAATGGCTCTACTACATGCTCTTCAAGAAACCATAGACTCTTGAAAAGAGTAAGACTACAAAATACAATTTGATTTTCATATAGTTTAAGTTAAGGCAAAACTAACAGTGTTAGAATCCAAAAGTGATGGGAAGGAGCCCAAGGATGCAAGAACCTGGGACTGTTAATGATGATGTACTTCTTATACTTAGTGTTGGTTATAAAGATGAGGCCCCTTGAAAAATTTATACAGGTACATATTTTTGGAGTTAGTGTACTTTTGAATGTTAATCATCAAAAAAACAAACAAACACCACTAGCATCCTTCCTGAATGGTAACTGATACCTAACCTCTTACAAAATAAGGCCCGCTATAAGAAAACAAAATACAGGGTAAACTGTCTATAACAGGAAGATCTGACTTACTGGGGAAAAAAGTGATATACTCACAATTTCGAGATAAAAATCATTCCTATTATACAAACGGGGGAGAAACCATACGTTCTTTTAGGTTAGTAACCAAAACAATAGAACAGCACTGTTGATAATTATTCTGGCCATTTTTAAGAAGCAACTATTTAGAGACAGTATTTTGAAAATCTTATCAGAATAGGAAGTTTTTAAAATGCCTTTTTAAAGATTTATTTTGTGTGTTTTGCCTGCATGTGTCACACTGATGTCTGATGGACTTGGAGGCCAGAAGAGGGCATCATATCCCCTGGAGCTGGAGTTACAGGTGGTTGTGAGCTACCAATGTGGAAGCTAGGAATTGAACCAGGGTCCTTTGAATGAACAGACCATGCTCTTAACTGCTAAGCCATTTTTCCAGTCCCCAGAATAGATACTAACATATAGAATTAATTCTCTTAACAGTACAAATAGGTCAATTTAGTCTCATCTTGTCTGGAAAATATAAGAGAATAAACTGGACTGTTGTTGGGTTATAATGTTAAGATTATAATGCAGACAGAATTGTAGTTAATTTGTTCAGAGCAATCTGTATTAAAAATGAATTAAAGCAGAGATTGAAAAAGATGTAATATGCCAATGTCCACAGTAGTTTTCATTATTTTTAATAAGCAAGCACAAGTGTCCACCCACAGACAAATGGATAAAATGGTACATACACACAATGGGATATATTTGCAATCCTGATGCATGCTATGCTACAGATGCACCTTGAACGCATGCTAAGTGAAATGACCAAGAAGCATACATTGTTATGGTTGCACTCACATAAGATGGCTAAAACTGGCCAATTCCCAGAGACAGAAAGTGCAGTGAAGGCTACCAGGGAAGTAGGTGGGTCTGGGGAAGGTGAGGTCTCACAGGTTTGCTCTTCTGGAGAAGTGAGGATGGGGAGTTACTACTTAACTGGTTCGGTTTCTACTTGGGATGATAAAGCCATTTTAGGAAATAATGGTGATGACGACGTACTATGTGAGTGTACATAATACCACTACGTTACACTCTTTCAAACTGCTAAAGTGACTGCATATGGAGGTGAACACCCATAATTCCAGCATTCAGAAGGCAGGAGGATCACAAGACGCTAGTCTGAGCCTCAAAAAGAAAAAAAAAGTAAAATCAATGTTATGCCCTATACATTTTACTCTAAAAAGAAAAATGGGACTTGGGGTGTAACTCAGTGGTAGAGTGCCTGCCTAGTATGTTCAAAAACCCTGCACAAACACTGAAGAGTTCTTGAAAATTTCTTGAACAAAGCAATCTATACACTGCTTGAGGAAAATTAATTTAGACCAATGGTTGATAAGCCATGTGCAATTTAGCTTAAAGTACATCATTGAAGTGAAAAATCAGATATTAGAAAAAATTATGCCCTTAACCTAAAATGAGGTAACATTAGCTTTCCCTGAGCAGTTTGGACAGACTTTACTGGACATGGTTATTTGCAAGTCCAGTATAAATAAAGCCAGTTACACTGCCAATGAGCTCAGGGTGGGATGAATGCTAGGACTGCCCATGTTTAAAAAATGTGGAAGGATATTTGATATTTTAAAAGTAAGAAAGAATGTTAAGGGTAAATACAATCTTACTAGATTCATAAATGTTACTTCAATACTCTTTTAAACTAAAAATGCGATCTAAATGTAAGCACTAACTTGCCTTCAGTTTTCACAAAATTGTTTTTATTGCACCGAGTCACTTAACAGTAAGTATAATCTAGCTCAATCCCCATGCGTGTGTTAACCACGCTGCAGCCTGCTAACAGGAGTTGCAGCGGCAGCCATGTCCCCCACCTTCCTCATGTCAATCTAGCTGCTCATTACTCTGCCCCTGGTACGGTGCGGGGGACAAACCACTGAACCACAAAAGCGCAAAAGCTCCAACTGACCAAGATTAGAAGGACGGACTAAAAATGAGAGGCCTTGAAGCCATCGTCCTCTCCTCTGCTGTAGTCTAGCCAACAAATGTGCAGGTACTCTCCTAGTACAGAAGCTACAAAACACGACAACATCGCTAAAGCTCAGACACGTTTCTAGAGTTCCGACATTCCCTTGAGACTTGTATTAATATATATGCCATGGCCCCCGCTCTTCCATTTAGTAAATGTAAAAAGTATCATGTCATGTGGGTACTCTATTTCCCTCTATTAATTTTTTGCCCCTTTCCAGTTCTCGGGAAGACCGGCTCAAACACCAACAGAAGCCCTCTTAGCTGTTTTCACGTCTGTTTGTACCCCGATCGCCTGACGCTATCTACATTTGTATGTTTCCTCCGGGATTGAAAAACAACACAACTAACAACACGCACAAGAAAACCTGTTACATAAACAGCAGTACTGGGACTAGATTACTTCAAGTTGGTATATGCGTAAAAACTGCCAGGTGCTCAAACAAAGATCTCTAAACCTCCTAACTACGTACTGCTTACATACAAGAGCTCTGTAAATACACGCTGAATTGCGCCTGGTGGTGGCGGCGCAGGCCTTTAATCCCAGCACTTGAGAAGCAGAGGCAGGCGGATCTCTGTGAGTTCGAGGCCAGCCTGGTCTACAAGACCTAGTTCCGGGACCAGCAACAAAGCTACAGAGAAACCATGTCTCGAAAAACCAAAAAAAAAAAAAAAAAAAGAAAAGAAAAGAAAAAAAAATACACGCTGAATCTTGGCTCTTAGGGCCTACTTCCTATGTACAAATAAGAACATTATTACACACCCAATAAGCGACCCACCAGTTTTGTGTCCTTTACACTGTGACTTTATCCAAAGACAATTAACATCTTTTCAGATCTCTATCATCTAAAATCATTAAGGTAAAAAGGTAATTTGGGTCAGGAGGTGATGGCGCACACCTTTAATTCCAGTATTTGGGAGGCCGAAGCAGGTGGACCTCTGTGAATTCGAGGCCAGCCTGGCCTACAAGGGCTAGTTCCAGGACAGGCTCCAAAGCTGCAGAGAAACCCTGTCTCGAAAAACCAATGGGGGAAAAAAGGTAATTTGGTCACCACAGAGGCCTGTCCAACCGGGAACATGTATACACTGTATTCTGTGTCTGTTATCTGCATATACAAAGGAGCCTGACAATACCAACCATGGTACAAACATGTTATGCACATGAAAAAACATTATGTCCCATTAACTTAATTCAAAAGGCACCAACTACGCCTTAAGACTACTTTATTAGGACTAGATGGGCAGCCACAGCTGCATCTTCCAAAGGCTTTGCAGAAACGCAGGCGAAGAGAAAGCAAAGCGTTTGGAAAATTAAGCCTTGAGAGATACGAAAATGCAAGCGATCGCCGTCTCTTCCGAAAGACAGGAACCGGCGCAGGCAGCAGAGGCTGGGACTCCCACAAGCTGGAAGAAGTCGCGGGCCGCCCCCAAGAGCAGAGCACATCTGCGAATTTCAAGTCGGCGGGTTGGCATGTCCTGAGCCTGCAAGACCCAGCAGAATGGTCCCTGCGCCCGCCCGGACGTCCCGGATGCACATCTGAGACCCGCTCCCTAGAGCCGAGGCCTAAGCCCGGCTGCGGCCTGGGCTGTAGTCACCGCCGGACATTCCAGAGCAGAAGCCGACAGGAGAACAGGGACCCGGAAAACGAGGCGGGGGTGGGGGAAAGGGACCCACAGAGGAATGCCAACAGGGCCCAGACTCAGCCTCACCCTCTCATGGTGAACTTGACCACAGCAAGTCGGGAGCCCGCCCCACTCAGCTCCGGCTGGAAATCTGGATCGCTGCCGACCGGCTTCACTCCCACCATCCTCACAGAGAGCCCGGCAGGGCGGCCGCGACGCTTCCGGCTTCAAAACTCAAAAAGAAAGGCCGAGAGAGGCCCAGAGGAGCTGCGGGAGGCCGGGGCCTGGACCGGAGCGGCGACCACGACGTGTCGTCCCCGGAGCTCGGAGTGCCGAGTCACGCCAGGGAGCAGACGAGCCGAGGGGGAGGAGACGGGCAGGGAGGGGAGCGAGAGGGACAAGGCGCGAAGCACCCAGCAGCCACCGCGCGGAGGGTGCCTCTGCGCTGGAGTGTTCGACGTCATTTCCGCGCCTTCCGTTTGCTTGCTCAGCTGAGCCTTGTGCTACCGGAATGGCGCAGGCGCGGGTGCAGACACAAACACGGGCTGTGAGAGTGGGCGGTGCCGCTGCCGTTTTGAAATTGATTCCCTAGCTTCGCTGACCTGATGTTTGCTTTTGTATTATTATTGTTGTTGTTGTTGTTGTTGTTGTTATTTTACTGAGGATGGACTCCCTCCCCCTTTTTCCATCGTGGGCCCATGGTTGCTGCCTAAGACCATAAGGCAACCTTTTGCAAGAATTTTGACAGTGATCCTGTCTTGTATTCTGGCCAATTCCCCACGCACAAAATTGATGTTAGAAACGTTTCTTTACGGATTTCATTACATAGGGGTGCCCTTTGAGCGGTCATTCAGAAAGTATTATGTATCCAAATATGACAAAAACGAGACACTGGCATTTCTTCAGGAAGCTGGAGTCTAGTGACAAACAGCATGGATGAATTTAAATAGGAAAGTTGGAAACAAGATGAACTTGTGACAGAAAGTAAAGGATGAAACGTCACTTCAGAATTCAATCTTGTAGAGTCAGTGGGTTTAAAAGGGGGGGGGATATGAAGTGGAGCGGGGAAGTGGGAGGAGGATGCCAGAGGGTTTGGAGTGGGAGGGATGTTCAAGCCCACTATACAATAGTTAGTTAATACAGTCAGCTGGAGCTGTGTTAACAAAATACCACAGAACAAGTGGCTTACACAAAGCAACTCTCATGGGCCTAGAAACTAGAAGTCCAGAAAAGAGGGAACTGGTAGAAACCAATGTGACAGAAGGGGGGGGGGGGACTGCAAGAATTAATTTCCTGGGGTCCTGTTTATTTTTAGGTGACTTCCTTTGCATTGTTGATTCACATATGCACAATACAGGCTCATCTGTTCCTTTTCTTAGAAAGATACCAGTTTTATTAAGTTAAGACAGGATGGCTAATTATGAAAGGGGAGGGGTATGAGAAGGAAAACCCTCCCTCCTTTTGTCCTGAGTCTATCACTGGCTAATACCCAGGTGTTTTTGAAATAAGTGACGAGGCCACAGATCAAATAACGACCCCCTTTCTGAGACACTTCACACACCAGATTGTTAAAGCCATGCAATGACACCACCAACAAACACATGGAGAAGACATCATGGGCACACTCCCATTTCCAATAGCATTTTAGACAGCAAAATATCTTTATGTAAACATAGCCAAGGAGGTGAAAGACCTCTACAATAAAAACCAAAAATCTCTGAGAAAAGATATTGAAAAATACACTAAAATGTGGGACGATATCCTGGGATCATGGGTCAGAGGAATTAATACATAAAAATGACCACCCTACAATTTACAGGCCCAATGCAATCTGAATCAAAATATCCACAACATTCTTCACAGATATCTGAAAAAATTGTAAAATTCATATAAAGTCAAAAACACCACAGATTGAGCAAACTGAGCAAAAGGAGAATACTAGAGGATTTCCAGATGTCAAGATATATAATCAAAAACAATATGATATTGGCACAAAAATATACATGTACACCAAAGAAACAAAATACAAGACTAAAGCATGGGCATTCATAACTACAGTCACTGGAGGCAAAAGGTATACACTGAAGATAAGACAGCATCTTTAACAAATGCTGATAGAAAAAGGGAATATTCACCTGAAGAAGAATGAAAGTAGACCCATGCACAATTGACTTTCCTACATAAAAATTATCCCAAATTAGTCAAAGACTTTCAATTCAAAACTTGAAACACTAAAAGTGCTAGAAGAAAACAGACAGGTCTTCCCTGAGATACAGGTGTAGGAAAGGACATTCTGAATTGGGTACCATTTGCTAAGGAATTAAGGTCAACAATCAAAAACTGGGGGCTCAAAACTAAAAAGCTTATGTTCATCAAAAGAAACAACCAATCGAATGAAGAAATCTACAGAATTTGCTGGTTTATACATCAATCAGAAGATCAATATCCAGATACACAAAGCTCAATACACAAAGCAAGGAAATCAATGGCCCAATTATAGAATGGGCTAGAGAGATCTAAACATGGAGTTCTTAATAGGAGAAACAGAGAGTGCTGCCAAAGGTTCTGTGACCTCCAAACAACTTATGTTATACCATTTTCTAATTCATGTCCTTCTCTTCCCTTGCCTTTTCTTCTTTCTTTTTTTACTTTTTTTTTTTTGAGACAGGGTTTCTCTGTGAATCTTTGGCTATCTTGGAACTCCCTCTGTAGTCCAGGGTGGCCTTGAACTCACAGAAGTCTGCCTGACTCTGCCTCTCTGAGTGCTGGGATTAAAGGCAAGTGCCACTATCACCCGGCTCTTGGCCTTTTCCTAGCTAGGAATAGTTATAACTCCTGGCTGTCAACAGTACTGGGAACACTGTGAGAAACACTGGCCTGGACACCTGGCTTGCTGGTAGAAGTGCAATGTGTCTAGATGAGAGAATACTGAATTGGGCATCTCATATTCACATTAGAGACTCTGCTCAGTAGAGTGTCAACAGATGCCTATAGGGAGAGGGAGGCTTGGACAGTATGATTCCTACAGGGGCCTATTATGCCTCTAGAATGCACCACTGAACTGCTTAGCACTAACACAACTGGTAAGCACAAATACTATAGCTAGCTAGTGAGCTCAAAGACTCACTTTCCTACTACAAATAGAGGTCGTTTAGTTTTAAAAATCAGGGCTACTTTTCTTTTTCCCTATTATCACTCCCACAGAGACCAGAAGTGTGCTACCCTGAGTCCTCTTGAAAGTTTTGAAACAGGGGTTTTCTCCATAGCCCTGGCTGTCCTGAAGCTGACCTTCCACTCAGAGATCTGCCTGCCTTTGCCTCCTGAGTACTGAGATTAAAAGCAAGAGCCACCACTGTCTGGCCCACTTGGTTTTTTCAAAATCATATTTATTTATTAATTTTGTGTGTATATATGGAAGCCCATGTTCCACAGCGTGTCTGTAAAGTCCAGAGAACATATAGTGGAAGTCACCTCTCTCCTTCCTCCATATGGACAAGTTCCAGGGATCAAACTCAGAGCAGCAAGCTTGGAGGCAAGCACCCCATCCATTGATCCATCTTTCCATGCACAGTCATTCATTTTTGATGTGGTATTTTTTTTTATTTTTTAACTCTGCCTTACATTAAAAAAAATTTAAATGTGTAAATACCATTTGGAGTCTGGAAGATTAGAAAGAATTTTGCAGATAAAGATATATGAAAATTTCCAGGATAGAAGTCACAGTTGAAATTATGAATGTTGGTGATCTAATCAATAAGTAGAAAAGGTTATAATGGGAAGTTAAGGACAATTATACATGGAGTAAAAACAAGGGGCATTAAGAAAGAAAGAGGAAATTGGAACATGATAAAAGTCAAGGGCCAGAGACCAAAAATATGAAGACTGAGAAACACCCTTGAAAGTAGTGAGGTTTTAATAGACTGTCAATGCAATTCAATGAATTATAAGTAGAATCAGCTTACCATTCAAAGTGAATTCGTTAGAGCTTGAAGCTTCCGAAGTAAAAGCTCATTGCATATTCCTATCTTAGAGGAGGTGAACTATTGTGAGCACCCCTTACAACAAACCACAAAGTCAAGCAGAATAGTTGTTATGTCTATTTATTTTATTGGTGAAAAAAACCTGACAGATAAACTTGCATCTGTGTATTTCTCTTTGAGCTACACTCTGGGTTACACAGAAACCAACGTAACATATTCATGGAAGCTTAGCTTTTCTTTTTCTAACTTACCTCTTTCTTGCCTGAATGTCTTCATAACTACAAGTATTATATACAATAATAAATATGCAAACCAAGATATGCATGAGAATTATAAAAAGAAATCCAGACAGCTGAAACAAAGATTAACAAGTAATTAGGCTTTCTGTATCAAATAATCCATCATTTATCTAAGCAGAATAAGCTTTGATGGGTGAACTTTTCAAAAACATGTCATCATTTTTCTATCAATTTACATAAGCCTTTTGGTTTCATATTTCCTAGAATTTCCAAGAAAATTTGAGAAGAATCCACTAGACTCAAACCCCACATGAGGATAATTTAAGACTGTATTCTCGGGACTGGAGAGATGGCTCAGCGGTTAAGAGCATTGCCTGTTCTTCTTCCTAAGGTCCTGAGTTCAATTCCCAGCAACCACATGGTGGCTCACAACCACCTGTAATGAGGTCTGGTGCCCTCTTCTGACCAACATACACGCAGACAGAATATTGTATACATAATAAATAAAATTAAATAAATAAATATTAAAAAGACTGTATTCTCAAACGGATGTGGATAAGTCTCACCACTCCTCAGGGAAACATTTTCAGAGATTTCTAGTGTGATGCATACCACGCCCAGTGCCCATTCCTTCCTCATTTCATATGGGTGTTGAGAGTCAATTTTCTGTGGGCTCTACAGTCAGCAGTACCCTCAACTGAAACTTCTCACACCCACACTTCACTATTATTTGGTCCGGGTTACTTCACTCAATATGACTTTTTCTAGTTCCATCCACTTTCCTGAATATTTCATTTTTTTAAAAATAGCTGTATACATACCACATTTTCATTATTCCTTCATCAGTTTAAATTCATTGGTTGAATGGACCATTTTGGTTTGCATTTCCCTGCAATTGTGGACAGAGAAGTAAAGAACATGAATGAAAAAAATAACACTGGAGGAGTAGGTTTTCAAGTCTTTGGGCATATGTCAAAGCGTGGTACAGCTGGGTCATATGCTAGATTTACGTTTTTCTTTTTGAGAATTCTCAACACTGATTTCCAGAGTGACTGGAGTAATTTCTTACCCACAACACAGAACCAGACAGAGAAATTAGTGAACTCCATGAATAGAGGAAGCCTGCTTTTGTGCAATGCTCCTATGGATAAGAGAGAACGGGTAAGTCCTCAGGGCTGGAAGAGAAGAACACTGGTCAAACTTCCCCCACCTCAGTGCTGCTTCTGTTCTCTCCTCTCAGTTATGAGTATAACCTCTTTGATGTCTTGGAAGTTAAAACAAGCTCAATCAATAACTTAGGTTTGTCCGTCTTCCTCCCAAATGTTGGTTATTATGAATGAATGAATGGAAGGAAGCCAAAGAGATTAATGCATTTGTTGCAACTGGCTGGTTTTGTTAAAAAGATAGGAAAAATATTCATTTCATGTTTTGTATTTTTTCATCTTTATAAGCTCTGTAGATTTTCAGGTAGGTGAGAATTTTGCAGTCCTGGAAAGCTACTGCATAAAGAATGCACTTGAGAATTTTCTTATTAAGCTTCAGAATCAATAGGTCTGAGGTAAACTTTGGCTTTTGGGGATGTGACCTGAAGGAACACACTGAGTAGCAACATCATAATTGGTCTTAACCTAGAGCATGGGACCTTAAGGTTCTTGAGCAGAGCAGAATCAGTTCTTTCAGACAGTATAATTCCCTACTAATTTGTCCAAAAGCATGCTGAAGTTTGGTGTGGGTAAAAGGCTTCCTATCAAAAAATTGTTATTTCTGATAATTACAAACTTTTTCTTTACTTTATTCCAAGTCTGGACATATTCACTCCAGAAATATACGAGAAGCACCAGTATCCCGATGTTTCCTCATAAGCTATAGCAGCCAGCTTCTGTACTGTACTTAACATAAAGAAAAAACAAAACACACAGCGAAGAAACAGCTAAAAAATGTTCATTGTCCTCAGCAATTAAGGAAATCAAAACTTTGAGACTTCATCTTACCTCAGTCCAAAATGTCAAAAATAACTGACCAAAAATGCTGGAGATATGAGGGCAAGAAATAAGAAGTAAGCTTGGTGGGCTGGCTAGAGTCATCACAGCGTTTAGTTAAGAAGACCTGGATGTTTTCCCAGGGTAGAGTGTGTCTGTGTCCTGGTCCAGGGAAGACCTGATTTCCTAGAATGACCATTCCATCCTCGTATGCTATTCCGTCACCTTACAAAGGATTTGAAAGTGAGAAGGGACCTTAGACTAGATGCACAGTAACCAACATGGCGGAGGCGCACTTACAGCGGGTTCCAGTCGCTATAGTAACCAGACTACGCCTACTTCGGCTGGGCGTGCTGAGAAACCGTGAGCCCTTTCCACTCCACCTCGTTTTTGCGACAGTTGCAGGGCACTTCACGGCAGTCGAGGACGGTGTCTGCTGATTTACGGCAAGTGAGGCCGGTGTCAGCTGATTTACTGCAGCAGCAGCAGCAGCGGCAGCGGTAGCGGCAGCGGCGGTGGCACCTTGCAACCCAGGCAGGGTGACGGTGGCTGCCTGGGCGTGTGGCTCCCCGGGTTCGTCCACCCGGACTCACGGCCGCCTGGTTTTCCTCGCGTAAGCCCACGCCTTTGCCATCTTTGCGGAGGCGCCTAAAGCATCTCCAACAGACATGGTTATCGCCTGAGGTGAAGCTTTGACAGGTAGGAGCTCTGAAGCCTCTCAGAGAAAGCCTAGCTCAAAAACTTAGCCTTGGAAGGCAGGGGCAGAGGTCAAGGGTCACGAGCCCTGCCGGGCTGGGGATCGTTCCTGCTGTCAGATTGTTACGGTTGATTGCTCTGTGTGGTGCTTCAGGTCACCTGCAGGAGCCTTTTCTCAGGAGCGTTGGAGCTCATCAGGGTGTCTTTAGGGCCCCTAGCCTGGTGACATTTATTGCTTGTGAGAGTGGCCCTAGTCTTGAGGTGGACTGCTTGGCTCCCAGGGATACTCTGAAGTGGGTCGGGTGACTTGCGATGCTTGTGGGTGTTTATTGGCAGTGTTTTGGGGGCAGCGTTCTTGCTTTGGGATGCCTATGTTCGGATCTACCTTTCCTTGTTGGTATTACTGTTCAGTTGGCATTATTGGCTAAGGGCAACAACGCCTGTAAGAGGTACATCTTGGAGCTGGCGCTTGATTGCCCATTTTTTAGGACTTGCTTTGACAGGATGTTTGCTATTTTTCTTTCTTTCTTTCTTTTTTTCGAGACAGGGTTTCCCTGGGTTTTTTTTTTTTTTTTTTTTTTTTTGAGCCTGTCCTGGAACTAGCTCTTGTAGAAGACCAGGCTGGTCTCGAACTCACAGAGATTCGCTTGCCTCTGCCTCCTGAGTGCTGGGATTAAAGGCGTGCGCCACCATCGCCCAGCTCCTGCCTTTGATTTTAAAATGATACTGTTTTTGATCCACCTTCAATGGCTGCACCTTAAGTTCTATGCAGAATTCCCTAGTTCTTATATTCTGCAACTCTTGCAGGTTGAGGTTGGTCACAGGATATATGCCTGTGTTCGTGTGGCTGACTTTAGTACTCAGTACCAGCTATCTAGTCCTTACCTTGTAATATTTATCCCGGGACAAAAAAAGGTAAACTACTTTTTAAAATTATTTCCCTTCCTTCCTCCCTCCCTCCCTCCTTCCCTCCCTCCCTCCTTCCCTCCTTCCCTCCCTCCCTCCCTCCCTCCCTTCCTTCCTTTCTTTTTTTTCTTGTGACAGGGTTTTCCTGAGTAACCTTGGTTGCCCTGGGACTAGGGCTGTAGACCAGGCTGGACTTGAATTTGCAGAGATCCACCTACCTCTGCCTCCTGAGTGCTGGGATTAAGGGTGTGTGCCACCATCACCCAACTTTTCTTTTTTTATTTGCCTATTTTTGCTTTTTTTGAGAGGAAGTCTCTCCTTATATACCTTTGGCTGTCCTAGAACTCACTATAATACAGGCTGGTCTCAAAGTCTCAGAGATTGGCCTGAGATCTGTTTCCTGAGTGCTGAGACTAAAGGCACACACCACCATGTGTGGCTATGATTCTTTTCAATGACTTTTATTCTTAGGGCTTTCTTCACAAGATTGCAACCATCAAATGTTATATGAAAGAAACTGAGTTGTTGCTATTTTGTTGCATAAAATTTCTAGTTTGTTTCAGCTTTTCATTTTATAAGTAACCTATGACTATATGGAGGTAGTTGGCAGATCTGAAATGAAAATCTTGCATTGAAATTGACTTTATTATAAAGAATGAAAATCTAGTTTGTTCTTTACTCAAACAGTAGATAGATCTCTGGTGCTTCAAGTCAAGAGACAAACTAGCATCACTACAAAGAAATGTCCTATTGTCAAATGTTAATGAAAAATTATGTAGGAAGTTAATTTGTCAAAATTTCTATTTAGAAATTCTCCAGAACTCTACTTTCCTAGAAGGACAAAAGATTTGGGGGACTGGATGAATCAGAGACTTAGTCCTACCCAGGGGAACTTAAAATTTGGGGTACAAAGCCTTATAATCTGGACATTTTCTTATATCATGACTGCAGTTTTTCCATGTGAGAGTTCAGCATTAAGTAAGGGAGTTAGGCAGGGTGTGGTGACTCACACCTTTAGTACCTACCTCAAGAGAAGTAGGCTGGCCTTGGGCTTTAGTGGTGTGCTATCTGTTAAGAGGTGAACCTTTGAAGTTTATTTTGAACATAAGGTAGAGATGGCCAAGCTCAGTACTCATCACTGTGGTAGTTCTATATGCTCGTTCATATTCTATCCTAGTATTCCAACTCTTACTCCCATTCTCCTGCTTATTCACCCAGTGACACCCAGTATAATGCACGCAAGGTACCTCCTTTTGCCTGTGTTACTACATGCATACTGTTGGGAGTGCCTAAATTTTTAATTCCCAGAGCTTATGTCATGCTATGCGTTGTTTCTTTCCTTTTTTTCCCTAAATTGACTATTGCTTCTAATTTCTGAAAGCTACTTTATTTCTTTATTTTATTTTAAAAAGATTATTTTTGCTGGGTGGTGGTGGGGCATGCCTTTAATCTCAGCACCTGGGAAGCAGAGGCAGGGAGATCCTTGAAACTACAAAGCTAGTTCCTGGACAGCCAGGGCTGCACAGAGAATCTTTTGTCTTGGAACCCCCCCCCAAAAAAAAGATTTATTTTTATTTGTTTGCCTGTATGCCATGTGCGTATGCAAGCCTGCTGAAGCCAGGAGTAGGTATTAGATCTCCTGGAGTTGAAGGTGGCAGGAGGTTGTGAGCTACCTAATGTAGATGCTGGGAACTGAACTCTGGTTGTTGGAAGAACAGCAAGTGCTCTTAAACTAGCCTCTCGCCCTGCGGTATTTTAGAGTGTACATTTGCTGTGGTTCATCTGTCTGCTTCATTTGTGGCTATCCACAGCATCTTAATTTTTCTAACACTATAGTATTCCAACATGCCTTTTAGTTGTCTGTGAGACGTTTCCTGATTATGCAGCATTCATATGTTTATTGGTGCTCTGTCAGATTATGTTGTAGGGTAAGCTGGAGAGGTCTATGCTCCTGCAAGGTAGTTCTTGGGGTTCCCATATCCTGTCCGTGCACTGGTGCTTAGAGATACTCAGAACCCCATCTCTTTTTCCAAACGATTAAATATAAAATTAAATGTCAATTTACAATGAATTTGAGTTTTAATTTTTTTCTTTGTGGTACTGGGATTGAACTCAGGCTCTCAAACATGCTGGGCAAGTACTCTGCCACATGCTGTCTTCCCAACCCTGAAACCGAGCATTTTCTGATAAGCTTTTTATCGTCTTCTGGCTTTTCTTTCTGTAAACTTGCCTATTCATCTGTTCATCCATTTTTATTTTGAGGTTTCTGTCTTAGTCTGTTGCCAATAACACAACTTCACGGCCCCCCCCCCCCCCCGTATTATGAAGTGGGTTATTTTTGCTCGGTGGGTGTCCTGGAGGTCCAACTTTGAGGGGCCTTTTGTGATAACAGCCTTCTTAGCTGGTACTGAGGCAGCACATGTATCAACTAGTCAGACAGGGAATGCACATGTATATGCATATGTGTGGAGACAGCACATGCATCGTCCAGCCAGAAATAGGAAGTGCACGTGTGTGTAATGTGTGGAGGAGGCATATGTATCGTCTAGCCAGAGACAGGAAGTGCACATATGTGTGCATAGGTGTGGAGACAGCACATGCATCATCCAGACAGAGACAGGAAATGCATATTGTGTGCCTGTGTATCTTCTGGCCTCCCTGCTTTTATAAAACTACCCTTGTTTAGTTAACGGGCTCCATTCATGAGGACATCAGCCAATCACAATCATTTCCCAGGGGCCTCACCTCTAAATAGCATGGATTAGTTTCCACTGCTTTACAATGGGGATTAAGTTTCAGCACTAAACCCTGGTAGATCTACTCTGTCTGTATCCAGATCCTAGCACAGATGTGTGTGGTCTATCTGAACTTGTTCATGTGAACATGACTGGTGTTTCCTAGACACCAGTCCTGTAAGTATTGCAAACGTATCTCTTCCCAATATGCCATTCGTTAGTAACTTTCCTGTGATGCACTTCGCTGAACAGACACTTTCAATTTCAACAGAATAGATTCTCCCCTGCATTTAGTTTGTGGTTATAGTTTCATTTCTGAAGTTTTTCTCGAATCTTTCAGTTATTCCTCATTGTTACACTTTACTGATTTCATAGTTTTCTTTCAAATTTATAGAGCCTCGGATACCCGTTCTCTGCTCTTTTGTATGTCACAGGTTGTGATCCAGTTTCTTTTCCATACAACGTGTCAGTTTTCCTGTGTGCTTCTCCCCCCCCCCCAATAATAGTGCCACACTTACTTCATGCTACCCTCTGACATTTATTCCAACACTGGATCTTGTTCCTGTAGTTTATTTTTCTGTGCCTGCTCTGATGCTATGCTCTCTCTTTCTCTGCCCTTTAAGAATTATTATTACGATGACCTGAGATTCTCTGTAGACCAGTCTGGCTTCTGTCTCCCGAGTGCTAGGATTCATGGCTGGTGATACCACACCCAGCTTACTTTTCTCACTTTTATTTCTTTTTTTTTTTTTTTTTGAGTTTTTCGAGACAGGGTTTCTCTGTGGTTTTGGAGCCTGTCCTGGAACTAGCTCTTGTAGACCAGGCTGGTCTCGAACTCACAGAGATCCACCTGCCTCTGCCTCCCGAGTGCTGGGATTAAAGGCGTGCGCCACCACCGCCCAGCCTCTCACTTTTATTTCTGTAGTGTGTATGTTTGTGTGAGGGAATGCCATGTGTATGAGAGTGGAGGCCAGAGAGGGCAGATGATCCCTGGGCTCTTCGAGTTTCAGGAGGTTCATAGTCACCAGATGTGGAGGAATTGCAAGGAAGGGTTTCAGAGGGAGAATATTAGGGTTTCACTTTAGGGCATGTTAACTCTCAGAAACTTAGTTCTGCCCAGGAGTTTGGAGTTCAGAAGCCAGCCCTAAACGAGTGGGAGAACAGCCGGTGTATAGACGATACTTTCTTTTGAAGAGGATGAATGTTTCATTTGTTTCCACTGTGCTGCAAAGCTGCTGCTTCTTTTTGTAAAAGTAGCAGCAGCAGCAGCCAGTGCAGCGCATGGTAAAGTTAAGGAAGACTGCCCTTCGTCTGACGCTGTGTAACACACACTTTCTGTGTTCCCAGGGCTTTCCAATTAACCAAAGTCCTGAAGTATGGAACTTTTATAACCACCCTTCAACCCCAGTAGAATGCCGGCTATTTTACGTTCACTTGACACAAGCTAGCATCAGTTGGGAAGAGGGAACATCAACTGACAAAATTCCCCACCCCCCAGATTGTCCTGTGGGGAATTTTCATGACTGATAATTGATGTGGGAGGGCTCAGCTTATTTTGGGGCAGTGCCACTTCTGGACTGGTGGTCCTGGGTGCTATAAGAAAGCAGGCTGAGCAAATCATGAGGAGCAAGCCCATAAGCAGCTCCCCTCCATGGCCTCTGCATCAGTTCCTGCTTTCAGGTCCCTGCCCTGACTTCTTTAGTGATAGACTGTAATATGGAAATATAAGTGAAATAAACCCTGTCCTACGAAAGTTGTTTATGGTCATAGTGTTTTGTCACAGCAGTCGAAATTCTAGCCAAGAGAGGTAGGGGCTCACCATGTATCTTGGCTGGCCTGGTACTTGCTATGTAGCCTAGGTTGGTCTCGAACTCACAGAGATCTGCCTGCTGAGTGTTAGAATTAAAGGTTGGTGCACCACTACACCCGGCTTCATAACCATTATTTAATATAGATAATCTCATGAATTCTAAACCCCAGATTTTATCCCCTAGTCTAAATACGTAGGCTAGGGTATTATAAAAAGATGCAGTGCACATTGTGTTTATCTGCACACATTAGAAAGTTGGGTTCTTTAATAGCACTGTTGAGAATAGTTTCTTTTCCATCGTTTTTGCTACAAACTATTTCAAGTCTTTTATACAGCACTAATTTAAGACAATCGTGTTGAGGCCAATGTCACACTGTTTTATTTGTTCTCTCTCTCTCTCTCTCTCTCTCTCTCTCTGTGTGTGTGTGTGTGTGTGTGTGTGTGTGTGTGCGTGCCATGCTCACTCCTTAGTGGGTTTCACATATTTCTCACACATTTCGTCACTCATTAGTTCATTCAGTTCTGAAGGATTGCTCAGTGTCACGATCACCTAGACATCTGCATAAGAGGATCGGTTCGTTGATGAGCTCGGGTTTTCTGCAGAGTGCCTCATTGACTTCAGTTGCCTCTCCTACAGGATTGTAGAGTTCACTGCGGCCTTCACACTCTTTAAAGCATTGCAGTTCATCTTGCTTTAAATTTTGGCCTATCTTCAGGTAGACCTCAGCAATCAGAATCCCCCAAAGCTTCCTGTGCACAGTTGCTGATTCCCACAGTTCCATGTCCCATTCTCTGTTGCTATCCATTCACATTGTCAGTTTACACACCACCAGCAGAATGGGTCCCAAGAGCACCGCATGCCACTTTCAGCACCATGACCCAGGATCACATTGTTGCACCTTTGCCACCAGGCAAGGGCTAGATTTTATGCATACATGCATGCACACATGTGTTTAAGGAGGAGGAATGGGAACTAGGGTAGAAAAATAGAATAAAAATCATGAGAGTATGCAGACATGGAGGCCAGGTAAAGAAGTCTTTCAAGTTGGCTGTGTGAACCATGTCAAATGCGGCTGGTAGATTAGTTAAGATAAAGAACAAAACGAGAGCTTTGTTTAGCTTGGGAGGCCATTGGTGGCCTAGCCAGAGCAGTTTGTAGCTAGGCAGAGCCCTTGTCTGTGGTCTCTAAGGAGGAAGGTAAAGTAAATCTGAATGCTGTAACTTAGGTTACCTATATCCTCAGAGTTTAGAGCCAGCCAATGGGAGAGCTGCTGCTTCTCCAGCCAAGGTGACTCTCATTCCTTCCCACTTACACAGCATATTTTACTGATCTTCTGATTTACTGAGACATTTTAACCTCTACCAGGGTTGTTTTTCTGCGCAATTTAGTTTATATGTGGTAAAGTTTTAGGGCTCAATTTAGAGTTTGAGGATACTAGGAGAGAAATAGTAGAAATGATTGGAGATGCAGAGAAGGTGAGAGGCAAGGGAAGAAAACAAGTTCCTTCTACTAAGTGGAATCTATTTCTTCTGGAGAGTAAGAGCTGGCAGGCATGTTCTGCTTTTGGCAAATCAGTAACTACTACAGTTGTTGCCGACGGGTGATGGATGGAGTATCAATGAGATGCTTGGACAATTAATGGCAGCCCAGACTTTTAAAACAGGATTATTGTGCTTCAAAATCTGTGAATGCCTTTTAAAATTGTGGTTTATTTCTGAGAGGATAGCCACGCAGGTCTTCAAAATGCCTCACTCATGCATTTAGGGCTGTTTCAGTAATAAGAAATGAGTGTGTTGCGTGTTACCATCTGCTCATTCCACACACTCTTGAGTACTGGAACTTCTTTCACCATAGCAACCCCCAAAGTGTCATGTTCATCAACAGTATTGTTCCTGCCATCCAAATAGGAAAGGACGGTCTTGTCAGCTGTGTGCTGTGGGAAGAAGGTGTCCCTCACAGCTCCCATATTCCGGAAGTGCTTTTTTAGGGAAGCAGCTGAGTACTGGGATGCTTCTCTGTGTTTCCTGACCTAGCTCTCTCTTCACTTGTAACATGAGGGGGCTTGCTTGTTGGGGTTTCTGTCCCGCCCAGTACCCCACAACTGGCAAGCCCCAAAGAAAATTACACACAGGTCTACATAACTTATAAACTGATTGGCCCATTAGCTCGGGTTACTTATTAGCTCTTATCACGTATATTAACCCATTATTCTGATCTACGTTAGCCATGTGGCTCAGTACCTTTCACAGCAGGGCAGATCACATGTTGCTTCTTCCAAGTCTGGGCAGGAGTGGGAGGAATGGGCTCCCTCCTTCCTAGCATTCTCCTGTTCTTATCACCCCTGCTTCTACTTCCTGTCTGGTTGACCCACCTATACTTCCTGCCTGGCCAATCAGCATTTAATTAAAACATGATTGACAGAATACAGACAATTATCCCGCACCATTCACTGTCTGCCTCAGGTTTTCCAAGTCTTTAATAAATTGGTAGGAAGGGCACAGGCATAAGGAAAACTCGTTTTCTTCTAGTTTTTTTTCTTTGTTTTGTTTTCTTAAGGTAGTCTCACTGTGTAGCTTTGGCAATCTTGGAAATCACTGTGATGACCAGGCTGGCATGTGCCACCACGTCTGGCTCAAAAATTCGTAATTTTGGTGGTCACTTTGTTGATGATACCATACAGTGATCTTGACTTGGACACGCTCTTTTGACAAATAATGTAGGAATGCCCTCTGCAGATCCAAGTACACCTTTGCAGACTTCTTGTTTTCACTATTGCTCTGGCAAGTACATTTAGCTCTGAGGAGTTTAGTCCCTGCTTTCTGTATTCCGCCTTAGTTCACACATGTGCACTCTCATGGGGGAATTTGAGTCTTTGTTTGTGAGTAACAGGAGGCCCATCTGGTGCACAAAAAGTACCCAGACCGAGAAGATATCGACGCCTTTGTGGAAATGCCCATTTTCCTAAGATAGAAATGCATCTTGTTTTGCATTTGAAAGTTACAGCAAAAAGGGTTGGAAGGATGAGCATTGGCTGCTCTTATACTGGTATATTATTTGTATTTTAATAAGTCAAGCTTGCCTGAAGGTCAGTGCAAAGCAGGTACACTAGTCAGCCACACAGGCCAGGCAGTGGTGGCACACACCTTTAATCCCAGTAGCCACACTAGTTAGCCAGAGAGGCCGGGCAGTGGTGGTGTACACCTTTAATCCCAGCACTAGAGAGGAGTATGAAATGGGAGGAGACAGGTCTCAGTTCAGTCTCAATCTGAGGATTCGTGGAGGCACGATTGTCCATTTTTGGTCTGAGGTAGAGGTAAGAGCCAGTGACTGGCTGTTTTGCTTTTCTGATTTTCAGGTTGAACCCCAATATCCATCTCTGGCTTTTCATTATTCTTGCTACATGCTCTTTCGGAGGTTCTGAGTAAAATTCCCAGCAACCATATGGTGACTCACAACCATCTAGAATGAGAGCTGGTGACCTCTTCTGGCATGCAGGCATTCTTGCAGTCAGAACACTGTCTACACAATAAAAAATGTTACAACAATAGTATAGAGAAATTAGCATTCTTTTTTTGTTTGTTTGTTTTTTGAGACGGGGTTTCTTGTGTAGCCTGTCCTGGAACTCATGCTGTAGAGCAGGCTGGCCTTGAACTCACCAAAGAACTGCCTGCTTCTGCCTCCTTAGTTTTGGAATAAAAGGTACGTGCTACCACCACCTGGCTGAAATTGGCATTCTTATACCTGATTTAAAAAGTATGTGTATGTGTCTTTTACTTGCGTGTATGTTTGTGCACCTTGGTGCTGAGGATCAGAAGAACAGGCTGGCCTCGAACTCACAGAGATCCACCTGCCTCTGCCTCCCGAGTACTGGGATTAAAGGCATGCGCCACCACCGCCTGGTGATGCTTCTTTTTCTTGAGGGCTGTCCTCTTGGTTTGCAGCTTCACTTTGTTCTTAAAGTGAGGGAGAGGGAGCAGAAGCACTGCTGTGTCTTCTTCTCAGTAACATGGTCACATGAGACATTTCCTATGACCTCACAAAACATATCTTTCTTATAGATCTTGTCTTTGCAGTCACTGGTGACAGGGGCTTCCACATAAGATTTTGGAAGGACATGTACTTTGAGTTCACTACAAGCAAATACACTGCATAAAACCTGAGTGTTTTATGTACTAATTTGTAAAAATATGAAAGACATTTTATAGACAAATTATTGATGTAATTTAAATATGGACTATATTGCTGGTGCTGTGTGATAATGGTAACCGATGGCGGTATTGTGATTACCCTGAAGAAGAAAACTCTTATGTTGGAGGAGGCTGCTTGTTGGTTCCCTGCTGCTCAGCTCTGAAATAATCACACAGAAACTGTATTAATTAAATCACTGCTTGGCCCATTAGCTCTAGCTTCTTATTGGCTAACCCTTACATATTAATTTAACCCATTTCTATTAATCTGCATATCACCAGATGGCTGTGGCGTGCCGGGAAAAGTTCCTTCTGGTTCTGGTGGGGCTATGCGGCTTCTCTCTGACTCTGCCTGCCCTTCTTTCTCCCAGCATTCAGTTTCTGTTTCCCCGCCTACCTCTATTCTACCCTATCAGGCCAAGCCAGTTTTCTTTATGCATTAATGGTGATCACAGCATACAGAGGGGGAAATCCCACACTCTTATTTATTAAGTTCTGTATTTAAAAATATTTAGGGTGAATTTTCATGATACATATATGTTACTATCTAATATTTAAACATTATTTCCATGAATGAAATTCTCATGGCTGAATTTTTGACTCCATTTTCACATTTTTACATCCCGGGATGAACAACGGTCACCTCTGTTGGAAAGGGCTTCCTGAGCAGTTCTAAAGAGCACTATGTTTGAGTCCCTCTTTTTCACAGAAGTAGGGACAGCAGCCTTAGAGAATACTTTAAGACAAACATACTTGGATCTAAAATAACAGACAGGGTCAATCCTGCTTCCAGAGCCCAGAGCCATCTTCCCTTGAAACTCAAACAGCACGTGACAGTTTGACAAAGCAATGTACATTACATTTCCAGACCCTTACACTTGTACAAGTGCCTTCTCCACTGAACCATCGCCCCCGCTCTGTATTTTCTGTTTATAGAAGCATCTAGAATTGAATTGTTTCTATTTATAAGATAATGCCATAGTTTGAAATATTTCCCCTGAAAGTACTAGTTAGAAAATGTTAGTATACATACATGCTTTGGAGAGTTAGTAACATAGTTTCTTCAAGCATTCCTATTAAACTTAATAAACTAACAGATTATTTTACCCATTAGTGTAATAGTTTTGCTTTTGGCCTTTTCATGAATATACAATTCTTTTGGTTTCCATGGATCCTGAGGCTTGGTTCATTTTGATTTGCTATAAAAATCTTTGGGAATATAATTCCTTTCAAGCAATAGATAGTAATGTTAGCTATGTAGAGGATAGCGTATTAACAGTTAAATTGACTAGTTGAATGTTGGTGATTGATTGAAGAACAACACACCCTAAATTTATATGGCTTCTTTTTCCATTTAAGATAATTCCCAGGTATAGCATTTTGTGTCTTGGCTCATCTGTTCAGATTAGATTCTTGTGGTCTGATGAGTACATCTATTCCCAATCTTGTGATCTGATGATTCAAGCCAGTTAAATCTGGGCTAATTTGCTCATTTCACTTTTTTTTTTTTCTGAGACAGGGTTTCTCTGTGAACCAGTCCTGGCTATTCTGAAACTTATTCTGTAGACCAGATTGGCCTCGACCTTACAGAGATCCACCTGCCTCTGCCTCCCAAGTGCTGGGTGGTGTACCACCACCACTTGGCTCATTTCACATTGTTAATCAGTTATATAGCCATAGGTATATCCATAGAAGTATTTCATATGATTTAGTGCTGTAAGCCACATTGTCCTTTAGTTTATGTTTTTGCATTAGTACTTCTGGTGACTTTTCTAAAGTTTCACTTTATTTTATTAGATTTTTAAGGGCTTAGAAAAGTAATGTTATGAGGTACTTACTACGAGTGAGTCTGTAGACCTAGGTCTGTTTTCATTGCCTCTAACGTAGGTTCCATGTTGAGTGGGTCCTGGAGTATCTAGAGGAAAGGTGTTCTTCCAGAGATCCTCAGATGGGTTCAATGCCTCGAGCTTGTTTGTTTGCTTGGGAGAAATCTTCTTTGGTGATATGATTTAAAGTACACGTTGCCACCATGGAAAAATGAACTCCTTCCAAATACTCTTTTCCAGAAAGTCCTTCTTGAGAATGCCATGCTTCCAGGAACACAGTGTTCTGAATTTATTACAACCAGTTTGTAGTTTAGTTTTCTTTGCTAGTATCTGATAAGAATATGGAAATAATGGTAAGTGATAGCTTGTGAAACTGATATGGCACAAGCAGACTTTATTAATAAGTGTCTTTTGAGTTTTTCTTTAAATGTATATCTTTTTGTAACAAGAAAAATGTTTTGGAGAAACAAATTGGTACTTCTACTTTGCAGTAAAAAAATAAAAAAAACATAGGTTGTTTATTGTAGACATTTTAATATCCCTCACACCTTTTTACTTTCCTCATTTTCTTTTTAGATAATTTCTGTTGGTTGATAATCTGTTAGGCTATCGGTGACTCCCTAGGTCTCCAGAGTTCTCTTTAGTCTAGACTCTCTGAACTCCTATTTATTTAGGTCTTTGACTACACAATTATAAGTATTTACCAAGTACTTTTTAATTTTGTTATATGAAACACTGATTTCTTATGTTCATGATTTCCTGCAAAAGATATACACTGTTTACTTATCATTTCTAATTTAAACCTCCGCATCAGAAACAGACTTTGATTGGAATGCAGTGGGTTAAAGGTAATTATTTTTCCTCTGGGTTTCATCGCAACGAAGAACCTATTTGACCTTCGGAGTAAATGTGGTTAAGTGAGTTTCCCATTAAGCACATTCATTCAGTGTTTAGCACACAGTGAAATAGACCTTTCTGTTTGTTTGCTTTGGGAGGGAATTATTATTTTGCACTACTTTGGAAATGTACTGAGGTTTGAGACCTCACTTACTCACAGTGGAAGAGAGTAAGGAAGACCTAGATTCTGGAGTCAGCTGCTCTGGGGTCAGTTGCTGCTTCAGGACTGCCTCAGTTTCTGTGCTGAGAGAGTACTTAACTTATGGAATGCCAGGAATGACTGAGATTAAATAAATGTGTTTACACAACACAATGCTTAGAAGGAGTCTCAGACATTTGGAAGTTCTTTACAGTCTTTGTCCACAGTCTTTTGTGTACTCCATTTTCTTTTCTTTTTTTCTTTCTTTTTTTGTTTTTGAAGACAGGGTTTCTTTGTATAGTCCTGGCTGTCCTGGACCTCGTTCTGTAGACCAGGCTGGTCTTGACTCAGGGATCCTCCTGCCTCTGCCTCCAAAGTGCTGGGATTAAAGGTGTGCACTGTCATCAGGAGGTGGCATATACTGCATTTTCTGAGTACAATTTTGTAATGATTGTTTTACTCGTGGAAGATAACTTGGGACCAGACAGTCCAGATTTGGATTCGAGCATCATGGCTTGCTAGTTCTCTGCCTAGGCTGGCAATGCTTAAGCCTAGTTTTCTTGTTTTCTAACCTGAGAAGACTGTTTTAGATCTTGAACGAAAATTGTGGGAGGGTGAGTGGAGGGAGTGGGAGGGGACTGGGAGGAGCAGAGGGAGTGGGAATTTGGATTGTTATTTTTTTATTTAAAAATTATTAAATAAAAAGTTTTATAAAAATGTGCACTTAAAGTTGCTTTGCACACTCATGATAAATAAATGTGTATTAAAATTATTAGTCTTTCATTAGTAAAATGAAAAATTGTGAATGCCTCCAGTAAATACTTTTGCCTATTTTTAAAACTCTTAATTTGGGAGTGATTATGATAAGTTAGCCATTTTTAAATAAGAAGATTTTAAGTGGTTAAAATTTGATATTTGGAAAATATAATTTTCAATTTATGCAAGTTGACTTTATAATAAAGGAATATAATGTGTTTGAGAGAGAATATGATATCTGACATTATTCTAATTACATTTTCAGGTTTGAAAACGCAATGGCAGGAAACAGTCTAGTTTTGCCCATTGTCCTTTGGGGCCGCAAAGCCCCTACCCATTGCATTTCATCAATACTGCTAACGGATGACGGGGGCACAATTGTAACTGGATGCCACGATGGACAGATCTGTCTCTGGGACCTTTCAGTAGACCTGGAAGTGAGTATTTGAATGTTTGCTATATACCGAAATATGTCAGAAATTCCTGCCACATTGCGCAGGTCCTTATTCTCCTGCACTTTACAGTGTTCTGGGCATTATTTTTTCAATCTGTGTCTTTATATTGATATTGAGTACTTAACATGATTACTAATTGAAAGGTTAACTTTAAAAAAATTATTTACTCATGTGTATATGTGTGACTTTCTGTGTGTATGTGCACGTGCTGTTAATATTCACAGAGATCAGAAACTGAAGTTACAGGCATTTAGTTGTGAGCCAATCTCTGGTCATCTGAAAGAATGGCATGTGCTTTTTATCACTGCCCCATCTCTCCAGCCCCATGTTTAATTTTTAATTTGCTATTTATAGCAGCGTTTTTTTTTTTCCTTTCTAGGTTAATCCCCGAGCACTGTTATTTGGTCACACAGCATCGATCACTTGTTTATCAAAAGCTTCTGCTTCTGGGGACAAACAGTACACTGTGAGCGCATCTGCAAATGGGTAAGTCGTTTTCTGGGTCAGAGTTCTCTGTGTAGCCCTGGCTGTCCTGTTGCTCTCCCAGTACATTAAGCTGGCCTTGAACTCACAGATCTGCCTGCCTCTGTCCCCCAAGTGTTGGGATTAAAGGTGTGCACCACCACCATCCCACAATATTTTGTTTTTTATTTTCAGATGTTTGGTCAGGCTTTTCCTTTCCCCCCTAAATTTTCTATGTCTTTAAAAAA
Source organism: Microtus oregoni (assembly GCF_018167655.1). Classification (NCBI taxonomy): domain Eukaryota; kingdom Metazoa; phylum Chordata; class Mammalia; order Rodentia; family Cricetidae; genus Microtus; species Microtus oregoni. The sequence goes on along the minus strand of NW_024543976.1, from coordinate 1,625,933 downwards.
TGTAGATTTTGGGGCTGGAGAGATGGCTCAGTGGTTAAGAGCACTGTCTGCTCTTCCAGAGGTCCTGAGTTCAATTCCCAGCAACCACATGGTGGTTTATAACCATCTGTACTGAGATCTGGCGCCCTCCTCTGGCGTGCGGGCATACATGGAGGCAGAATGTTGTATACATAATAAATAAATAAATCTTTAAAAAAATGTAGATTTTGGCTGAGTATGGTAGTGTACACTTTTAATCCCATCATTTAGGTCACAGGGTCAGGTAGATCTCTATGAGTATACAACCAACCTGGTTTACAAAGAAAACTCCAGGCTTGCCAGGGCTACTTAATGAGATCCCGTCCCAATAAAAGGATGTATTATGTATTTGACACTTACAAATTGTGTTTATAAGGGCAGCGTTAAATAGCACTTACTGCTCTTCCTGAGGACCTGGATTTAGTTCTCAGAATCCATGTCAGGAGACTCACAATCTTTAAATTCTGCTCGAGGGGATCCTCTTGCCTCTACGGGCACCCACATGCATATGGCACACCACACATAAACATATAGGTAAAAAATAAACATTAAAGTCATGTTTATAGATTGCCATGTGACTTTTCTGTTTTTGTACTTTATAACTTGCACCAGTTTAGGGAGAGTTTTTTTTCTATTGCAATATTTTCTTGCACTGTCTAAAACTGAAGGAGGGTGTTTGAATTATAGGGTTTTGTTTTGTTTGTGTTTTTGTTTTTTCAAGACAGGATTTCTCCACATAGCCCTGGCTGTCTTGGAACTGCCTCTGCCTCCTGAGTGCTGGGATTAAAGGCATGTGCTGCCACGCCTGGCTTGATTTATAGTTCAAGGATATCTATTTTTCCACAACTGGTTTTCTGTAATACTTTATTGCTTTTCTTTGCTTTTTGAGGAATTCAGAATATGATGAAAGTAAAAGCACACAGTAGTTTGCATGGCATTACTGAATCAGCAGGCATCTTTGGGGCTTTTAAAAACTCGGTGATGCCAGGCTGTCACAGGAGGAAGGCGGAGCTCTGCCAAGTCTTTGCCCTTGTCATGCCGCTGAAGCTCGTTCTGCCCTGTCTCAGAACGGCCCCTGTGGTGGAGAGGCATGCCACTGAACAGTGTCTGTGGGGCCCAGAGGGGAATAACTGTAAAAAACATTTTTGGGTTTTTTGAAACAAGTTGGAGAACTGTAGAAATTTATATAATTTTTGGGTTGGAATTTATCTTTTGGAACAGGAAGAAATAACAACAAGTAAAATGTAGTACTTTTGTTGTCGATTAAAGGATAATTTTCAATTAAAATTTGTTGTCAATTAAAGGAATACTTGGTTTAATGAGAATGTTGATAGAAAATTGTTTTAGCAAGGCGTGGTGGTGTATGCCTGGCATACCTGTAAGCACTACAGGAGGAGAGGCAGGAGGATTGCTGCAAGATAGAAACCAGCATGACCTCTACTACATAGTAAATTCCAGGCCAACTAGGGCTACGTAGTAAGATTCTGTCTCAAAAACCAACCACCAAACATCACAAATATTTTTTATATCATTTGAGATGTAGCAATGATATCAAAATGAAAAACTCCAGTAAGTATCATTACATTTTATTAATATTTTATGTTAAATATACCTTATTTCTTTAAAAGTCAAGGCATATCAGTATGTCCAATTTTCAGTTTCTTTTTTGGTATTCGTGGAATAAAACTAACATGAATAAGAGCTGTAGAGGTGTGCTGACGTTTGGGTTTCTGTTGACGTTAGCCGATTGGTGTTCTGCAATGCTGCAAGTGCACGGTGCACTGATAACACAGGAGGGCAGTTTAGATACCGCTATCTCTTCCATTGTGTGGCGCTCGAAGGCTGGCTCTGCTTCCTTATCCTTGCTTTGAGCTTCACGAGGGAACAACTGCTAGCTGAAGCAGCCACTATCAGGAACCACTGTGAAGGAGTTGGAACATTCTAGAGAGCCTCACAGGTCTGCCCAGAACTACTCACAAGTCTCTAGCAACCAGTGAGGAGCTAGAAATATATTTCTACTATAAAAAGGATAGAGACACAGGTGGGGTGTTGACAGATTGGAAATGGGATTAGATAGTGAGCGAGAGGAATGGAAAATTTGATCAATAGCAATAATGAATATTAGCTACTTTCCTTCCTGTAATATATTAGTTTCAATGGAAGCTTAACTCTAGGCCACTGTACTTTTCTATATTAGATTCCGAGTGAGCAATCGTTTTGTTTTCTAGAGAGATGTGCCTCTGGGACGTGAATGACGGCAGATGTATTGAATTTACAAAGTTAGCCTGCACCCACACCGGCATACAGGTTTGTATCGATTTCTTTGGCTGAGTCAACACTGTTTATCACAAGTACATCATTAAAACACGGTTTAGAGCATTCAGCTTGTATTTTTATATGAAAAATCTTGGAGAGAGGAAATATGAGAAATTTATAATGGTAAGTACTCCTCAGAAGATGGGAGAGATGCGAAGAGGCTTGGCATGGACGAGACCAATGGAGAAGGATGAGACCAGCCAGTTATCACTGCTGCCTCTGTGGTTTGGGCTCTCCTGGTTACTCAAGGGAGAGCTTGTATAAGACAGCTGTCCAGTGGAAGTTCCTCAGTCAAACTACCTTGAAAGAGACCAGGTTTCTTTTGGCTCATTGTTTTAAGAGTTTCCAGTCCACGATGCAGGTTGCTGTGGCAGGATGCTGGTGGCAGTAATGGGGAGTGAGTGGTGGAACAGAACTACTTACCTCATGGCCACAAGCAGAAGAAGGGGAAGAGCCTGGCATTCTGCAGTACTTTTTAGAGGTGTATCAATGGTGAAAAGACACCCCGCTAGGTGAAAAGTTTTTCCAGCAGTAACCTTTAGCACATGGACCCTCAGGGAAACCCTGATGGCAGATTTCTATGAGTTCAAAGCCAGCCTGATTTACCTAGTGAGAGTTGAAGGCTAGCCAGGGTAATATAATGAGTGAGACCCTGTCTAAAAGAATCCCCCAAGTCTCCCTAAGGCAACAGCAACAAAGTAGTACTGTAACTTGTCAACAAGACTTTCCATACTAATATGGCTCTGACAGTCAATGATAAATGTTTATAGGGAGGAGATGATTGACTGATTTTCTGCCTATCTCTTACCTCAGTGGCAAGAACCTATATATTTTTTTCATCAGTGTTTTTAGGTCATATGTTTTTTATTTGAAAATCATATTGGGCTGGGGAGATAGTGTAGTCAGTAAAATTCTTTTTGGCCTCAAATTCACAAATATCTGCCTCTACCTCCCGAGTGCTGGGATTAAAGGCCTGCACCACCACTGCCCGGCTAGTCAGTAAAATTCTTGTGAGGACCTGGGTTTGAGCCCTTGAACTTTTATAAAAAGGTGGGTGTGGTGGTACATGCTTGCTGTTCCAGTTCTGGGGTGTGGAGCCTGGTGGAGCCTTGGGACTCATTGGCCAGCCAGCGTACCCTACTCTGAGCTTCAGGCGAGTGAGAAATCTAGTCTTGTACAAGATCTTCTGTGTTTAGATTAACAGTCATATATAATAGAAGATGCCTTTTGACTGATTCATGAGGATTATGGCAGTTTATTCTGTACTCCCTACTCAGATCCAGAAAAGGGCTATTTTTTGTTAGTATTGAGACAGGACCTCTCTACATAGCCCTGACTTTTCTGGAATTCACTATGTAGACCAGTTGGCCGCAAACTTACAGGCAAACTGCCTTTGCCTCTCAAGTACTGGCATTAAAGGTGTGTGGCATTACATTGGCAAGGACTGTTTTTATGTATACAGAGATAACCCTTGCTGACATTTGCAATTTCTGAACTTACTGTAATTACAGGAAATATTGCTAAGTGATTATTATAACATTTCATTTTAATATATTTTGAGAATTTCATACATGAGTTTAATCCATTTTCATCATACTTCTCCACTCCCAAGTTCTCTTGTGTTCCCTTCCCCACCCACCTCTTAAATTCTTGTTCCGTAATTATTATTGTTTCTACCGAATCCAGTTAGTGTTGCCTATATGTGCATGGGCATAGGGCTGACTACTTGGGCCTTGACAGCCTGTCAGAGGCCTAGTCACTGGAGAAAACTAGCTCACCCTTCCTCCGTACCTCCCCATCAGTTGGTGTGGGGCCCTGTGAATCCTTCATCCACTCATGCTGGAATGTTGGATGGTATGGCCTTATGCAGGTTCTGTACAGGCAACCACAGCTGCTGAGCGTTCATGAACACAACGTCTATATCATGTCCAGGGAATACTAGAGACATTTTTTTTAATGCTCAAAAAACTTCAGCATGTAATTTTAGACACCCTCCTTCCCAATATCAAAGTGTCTTAAATACTAAATTAGTATTCAGAAAATTGTTTGGGAATATAACATTGCATAAAGGGTGGAGGTCCTTTGCCAGGCAATTCTAATGAAATATTCCTGCTGTCAGGAACGTTCTCTTCTCTGGCAATGTTCTCTGAACTCTCTTTCTACATGACATCCCCCCAATCCTGTATACACAAGTGTCAAGTGGTCCAGGAACCTTCCTTTGTGTACTTCATTTGTTTTTGATCAACCTAGGAGCTGGAGGCACTCCCTTGTGATGTCTGCCTGTTACTAGCCTCTGACTTCACCTTTAGAGTTGTGGTTTAACCTTCACACTTAGTTAAGCTGTCTTTGCTAATGTTTATGCATTGAAAAGTTGTACTCTTTCTTGTACAGGTATTGAATAATTAAGTAAAAAGCACCACTTCCCCGATTGTATGAGGGGGAGGACGGGCTTGATCCTGGTACTGTGGTGGCAGAGACAGGTAGATCTCTGTGAATATGACACCGTGTCAGATGTTGTACGTCCAGAGTTCCAGGCCAGCCAGAACTACACTGTGTTCTGACCCCATATCAAAAACAAAACAAACAGCCTGGCGGTGGTGGTGCACACCTTTAATCCCAGCACTCGGGAGGCAGAGGCAGGTGGATCTCTTGTGAGTTTGAGGCCAGCCTGGTCTACAAGAGCTAGTTCCAGGACAGGCTCCAAAGCTACAGGGAAATCCTGTCTTGAAAACAAAACAAACAAACAAACACAACCAACCAAATAAAAAATCCCAACCAAACAAAGCCAAAGCATGAAACCAAAAATGAGCCACATACATCCCCATGAAAATTATAAAAGTTGCTTTGAATGCTAGAGATGAAGATAAGAAAATGATTTTTTTATTTTTGCCTCATGAGAGTTCAAAAGTGAGTATGTGACATGAAGAAAGGAATATTTTTCTTAAATATTGGAGAGGATTAGTATAATCTGACATGGATGTACCCATATAAAATTCCTAAAATAATTTAGTGTTTAGGGGAATATCATGTTTAATGAGTGCATGTTGATCAAGTAGCCGATAAAGCAGTACATCAACAAATAATATTTTTTAAAATTTGAGTCTAGTTCTATCAATTCACTGTTGGAAATCAGCAAGAAGGAAGGCTTTTATGCCATGGACATTACCCTGAAATCCTCGTTGTGGATGCTACCAGCCTTGAGGTGCTGTATTCTTTGGTATCAAAGATATCGCCAGACTGGATTAGCTCCATGAGCCTTATCCGCCCTCAGCGGACACAAGGTCAGTGTACTATGCCCTTTGGCAGCTCAACTACTGTCTACTTTACTGTGAAGTTCTACAGATTGTCAAAGTTAACAGTTTTGGTTATATTCTTGTGTTCAAGAGATACACGTTCCAATAATTTGTGAACTAGCCCACAAAGTAGTTTCAGCTGGATTAGTATTTATGCTCACCAGCATTAGAGTATCTTCACTCTGTGATGGATCCCTAGACTCTGGGATGCTGTAGCTTGTATGGATGGTCTTCTTAAGTGAGGGTGAGTTTGCATGGTCAGGAGTATGGTGGTGATGAGACCCGTAGCTGCATGTGTGTTTGTCTGCATTCTGGCTTTGTCTCTTGCCGAGAGGTACCATTTCTCATGTAAGAGGATGAAAAGAGAGGAGATAAAATTTGATGAGTTGCTGTAACTGTGTGGTTATACTCAGTAAATATTAATGAGGAAAAGCATTTTTTTTCCCAAAAGACAACAATAATATCAACACTGAGCACAGAGGATTATGCTTCCTACTTGTTTAAGTTTGTGGGAGCAGGCTGTTTAAAGCTAGAAGGGAGCATGCTGTGATTAATGTGGGCTTCTTCCTGTTTTAGAGGACACTGTGGTAGCGCTCTCTGTGACAGGCATCCTGAAGGTGTGGATTGTCACCTCTGAAACTGGTGGCATGCAGGTGAGATGGACAGTGATTTCTTTCTTACTGTATAATTTAAACCTTTAGTAACCAGGTATTCCTAAACTTAGTTTTTTTTTTAAAGGAAAAAGTGTTTCAATTGAAATAATAGAAACATATCATCCAGAATATGAAGTAGAGAAATATAATAGGTGTTTTCCTCCTGCTTTTGTTTAAATTAAAAGTTAGAAGGTAGCTTTCTTGAATGAAATAAGTAAACCACTCATTTTAGTTACTCTTGCACCCCCACCCCCGACAAATTAGTGACAGAATAGCCAACATAAGCCCTCTGAGGGAAGAAGGACCTACTTTAGTTTACGGTTTCAGAGACTTCGGTGGAGTCCTTGGCATGACTGGCCAATAATGAGCGTCATCACTGCACGAGTGTGCGGGGGGGGGGGGGGGGGACCCTGTGCACCTCATGGCAGCTGGGAGAGAGTAAGGAAGGGACTTGGGGTCAGGTATATTTCCAAAGGCATGCCTGCAGTGACCAACTTTGTAACCATGCACATCACCTAAAGTATCCAAAGCCTTCAAGTATGTCAGCACAGGGTGGGCAGTAGGGTTTAACATTGAGCCTGTAGAGACATTTCATGTTCAAACACCAACACCAGGCCGGGCGATGGTGGCGCACACCTTGAATCCCAGCACTCGGGAGGCAGAGGCAGGCGGATCTCTGTGAGTTCGAGACCAGCCTGGTCTACAGAGCTAGTTTCAGACAGGCTCTAAAGCCACAGAGAAAACCTGTCTCGAAAAACAAAAAAAATAACAACAACAACAACAACAAAAAAACAAAGCAAAAAAAAACACCAACACCGTCAAAAAAGCATATACATCTATCTGTTAGTCTTATTTCATGGTACTGTGGCCTAGATCAATTTTCTGACAATACTGGTACCATTCACTTCAGCTAGGGAAATATTAGCTTTTGATCTTGGAGAAAACTGGGGGAGGAATTGATCATTTTTGTTTTTTCTTATTCAAGTATATACAACCATAGGATTGCTGCAGAATCCCATCCTCTGCCATTTCCTGTAAAGATGTTTTCTGACTCACCATCAGAGCTTAAATATTGGTAACTTTGTAGAAAAGACATTTTTGCCTAGCTCTTTTTTTTTTCTTTTTTCTCTGAGACAGGATTCTGTATCCTGGAACTCACTCTGTAGACCAGGTTGGCCTGTAACTCACAGAGATCCGCCTGCCTCTGCCTCCTGAGTGCTGGGATTAAAGGCGTGCGCCACCACTGCGTGGCTGCCAGCTATTTTTAAGAGTACATCTTTGTAGCTTTTACTGCCAGGGCTTTTTCCAAGGATCTAAAATGATAAACGCATCACATGTTACTCTTGTTCCCTGGTGATATCTTTATCATTTTGTGATGACTTTAATTATTTAATACATGTTATTCTTGAGATTTTATGAGTCTTTTTTTTCCAGGATACTGAGCCAATATTTGAGGAGGAATCAAAACCAATTTATTGTCAGAATTGCCAAAGCATCTCCTTCTGTTCATTCACACAGAGGTCACTCTTGGTTGTATGCTCCAAATACTGGCGGGTAAGTTGAGTAGATACATGTGAAGTTGTCCTTTTATCCCTCCTGATGAAGTCTCGTGTACCACATTTTCAAAGATTACCCTAAGGACAGTCATTTGAAACTCCTGTTGGGTTCTGATGTTTTTGGAGGAATTGGGGCTTAATTCCAAGTAGGTTTTTTTTTGTTGTTCTACTCCTGCAATGAATGGTATGAGGACTATGTTTTGTTGGTCTTAATTTCTACTTTTTGTTACTATTTCAGCTATTGGTGGTAATTAGGTCTCTGTAGAATGGACATTTATCTTCACAGTGTGTTACTGAACCTGAATAATACATTTATCACCTGGCTTCTTCAAATTGAAAGTTTAGTGAAACCCTGTCTCGAAAAAAAAAAAATTGAAAGTTTACAGCTAATAATGAGAGGAAGAGGTTTCTTCTACATTGCTTGTCTTTAATAATAGAAAATGAGCCATTGTGCTTTGTTCTGGACTTAGCAATTTTTCAAAGCTTTACATGTATTTTAAAAAATTGTTTATTTTTTGTGATTTTTTTAATAAAATTACATCATCCCCTTCCCTTTCCTCCCTCCAAAGTTTCCCATATATTCCTCCATGCTTTCTTTTAAATTTATGGCCTCCTTTTTCATTAATTTTTGTTATATTTTGTTATATATCTATTCCTAAAGACACAAACACAGCCTGCTCAGTCTGCATAACCTTGCTTGTATGTATATGTCCAGGGCTGACCATGGTATTGGATAGTGAATGGGTATGCCTTTCTCTGGGAAGACCGTTTCTTTCCCAGCTCTCGCACTCCTTAGGTGCCTGTAGTACTTTGAGAAGGGTTGAGGTCATCTGGGCTTTTTTCCATCCATGTTAACATGTCTGTTGTTTTTGTCTTTGGTCAGCTCATGTTTAGCAGTTATGTTGGTGAGACTTTATGATGTAGCTTTTTGCATTTCCAGGAAATACAATCTCAAAGCAAATTCCCCGTTCCTCTGGCTCTCACAGTCTCTCTACCCAGCCCCCTCTGCAATGATCCCCGAGCCTTAGACGAGGGAGTTTTTTTCTAGAGGTTTTCATTTGGACTAGACTCCATAACTGCATTTTGATTGGTAGTGGTTTTCTGTAGTGGTTTCCATTTATTGTAAAGAGAAGTTTCTTTGATGAAGGGTAAGGACAATATTTAGAGTTTAGTTAGGTATTATGCTGGTTTACTATCAGAAAAGTATGCTAGTATTTAAACCTGTCTAACAAATTTCCCCAAAACTTGCATTAAAACAGTAGAAATTATCCTTGCCCGGTTTTGTGGGTGGGCATTCAGGGCCTAACTTAGCTGGGAACTTCCCGTTCAGCGTCTTTCACAGGCTGACATCACTGTGTCCTTTGGGACTTGGATCTCATTTGCAAGTTCAGCTTTGGAGGATGTCTCTCCTACCAGAGCAGCTCCCAGCATGGTAGCAGGCTTCTCACACAGTAAGTGAGCAAGAAAAGGGAATTTAAGACACTCTTAATTTTAGAGTTGAGGGCTCATGCTTTTAGCTGCATTCTAGGGACACAAAATAACCCCTAACAACTGTCTGAAGGGAGGAGGGTGTTAGGTGGGCACATCCAAGAAGCCGCCTACATGGTGGAAACAGTTGCTTTTCCTAACTTAAAAAAGTATTTATTTTTGTCATATGAATGTTTTGGCTGCATGTATATCTGTATACCTACCATGTACATGCATGGTGCTCATGGAGGTCAGAAGGAGGTGCTTTATCACTTAGAACTGGAGTTAACAGATGGTTTTGAACTGTCATGTGGGTGCTGGGAATTGGACTCAGGTCCTCTGAAAGAGCATCCAGTGCATTTTAAAAAATTTTGTGTATTCTTCATGTGTTTGACATCATGCTTCCTGATTCCACCTGTCTTCCCCTCCCCTCCCAATACAATTTAAGAGGAAAAAGGAAGAAGGGGAAAATCTCATCATGGAAGTTTCTGTGTGACACAGTGAGTCATGCAGTAAACCCTTTATCCATACATTTTTACTGCAGGAGTTTATCACAAAGAATCAGTGGTCTGGTTCGAGAACCCCGGTCTCTGCTATACCGTCGATGTTAGGCCCTCACTGGAACTTTTTCTGGTTATCCAGTTGCTGCCCTGTGTCTGGAGATTCTGCAGCCATGGGCTCACAGGACTGACCTGTCCTACCCCCAGCTCTAGCAGATCACATATGGAGTGGATATTGGGGTGGGCAAACACATAAGCCTGGTTCTGGGCCTGGGTGGTTTCAGCCCACCAGCTCTACCCTGTCCTCACCACCATTGTGAGCTCTCCAGCATTGCCCTGGCCAGTTCACCCCTTGCAGTGGTGAGCAAGGGGCAGGGCCACCTTCAGGGTTAGCTATGCTGTGTTGCCCAGGTGAGGTATAGGGGGCCACTTTCCCGAGTGCTGCAGGTGGTGGAGGGCAGGGGCAGTTCTGGCCCTGGACCTCAGAGACAGCTATTCCACCACAGCCAGAGGTCACCCATAGGTGGGACCTGTTGAAGATGACTGCCCTAGATCTCACTGAGAGAATGTCCTCATCTACCGAGTCTTACTGTAAAAGCCTAGGTTTGTTAAATATATTTGCAGAAGTTTTCTTTCAGGTTAAATGCTATTTTATCACATTTAAATTATAACCAACTGGAGTCAATTGAAAAGTGAATTTCTTTTGCTCCTAGGTGTTTGATGCTGGAGACTACTCCCTGCTTTGTTCAGGTCCTAGTGAAAATGGACAGACATGGACTGGAGGGGACTTTGTGTCCGCAGACAAAGTGATCATCTGGACTGAAAATGGGCAGAGTTATATTTATAAACTCCCTGCCAGGTATGAAATATATAGGTTTAGTCAAATGTAAAGAATTCGCAATTTGAGCTGTAACTCTAAAGAATGAATATTTATGTAGTGTAAATATTTAACTTCAGAATGTCTTAAGATCTGTATATAATCCCAATTTAAATTCTAGGCACAAAAAACCAAGTGGTTTTTTTGCATTTATTTATTCACTGTATGCATGTGTGCACATGTGTGTATGCATGTATACTACTGTGCATGTGTGCAGGCCACAGAGAAGTCATGGACATCGGTTCGCTCTTTCCATATGTAGGTTCCCAGGATCAAACTCAGGTTGTCAGGCTTCCCAGCAAACTCTCTTACTTGTGAGATATCTCATGAACCCTCAAAGAATTGTTTTACGTTATTAAGTTAAATTAAGCTTAAAAATACCATTCTTGTCGATTCTAATAAACTCTTATTTATTTTATGTGTGTGTTTATATTTCACATAATTTATTTTATGTGTGTCTGCGAGAGAGAGTGTCTCACTGTGTAGTTTTGACTCATTATGTAGATGAGGCTGTCCTTGAACACAGGTATCTGCCTGTCTCTGCCTCCAAGAGCTGGGACTAAAGGCTGCGCCACCGTGCCTGGCCCTCCTATCAGCATTTTAAGTGGATACCCTCTTTTCCTCTTTCAGTTGTCTTCCTGCTAGTGATTCATTCCGCAGTGATGTGGGGAAAGCAGTTGAAAATTTAATTCCTCCTGTGCAGCATAGTCTCTTGGATCAAAAAGATAAAGAGGTAAAGTTCTTCAGGTATCATTTATAATTGATGGTTATATCGATGGTGTCTAGACATTGGAAAGATTCAATAAAATTTGCAAAAACTTTTGGTATGGTCAATTGTAAACACATTTCAAAAATTTCAGATTTTAAAACTATGTAATATAACTGTTAAATAGTATCTGCCTTTATCTAAGAATACAACTGATCTTATCTTGATTATGTATTGGAATTGGCTTTTTATAAAATTCATATTGACAGTTAAAACACAGTGAAGACAGTTGTTGAAGGGCAAGAATAATTACGTGCTAGTACTTACTAATGCTTTTGTACTAATGCTTTGTCATGCATTGGTTACTCTCTCTCCAAAATCAACTAGTACGTCAAATAACTGGATATTAAAGCTGAAAACTGAATATTTTCTGTATTAAAATAGAAACTGTTTTTAGAAAGCCTTTGTACTGTCTGTTTATATTGGAGCAATGGCTCAGTGATTAAGGTCATTTGTTGCTCTTCCAGAGACCCACAGGGTGGCTCCCAACTGAAACTAACTGTGGTTCTCCGGGAACCAGTACCCCTTCCTGGTCTCTATGGGCAGCAGGCGTGCACGTGGTACACAAATTCAGATGCAGGCAAAAGACTCATAAACATAAAAAAAAGGAAATGCAGTCACACTTATACTGAATTTTCCACTCTGGTCTCTGGGAGTAGTAAGAAAGAAGCTTTGTTTGGGAAGGAAGGTTTTCTATAAGGTTTCTAAGGTTTTGTTCTGGTTCTGGGTTCCATTTTTATCATTCTGAACCTTATGTCCCACACATCAATGGAGATTGTAGGAACGATGAGCTCATCATTTTGAACCTTATGTCCCACCCACCAAAGGCGAATAGAGGATAAGAGAAGGGAATGGATTTTTTCTATGAATATTTTGAATATAGAATTTGTACATCTAGGTGTATTTTAATATCTTGTATAAATTATTTGCTTTCAATTTCTTGAACTCCTACTTGCTACTGTCCAGCTCAGTGAGTCACTTCCAGCTAAACTAAGTGCTAGTGATGTATATGAAAAGCCTACATTAATAAAACAAAATAGTTGCTATGACAAAATACTTCACAAAAGGAAGAAGAGTTCACTTTGTCTTATAATTTGAGGATGCGTCCATCATGATGGGACATCCTAGTGACAGTCATGTAAGGCAGCTGGCTACATTGCTTCTGTGACCAGAAATGTTGGTGCATAGCTTGCCCTCTGCTTTATGCACTCCTGACCCAGCCCATGGGTGCTGACCACACTCAGGATGGGTCTTCTCACTTCAGCTAACCATCTGGAAGATCCTTTACCCATGTGTTCAGAGGCTCCATCTTTCCTGAGTCTAGATCCTGTTGAGTTGATAACCATTAACCATCAAATAAGTTTTCTTCAAGTGTCACCTCTCTACTGTATGCTAGTGTATTTTAAATTGAAATGTGTGTATAATATGGTGAGAGACATTGATTCACTAAAATGTGATATTTGTGGTTATGGCTGCTATAGCAATTCCCTTTAACCATGTAGTTTTTAATTAAAGTTATTAATATTTAAATAAATCTAAATACTTGGCTGTGTTTAATATTACTAGTTTCTAGAGTCTAGTACTTTTTATGATGCAACCAAATACTACAACTAGATTATTTGTTAACTATAATTTTGAAACTGAATTTTATTTATTATAATTTTTATGCTAAAATTCTGTTTGCTAAAATTAGTTATGTAAATGTGGCCAATTAAATGCTACGGACTTTTTATTTTGTAAGATGTGTGGTCTGGAGAAATAGCTTAGCTCTTTAGAGCACTGGCTTCTCTTTAGAGGATCTGGATGTGATTTTTACCACCTGCATGGCATCTCCCAACCATCTGTAACTCTAGTTCCAATGATCTGGTGCCCTTTTCTGGCTTCCACAGGCACCAGGTACTCATATGGTGCACAGAAATGCAATTATTCTTTGTGACGTAGCAGTGGGCAGGAAAGATAGGATTAGTGAATTGTTTTCTTTTAGTGATATATTTTATTTTAATATTTATTATATTTACAATTTTATGCATGAGTACTATATTTGCATCGTTTCCACCTCATGCTTTCCCACCTCCTGCGTCTCCCATGTCCCTTTTCTCCTTCTTATCTTCATGACTTCCTCTTCCTGGATTGTCACTGTTGCATATGTATGCATGTATGAATTCAGTCCACTGAGCTCATGCTGTGTTGCTTTTGTGTAGAACTCTTTGTTTTTGATCAAGAATGACCTAATTTCTAAATTAATTATTTAAAAATAACTAAGTAAATTACCCTGTGGTTGGTAACCAGTTTTTATAAAGTTGAATAAAAGACTATCAAGAGTAGTTTAGAGAAAGGCTATAAATACAGCTTTTCATTCCTTTTCTGTTTATGCTGTACTGCAGGTGACATGAATAGTAATGCCATTAATTTACATGCAAATATATTGAATAATCATTCTGTAAACACTTTCAGAACTGGGATATGGATCAAATAATTGAATACCTTTTTCTGAGCACGTTAATGTCAAAATATTTGATTCTAAATACAACTAAAGAGACTTGATTTTTTTTTTCCCGGCAGTTGGTAATATGTCCTCCTGTTACTCGGTTCTTCTATGGATGCAAGGAATATTTGCATAAACTATTAATTCAGGGCGATTCTTCTGGACGGTTAAATATTTGGAACATTTCAGACATAGCTGAGAAACAGGAAGGTGCTGAAGGTAATAGTAAATCTTGTGCATTAAATACATAATTCTTTCATTATAACATTTTGAATCATAACAAAATTGAAAATATAATTCTCTTCTAAGATTTATATTTGATGAAAGTAACTTTTACATTACCGAATCAGTTAATGTTATGTATTTAATGCTATTTTTATATATATTTTTTTAAATATATATTTATTTTATGTGACACCAAACCTCTACAGGACTAAAAACGACAACTTGTATTAGTTTGCAAGAGGCATTTGACAAACTGAAGCCTTGTCCTGCTGGGATCATAGATCAGCTAAGTGTGATTCCCAACAGCAATGAACCTCTTAAAGTGACTGCGAGCGTCTACATACCAGCTCATGGACGGCTTGTTTGTGGCCGGGAAGACGGAAGCATAATTATTGTGCCTGCCACTCAAACGGCTATAGTGCAGCTGTTGCAAGGGGAACACATGCTCCGAAGAGGTATACTGGGGGTCTAGCTCTGTCCACTGTGCTTTGAGGACATTGTAACCGTGATGTTGAGAATATAAAATCCACTGGTATAGTTGTTAGTCTAGCTGGTAGTTTAATGTATATTTGATGAAATGTTAAATATGACATGGGGAATTAACTACTATAATATGTTATATAACCCAATATAGCAACATTATTTTCATTTGTACTTTTAATTAATATGGTAATTTTATTGAACTATTTTATATTTTTCTTTTGTAATAATTCCTTAGACTATTATGACAATTTGACATGTTTAGCACATTTGGGCATAGACTAGCTCTGTTTTAAGGGCCAGTTAGTCTTGGGTAAGTAGTAGCTACTGAACTTCACAGACTAGTCCTAGAGTATTGGTATGACTCTTCCAGTGTTTATGCTTGCTGGTTGAAGCATTCTGAGACTTTAATCTTCCAATTTTGAATCCCCAACCTCTTTCACAGGTTGGCCCCCTCACAGAACTCTCCGTGGCCATCGGAACAAAGTTACATGTTTGCTGTACCCTCATCAGGTCTCGGCTCGCTATGACCAAAGATACCTGATATCTGGAGGTGTGGATTTTTCCGTCATAATTTGGGACATATTTTCTGGAGAAATGAAACATATCTTCTGTGTTCATGGTGGTGAAATCACGCAACTTCTGGTCCCACCTGAAAACTGTAGTGTAAGTTGCTTTTTCTTAGATGATTTCTCTACAGTAGAGGGGGGTTTTGCTATTAGGCATGTAAATGGAATCCGCAGGGATTTAAAGGAGATACGAGAGTCAACAAAACTCTCAGAACATGTCTCAGTGGCAGTTTGGAGCTTGCTGCGTGAATGAATTGAAAAATTTTGTTTCAGAGCAATTTAAAAATCCCAGAAGATTTTTTCTAATACCATTAATTTTGAGTCCCTCTAATCAGAATGACAGTGAGCATGCACTTGGTAGATGCAGTGTGTTTAGGAACTTACTGATGTAATTTATTTTAACTGTGATTATCAGCAGGGAAAAGGAAACATTGCTATGATAAAGAACTAAACAAAGTGTTCAGGCTTAGAGAGGGATGAAAAACTCAGAGGTTCTACTTGCCAGATAGACAGCCGCCATCATAACAGAACAAGGTCTAACAGCTCTCTACCATTTCCTCACTGGCACTTGTCTCAGCGGACAGTTAAGATGCATTCATTTTCCATTCTTTCTTTACTTTATTTTGGGCTAATTTTTTTTATATCTTTTTTTCAAAAATCCAAACTTGGGTCCTCAGGATTGTGCAGCAAGTGCTCTTGCCCACTGCGCCATCTTTCTAGCCCTTTTGAATGCTGTGCTCTAACGCTCTAGAGCTGTGAGTCTCAGATTCATTTTCTTTCGACAACTGAGAAATCTAAGCAATGCAGAATGAATAACAATTGTATGTTTTCCAGATTTGAGCAACTGCCCAAGGTTGACTTGGGTGAATTATTGACATCTAAAATCTAGGTGAAGGGAACACAAGGGTGCTCTAGATGTCTGTGGAATCTGAGGGAGAGGAGTGGGGAGAGTAAAGGCAGCTCTTACTAATACCCAGGTGTCGCGATGGAAGATGGCTTCTAGCCCTCTGTCATCAGGACTGTCGGTCACTCGAGAATGCTCTGATACCCCCCATCAGCTTTCTTTGCCTCCTGTGCTGTTCAGTGACTTCTTTTTCTTGTAAATTCCAGCATCCATACTTACCAAGACCTGAAACTTTTTGTTCTCACATAGGTTACTGATAGAGAAAGGAACTAGATTTTGGAAAAAATATGAAAAGAACAAAAGAATTCTAAAATACCAGGAGTACTTCATAAAAACATTTCCCTTAAGAAAGTATATGGACAGCATTAGCAGCAATATAAAGCTACAAGGCTAACAACACGAGTAACCCAGTAGAATATTTCTTACTTGAGTAGTAGATCTCTTTGCTTGTACTTTCCACGTCTCCTTGGTTGGTTATCAGTTGAAGGGGGTTGCTGAATTTAGAATGTTTCTGTACATGATCGTGTGCTAACACTTTTACTCAATCCACACTGTGTATTTGGATAATCCAGATACATGCATCGATAGTACATGAATAAAAATTGAAATGAAAGGATAAGTACCAAGTTTAGACTATGGTTTGCTTTTGGAAGTAAAGGGGAAAGTATGGATTAGAACAAAGAATGTGGCTATTATTTATTTAAACAATCTTTTTCTCATTTTACATACCAGTCCCAGTTCCCACTCCCTCTCCTCCTCCTGCCCCCCCACCTTCCCCCCCACCCCCTGCCCACCTCCATCCACTCCTCAGAGAGGATAAAGCTTCCCATTTAAGTCAACTAAGTATGGCATATCAATTTGAGACAGGACCAAGGCCCTCCCCGCTATATCTAGTATGAGCAAGGTATCCCTCCATAGAGAATGGGCTTCAAAAAGCCAGTTCATGCACTAGGGATAAATCCTTGTCTCACTGCCAGTGACCCCACAGATTGCCCAAGCCACACAACTGTCATCCACAGAGAATGTGCCTTTTTTTTGTTTTTCAAGACAGGGTTTCTCTGTGTAGTTTTGGTGCTTGTCCTGGAACTAGCTCTTGTAGACTAGGCTGGCCTTGAACTCAGAGATCTGCCTGTCTCTGGCTCCTGAGTGTTGGGATTAAAGGTGTGTGCCACCACTATCTGGCTGAGAATGTCGCTTTTTAAAATGTAGATTTTATTTGTTTTGTTTTTGGTAAATATGAACCTAATATTTCTTATTAAATGGATGATTAAATTGTCGTAACTGCTTTTTTGTTAGTATATCCATTTAGAGTAGACTATCTGGAAAACTAATAAATAATTAGTACCACTGGTATACTTCTACATGTGGACACGACTTCTTTAATATGTGAGCTAAAAACCTTTTATAAAACTTATTATATGTTAGGGAACTTATGTTGTCACATAATGTCTAAAGTGATCCAGAAGGGGGCAGCATGGGTCTGTGAAGACAGCCTTAGAGGTCTCTCGTGTGATCGTTACTGTTTAATTTCTATTTCCGAGGTACAATTCTGACACTATGAATAGCTTATATGACTAAGTGTGTACTAGCTTGACAAATGTTGATAGCCAGGAAGAGAAGTTAACTAATTAGA
Organism: Microtus oregoni; assembly: GCF_018167655.1. Classification (NCBI taxonomy): domain Eukaryota; kingdom Metazoa; phylum Chordata; class Mammalia; order Rodentia; family Cricetidae; genus Microtus; species Microtus oregoni. The sequence continues at coordinate 1,608,191 of NW_024543976.1, read as the reverse complement.
TTTTCTTTTTATTTAATTTCTATTTTTAGAATTTTAGATGTGAGATATTTACATCATATCTACTCCTCTTTTTCCCCCACAACGCTTCCTATATCCTCCTACTCCTTTTCAAATTCATGATCTCCTCTTTTTAAATTCTCTCTCTCTCTCTCTCTCTCTCTCTCTCTCTCTCTCTCTCACACACACACACACACACACACACATGCACATACACACACACACCTCTTTACCTTACGCAATCCATTTAGTGTTGGTTGGATGTACACATGTTTAGGGCTGAACACTTGGGATTATATAACCTATCAGGAGGTTTGTTCCTGGAAACATTGATTCCTTCTCTCTCAGCAGCCATTAATTGCCTGCAGGGTTTCCATTTATGGGTAGGACCTTGTGAGATTTTCCCTGTCGATACCGGGTGTCAGCTTATGTTGTCATTATGCAGGTGTTATGTCGGCAGCTGTCTGTCAAGACCTCTTGTATGCAGTTTCCCCAGCGTATCTAGAAGACTGTTTACAGCAGGCATCCAGTTCCTCTGGCTTGATAATCTTCTGCCTCCTTCTGCAGCTGTCCCTGAGTCTTAGCTTTCCTTTTTAATAATGTTTCTTTTTCTAAAGACAGGACTCAACACTTTCCCCCTGATTAGCACTGTTCTCACGTTTTTGAGTCTAAATTGTGATTTTTAATTGAATTTGAATGTTATGTTTCAAAGCAATGCTTATAAACCTAACATAATATCTTAAGCAAGCAAAATAAGCATCTTAATATAAATTAAGCAAAATTAGGAAGCAGAACTGTACTGTTTATTAAAATGAAATTTTCAGGGCTGTAGAGATGGCTTGGCAATTAAGAGCATTTGTTGCTCTTTCAGAGGATCCAGCTTCAGTTTCCAGGACCCACATCATAGTTCACAGCTATCTCTAATATCAGCTTCTGGGTTTATGATGCACTTCTGGCCTCCTCGATCAAACTCTCCATGCACCTGAGGTGTGTGTGTGTGTGTATAAGCACTCATATACATAAATAACTTAAAAATGTAATTATGTTTCCTTTTCCTCTTATATTCATTTTATTTTGAGAATATTTTTATACCTTCGTAAGCGAAATAAAAAAATTAAAAATTAAATAATTCTGGAGAGAACGTATGGAGGAAAGGAAGGGAAGTAGCTCTCCTCTCTGGATTCCAGCCCAGGGTGGTCAGTGGGAGTCACTTGTAGAAAGGGTTTCTGGGGATCTGCAGTTAACACAAGGAGATTTTCTAGAAGGGAAGGCTGGGGAGCTTGGTGAGAAAGAGTTAATATAAATAATTTTAAGACTTGGCCTCTTCATTTTCACGTATGTATCCACCTTTTACTCTCACTTTTACTCTGGCTGGTTTTAACTCACTATGTAGAGCAGGCTGGTCTCTATTTAAACAGAGATCCTCCTGCCTCTGCCTTCTGAATGCAGAGATCAATGGTATACACGGCTATACCTGGCTTCCTGTTCATCTGTCTATGTTGTTACAAGATTGCTTTTAGTGATTTAAAAGATAATTATTTTTACTGGTTTCCTCTTACCAAAATTGGACATAATAATTAGTATGAGTGAGTGTATTTTGTAGGTTGAGAGTTTCTTCAGATAGATTCTTAACTTGAAATTTATGTACAAAAATAAGTAATTGATATATATATTTCATATAATACATCTTGATCATTCTTTTTTCCTTCCCTAACTCCTCCCAGATCATTCTAATTTTGTTTTTTATCTCTCTCTTTTAAAAAAAGAAAAACCTCCCTACTCCCCCTCCACTATATGTTCTCTATCTCTCTGTTTCACAAAAATTCACAGAAATACAGAAACTAAAATCAAAACACACACTAGGTATATCTACCCCATGTCCAGAAGTAGTTAGCCAGTACAAAACAAACTTCATCCTTTTTGTGGAATTTTTGTTTTGTTTTGAAATTGCTTTGTCATATTAATTTTTCAAGGTATTTAAACTGATATCGCCATATTGCCCTTTATAAGTTTAGAAATAGGATTGGCTAGCTGCCATTGTAGTTACAGAATTCTTCACCATCCTTTTCAGTTTTATAACTTCAGTACTTTGGGGGAGGCATGCATGGAGGATCTATGTAAGTAAAGCTCCCAGCTTTAATCAGTAAGTCCAAAAGAATTAGGATAGAAATTTTGTCTAGTTTGTGTAGTTTTATGCTTTCTGGTCTTTCCTTCGTGGTGTGGGATCATATCCCACATTCTCCTCAAGCAGCCTAGGTGGCTCTGGAACCTGTAATTCCCTGACTTTGGCTTCTGAGTACAGGTATTGTGGCCATCAGCCAGGTTTTGTGTAGCTTTTTAATCTGTGGTCATTTGTTACTGTATTTATATAAAATGTTATTTTTTTATGCTATATATTATATGTTCAAGTTTTGTAATGTGCCCTAACTCTTATGTAGGATTTTGAAAAATTCAGTGCGATACAAAGAATTTTCAGTGAAGATCCCTTCTACACTAATAAGACAGGTTCATTCTTCTGACTGTGCAGTTTCTACCAAGCATTTAAGAAATTTTGTTATTTTTGTGATTTTTTTTTATATTTTGAGTCAAAAGAAGATTCCAATTGGCATGAATTTATTTATTTTCTCTGTGTGTGTGTGTGTGTATTGGGATGCATATGTGCATCCTGTGGAGGCCAGGTTACTATTCAATTGGATGGATTTTTTTTAAATCAGAGACAAGGATATAATTGTGGATAAGATATAATCCCTGTTTGATTAAGTGTAATCTAGTAAGAGAGTCAGATTAGCAGGCAGCAGCAGTGATGGAGCATGAAAGCTTGCTTTTTCCCCTCAAAGTACTCTGGAAATACAAGAGTGGAGGGACTCCCAGGAAAAGCAGCTTTGGGTAGTTTCGGGAGACTTCCAAGAAAGACCGTATCCACTCTCCTGGGGCATCTTCATTTTGTATGTGTTTATAAAATCATAAGTGATTTGCAGAGCACTTAGCCATGGGACTGCTCCATGGAGGAGTGTAGAGTGCTTGAGTTGCCTCTAGCACCAGTACTACATTGTCTATATTAGATAAGAAGCTTGGACTTAGGCATGAAGTTGATATAATATGCATCACTTTGAAACTAACCAGCAGAGTTTAGAGTAAATGTTTTGTATGCTGTGCAAGTTAGCTGTTTGAGAGAATTGTAAGATATTTTATTTTATTCTACCTTGGAGGGATGACTGGAAGAAAAACCTGAACATAATAAAATATGAAACTAGAGGAAGGTGAACTACTAAATCAGTCTAGAGAAAGACTAGACACCCTGGTGCAGTGAAGTTAAAGTGCAATGACAGCGAGTTAAAAAGGAGTGTGTGAGCCAGGTGTGGTGTCGCACACCTTTAGTCCCAGCTCTCAGGAGGCATAGGCAGGCCGATCTCTGGGTTCCAGGGCTAGAACCACATTCAGTTGGAATGGCACTTTAAAAAGATACACCGCAAGCTGGAGAGCTGACGTAATCGTTAAGAGGACCAGGTTCACTTCCTAATTCCCACATCTGCAACTAGTTATGGGGATCTGGTGTGCTTCTCTGGGCTCTGCAGGCACAAATGCTATGCACATACATACATGCAGACAAAACACTTGTACATATGAAATAGGAAAAGAAAACCCTAAACAACAGCAACAAAACAAAAACCAAACCTCTATACTGGGTATGGTGGCACCCGCCTTTAATCCCAAAAGTTGGAGACAGAGGCAGGAGAGTTTCAAGATAGTTCAGATTATACATAGAGGCCCTGACTCAAAACAAAAACTAAAACAATGCACCCCCCTCCCCAACCAACAACAGCAAAAGGAGTCTGTATAAAACCAGACTTGGCCATTGGTTCAGAGTTTGAAAGGAAGTTGGAGAAAACAGTCAGCTGTAGGCACTTGTGACTTGAAATGGCCAGTGTGCAGTTAGGCCAGAGAGAAACAGACGAGAAGTAGACAAGGCCTGGGTTTCTCATGTGTGTAATTCTCTGCTACCACTGGAGCTAGTTAAACCATTGCTAGTGTTAGTCTTTTCTTGTGTAAATTTGGGGTGGAGGGAGCCTAAATCTGAGGAGATTTTTGCCCATTTGTGGTATGGAGTGAGCTTTTATAACTGTGCTTTGTCTCCTGTGTGCCCCACCCCAGATATAGCGGGTGGTTTTGAACTTGTTCAAGCTAAGAATGAGTCTGTTTTCAAGAGAAAAATCTGACTTTGAAACTTTTAGAGAGGGTGGGAGGAAGAATTTATTGTTTATAATTCTTTAATTGACATGGTAATTGTCCATTTTGGGTGGACTACCAAGCATTTCAATAATTCAGCATCTTTTTATTACATGAAATAGAAATTTTGAGATATGAAGAGATTGGGTGAAAGGTTTTATTTCCTCCTAATTTTTTAGGAAATAGTCCTAAATTGTACTATGCCTCCCTGCTCATTGCCTGGAATTGGGGTTTTCAACTGCCTGAAAAGCCCTCATTTCTTTGTGATGGCCCAGAGTGGATCACAGAGGGGAGCAGCTATTACCTTTGTAGGGCCTTTAGGATAACCTCCCCATCATGAGAGGGAAATTTTGCCCCTTCTATCGATTTCCTCTGGACATACATTAAACCAGTCACTGCTCTCTTGCCTACTAGTGTGCTCTTCTTTGTGTGCTTGATACAACTGAGACTACAAGCCAGTATCTCTTTTAAACAAAGATATAATTAGCGCATAGGTTTTTTTAATATGTTGTTAGGAAAGTGGCATGGTTTCCTTCAGAATACCCAGCTTAGAAAAGTGAGGACGGTATCTAAATCATGAGAAAGCAAATCTTTGCTTCTATGAGAGACACGCAGGTCGTTGTTGTTCTCTAGGAAATGTGCAGCTATAAATAAGGTAAGGCCAGCAGATTCCAATCTACACTTCAGTTGTTAGCATTCATGCTCTCGGTTGAGCCAAAAAACTGAAGCTGTTCCGGTAGATAGCCAGCTGGGTTTCAGCGTGTGCTGATAGCTCAGCTGTGGGGAGCTGCTTGGAGTGCAGAGTGGAGAAGGCAAGCATATTTGTGCACATGCATGCAAAAATTTACTTATTGATTGATTGATTGATTGATTGATTAATCTGGGTTCTTACTGTGTAGCCAAGACTAGGTTCAAACATGTGATTCTATTGCTTAAGCCACCCAAGTGCATGTTACCATGTCTAGCACTGATTGACACTTTTGAGTTGCTTAAGACAAAACAAATCCACACCACTACCACCACCACCAAAAAAAAAAACATTAGAATATTGCCGTGCACTGCGCCCTGTGTCTGTGTTCTGTGCGCTGGCACCCAGTTACCGAGCTTCGGGCCAGGGGTCTGGAGGTTAAAATACACAGACACACACAGACAGAGAGACAGCGACACAGGGATGAATTCCCCAAGAATGCCCCCTTTATTGTGTTCAGGGGCAGATTATATAGAGATAGCCACGCCCCAGCCAAACCCACCAGAAACCACTCTCCTGCCATCAGGAACTCCTGAAGGTCTCGTGCTCAGAGCAGCTGTAGGCACTCAGATCAGGGGATTACAAGAAATTCAGGATCTGGGGTCTCACTGCTCCGAACAGAATATTTTCAGGGTTTTAATATTTAGCTATCTTGGTCCATAATGCCCATTGACTACATAATTGAAATGAAAGTTAACATTTTATTGTTTTAGACATGAAGTAAAAAATAATAAATTCAGTAGATGAAAAGATAAAAGAACTGTTCAAGGTATAGTGGAGGTGATCATTGAGTTGTTCAGTTGAAATTTTTATTGAATATAAATTGTTTGAAGTGCTATAAAATTTGTGAATATAACTTTAAGATATTGGTGGTTATGAAATGAAACTATTCAACACAGGTTTTATATAAGAAAATGGTACTGAAAAGAAGGAACTAAGGTGCTTGAGGAATTAGAAATGTTTAGGTGGACACCTCCGCATTGGCACATCTGGTCATGCCTCAGAATAGGCCTAACTACACGTCAGAAAGATGAAGGCTGTGCTGCATAGTGATATAATAGTAATAATAGTATCGGCATTATATGACCTTTTTTGTAGTTGGATAAGTATAGTCACTCCGGTAGTTCATATGCATCATTCCGTATAATCTAAAGAGCAAATCTGCGTGATGCTGTCGTTGTTAGCCACATTACATAGACAAATAGCAATCATAGAAGTCATATTTCTGATTCACACTGCACAGATAGCAAGGCACAGAACTCAAATTTGATTTGAAGTCATCTGATTGGATGACATGAACTTGGCTTACAAGCATAGTGTCTCCTGGCAGATTTAGTCGTTCTTCAAAATTTTATTCCTCTATTTTTTTTTTAGTATTTTGTGTTATTGATTTATATAAGTATATATAATTTCAATAGGTTTATTCAATCAATTAAAATTATTGAAGATTGTTTTTAACCTTGTGAAGCGAAACAACCATCTTTCCTAAATTTCTAATTGCTTTTTTCTTTTTTTAAAAAAAAATATTTATTTATTTATTATGTATACAGTATTCTGTCTGTGTGTATGTCTGCAGGCCAGAAGAGGGCACCAGACCTCATTACAGATGGTTGTGAGCCACCATGTGGTTGCTGGGAATTGAACTCAGGACCTTCAGAAGAGTAGGCAATGCTCTTAACCACTAAGTCATCTCTCCAGCCCCAATTTCTAATTTCTTTACGAGGACTGTTGATTGCTCTCTTTTCCTGTAAATTATCTTTCAATTTTTCTTCTTTTTTTTTTTTTTTAGTCAGGTATAGAATCTTTCCATTTTAATTTCTCTTTTTTTCTCCTTTAAGCATATGGCATGGTTTTAAACTACAATCTGATTTATATTGATTTTTAAAATACTAGTCATAAGAAATATAAAGTTCACCTGTTTGTTATCCTTCTATATAAGAATACTGCATTTTATTTATTTTGATATATTTTCCAACTGGCTTTAAAAACTCATTTACCGGGGCCGGAGTGATGGCTCAGAGGTTAGAGAGCATTGACTGATCTTCCAGAGTTCCTGAGTTCAATTCCCAGCAACCCTATAGTAGCTCACAACCATCTACAGTGAGATCTGATGCCCTGTTTCTGGCCTGCAAGCATACATGCAGGCAGAATACTGTGTATATAAGAAATAAATATTAAAAAATAAAAAAACATTTATTACATACTTTGGTTCTACTGTAGATATAAGTTATCTATACATACTATGTCTTCATTTAATGTTCTAATAAATTTTTCTCCAGTTGTATTTACTCATACGAGTAATCACTGAGAACTGTGTACTGTTTATTGGGTGATCATGCCATATTAACAGTTCTACTTTATATACATAGTTGTTACCAGTTTCTAGTTTTGTAAATATACAATATTGATTATTTTTGTTTGGAAAAAGTTCTTTCATTTGTCTATATTTTTTTTTACAAAAGATTCATTTATTTTATTTTATGTGTTTATCAGTATGTATGTATACGACCTGTATGTCTGTCTGGTACCTCCAGAGGTGTCAGATATCTTGGTACTGGAGTTATAGAAGGTTGTAAGCTGCCCTGTGGGTTCTGGTAAATGAACTCATATCCTATGCAAAAGCACCAAGTGCTCTTAATCTCTGAGCCATCTTTCCCACCTCAGTTGGAAATATTTTCTTATATTGATTTTATACACACACACACACACACACACACACTTGGTATTAGAAACTCAAAATTTTTATATGATGGACTGTTAATGTCTGTAAGGTTACTAAATTGTTTTCTACCCCTAATAGTTATTTCATTGCCTGCTACCACTTCCATGCTTACCTGTCCATATTCCTTTTTAATGGAAATAAGAATAACATCCTCTTCAGAGGGTAGTTGTGAGTTTTTTCTGAATTATTGTAAAACATTTAGAATATAGCCCAGCAATGTAAAAAGCCATTAACTTTTACAGTGTTAGTTTTTATTATCTTTGACAAAATATGCAGGTGAAAATAATCTCTTACTGTTTGATTCTTTGGTTACTAATTTGATTCTGTGAGAATTGTAGAATGTATGTGCGTACTTGAGATTGGAGGCCAGAAGTCAATCTCGGGTCATTCTTCAGAAGCTGTCCACCTTGTTTCTGAGACAGGAGTTCTTATTATTTTGGAGCTTCCTGAACCAGGAGAGCCTCAAGGATATGATCTCTGCAGTTGTGGTTCTGAGATTATAAGGCCATGACGTAAGGCTGGCTAATTTGCATGGGTTCTGTAGAGTTTTTTCTTCTTTCCCTCCCTTCCTTTTTCCCTCCCTCCCTTCTTTTCTTCCTTCTTTGATTTGTTGTGCGATTTTCAAGATAGAATTTATGTGTGTAATCCTGGGTGTCCTGAACTCTGTAGACTAGGCTGGCCTTGAACTCAGAGATCCACCTGTCTCTGCCTCTAGAATGCTGGGGTTAAAGGTGTGTGTCATCCCCACCTAAGTACCTTTCTTTTCTTTAATCTATATATATTTCAGTTTATGTAACTTAGTTTATGGGAAGCTTTTCTTTTTGGTATAGTTTTACATTTTTGAAGCTTGGAATCCCCTCCCTGCTAAAAGGGTCAATAAAGCTTGAGTAAGGCAGTGATTGAATTAAAAACAAATATGAAACTTTTTTATAACTGTAGGATGAGAAAAGAATAAAAATTCTCATTTCTAATATAACAAAATCACTATTATTTTTAAATGAATTTTTCTCTGGCATTGTCTGAATCTTGTGTAGAATATTCATATTTGTTTGCTGTTTTTGAATAACAATGTAGAGTCTACCCATCTTATATCTTTACTGTAAATAAATATAATTACACTATATGTCTGTTTACACTAAGTAATATAAATATATATTTACCATCTATATATATAATGAATAAAAGAGGATGTTAAAGTTATCCTTGGAGGTAATGTTATTCATGTAGTTTTTTTGTCAGTATTTTGGTTGGCTCATATAATCTTTTAAAATAGATAATGAACAAACAGCTCCCCCTTGTTTTTTAATAAAAGTTGATATTGAAAAAATTCTGTTTTGAGGCCATTTTGTGCAAGTATGTAAATGAAATTAATATTTAATTTCATAGACTGTACTTTTAGGTAGTATATTTAAAATGATAAATGACACGTTAAAGGCACTTGTATGTTCCAAAGAAAGAGTTCTGGGAAGTACAAGAAGTAATGAGTAAGAGACAAGTGGGATTGATTCATGAGCCAAAGCAGCTGGTCACTTACGGCTTTCTAGTGATGCGTATATTTAAAAGGTAACACAGTCAAGGATATTTATATGAAGAGAAAATTATTCAGAAAAATACAAGACTGGTCCTAAAAAATGCCAACAAAGGAGTAACTTAGTCAGGAAACAAACTAGCAAATCTAGAAAATGAGAATTAATATTATTTACACTGGAATCCACTGGAAAATGGAATCATCCCCCAGGGAGCTAGTGGGTAGGCTAAACCAGCTGCCTGTAATTTCTGTAAGTCTTGCTTAAGAACACATTACATGAGAGCTTTCTGGGAATGCTTTAAAACGGGTAAGGGCAGACTGGATGACTCCGGTGGTATGTTCTGACTCGCAGACACCGAGATAACGCGTGCATTCTGCTCCTCAGCACTGATGCACTGAAGAAGGGGGGATTTTTAACTGGCAATTTCAATGAACATTTTTAAATATTACGATTAGATTTCTTTGAAAACTAAATATCTGTCTTGATGTTTTGATTTAATATTTTTCCACTTCTCCTTATTCCAGCTATCTTATTTTTTTCACCAAAAAGAATTTACTTTGACTAAATACCTTGTTGTTGGTTGTTAGCCTTTACTTTTAACTTAGCATTTGAGGCCATTGCTATATATTACTTTTAACACATAATTAATATTGTAAAGAATTATAACCTATGAAATACTGCCAGTGCTTAGTCCAGGCAGCACAGATTCGCTATAGCAATGAAACACTTTTTAATGGGATTGATAGTTTGAGGTCAGTTGAGGACTGGTTGCAGAGGTTAAAATTGTGAGGCTTTCAATTGGGTTATGGGAAGAAATACGAGAACTTCTATATCTTTGTTCTTTTAAGTCTTAGTAAATGTAAGTTTCTGATCATTTACATGGGTGGGCAATGGTACCATCACTAATTTCAAAAATCGTGGTACATTTCATGAAATTTGCATAAGGCCATTGTTTTACAGTGATAAGGCATCCATGTGTTTCTTAGGGCTGAGTTAAGCTCTTTGTAGTCAATAGACTATTATTGCAGCAGTGATGGGTGCTATTCCCGGGTCTGCAGTGGTTCACAATGTCTTACCATGTAGTTACTTTCAAGCCTCATTCAGAAAATCTTGCTAAGAGCTATTCTGCACGCCCTAGAGGTGTTTTACTATCTTCTCTCAACACTGCTGTGTGAACAGTGCTCTGTAAAGTGTGTTATTTTGTCCCATCAGTTGTGCTAGTTTTCGTGTGGTTATTGTCTGAGCAACTCTTTTGATTTTGTTTTCCCTAAAAAATACATATCCATGACTGTACCAATCTTCCATATTCAGAATATTATAATGCTGCAGCCATTTCTATAGAATGACTGTTTGCAAGTTTGTGTCTTGGAAATATCTTCTACTTGTGTGTTTATGTGAGCTCTGAGATCAGATAAGCTCTGGAAGAGACCTCGGGTGAACCTGCACATGACTGCAAGTTCTCTGGGTAGGCCCCAGGGAATTCTGCTCTTAGATGGGGTGGCTGAAAGCCCAAGGTTCCTGAGCTCCCCTTGCCATGTATGTGCCACATCTGGCCTCCACCACCGAGTTTCTTGTGGTTGTGCTGTTAATGGTAGAGTCAAGTGCCTTCAATGCTAAAGGCTCAGAAATCTTTCTTAAACTGATTTCATGTCCTATGCAAGTGTTTTCTACAACCTGCATAACCAGTACTTTGTAAGACTTGTTTACGCTTCAATTGTACATAGTGTTTTTTAAAGAAATATATAGTATTTTTATTTAGGTACCTCCAAACTTGAACTCGTCTGTGTGAAGCATTGTAAACGATACATTTCTCTTTTGAGTACCATCACAATTGTACAGAGGTTTTCACTGGTTCTATTTTTCTACTGTTACTGATAAGCATGTAACACTGACTATCCTACATATAGTTGGCATTTCAAATAAATGGCTTGTATAGAAAAAAAAATAGTGGTACATGTTGCCACAGAGAGGTAGGTGTCCAGAGGCTCTCTCACAAGTGTGCATCTAAAAATGTTTATATAAGGGATTTGTAGGTTATGTTGTATAGGATAATAATAACAACAACAAAACAAAACTTCAGCTCTGAACATTAACCTTAAGGTCTCAGACATGTTAGACAAGTGCACTATCACTGAGCTACATTCCAGGACTTTTTCTTTTTAGAAATAATAACCCATTATGTAGCCGTGGCTGGCAGAGAACTCATGATCCTTTTGCCTCGCCTTGTATTGTATAGTTTCTAATATGGCTGTCACCACTGTTTTCTTTTCAGAAAGTCTTTTTCTGTGCCAATGAGTTCAAGGCTATTCCCCAGTTTCTTGTCTCTCAGATTCAGTGTTTATGTTGAGGTCTTTGAACTATTTTGAATTGAGTTTTGTGCAGCGTGATAAGCATGGGCCTGTTTGGATTCTTCAGCTTGTAGCTGTCTAGTTCATCAGTACATTTGTTGAAGATGCTGGGTTTTTTTTTCCCCCAATGTGCATTTTTGGCTTCTTTATTAAAAATCAGCTGTCCATAGGTGTGTAGATTTTTGTTTGGGTCTTCAGTTTAATTTTATTGATCAATGTGTCTGTTTTTGTTCCAATTCTGTGCTGTTTTTATTACTATATCCCTGTAGTACATTTTGAAGACAGGGATGGTGATAACTCCAATTGTTCTTTTATTATTCAGGATTGATTTAGCTATCTTGATCTTTTGTGTTTCTATGTAAAGCTAAAAACTGTCCTCTCAAGATTTTTGAAGAATTGTGTTGGAGTTTGTTGAGGATTGCATTGAACCTGTCAGTTGCTTTTGGTAGAAAAGCCATTTTTTTATTATTAATACTTCTAATCCACTAGCATGGGATATTGTTTCAAAAAGATTTAATTATTTTTATTTTATGTTTGTAAGTGTTTATTTGCATGTGTGTAAGTGAGTGAGTGGCAAGTGTGAAATGTGCTCAGAGGCCAGAAGAGGGTGTTGGATACTTTAGAGTTGAAATTACAGATGATTGTAAGGTGCCTCGTGGGTGCCGGAAACCACACCTGAAATAAATCTTCAAAAGCTACACATGCTCATATCCTCTGAGCCATGGAAGTCATTTCCAATGAAAAATAGATCTTCTAATTAACCACACTGGATTTGAGCAATCATTGAAACACATTGGAAAGATGGACAAGGGTCATAGTTGCATAAAGTATTAGTATCTACTATCATCGACATTGAAACCTTACAGTGATAATTGTTGTGCCTTATGGTGTTGCCTAATTGAATGTCATTATGAGCATTAGTAAGTAATTCAAAATCCCATTTTAAGTTTGTTAATTTAAACCTTGAGTTAGTCTTTAAAAAGTTATGTATGTTTTATAATGTACATATATGCACAGAGGTACACATAATTTATACACCCTCACACCAAAATTTTTAAATCTGCAAATGATCAAAAGAATTTTGAGCTGGATTATTTCCCGATAAGTTTTGGTGAAAATGTGTTACATTTGTAATTGAGTGACCTTGGTCATGTGTGTCTCTGTAACCATGTTGGCCTAGAGCTTTCTATGTAGCCTAGCTTTGTCTTGAGCTATTCATATTCCTGTTGGCTCAGCTTCTCAAACCCTGGGGTTACAAGTATGAGTCGCCATGCTTTATTTGTATAATCATTTTAATTACACCATCAAAATGTTTTATCCATTATCTTGTTATAATGCTGTTGTTTTAAATCATCTTCAGTTGGTGATTCCATGCTGAAGTAGTGGAATAATGAGTGCTGTTAATAGGTTATAGAATTAGTCATTATACATGAAGTAGATGTTTAGTGCTATGATCTCTAGAACTTACTCATAATGGAAATTGGATCTAAGTCAAGAAATGTGAGTCGTTAAATATTTTTAGGAAGTGCTTCTTTAATAATTCTGAGGACAGATAAGAACATGTTAATTGTGTTTTAGCAAATCTTTTAAGTGCTTTCATCTAATAGATAGCTAAGAATTATTTATCATAATTATGTTCATTGAAGGAAAATTAATACCAAAGTAGTCCTTAAATGGTCTTTTTCCTTCTACATTAAATAGGTTAGGTATTTGCTTTGTTCTTTCTGTTCATACAGGCTTCAAAGGTAGCCATCAATGCAGAATTAATTAGTGGAATCAAAATTAATCAGATTTTGCTATATTGAGTAATTTCTGCTCTATTCTAGTTTTCTTTATATGAATTTGACTAGCATTTTCTTGAAAGAAGGAAAATTAAGCTTATTTTAATTTATATTTAAAAATCGAAGACCATATTTTCTTATGAGTTAAGTATCTCTAATAACTATTCTTTCTTGATTCTAATAACTATTCTTTCTTGATCTTAGTAATATTGATTTTTTATGTGTGTTTTCATTCTTGATTATTTTAGTTATTTCAAGAGTGTTTGCTGTAGTAAAGCTAAGGTTAATTCTCCAAATACTTTTATTATTTTCAGAGATGGTATGTAATTTTTATAAATGACCAAACAACATTTTGTGGGATACTTGCCAACTTCATTATTATTGCATTGTAAGAGATGACAAATCATGGGGACTGGGTCTGTAGCCCTGTTTTTAGAGTGCCTGCTTAGCTAACGTGAGTGATGTCCTGAGTTTATTCTCTGACACCACAAAAAGCCAGGCCTGAGTTTATTCTCTGACACCACAGAAAGCCAGGCCTGGTGGTGACATAGAACTGTAGTTCCAACACTCAATTGTTGTAGACAGGATGATAGGTTCAACATTATTCTTATCTATGTAAAGAGTTTAAGGCCAGTCCAAGAAACATTCAGAAGTTCAAGGTCATCTTTGGCTACATAGTGAATTTCTATTTAGGTAAATTTATGTGTTAAGAAGATGTGTTGGGTGGCCATAAAGATTTGGGACATTATAGTTTACTTTAAAACACATGTGTGTTTGAGTATGAAGGTGCATGTGTGTGCATGCTGGTATTCATACTTGCATGTGAGCTGGGATTGGAGGTCAAAAGAGAATGTTGACTGTCCTTCTGTCAGTCTCAATATGCTTCTTTGAGGCAGGATCTCTCCCTGAATGTGGGGCTTGCATCTTGCCTGGGTTGGGACCCCAAGGTCCTCCTGTGTCTGCCCCATCTGGGCTGTGGAATGCATGTTGGTGTTGCTTGGCTTGTTGCTTAGGTGCTGGGATTTTAATTCCTGTCCTTATGATCCCAGAACAAACACTGTTAGCCAATGCTTCATTCCTCCAGCTCCACATTCTAACAACGTTTAAGACCTAAATGTCCTTTCTATAGTTTACTTGTAAAGTGTGTGCTATGCTCTTACCTAATATTTGTTCTGTATTTCCCTTATTTTTCTTCTTTATAAGAGCAATATGATACAATACTTTTCAGTATTCCTATGAAGATGGATTGCATTCTTTTCATATTTTAGAATGAGTCACCTATTTATCTTGAGCTTCCAGAGAGATAATAGCCCATCATTCCAGGGAGGTGGCAGATACAACCTCATGTATGGTGGCTGAGAGCTCACATCTTGAACCACAAGCACACAGCAGAAAGCATCCTGGGAATGGTGTGAGGTTTTGACACTTTCAAGCCTACCCCCAGTGATACATTTCCTCCAGCAAGGTCACAACTAACCTTTCTCAAACAGTTCTACCAACTGGGGACCAAAAATACAAACATGAGCCTATGGGGGACATTCTCATTTAAACTATCACAAAGCCTATTGCCAGTGACATGCTTCCTCCAGCAAGGCCACAGCTCCTAAACTTACCCCAACAGCACCAACTTTCAGTGGTTGTCTGTAGCTGTGTATCTCTGATGTTGACATCTACAGTAGATCCTAATCTTAGCTCTAACCAACACAGGAACCAATACTGACTATATTCCTCAATATTTTAAATGAGATTCCTTTGCACTTGGCAAGTTGAAAATTCAACAGTTACACATGAGTACTTGAGGCACTAATGAAGGACTAGCTTTTTTTTTTCTTTTCAAAGACAGTGTTTCACTGTGTAGCCCAAACTGGCTACTAACTTCTTCAACACCTCCCCCACCCCCAGTGAAATGCTGTCTAATGAAAGAGGTAATCCCTAGTGCCGAGGTGACAATATGCTATGATGACCTGCCAGTATTAACTCCACCTGGGTTGTAGTTGATGTGTGTATGCATTTGTGAGGGATAGTGTTGTGTGTGGTTGATGTGTGTATGCATGTATGAGGGGTGTTGTGTGTGGTTGATGTGTGTGTGCATGTGTGAGGGGTGTTGTGTGTGGTTGATGTGTGTATGCATGTGGGAGGGGTGGTGTGGTGTGTGGTTGTGTGTATGCATGTGGGAGGGGTGGTGTGGTGTGTGGTTGTGTGTATGCATGTGGGAGGGGTGGTGTGGTGTGTGGTTGTGTGTATGCATGTGGGAGGGGTGGTGTGGTGTGTGGTTGTGTGTATGCATGTGTGAGGGGTAGTGCAAAATAGAAAACACTCATTGCCTACTGATATTGCACTCATCTAATTAGAAAGTTGTATCGGCGTAAATAATTGTAAAGGCAGATATTAAAGAATATATATATATATATATATATTTAATATATAAACAAACTTACAGAACCGAGGTTCCAGCATGGAGCCGTTTTCCCAGGAGGCAGGAAAAAAAGGAGGGCACAGCCTCCCAGTGCTCGATTTATCCTTCAACAAATGCCTGAGGCAAACCCCGCCCCCTAAAGGGGCTGACTTAACCCTACATCTCCCCCTTTTGTCTAAATAAGACAGAACTAAACCAAATATAACTATAAACAATAATAACAAATGATAAATATAACAAACAATATTGAGAACAATAATTTTGATAGACATTCTATCTCAAGGAGTCTAAATAATGTAGAGAGTAACTACAATTAAATAATCTTCAACTCCATCAAAGATCTGAGAAGGGAAAGAATATTACTTAACAAATGAGAGATATCCAAAATGTGCAACAAATGACAGAGACAACTGACTACCTGGGCAATCACCCAAAGTCTCATTTGCAATGTTGAGTTAACCAACTTTGGCTAAGGCCTAACATAACTGAATACCATTATCAAATGCAAGGAACTTTCTTAGAATTATCTTACCCTGTCTTGGCAAGATAAGACAATCCTGTTTCATATCTTAGTCAGTAGTTGAGGTATGGGCTTTTCTTAACCCAAAGGCCAGTTCTGCCAAGAAGACAAGCTCCCAGTGGAGTGTCTTTGGTGCTCAACGATCTCTCGGGAGTAGAGTGGTGTTGCCAGGAGTAATTGTGTCTTGTTGGCACAGAATTCTAGGTTAGATTAAAGGCCCTTTTCTACAGCTCTTCAAAGAGGCTGAAGATTATACTATCTATACTAAAAATAATCTCTATGTATCTAAAAGACCTGATTAACCTAAGAATAAATATGACAAACATATAATTCTCTATACCTATCTAATTTGAAAACTAAGAGAATAAACAATTGTGCAATATGAAGACAATGATCTTCACCTGTAAACAATGTCATTACATATCAAATGTAAACAATGTTATTACATAAATAGTATCAAAGGTAGAAATGTACATTGTGATATGATATATGTATCCATACAATATAAGCATACTCTTATACAAAAATAGAGGTAGGAACACTCACATTCAATATTCAGTATATCAATATACAAGAAACAGTACAATATAATTTTCTAAAAACAGTAAGTCACAAATACCAATCATCCCATCAAACCAGTTAATCCCCCTCCCTTTTTTTTTTAATATACACCTAATTCCATACAATATCTCCCCATCCCCTCAACCCTAAACCAACCACTAAAAGATGTCCCTAACCCTGTGGGCAAACTCTGTTGGGAGAGGGGACGTTGTCCTCTTAGATTGCTTCTAGCTGACATGGGGGCAACGTTCTTCTTAGGGGCCCCTGTGAAAGCAAATGATGGTAAAATTCCCAAATTAACCTTTGACCTAAGAAAATTATAACTAGTCTCTGAGCGTTTTGAGAAGGTCCGACCAGAGTGTTGTCAAAAATGTGCATCATTGGAAATTGTCTCCTGCAGTTGGTACCAAAAAACAGGTCTAAAATTAGCGCTTAAAAAAAAAAATTCATGACGTCATAAAAACCAGATTGAGTTGATGTTGTCGGGCCCCATCTTCATCCTGGAAACTTCAAAGATTAATGTAGGAAAATATGTTGCTTGTTATGGGAAATTTAAACATTAACAACAAGGACATATACTGACATATAAAGAAAGACACAGATATGAGGAAAGGCAAAGACAGCTTATCAAGTATAAAATTATTCTTATTCTGTCCCATTTCATGGCTCCTGACCTGAGACAGAAACTCTGAAATATCCCTTATTAACAGGCTTGGAATTGAAGAGGGACTGAGCCATCGTCCAACTCCAAAACCAGCTCTACACATTTATAAAGAAGTGTTCAATAAAACATATAAATATATATAAAAAATCAATACTTACAATATGTATAGAATTTTATTGTTGATGTTTAGTGGGTCGTAACTATTTTCCATCCATCAGTAATTAAATATTCAGGGTACCTTAAATTCTTTGGAGATGAGTATTTTCCTGTGGAGATAAGAAAAGAACCCTGCCCCCAACCTATCTGTAATCCTTACCATCTGAATGCCAGTCATCCTTGTGAATGAATTGTTATTTATCTTTTCCAAGTGACTTCTCTTCTTCAAACCGAACCTTTATTAATTTTGACGGTATCCATAATTTTTCCTCACCTGTGGAGATAAGAGCAAAACCCCTTCCCCAACGCAGCACATCTCCTGGCTTCCATTGTGAGGTCAGCACATCCTTGAAATAAACTGGTTGATTTAGTTCAGCAGACTTTTCCATTATCCAATGTCTTTCTGCAGCCGTCGTTCCCTTCTTATTAGCGTTGAGAAAATTCAAGTTAACAAAGCATTATGTAACCTATTTCTGGGGATGTTTTCCACCCCTTTCTGTTTGTTCAACATATCCTTTATAGTTCGATTTGATCTTTCTATAACTGCTTGACCTGTAGGATTGTATGGTATACCTGTAACATGCTTGATATTGTAATAATCAAAAAACCGTTTCATTTTCCTAGAGACATAAGCAGGACCATTATCTGTCTTTATTTGTGTAGGTATACCCATGATAGCCATGACTTCTAATAAATGAGTGATTACTGAATCAGCTTTTTCTGAACTTAAAGCAGTTGCCTACTGAAAGCCTGAATAAGTGTCAATGGTGTGATGAACATACTTCAATTTGCCAAATTCTGCAAAATGGAACACATCCATCTGCCAGATTTCATTCCTATGGGTGCCCTTCGGATTAGCCCCTGCTGGCAGTGGCGTTTGGTTATAGGAAGAGCAGGTAGGGCATTTCTTCACAATCTCCTTAGCTTGTTGCCATGTAATAGAAAACTCTTTCTTCAAACCTTTGCTATTAACATGATGTTTTTTATGAAAATCAGAGGCTTGTAGCACACTACCAATCAATAATTGATCAATTTCTGCATTACCTTGTGCTAGAGGACCTGGCAGACCCGTATGGGATCGGATGTGTGTTATGTACATAGGGCAAAGCCTGTTCCTGATCAAATCTTGAATCTGGATAAACATTGAGGTTAGTTCTGTATCATCAGGTATAAATTCAGCAGTTTCAATATGTAAAATAACTCTTTCTGCGTATTGTGAATCAGTAACTATATTAATAGGTTCTTTAAAATCTCTTAGTACCATAAGAATGGCATATAATTCTGCCTTCTGGACAGAATCATAAGGACTTTGTTCCACCTTACCCAAGTCTTTTGATTTGTAACCTGTCTTCCCTGATTTATTGGCATCAGTATAGAATGTACGGGCTCCAGTTATTGGAGCATCACGGACGATTCGAGGAAGAATCCAAGAAGTTCTCTTTATGAAGTTAAGCCTCTTGCTTTTTGGATAGTTGTTATTAATGTCTCCCAAAAAAATTAGCACAAGCTCTTTGCCATGGTTCATTATCTTCCCATAATTTCTTTAGTTCATTAGCAGTGAAAGGCACTATAATTTCTGCTGGGTCTATACCTGCTAGTTGACAAAGTCTCAGCTTGCCTTTTATAATTAACTCAGAGACTTTCTCCACATAAGTTTTCAGTTTCTTACTTGGTTTATGTGGTAAAAAGATCCATTCCAAGATAATATCATCTCTCTGCATTAAAATTCCTGTAGGAGAAATCTTTGATGGTAATATGACGAGAATACAATCGAGCTCTGGATTCACTCTGTCCACATGTGCCTGTTGTAATTTCTCCTCAATCATTGTCAGTTCCTTTTCTGCTTCAGCTGTTAATTCTCTGGGACTGTTTAAATCTTTATCACCATCCAAGGTTTTGTTCAAATGAATTATTAGATCAGGTGTTATTCCAATAGCTGGTCGTAGACTGGAAATGTCTCCTAACAGTCTTTGAAAGTCATTAAGAGTCCGCAGGCGATCTCTCTGAATTTGTGCCTTTTGTGTCTTAATTTTTTGCAAACCTATTCTATAACCTAAATAATTAACAGAATCTCCCTTCTGAATCTTTTCAGGAGCAATTTGCAATCCCCATTTAGGTAACAGTATCTGTATTTCTTCAAACAGTCTGTTCAAGGTATCTATGTTTGAATCAGATAACAAAATGTCGTCCATGTAATGGTATACTATAGATTTGGGAAATTTCTTGCATATTATTTGCAATGGTTGGATCACAAAATATTGGCACAGGGAGGGGCTATTTAACATACCCTGGGGGAGGACGGCCCAATGGTACCTCCTCGAAGGTTGAGAATTGTTGTAAGTAGGCACTGTGAAGGCAAATTCTTCTCTATCTTCTTTTTGCAAAGGTATCGTGAAAAAACAATCCTTTAGATCAATAACTATGAGAAGCCATCCTTTTGGTAATAAAGAGGGCAAAGGAATTCCAGATTACAGAGGGCCCATAGGTTGAATAACCTTGTTGATGGCCCTGAGATCTGTCACCATTCTCCATTTACCTGATTTTTTCTTAACCACAAATACAGGAGAATTCCAAGGGCTGGTAGATTCTTCTATATGTCCAGCATCTAGTTGTTCTTGTACCAGCTGTTCTAAAGCCTGTAACTTTTCCTCAGCTAAAGTCCATTGCTTTGTCCATATTGGTTTCTCAGTCAACCATTTTAGAGGCAAGGCTGTTGGTATCTCTGAAGGGACATCAATTGCTTGTTCTTGCACAGCCCTAATGGCTGGTTTTCTCCGTTGGTAATATCTTTTAACATTATTTTCAAAAATATAGGCTCTAGAAGTAGCAGGAATGTTAATTTGGGTATTCCATTGTTGTAATAGGTCACGACTCCATAAATTCATTGCAATATTAGCTACATATCTATTTGTCCCTCTGGCCCTATACATTCAACCCATCTCGTGCTCTGCCTTACTCGTGATAGGGTTCCAATTCCCAGGAGCTGAACATTTACATTCTGAAGAGGCCAATATGGATGCCAAGATTCTGGGGTAATGATACTTAATCAGCACCTGTGTCCAGCAAGCCGGTAATAAAAATGCCATTTACACACACTCTCAGCTTAGGTCTTTGATCATTTATAGAAGTTTGCCAAAACACACGTAACTCATCTTTCTTATTACTATTGCTTGTAACAGTAGGCATGTGGCTTCCTAATTTTCTTGACGAGGCATGTTCTCTGCAGAAACTGGAAATGTCTGAACCATGTTTGCCATGGGGGCCTGTGAGGCCCCCCTCTCACGTTTCCCGTCTGTATCAGGTTGCCTTGTCTATCTCTTGTAGACCTGCATTCATTCGTCCAGTGTCTGCCTTTTCCACATCTTCTACATAAACCTGAAGGCTGAGTCCTCCTATTTCTGTTATTTGTAGAAGATGCATTATTATTATTTCTGAAAATCCGTTGTTTACAATTCCTTTTCATATGACCCATTTTGCCACAATTAAAACATTTGGTATTCTGGTGTCTCCTTTTACCATTGGAAATTGCTTCTCCTACCCATGCTTCAGTGCCATAGTCAAATGTGTCAGCATTTAGTGTATGCAAGACCCATTCTTCCAAGGACGCTGATCTGAACTTTAAAGGCCCCAAGATCTTTTTGCATTCCTCATTTGCATTTTCGTAAGCCAAAGACTCAATTATTATACGTCTTGCTTCTGGGTCAGATATCCCTATTTGTACAGCCTTAGTTAATCTTTGTAAAAAGTCACTAAAGGGTTCTCTCTGACCCTGTTTAACTGTGACAAATGATTCCTTTCTCTGTCCTGGGTCTTGTACTCTGTCCCAAGCCCTTAAGGCTGCTGTAGTACACATGGAGAGTATGTTTTCATCCAAATTAGCTTGTTCCTGAGGGTCGGAAAAGAGCCCTTCACCTAGAATTTTATCTGGGGAAATGTCAATTCCCTTCGCCTTTTCCTGCTGTTCTAAAAGTCTAGCCTCTTGCCTGAATAAGCATTTCCATTTTAATTGCGGAACTCAGCTGGAGCCAGTCCGAGGGGGTTGCTCTGCTTGTTGTGGCCCAAGATTTTAGCATCTCTTTAACAAAAGAGGCGTGCATCCCAAAAGTCATGACGGCCTGTTTAATTTCCTTAAGATCATTCATACGGACAGGTTCCCATGTATCTTCCTTGATGACCCTAGGGTTTCTGGAACCAACCTCCTTTTCTGTTGTTATTACTGGAAAGGCATGTTGAGCTGTAGGTAGAGCTTTGTGGAAATTGTCCCGGAGGGATTTATGCACAGATGTAGTTAAAATTTGCCTTTCTACCCTTTGCTCTACTTCATCAGAATTTAGAAATTCCTCAATCTTTTCAATTCTATTCACCATTGCCTTCTGCAATGTCTGAATCTCTTGTCCAGAATTATGTTCCAAAGCCTTCATTGAGGATTCTAAAGTATGAAATTTGTCCATTAGAGATAACTTGTCATCTTTGGACATAATTTTTATGGCATAAACCGTGCCTTCTTGTATTGACAATCTTTCCGCCAATCTGTCATAAGCATTAGACAAAATTCGATTGTCACATTCAGCAGTTTTGATTCTCTCAGTTAATGTTTCAGTTCCTATGGAAAGGGACTGCTGGAATTTACAATCCAAAGCAGCTGTTCCTTCTTCCATTGTAATGAATTTCTCCTTAACATCAGCCTGTACCTATTCTAAGTTTTGCTCAGTTAACCGAGTCATGTTAAACAAAGATCTGTTCTCTTTCTGGAGAACTTCAAACTGATTCTTGAGAAGATTGTTGTCATTCTCAATGGTTTTTAAACGTTCAACCTCTGTCTTAAGAGACTTGATCATATTTCTATTGTCAAAACATATAGTGCCAAGGAGAACTACTAATCCCAGAAATATCCATAGATGTGGGGTGATAGACACCTCTTGTAAAATCTTCCACATGGTACATTCAAAAAAGCCTCCAATTCCAGTACTTGGTTGGTTGAGGCAGGCGTATCATAAATCCAAATCCAGCTTGGTCTAAACCAAGACAGTTGGCTCAAAACAAAGCAAAGCAAACACAAAAACAGTGTCAATAAAACAAGAGCTATGCACCTCCAGTTTTCCTCCTACATACTTGCTGTCCCCTTGCTCCCTGCCCATTTCACCTGACAACTGTTGACATTTCTTTCCTGGAGAAGTAGGGAAATGTTGCTTTTAGCTCACAGCGCAGTGTTTGGGCAGGAGAAGCAGAGCATTGTTTATTTGCAGGTTTCCCTTCCAGGCCCTGTGTATAAAGCAGATTCTGTGCAGTGTTATGGGACTTATTTCTAGAGCGGTAGTCATAATACATTCAGATGTCATATGGTTAAGTTTTAAATTGCTTACAAACTGTCCTATAGACATTCATAGTCTTTAGATTTTAATTTCTGTACTGTAGATTCAGCTTTCTTGCTAGTGAAAATCTTTCTCTGCTTATTTGTAAATGGTACTGTTTTAAAGGGAAATTGATGGGCAGAGGTTAGCGATGAGCAGGGAATACACTGAAGACCGTCCAGCCAGCTCTGTGTTAGGTAAAGTGCTGCACCTTCTGCCATTATAAGCAGAGACCACAACGGCGACAGGATTGTCAGTCTGCAGATAATGTGTGATAGCTGTGGTCCTCAAGGAATGATTTTCTTGCAGTTCTGTGAGGTCATGATGTTGGGACAAAAGGGCAGGGAGGAGCATGGGCCTATATGACTCCTGGACAGAAAGATAAATACACCACAGAAAGCTTCTCTCTTAGGAAACAAAAGTTAGTTCAGGTTGTGGGACGAGACCACTTGACAGATCACCCGACCCCTACCTCCCTGCTGCCCTGTTCTGCCTTCCCATATATATATAAGGCAATCATTTTTGTGAAGTCTTTTTCATATTTTAATGACAGCCTTCCAGTTTTAACTTTTACGTTATATGAATTTAAAAGCAAATCCATTTGAACCCCAAACTTTTAATTTATAACATCAAGGAAGAAATTGTTCAAAATATCTAAATATTGTGGTTGTTTTTCAGTGGAACATACATATAAGTAATTTTCATTTAAGTTATTGGGAGACAAGCTCTATCTTACTCTATTTTTAATGTAAATATAATGAAGGTTTCTTTTCCTTTTTTTAGGCAAGAGTTCAACATTGCATCTGTTCTGTAGCCAGTGACCACTCAGTAGGACTTCTAAGTTTACGGGAGAAAAAATGCATCATGTTGGCATCGCGCCACCTGTTTCCTATTCAGGTGATCAAGTGGAGGCCGTCGGATGACTACCTGGTGGTGGGATGCACAGACGGCTCTGTGTATGTCTGGCAGATGGACACTGGTAAGCATAAACATGAAGAAGGGATAGGAAGTTAAAAGGATGCATTTGATTTCCTGAACGTAGTTCTTTATATGAAAATAATGTATTTATACTTCTTATAACTATCCGTTCTCATATTATTTTTATCCATAAAGGCCTATGTAGCATCCATCTTTTTGGAGTAATCTGTAAATCTTGTAGAGTGGTTTGACAGCTCTTAAAGGCATGCAGTTGAGGATAATGTGCAGAGGACGACAAATTTGCAGTGATGTCGACGCTATTCATGGGATTAATTGCCAAGCAAGTTGAAAGAGCTAGTTTTGTCTCATGCTCAGAAACAGTAGAAAAAGATAAAAACAACTGTAGAGGATTTGCAAACCAAAATCATTAAAAAGGTAGAAATAGTGAAGAGAAATAAAGCTGAAACCAAGATGGAATTGAAAACTTTAATATCCCAGCTAGAAAATTCAGGGGAAACCTTTAAGGTAGAATGGACCAAGTATAAGACAGAATATCATGTCTCAAAGATAAAGTAGAGGAATTGGACCACTCAAGAAAGAATATGAAAAGTGAAAAAGACAAAAGGAACCTGGAAGAACTTTGTTACATTATGAAAAGCCAAATATTTGAATTATAGACATAGATGAAGGAGAAGAATGCAAGTCATTGACATAGATAAGATTTTTAACAACATCCTCAGAGAAAACTCCTCAAATCAAGGAAAAGTCACACCCATACAGATGCAAGTAGCACAGAACATCAGGCAGACAGGCCTGAGAAGATAGGACCTACAGCATATTATTCATAGTTCTGTGTATCCTATTTGAACATAGTGCTACAAGGCTTAAAATTAACAGCAAACAAATCATGACTTGTATATAGTACAAAAGCTCATTGAAATGAAGCAAATAATCACTGAATGTTGAACAGTCAATGAAATAAAAGGAATAGAAAAATTCCGGAACTAAATGACAATGTAAACACTATACAGTGATACCTCTGGGACACATTATAAAATAGCTCTGCAAGTGAAACTATAGTTCTAAGTGCCTACATTAAAAAGCTAGAAGGAGGGGCTGGAGATATGGCTCAGTGGTAAAGAGCATTGTCTGCTCTTCCAAAGGTCCTGAGTTCAATTCCCGGCAACCACATGGTGGCTCACAACCATCTGTAATGAGATCTGGTGCCCATTTCTGGCCTGCAGACATACACACAGACAGAACACTGTATACATAATAAATAAATAAATAAATATTTAAAAAAATAAAATTAAAAGCTAGAAGGAACCCAGATGACTGACTTGATGATACTAAAATCTAGACCATAAAAGAAATAATAAAAACCAGAGCAGAAATTATTGAAACAAACAAAACAATACAAAGAACCAATATATGATAAATAGATTATCAGATTGTTCAGATACCAAACAAACTCAGACTGTCATAAAGGGATAATTTAAAAATTTGTGCTCCATTAAATTGGAAAATATAAATGAAATGAATTAATTTCTAGGTTCATCCAAACCACCAGACTTAAACCAAGAAGAAATCAACAATCTAACAGAGCCACAATAAATGAAGAGAAAAGCCTTCTGATTAAAATCAGCTAGACCCAGATGGATTTACAGCAGAATCTTACCAGGCTTTCTAAGATCTACAGCTAATCCTGCTTACATTAATAAAAAAAAATAGATGCAGAAGGAATACTTTTAAAATCTATCTATGAAGCCAGTGTGCCTAACTGTAGTACCCAAACCAGGTAATACACGGAAAAAAAGGAAACCGTAGGCCGACCTGTCCAATTAACATAATTAAAAAAAAACTCAATAACAAACCAGTTAATGGCATACCTCAAAAGGATTTTCACCATCACCAAGTCGACTTTTTCCCAGAGATGCAAGGATGGTTCAGTAAATGTAATAAACCACATACATTGGCTTAGAGACAAAAACTACATGATCACGTCAAAAGATGCAGGAAAATCCCTTGTTAAAAGCCAGCATGTCTTCTTAATAAAAAAGCCTAGTTTGTAGGGCTTGAAAGAACATATTCTAACATAATTAAGGCTATAGATTATAAAACCAAAGCCAGTATCCCTCAATGATAAAAAACGTCAAGCAATCCCTTTGCATTTGCAAAAGAAAAACAGCAACTGAAATATGACACAAGAATGAGTAAGAGAGATATTTGAGGGTATCTAACCTAAACTCAACCAGCAGAGGTGATTTTTAAACAAGCAGAAAAGCACTCAGTGTGAGCAGGTTCACATTTGAGCCCCCGGTTCCCCAGACACTATGTTGATGGCTCAAGTAGCTTTCAGAGTTTAAATACATTTCATACATCAAATCCTGCCTGAATCTGATTTATAGAGCTTCATTTTTTATTGATATGATAAATAAATAAGTTTAATAAATAAATAATGTCAGTACCTTCAGGATGTACCTTCCTGACTCTACAGGGGCCTTTATATCACTAGCTACAGCTTGAACAGCAAGAAGAGGAAAAACAAAGTGTTGAAATACAAAATAAATCTGGCTTCCGTGTTTCTATCTATTTCCTTTTCCCCACCATGGATTTGCAAGAACTCTATCTGAAGCTATCAAATAAATATGCAATTGGCCAACTAGTAGTTAATGCTACACATAGGCATATTAGAGTGACAAAACACCCCCAACTGACTAGCTCTTGTGTAGTTTATAGTTCTGGACTTGAAGAGGCAAGTAAAAGTTTAAGTAAGAGAGCTGTCTTCACAGTTAAGAGCACTTACTGCTACTGCAGAAGACTCAAGTTCAGTTCCCAGCATCTGCATGGCAGCTCACAACTGTCTGCAACTCGACTTTCAGAGGCTCTGACTCCCTCTTCTAGGCTTTGCAGGCATCAAGCATTTGTGCAGTGCACACACATGCATGCAGCCAAAACAGCCATAAGAATAATTTTATCTTTAAAACATTTAATATACAGTTGGTGAGCTGGTAATTAGAATTATGGAGACACTAAAACAGAAAAGAAATTAAAATAATCTGGGATTCTGAAAGGTGGTAATGAAGCTCAGGTTATGCAGGAGGAGGTCTGTGTTCTAACCTAAGAAGTGTGCAGATGGAGATAAACGGAAGGGAAGGCAAGAGGAGGTACTTGAAGTAGCTCTGAGTATAAATAATACTTATTTCATACACACAGGAAACATTTAATTCGTGAAACTAAGACTCTCAAAGGGGGTGTAGCACAGTGGTAGGACACTTCCTGCCTAGTATGTATGAGGCCTGGGCTTGATAAGCAGCAATGAAGAAGAAATTTTTGCAAGACTAAATGGAGAAGACAGAATACTTCCTTTCCTTCCTGTTATTGGATGCTCCTTAGAGAAACAAAGGCTTCAGAAATGATTGAAGGAGAAAATGGACCCATTTTATAGTTTTGTTGTTGTTTAATGTCGATAGACAACTACAAGAAAGGTGAGCTCATTGGTGTTTGTAAGTGATGTGGAAGTGACAGACTAGTCAAGAACACCACCAGGGAAACAAGGGGAAAAGCGTGGCTTTGAATTGCTTTTGCTGGGAAGGTGTGCGAAGCCTTAAGGGAGAGGAATAATTGTGGATTCTACATGGAGACTGAGTATACAAAGGAAGCACAAGGGAATGTTTATGAGTGAGTACTGATGAGACATTCCTACAGAAACTACTATGCCCTTCCCTTTCTGTACCCAGACAAACACAAGTTCATAGGATTGTGACCTAAGTGCGGCCCTGCTGCCTTCCAGGTGCTCTGGACCGCTGTGCGATGGGGATAACGGCCGTGGAGATACTGAACGCTTGCGATGAGGCCGTTCCTGCTGCAGTAGACTCTCTTAGTCATCCCGCAGTCAACCTGAAACAAGCCATGACAAGACGGAGTCTTGCTGCCCTTAAAAATATGGCCCACCATAAGCTGCAAACCCTTGCAACTAACCTCTTGGCTTCTGAGGCCTCTGATAAGGTGAGCTTTGTATGTTGCTTCAGTGTGTGGGTTCCATGGGAGGTCATTTAGGTCATTTAGGTTTGGGTGTCTCTGAATTTTGAGAGGCCACACTGATGCAAAATAATCTTGTAGTTTTTTTAGTTGGATGTATCCAGCATAACTTTGGAATGTTTGCCATACTAAACATTTTAACAAAGTAAATTATTTTTTTTGCCATTCAAATATCTTAAAACTATATTTAATGAACTAAGTTTTATTTTTCTAACTGACATTTACCATCAAGACACTAGCTAAATCTCCATTCGGCAGAAGGTTGCACCAGCATTCCCAAGCCATTAATCTGGTCCCCATCCTTTGTTTTACAAAGCTCAGCCCTTTGTTCATTGTGTGGTTTTCGTTTCCATTTTTTCAATGGTTAAACTTGTGTATAAATGCTGAAGGGGTTGAAAGGCTCACCTGTAAACTGATAATTAGCCATTAATCAGCGAATTCTGGCAGTATATGAAATACTGCAGACTGTTCCATAAACACATCCTCCAGTAATTGGCACTGATATCACCCTTTGATCAAGCTTTTTTTTGTTTCCCCAGACATTAATGTTTTATTGGCTTTGTTGTATTTTATATTTCATTAGTTAGACTTGGGGAATCCTTCTGTAGCTTTGCTCCATGCTTTCAGGTTCAGGCTCTAAAGTTTGAGGAGAAATCACAGCTTAGATGGGTTTGTTGTGCTTTTCGTTCATTTCAAAGAATCATATATTTTACCTACGAAGTCATTGTTTCATACGATTTGACATGATCTTAATTCTGTGCGTATGTGTAAACAAGGTACTAAAGAAAGCATGTGTCTGTGTTTTGTTTTTGTTTTCCTTGTTGATAAATTTAAGAATTAAAGACACATTCTTTTTCTTGATGATAACTTCTAGAAATACAAAAACAGGAAAATAATTATATAGCAGGAGAATTGTAGAAAACTATGCAGTATATAGTCCTAGTTACGAATGGCTTTCGTGAGTGGTCTGGTTCATTATGCGCCTTTACAGTCTTGCTCGCCCCTCTTTGACTAGGATATTTTATAGTGCAGTTGGTGGTAAAAGCAGCAGACAGCTGCTGTAGATTCCTGCCTACACAGGAATCGGTTATAGAAGAGGGAAAAGGCCGAGGAAGCTGAGGCTGCAGGATAATCACTTCATGAAAAATGTATGTTGGCTGTACCATTAAGGGTTTCTCTCAACTGTTTGTGCGTGCTGTCACAGTCTCTGTGAATTCCTATGTGCATCCACTGTGATGTGTCTAGAAGATGCTGTTTCCTTGGAGTCATCTACTACCTCTGGCTCCTAGAAGCTTTTCCTTTTTTTAATTCCAGATAGATCCCTAAGCCTTGAGGGAAGGGATTTGATAAAATTTTCCTTTTAGGACTGAGATCTCCAAGGTTTCTTACTGTTTTCACATTGTCCATTTGTAGGTCTCTGTGTTAGTTGTGATATAATATAATGAAGAAGCTTCTGATGTTGGCTTAGCAGTGAACTGATTTATGGGTATAGATAGCAGAATGTCATTAGGAGTCATTTTATCGCTATATATTTTTTTTTAGCAGAATAATAGTAGTAGGTTTTCCCCTAGGGCCCATGACCTCTCTGTTGTGTGATATCTTTGGCTTTTTGGGGGGCCTACCACCTAGCTCCCAAATAAATCATACATGGAAGCTTATTCTTAGATATGAATGCTTGGCTGTAACTTGGCTTGTTTCTTGCCAGCTTTTCTTACGTTAATCCAACTACCTTTTGCCTCTGGGCTTTTATCTTTCTCTTTTTCTGTATACCTTACTTTACTTCTTTCTCCGTGGCTTGCTGTGTAGCTTAGTGGCTGGCCACTAGTGTCTTCCTCTCATTGTTCTCTTGTTCCTTGTTCTCTCTCCTCCCAGATTTCCTATTTATACTCTCTGTCTGCTAGCTCCACCTAGCCTTGTTATTGGCCGTTCATTTCTTTATTAGGACCATCAGGTGTTTTAGACAAGCACAGTAACACAGCTTTAAAGAGTTAAACAGATGCAGCGTAAAGAAAAGTCACACAAGAATCACTCCCAGCACTCGGGAGGCAGAGGTAGGCGGATCTCTGTGAGATCGAGACCAGCCTGGTTTTTTAATCATCCAATATTAATTTAATTATAGATTGCCAAGGAACACTCAGTAGAGTCAATCTATGACCTCATAAGTGATTCTTTATCTTTAATTTTACTTTGAGGAGTTGAATATAAGTTTTTTTAGCTAATTATTGATATTTTTGCAATTTGAAGAATTAAGTTCTTTTAGGATTTATGAAAAATTCTATTCTTTATTAGAATATGTAATGTATTTTGAAACTTTTTGACTTTTATATTTTTGCTGCAAAATAATGGACTCAGTCAAGTTCAGTAACCATTTATTGATTAGTTAGGCACTGGAGAGCCAAATAAATAAGACATGATTTCCTCTTAGGAAATGTGAACAGATAAATTGCAAAGCTCTGTAGCCAATGGCATGGTGAGAAATGCAGGAAATTTTGCAGAAGTCTGTCCTAGCCTGCGGTGATCAGGATTGGCTGTTTGGAGGAGGGATGTGTGGAATATATTTAGAGAGAAAAGGGCAGCAATATGCTCAGCATAGAGGGCCGTGGAGAGACCCTGCACCGTCAACGTTGTTGGAGATCCAACTGGAGATCAATAATAGTGGGAAATAAAGGTGGATCATCTTGGACCAAGGGAGGATGCTCAATCTTTTACCTTTTATTTTAGCGTCTTTCAAAATTAAAAAAAAAACTTTAAATTTTGTTACTCATATGGATTTTTACATGAAAGCCAGTCAATAAATTTGATAAGAAGGAGTACAGTGGAGAATTTAAACTCAATAGTTGAATTGAGTTGTGTTCAGTGGGAGCTGATGATTGATTGGGTTGAGTAATAAGGAAGGTTTATTCAAAGGTCCCCTGATTGATTGAGTAGAAAGTGTCTCTATCAATGTGATATTGAATGTACGAGTAGGTTTTACAGGGACGGTAAAGTGCTGTTTGCTTGATTTATGGTGAACCTGAGGTGCCCGTGTGTTGCATATGTTAGGATATTTGTTGGGAGTCATAGGGCAATAGGATCCACACATTGATGACTCCTTCATCTATATGTCTTGTTCTTAGTTCCTTGGAAGAAAGGGAGATCATTCATATACAGACTCTTAGAAAGAACAGCTCTAAAGGAAGCAGGATGGGGAAGAATTAGGGTAGGAGAAATGGAACACCTATGAGGGAAACCAGGAGAATGTGCTAGTCAACAAAGTAGGACTCAAGAGGAGCAAGGCAGAAGAGATCACTATGTTAAGTGCAATCAATGTTAAACCTTCAAAGGACCTAATGTGCTTGCTAGCCAAGACAGAGTATCCTTTCTTCAGACCATCTTCCCAGGAGAAAGTAGACTGTAAAGATTAAAGAGAGACTAGGAAAAGTGGAAACAGGTAGCAAGCGAATTGTATGAGAGGAGATGGAAGGAGCAAGAGAGCCATTAGATGGAGGTGTAGTTTTGGAGACGGTAGGGAATGTCCTTGGCTGAAGGTGAAGAGCTACCAAAGAGGGGGAGCTTCAAGGTGGGAAAGGGAGAATTGACCATTGATAAATGAGGAAATTCAATTTAGGGGCAGAGCATCGGCTATGTGGAAGAAGGAAAAGAAGGAAACCTTATTTTCTGAAATTGAAAAGATTGAGGAGAGGCTGATGTTTGAATGGGTGTGTTCTGGGGTTAGTACATGGGAATTAGGGCAAAACATTCTAAAGCTTCTGTTTTTTAAGGGAAGTCCATGAGGGGAAGCGAGGACACTGAAGTAGGGAACTGAGAGTGACAGAGGTTCAGGGCAGGGAGTGGAAGCTAAAAACAAGGAAACCGGACTGAATGTGCAGTTATCATGGGCTAGAGTGAAGGCACATGGGGAATAGAGCGTACATTTCCTTAACTGTTGCCAAGTGCAGTCCTGTCACTCAGAGATTAAAGAAGAATGATTGGTGTGGTTTAGCATAGCATCGCAGTTGGATGAGGGAGGTTGAGACTGGTGTCTTTGAAGGAGTGGTGGAACCCAGTGACATAACACCCCTATGATGGCGGTCACGAGACTGCTTCATGTTAAATCACTTGGGATCTCACATCTCTAAAGGCCGCCCAGTTCCTGCCACAGACTTCCTGATTCAGCTTGTATGCAGGCGCAGCAGTGCACTGAGAGTTTTCGGAGGTCCTGGCCATCCTGCTGTGCAGCGGTTGTGAAGCGCTGCTCTGAGCGTGAAGAGCAGATGTGGTGGACATTTCAATTCTAGGAAATTAGGGCACGAATGTTCAGGGTTTCTCAGGGAGGGGCGGCTGCCTGGTGAGCATGGCCTGTAGTCTCCAGCCGAACCAGTGGGGCAGGCAAGATGACTGGAGTTGAGACAGCCAGGGACCTGTGAGACTCTCTGTGGCTCTCAATTTTAGGTGATGCAAAAGAGCTTTCTAAGACCTTGCTGTTTCTCTCTGGGTGAAGGGTTCACATTAAGAAACAATGCCATCCAAGAGGCTTTGTGCAGAAACAAGATTGGAGAATATGGCTCAGGAATCGGACTTTCATATGCTTTTTCTAGTGTTCTGTGAAACAATAGCTTCAGATTCCTGTGAACAAACTAGATATTGCATTTGAAGAGCAAGACAGACATAAGTCCATCATTTTTGTTGTAGCGAAACACTAAACATCCCACCTACAGATTCAGTGTATGCTCATATATAATAAAACCTTTGTGCCATTGCTTGGCACGTCACATGAACAACTTGTAATTGAAATATCAAGTCTCTTGAACCTGTGGCTAAATGCTAACATGACTGTAAAGAAATACAAAGCTGATACTGTTTGCAAAATAAGCAATTGTAACCTTAGTCATTTGCTTTGCTACTACATGATTTTGTGATTATATCCTATGGTCCTTCCTATTTGAAATTGTTCTTTGACCTTTAAGAGAGTCCCTGAACCACCAATAGCCACAGGTAATAAGTTGAAGATCACTTATCTACATGTATGGTGAATTTTCCTGGAATGACCAGGAAGGGTTTGTGACAATGACTTTTTGAAATTTTAATCTTTTTTTCCAATGTGGAACTCATAGTGGCATATATGGGTTATGTTGCACACCCTAAAATGAACTGTGGATGGAAATATATTATTTGGTCATCACAGGGAGTCAGGATTTCGCAGATCTTTGCCTATTTCTCACATTATTCCTGCACACATGCATGCACACTCTTACTCAACAGCATTCAGGCTTGCTGCAGACAGAGCATCTTGTCTCAGGTGAGTGGCTGGTAGGAGGACGAGCTGGGAAGGGAAAGACAAGGGCAAGAGGAAAGGCTTTTGTCAGCATCAATCAGGGTTTAGTATTTACGGTCCAAAAATTCTTGGTTTCTGGTCTCATTTTGTGTGTATTTCTGTAAATGTAGCCCTTGATGTTTCCTGGGATTGAACCACCTTGTATTAACTCCTCCTCAGCTGAGCCTGAGTCCAGGACTGTCAGCCAGCAGCGCCAAGTCAGGCCGTCAGGGTGCACTGATCTTCCTTCCTCTCTGATCTCTGCTTCTTGTGTTTCTGTCCTAGCCCTAATTCCTTTGTCTGACATGTGAACAAGTGGGCACGATTGTTTCCATTTCTCTTTCTCTACATCGGTAGTTAATCTCAGTACCAGTGAGTGAGTGACTGAAAATTGCCCTTGCTCTGCCCTGCTGCAGTAGTGGCCTAGACTCTGCCCACTGGGTGCTGCGAGTCCTTTGCTGTGCCAGTTTCTGCATTTGCTACGGTATCATGTCTAACTAGAGTACAGAATGTTTGTAGGGAGCTGTAGCCACATACTCATTCCAAGTTTAAACAACAAAACAAAGCTGGCACCTCAAACACAGTTGGAAAGCTGTGCCTTCCAGTATTTCCAAAATTCACTGCTAGAATTGACTGCACAGAAGCATGTGGAGAGAGGACTCTGATCTGCACAGCTCTCCCTTGACTCAGTGTGAGTAGCCTAGTATTTGAGGGTTCCTTTCCTGACTATACCTCTTCCCTCTCTCGAGTCTCTGCAGAACTAGTATGATTCAGGACACGTGGGAAATTACATGTGGGTGCAGAAAGAGCGATTTCCCCCTACATTTTCACCTTGGATTTACGGTTCTCCACAGTGACTGGTGAACCTTTTAGCTTAGTTTTGTCTTTAGCTTCAAAATGGGCATAATTGGGTTATAATGAAGTTAAATGTTACAATGTGCTTTAAATAGTAACACAATATGTTTTTACTGCACATTGGTTTAATACTTGATTGTTGATTGATTTCTGCATTTGTTCAGCATATGTTGAGTACATGCTATGAGCTAGGTCCTGAGCTAGAACCAGCTGGAGAGTGCTTTAAACATACCCACATGGAGCAGGTGCTGCCACTGAGCAGCTCCTATTCTGGCCTGGGAACCAGTGTGCAGTTCATAATGTAAGTCTCGGACTACGTAAGGTCTGTACCACTGGGAGAGAGTCCCAGGGAGATAGCATAGCAAATGGAATGTCAGTGTGACTAGGAACAGTGGGTGTGGGCCACCATGGCGGTTATGAGAGAAAATAGCAACTAATAGGTTGAAATTGAAAAAATAAAATTTCTGCCCTGGCAATGCTGAAGCATGCGTGGGCAGAACATACATGGCGGTTCTGTTGAACTTGTCCGTATCGGGTTTCAAGGTCTAAGTTGATGAGGACGGCTGACCAGGTTGCTTCCTCTGGAGAACACCAGATCTCATTACAGATGTGGTTGTCGGGAATGGAACTCAGGGCCTTTGGAGGAGCAGGCAGTGCTGTTAACTGCTGAGTCATCTCTCCAGCCCAACTAATAGGTTAGAATCTGCTAAATTGTGTTTCTAAAATGAGGAATCCTGTACCACGCTGGTCCAGGGTTTTGTGTTCCCCTTCATCTTAGTATAGTTCTTACCAAGTCACCCCCAGAATCTCACCGTGGACCCTTCATTTAAAAACAAACCAAGAATTTTGACAGAAAGGTGTGTTTCCAGCAGGGGATGTTCGGAGTTTGCAGGCCGCCTCACTGCCGTTCTCCCTACCACAGCCTCCCCCTCCGCAGCACCCCTGCAGTTAGTTTTACTCTTTTGTTGTGTCTCTTAGACACACTCTCTTGATATAAAATCAGAGGCGTGTTATCTTCCTTCTCCCGGAGAGGGACTACTGCTTGTATCATCTCCTAGCCACTCTCAGCCCCTGAAGTGGTTAGTCATTTCATTATTTGGAAGACAGTTTGGATGTAGGGAAGTCAGCTGCCCATATAACAGTCTGTGTTATTATGGAGAGCTTCTGGTCCTGCTGTTTGGGTTTCTTGGCTCTTTGGCTGGACTTGGAAGTTGATTTCCCATGCTGCTATTGTAAAGACTCTTTTTCAGTTTCTAATATTTAATAATCATGTAATAATAGCCTATGATCTTGAGAAGAAATACATTCAAAATATATTTTCTGTGTAAGGCATAATGGATGTTTGCATTTAATATTTATAATTACATATTATTTATGTCTTGTTAAATAAGTTGCAGTAAAATATAAGTGCTTTACTTCTTCATATGTTTAATATTTTTTTTTACTTTGTGCTTACGTATGTGCTTGTTAATGGAAGCACATGGAAACAGAAAATGACAGAAACTGTATTACTATATTATCATCCACACCTGATAGAGGGTTCTCATCCCATCCTAAAGCAGATTTTTTTAAGATAAGTATAGTTTTGTCTATTTCCAGAAGAGATTGGCCTGTGGTATGGCCATGGCCCTATTGTTTAATTCCAATGTGACAGAATTCTCTGAGGAACTCTTGTTAACCTAAACTAACATGAAGAAACAGTAGTACAACAGCAGAGGGCGCCAAATAGCCATTTTGGGCAGACAAATTTTTCTGCTAGTTTTGTGCCTCCTCCAATCCCTTCCCTCTTTCTCCTCCTTCCTTCCTTTTTTTCTCAATACCTAAAATGGTCAATATTGAAGCCAGGGTGTGACTAACTTCTAGTAGGTGAGGAGGATTTCCCTCAGCTGCTTTATTTTAAAAGTACAATAATATATCTGTTTTTATTCAGTGTGCCTTTTACATTTATTATTATGGATAAGAACTTTAGAAATCCCTTTTAATCACTTTCATCAATAAAATCTCATGTGCAAAACAAAAGGGAAAATGGATGTTTGTTTCTTTTTACTGCCAAAAAGATTTTTGATATTAAATCAGTTTTATACTATACGTAGGAAGCATAAGTTATTTAAACCATACATTATAAATAAGATACCTATGAAAGTATGCATTTTATAAAATAGTAAATTAATATTTGTTAGGTAAATTTTTTGTAATCTATTTTAGAATTTAGTATTGATATTTAAAGAGGGGTCTATGCGTATCAGCTAGACCCTCATTTTCTAACCCATCCTTAGGGTCTTTAGTCATTGATTTCAAAGCTAATTCTAATTTGAAAAATACATGACCAACATCTAGGGGAACAGACCAGTTGGTAAAGTGACTGCTATCCAAGCATTTGGACCTGCCTGTGTCTGGGTCTAGCGCCCATGCACTGCCGGGTATGGCAGTGCATATAACCTCAGTGCTGGAGAGGTGGCACAGGGTGAGCTGAATTGGTGAGCGCTAAGTACAGGAAACCAAACAGCTCACATCAGCCTCGGGTCTACACATTCATGTGCATGCACCATGCAGACACACATACCCAACAACCAATACCATTTGCACGTGTGCACGTACACACACACACACGCGCGCGCGCACACACACACACACACACACACGTGCAAATCAGCATTTCCACCTTGCATTTTATTATGAAGATCAACTAACATAATACTTGATAGTACAAATCAACTCTATTTTTAGGTAAAACCCATATCAAATGGTTTTATAGATTGGATTCAGAAAGAATAATAAATCACAAGACTATTTAAAGATAGCATTGAAAACTGGGTTATTGAACAATGATTTCAAAATAAGTGAGCTTTCAAGTCAGAATCAATGAAGTGAGTGGTGAGAGAGTAAAAATTCTTATAGTCAGTGGGTAAAATGCAATGCTCTTAAAATCCTAAACCCTTAAAGACCCTTAAAGCATCTTGGTATTCAGAGACCAGGTTAGCAGATGTTCCAGCAGACCCAATTTCATCTAGAATATATTCATTTATATAAAATGCTGAAGCCTCTTACGTGTGCATGGCAATATTATTTCTCTGAGCATTCTGGATTATTAGGTTTTGTTTGTGGGGTCCACCACATCTGACGTGTTTGTATGTGGGGATTCATGCATGCGTGGAGGAGCCCTGAAGCCATATGACAGTTCTGCTGTTTTCTTTGGGTTTTGCTTGCGATGCCACTTTATCTAATGCTCTTGCCACAGCTCCACATTCAGTATGTGCCAGCAGCCCAGTATTTTTTTGTCACTCTGTGTTTTCTTTTGTGTTATATTTTAAGTCACTTTTCCTTTTCATAAGATTTTAAATGGTGCTGGGCATGGTGGCAGATGTGGTTAAAATCCCAGTATTGTGGATGTAGAGGCAGGTGGGTCTCAGTAAATCCCAGGACAGCCAGGGCTACAGAGAGAGAACCTGTCTCAAAACAAAAGAAATCTCATATGGCTAAATATGTACTTTCTAAAATGAAAAGTGCAATAAATCAGGTACTTAGACTAAGCATAAAGCAAATCTGTGTACTGGCCTGTTATTTGAGTGTAGATATGCCTATAACTGCATTTCCTAGCAAGGTGGAGACCCAGTGATTTTCCTTTTTAGCCATTGTTGGGTAGATTTTCAACTATTTCTTTAAGGATGAATATTTTGTTTTCTCCAGGCATGTTAACACAGTAGGTCACTCCACAAATGTTTGTTGAGCTGAATTTAATCCTGTTTTTGATAACTTTAGGGTGAATTAATTGTGCACCCACATTCCAAGGGTTCTAATAAACGTGAGAGTGGCCGTCCAGGACTTCGTCACCAATCACCTTTGAAATTGTGACTCTCTGAGGACCCGAATCAAACAGTCTTGTCCGAGGCCTGTATATTCTATCATTAAGCCAGGAAAGCATAGGAATTTGCGAGATATTTTTGTTCCTTTCCTACAGCTCACCTTAGCATCGCATTCTAGAAAACCAGACCTGAGAGTGATTAACTCTGTCATTTCTTTACCTTTAGCAAAAATAACTTCCTCACAACTTTGGTGGGCAGCCACCTTTTGTTATGACAGATTGTCTAAGTAAGGAGAATTGGTCGTCAGACCTTGTGTTGTGAGAAACTGCTCATCCACTGAAATCATGATGAGTCGTTTTCTCTCCTTCTCCCTTCAACCTTACTGTGTTTTCCTCGGTTATAGTTTGCATTGGTGATGCTGTTTTCTTTATCTTTTGCACTCTCTTTGTATAGATTGCTATTAGGTACTTTTTTTTTTTTTAATCACAGGGCACATTTGGTAGCTGAGAGGTTGTAATAAAAAGAATCTTACATAGTCGCACACAGTCATGGTACTAATTAGATAACCTTTCTGTTGCGAGCATGTGGCTGAGTGCTGGAACACCTTCAGAAGGAGATAGAGACGCCCACAGAGCCAGGGTGCTGATGGGCACATGTGTGACTGACATTAGATGAGACGGTTTGAAGTCTGTCTACCTTCTGTTTTCCCTTTTGCCTTTTTTTTCAAGCCTTTCTCATGGGTTCAGTAATTTCTTAGCAAAACTTGTTTGATTTTATGTTGTTTGGCTGATAATAGCCTCTTCTTTCTAAAAGAAAGAAGCAGATACTTTTTTTTAAAAAAAGTTTTTTATTTATTATGTATACAGTATTCTGCCCGCAGGCCAGAAGAGGGCACTAGATCCTATCACATATGGTTGGGAGCTACTATATGATTGCTGGGAATTGAGCTCAGGACTCTGGAAGAACAGCCAGTGCTCTTAACCACTGAGCCATCTCTCCAGCCCCCTGCTGCGGATACTTTGTGGAGAGAACATCCTCAGGAGCATGTGGAGACCTTTCCCCTTTCCCCGATGTTACCCATTCCTTCATACCTGTCGTCAGAGCTGCATTCCCAGAATTGTTATTTTTGTCACATCGCCAGTGCTAATAACTAGAATAGTTCCTGAGCTACAGCAACAGCTTAGAATATAGTGCTGCTGCAATCATTAATTATAATTTTCACATCAGTACTATATCAGGCATAATAGACGTATAAGGTCATACATGATTCACTTGAGTTAGTGCTGGTAAGTCCACTAGGCGTAGTGTGTGATATTACATGTTCAGTGTTTCAAAGGAAAACGTGACACAGCTGGGAGAAATGAAAGAATCAAGCACCCGTTCTTCATCTGTTCTATCTCTCACAGCCTTCGGGTTATTGCTCTTTTATCTCAATCATCTGTGTAGTTTCTGCCACCTCCCACTTTATATTCATAACCCAGCTCTTGTTCCCTTGGCCAACAGGACTGCATCTGGTCATGCGGTTCCCTTCATTGCTGTATGAAGTAGACAGATTCTTACACATTCCTTCTCATGCTGATTCAGGTCTGATGGTCAGGTCCAGGAATCTGTATTTTCCCAACCCACCTGATGAGTCTGCCTTAGTGACGCTCTGCTTTGCAAAAGAAAGTTCTGAAGCCTCTGTGTGTGGTCTTGTTAGCTCTTAGTGAACGGTGGCCTTGGTTCTTCAGCTTGATCACCTATGGTTCTTCAGCACCTGCTCTCTGATTTTCACTGCCACTGTCCCTGTCTACATTTTCACCGTCCCTGTCTACATTTTCACTGCCACCGTCCCTGTCTACATTTTCACCGTCCCTGTCTACATTTTCACCGTCCCTGTCTACATTTTCACCGTCCCTGTCTACATTTTCACCGTCCCTGTCTACATTTTCACCGTCCCTGTCTACATTTTCACTGTCCCTGTCTACATTTTCACCGTCCCTGTCTACATTTTCACTGTCCCTGTCTACATTTTCACCGTCCCTGTCTACATTTTCACTGTCCCTGTCTACACTTCTTTCTTTCGGCTATGAGTGGTTTTAGCTCAAGTTAGCTTCTGGTCACCTGAGATGGAATTGGTAATTTCTCAACCATATTCCTTTCATTTTGTATTGATTTTGTATTGACTCTTAAATACAATGACTATCATATTAGGAATATTCTTTATGTTGCTTACTGTAATATAGAAAAAGTTATATCATCCTTTAAACATTATTCAATTCAGAGAAGTTTATATAAAGAAGGCAGTGACAGCATCTGCTTGAATAATCCTTTGGTTAATTTTTCGATGGGAACAACTTGAGATGCTTTATGAATGATGATACAGGAAATGATACAGGAAATGGAGAAGAAGTGGTCCCAGGGTGAACAAGTGCAAAGGACCAAACGTTTGAAATTGTTTCTGGAAAGGACACGTGACTTCATGTAAGTCACAGGGTGGTGACTAGAGATGACATGAAGGCACAAGCGACAGTTTACTCTGGAGGATGTTTTGTGCTTTGCAAAGAAGTCTGGATTTTCTTCTCAAATTAGAAAATGCTATTGAGAATCTCTGAAACCATCAGCATAGTCAGGAAGGATGGAAATGGAGACAGAAGAGAGACCAGGTGAGGGGGTTTATTACAGGGAGAGTTGTTGAGAAATTTTGTAAGGTTTTTATAATGTTCTTTGTTCATTTGCTAGATTCTCTGGTTGCACAAAATGAGTAAGGCATAGTCTTCATGTCTTGAAATTGCCCCTCAGAATTAGAAAGCTATAAGTCACTAAACGTTAACCATATAAATGTTTCTAAGATATCAAAATATATGATACATGGGGGATGTAAAATGTTAGGGAACTAACTATACTCTTAGCTCACTTTTTCCTGGGAGGATCAGAGTCCTCTCCTCAACATGAATGAGATATAGTTGACAAGTAGAATATACATATTCAAGGCATTCACTGTACTGATTTGATGTGCATTTATATTGTGTCTGAAAATTAGGGCCGTGTAGACCATGTAGATGATGATTTAGAAAAGAATAAAGGAAAATTCGTACAAAAGGAAAATGGAAAGGATTTGTTTGTTAGGAATCACAGATATGGTTCAAGAGCCTGTTTGTTAAAGCTGAAAGGGGGTTTTATAAATGAGCCTTGAATTTGGACTGATGGAGTCTGTATCTTATTATTTAGATTTATTTGCTTGTTCTGAAAAAATAGTGTGTGTTAATTATGTGTAATTTAAGACATGCAAAATTTGAACAAGATGTTCTATGATTTTTGTTAAAAAAATAATTGCTATTTACACTCTGGCATAACATGCATGATTTTATACTTACACATGCATACATATAAGCATCACATAAGGGAACTGTAGTATATACTCTTGTCCCCAGAAGACAATGTCAGATACAGAAAAGAATGAAGTACCTGGCCTGAAGAGTCGCCGAGGCTCTACATTGTCAATAGTATTGGCTAAAATGGACAGTAAGTAGAGAAATAGAAATAACATGGTCAGGATCAACTTACTTTTATGACGTAAGACCCAGAAGACTTGATTGTGCCTTTGGAGGGAATTTGGTGAGGGAGAAAGACTAAGAAGGAAGGGTTCCAGTGTGCAGTGCTTCGTAAGGACACACAGCTTCACCGGGGCAGTCACAGTGCATTTTCATAGTCTGCTAATGTCTCTGACTCCCACATCAGTAATAAGCTTCTATTAATGTATACTTGGTTTTAAATTAATTGGTATTTTAATAATTGTGTCAGTGGAAAGTCATGGTATAAGCTCATATCTTTTACGTGTTGCTGGTTGGCGAAGATATTTTAATTATCTAGAAGCCCTAAAAAGACAGCTTCATAAGCATTTTAATTCAGCTATTTGTTGTTCATTAATGAATGTTGGGATTAAATACTTTTGAGTTGTAACTATTTTTGAAAAATATTTGTTACAGGGGAATTTACCTAAATATTCTCATAACTCCCTGATGGTTCAAGCAATAAAGACAAACCTAACAGACCCGGACATCCATGTGCTGTTCTTTGATGTGGAAGCTTTGATTATTCAACTCCTGACTGAAGAAGCCTCTAGGCCGAATACTGCACTTATTTCCCCAGAGAATTTGCAAAAAGCATCTGGCAGTTCAGACAAAGGGGGCTCCTTTCTAACTGGAAAGCGAGCAGCAGTTCTTTTCCAGCAAGTGAAGGAAACTATCAAAGAGAACATAAAGGAGCATCTCCTTGACGAGGAAGACGAGGACGAGGAGATAATGAGGCAGAGGAGGGAGGAGAGTGATCCCGAATACCGGGCCAGCAAGTCCAAGCCGCTGACCTTGCTAGAATACAATCTAACTATGGACACGGCAAAATTATTCATGTCCTGTCTTCACGCCTGGGGTTTGAATGAAGTGCTGGATGAAGTTTGTCTTGATCGCCTCGGAATGCTCAAACCACACTGCACAGTGTCCTTTGGTCTCTTGTCGAGAGGAGGTCATATGTCGTTGATGCTGCCTGGTTATAATCAGGCTGCTGGGAAGCTACCGCATGGGAAAGCAGAGACAGGAAGGAAGCTGCCGACAACCGAGGGAGTAGGAAAGGGAACCTACACAGTGTCTCGAGCCGTCACCACTCAGCATCTGTTGTCCATCATCTCTTTGGCAAATACTTTAATGAGTATGACCAATGCAACCTTTATTGGCGATCACATGAAGAAGGGCCCGACCAGGTGTGACTATGTAGTTTAATTTCATTCTTCATTTTCAAAAGGGATAAATGGCCACATTCTATTGTTATTGTTTATTGCACATTTGTTTCTTGGCTCTGCACACATTTCCACATTAGTGTCACCTTAGTGACTTCCCATTTAAACTTTGAAACAGAGACATTTCTAAAATGCCTAGTATACAATTATATACATAAAATATACAAATATATATATAAAATTATACAATATTTGATATATGTAGTCATACTTGGTAGCTATTTTAAATGGCTTTATAATTTAGGAGTTGGTCATAGACGATAGCTCTTGAATAAATCTTTAAAGGTTTTTATTTAAGGTGGTTTACTTTTTCTGAGATAACCCTGAGTAGCCTGGAACTCAGCATAGTCAAGACCAGCCTTGAGCTCACAGAGACTGGCCTAACCTGCCTCCTGATTAAAGGTGTGGTCCACCACAAATGGCATCGTTTTTTAAAATTATGTTAGACACTGTGGCTTATAGAAGAGGATGTGACCTCTCTGGAGCTGGAGTTACAGGTGGTCATGAGCTGCCCAGTGTGGGTGCTGGGAACGACTCCAGTCCTCTGCAGGAGCAATGCTCTTAACCGCCTGCTGAGCCATGTCTTAGAGCTCCATAAATATCACCCTAAATTTACAGCTCATGAAGTCTGAGCTGACATCCAGTTCAAATGTGTATCTGTTCACAGCTTTTCGCTGTGGTCTGTATGCAGTAGTGGTGGGTCCAGTGACTGACTCTGGCGTGTGGTAATGAATACAGTCCAGACTTTGTGATAGGGAGGAGAAAACAACTTTTAAAACAGACTGCCTTAAAACACAGATGTTATTTTGATGTTTTTACAATACTTAGCCTGAATGCTACTTCTCAAAATTATGAAGACAACTTGTTACTACGCTTTATTAATGTTGACCACATTCGTTCTTTCAAACCTAAGAAATACTTAGATAGCATTTATTTTCTGTCATGTTCTGTTGTAATTACCCCACCAAAATTCAGTGTCCTTAATCCTGCAAATATTTTTATATAGGGTGTATTTGAGCCAAAGTTAAAAAAGAGACACCTTACCTTTAGACTCCAAGATTTCTTTATGCTTTAT
Organism: Microtus oregoni; assembly: GCF_018167655.1. Lineage (NCBI taxonomy): Eukaryota > Metazoa > Chordata > Mammalia > Rodentia > Cricetidae > Microtus > Microtus oregoni. The sequence goes on along the minus strand of NW_024543976.1, from coordinate 1,564,412 downwards.
TGCCATATATATTGCTAAATACTTTTCAAATCATTGTATTATTCCATGAATTCCGAGATGCTCATGGTAATGGGGTAGGCTGAAATCCCAGGATGGTAAGAATAAAGAAGAGAAGACAAAGAATGGTTTTTACTCATCAATTGTAGTTCATTGGAGTGTTCAAAAATATGTGTTAAGACTAACAGAAAGTAAAAATTTTATTACAAAAAACTATATTTTCTACTTCATAATCATGCAGTTTGTTTTTATCAGAAGTTGAAATGGACAACATAAGTAGGTACAAAACTTAGAAAATGACCTTCTTTTTGAAATACAAGTTGGAAATGTTCTGAGCCTGTTTCTTTCCAATCTAGAGTGATATTTTGAACAGCTCTGGAGATAGGAAAACGTTCAATGTTTTTTTCTTCTTTTAAAGGCCACCTAGACCAGGCACCCCAGACCTTTCTAAGTCAAGGGGCTCCCCTCCAACTTCCAGTAATATTGTGCAAGGACAGATTAAACAAGGTAAAATTAAATCTTACTAAGTAATTGACATGACATTTCAGCTGTAGAAACTGAGAAGGCATTGCTAATGTATAATCATAATATTTTGTTTGTCTCAGATTGTTATAAGAGAGAAAAGTTGTTATATTCCAGATGTAAATACAGATAATTAAGATGTCAGTTAAAAATAAATCAGATTTATTTGGACATTGATAACTGTGCAAATTTCAGATAATTTTATTATATGGTCTTTGGCCTAATTTGTATGTATTAGGGCCACCTTAACTTGACAACAGTAGTTACTGAGTGTATCTTAAGTTTAAAAGTTATACCTATTTTTAACTTTGCTTGGGAATGTTTGAGACCACAGATTTATGCTGCAGTTAGTCTTCTGCTGTTTGCTAGTGGCGTCCACATTGCTTTTCACAAGTTGAAATGCCTATTAAACTCTTTATTTATAAGTAATAATATGCCATAACTTATTTTGTTTTGTTTTATTTTATTTTTGTTTAGCTTTGTTTTTCATTAGGGTATAGGAGAGTGAAAAGGCTGACTTTCTCCTCCTCTTGAAATTAATTCTAAGCACTTCCATGAATTAATATGCTCAGTTGTTCCGGAGTGTATCTTTTATAGCTGTTTAAAGACCAGGGTGAAGATTAGGATGTATATAGAATAGATGAATTCTCTATTTAGACTTGGCACTTAGCTGCAAGATAGCTCCTCATGATGTTTAAATACTCCAGAGCTGGAGAAAGCAACAATCCTGACAGTAAAATACTTTTGAAGCTTCAAATAAAGGGGACCCAGTTAGCTCCATCACAACTTCTCTGGTGACCTCTCCCCTCTCCTTTATTTATTTATTTATTTTGCTTTCACACATTTCTATTTTTATTCATGAGCTTTTTGATATACTTTGTACTTTTTGAGAGTTACTTGACAATTTAGTTCACTGTATAATATATATATTCTGTTTGACCTCTACTGTCAAATTTATTAGTTTTACTGCTTTAGAACTATAGATTGTTATTTTTTGCTATGTATCATTCTGTTGAATGAATAGAGACCACAATTTAGACATATTTTTTCTGCATCTGTTGAAATAATTATGATTGTTCTTTTTTATTTTATTCCTTAGATAAAGAATATTGGCATTTTGTTTGAAAAATACTTGGCATAAGGGTCACTCTTCATCCTGATGACTTATCCATCTTATAGACTATTAAATACAACTAGTAAAATTTTGCTTAAGGCATATGGTGTCCATGGTGTTTTAGAATATAGTTTCACTTCTGGTAATGACTTTCTGTAGTTGATAATGGGGTGCTGGCCTCACAGAGTGAGTGAAAGTGGTCCTTTCTCTGGACTTTTTAGGGTGGTTTGTAAAATGGATATTATTTACTCTTTATTTGGGTTATGAAAGAGTGAAAGCTTTATTAAATAAAAGCTTGTAGGCCTGAAGTTTTCTTGATAAGGTTTTTAACTATATATTTTAATTTTTTGTGCATATCCCAGGCGTTCTTGTTTTGTTTTTGTTTTATAATTTTCTTTAGTGAACTTTCTGTCTGATTTGTCAGGCAAAAGATTCTAGAAATTCTTAAAATTCCATTTTTCATTTCCATTATTCATCTTATATATGTTTTCAAAATCCAGCTTGTTTAGTAGAAAATAATGTTTAGAATCTTCTCTAAGAATCAATGGTGCTCAATTGAATTCTGTATTTTTCTGCTTTCAATTCTTTGATTTATCATTACCACCATTTCATTATTTCTACTTTAAATTCACTTGTCTGCTTTTAGGTTGAGGGAATCTGAAGGCGTAAGTCACAAACAATGCCACACCAATTCGGGGTTATGATTATTAGGGTGGTATTTATTTAAAGGGGAAAAAACTTACAGATCACTGTCCCAGGCAACAGCCCTCTAAGCAACCAGGAAAGGAGTCTAGTCGCCAGCGGAGCAGGAAGTGAAGAGCGAGAGGAGAGGGAAGTAGCCGCTTTTTTAAAGGGAGAGAGACCACGCCCCATGGGCTGGTATCTCAGCGGTGATAGGCTGGAGGAGTGGGAGGACCTCCCGCAACAGGAATCTGGGGTTAATGACATACAACTGTGTCCTTGACACCCTGATCATTAGTGCTGAAATCCCTCTCTGAATATTGCTTGGTGGCAACTCCCACATTTTCTGTTGTTGTATTTTTATTTGTTTTTGTTTATCATTTGATAATTTAGTAATGAAATTTTTAATTTTTTCAACATTTCCAAGATTTTCCAAAGGTCTGTCTGGGTTCTCATCGATAGTGAAATAACATTTTTCCCATAATTGGAATCTTTTGGAATTTTTTCATTTTACTGTATTTACTTATTAAAAAATAATATATATATTAGTGGCATGGATGTTTCAATATATTCATCTATTTTGGAATTACTAGATCAAGCTTATCCTTATATTACATTTCCAGTGTGTACCCATACTTATGTGGTGTGTGTGTGTGTCTGTGTGTGTGCGTGTGTGCACATGGTCTACCTTGGTGAACATACTGTGTGTATGTTAAGAAGTGTTTAATCTGATGTTAGGTAGAGTATTTTAAAATGTCAGGTCAAGTTTTTCCATGATACTCAGGAACAATGTGCAGTTGATCATTTTCTGCCTACTTGTGTCTATTAAGTAGATAAGATGATTGAAACCTGAAACCATAACTATTCATTTGCTTATGCTTCCTTACACTTCTGGAAGATTGTTTTCATGTTTTTTAAAACTCCTGTAATAGGCACATAAATTTTTATAACTTAATAATAACAATATTCTTATTATTTGGCTTATTTATTATTATAAATGATCATCTTTGTGCTTCCTGATATCTTATTTGTCAAATATATTCTATTCATAATATTTAGCATCTTTAGTTACTATTGTAATCATTTAACTTTCCCATCTTTTTGTCTTTTGTCTATTTGGAGCTTTGTATTTAGGCAATTTTCATGTAGGTATCATGTAGTTACATCTTGCTCTTTTATCCAGTGTGACTTAATTTGGTTTGTTGTTTTGTTTTTGAGACAGTGTCTTTAGCTGTTTACATTTAATGTTATTGTTGAATAGTTAGATTTGAGTCTTTCTTTTGCCCTACTGTCCTTTGTGGGGTTTTTTTTTCTTTTGCCATCTTTTGGATCACCAGGTATCTTTGAGTCTATTTCTTTTTTTTTTAAAATATTTATTTATTATGTATACAATATTCTGTCTGTGTGTATGGCCGCAGGCCAGAAGAGGGCACCAGACCTCATTACAGATGATTGTGAGCCACCATGTGGTTGCTGGGAATTGAACTCAGGACCTTTGGAAGAGCAGGCAATGCTCTTAACCTCTGAGCCATCTCTCCAGCCCTTGAGTCTATTTCTTACTTCATAATTTTTTGGGGAATTTTGGAATTATTTTACATTGTGCTTCAAATATTTTTTCCTAGTGATCTCATATGTATATTAGGTACTTAAAATTTCCTCATTTGTTAATGATGCCTTAAATTTTAAAATTTTATTTATGTAAATACTTATCTCTCTCTCTCTCTCTCTCTCTCTCTCTCTCTCTCTCTTTCTCTCCATTTCCATGTCCTCATGTGCAGTGGGGTAACCACTGGAGATCTTTTCTGCACCCGTCTCTCCCCACTGAACCCACTCACCAGACTTCTTTTGAGCCCCTCTAAGATTTCTATTTAGTTTCTTTTGAGTAGTTGCAGTGTAATTTGTCATTTTCATCAGAGTCTGAACTTTAATGTATCTTTTTTTCCCTGGGTAGTGATTTTTATATCTTTCCTAACTCACTTTGATTTGAGTGTGTGGAGTTATCTAATTATTGTCATATCATTGCTTGTTCTGAGTTTGTTTTTAATTATTCTTCTTATCGATTATACTTTCCTCCCTCTGTAAATTTTCATGTTTGAGTAACACGGCACATGCTTGCCATTTTGTCAGAGGGGTACCGGGTATTTTGTGTTCTTACAGACCTTTAGCTTCCTTTTAAGATGGACTTCTGTGAGAGCAGTTTGAACAGGTAGATTTTTGAGCAATGCTCTAAACAAGGTAAATGACTCCCTATTACTGAGGCAAGGTTTTCCTTAGGACTCCATCAAATGCTCCTGAATCTGAGGAGTCCCCACAGGCTGGTGGAGGAAGGCACTCTTTCTGGACTTTCTGATGGCTCATTCTTCTTTCCTCGCTAGTTTCCTGAGTGCTCTGATTGGTTCTCTGCCGGAACCCGAGGCCAACCTTCTGCACAATTCAGGCTCCTAGCTCTTTTCTCTTTTCTCTAGCCTTAAAATCTGTCCTCTTCTCCCAAGACCCTCAGCTTTGTGTCCCCTACTCATTGAGTTTAGATTCCCTGTGTCTTGATTTAGGACCTCTGTCAAGATGATAAAACAGGACAATTATAGTGTTCACTTCGTTTCATATGTATAAAAGAAAATGTTTATTTAAAAATAAATAAATGTAAAAAATGTTAATTTCAAACACAAAATTTTAAGGGATTCTCTGATTCATCTAGTACTCCATTGCAAGCCTGGATTTCTACTACTGATCCTGAAAAGGTACTTGTGATCCAAAGGGCTAGATACAGGCCAGGATAAGGTACCTAGCCTCTGGCTTGCAGTATTCCAGTCTCCTCACAGTACTAAACTCTAATCAACTTCGCTTTTAAAAATTAAATTAATTAATTTTTGTTGAAAATAGATTTTTTCATACAATATTTTCTTCTCCCAACTTCTCTTAGATCTTCCCACCCCCTACCACCCAAATCTGTAAAATCTATATCCCTTCTTTCTCTCTCACTAGAAAGCAGAAATCTAAAGAACAACAACAATAATAATAATAATTAAAATTAGATAAAAGTAAAAACAAGCAAACCAGAACAGACACAGCTTCTTTAAGGAGTTTTCGCTCACAGTTCCAAACTCTCAGTAAAATACAAAATTAGGTCGCTAACATTTTCAAACATTTCTAATCTTCAGAAGTTAGTTTTTTGTGTACTTATTCTCACAAAATAATTGAAAGATATGTATAGTCAAATTAGAAGATTAAACAAAAGCAAAGTAACAGAGAGCCTAGAAAGCTAGGATCTGTTGAGAATATGAAAAAAGAATTTGTTTCATGGTAACTGGGTAACTGGATGTTTCAGGATGGTAGCTACTCAGCAGACAGGTGCAGAGTATTTCTGGACATGCTACATATCTTTTTTTTTCTTTTTTTTTTATTATTGAGAAAAGGAAGAAAAAAACAAGTTTCCACCTCCTCCCAGCCTCTCATTTCCTCCCCCTCCTCCCACCCTTCTCCCCTTCCTCCCATCCTTCTCCCCCTCCTCCCACTCCTCTCCCCCTCCCTCTCCAGTCCAAAGAGCAGTCAGGGTTCCCTGCCCTGTGGTAAGTCCTAGGTCCTCCCCCCTCTGTCCATATCTAGGAAGGTGAACATCCAAACTGACTAGGCTCCCACAAAGCCAGCACATTGCGTAGGATCAAAACCCCGTGCCATTGTCCTTGGCTTCTCATCAGCCCTCATTGTTCGCCATGTTCAGAGATGGGATGTTATATTATTTGATTTTATTTTGACTTTGTTTTTGTTTCTGATTTATTTGGTCACACAGGTTTTTTTTTTTTTTTTTTTTTTTTTTGGTTTTTCGAGACAGGGTTTCTCTGTGGCTTTGGAGCCTGTCCTAGAACTAGCTCTGTAGACCAGGCTGGTCTCGAACTCACAGAGATCCTCCTGCCTCTGCCTCCCGAGTGCTGGGATTAAAGGCGTGTGCCACAATCGCCCGGCTCACACAGTTTTTCCTTAAAATTTTAAGATAGTCAAGAATGACAAAAAAAAAAAAAAAAAAAAAAAAAAAAAAAGAATGACCTTGAGCTACTGATCCTTCTACCTCCTTCTCCTGAGTGCTGGAATTACAGGCCTATAACACCACTTCCAGTTATATTTAGTTTTGTACTCCAGATAGATCTTAGGAAAAGAGATCAGCCCAAATTAATGATTTATCTTAAATATTGTATGTTGATTTAAAAGATAAGTAGACTGCCCGTTTACATAAGACATATAGAAGCACAGACATAAAGGAAGATTGTAAAAAGGAAAATAATGCAGACCTGGTGCAGAATATCCTCATGGTAGGTGTATGGTTGCTGATGCTACAGGAGCTCCTGCTTTTTAAGGGTCCTTTCCTTTCCTTTCCTTTCCTTTCCTTTCCTTTCCTTTCCCTTCCCTCTTTTTTCCCCTCTTCTTCTTTTCTTCCTTATCCCCCCTTCTCTCTCTTTTCTCTCTCTTCCCTTTCTCTTCCTTCTCCCCTTCATTATGATAACCATTAGCATTGTAGTTAAGGCTACTCAACATTAAATAATCGTGTCTTTCCAGTGTGAAACTCTGAAAAACTTTACTTCTTAAGCATTGCATTTATTTTCCTATATTTTTGGATATTCCTTTTCCCCTTGTGGAAATGTAAGGGCTCTTTGTGCTGATAAACTAGAAGACTTTTGAGATTTAGACCAGTACGTAAAGAGCCTTTGTCATTCAAAATGTTAATCTCTGTGTCACTCTTATCACAATAGGAGTGGGGGTGGATGGAGTTTAGGATAAGCTTCAAATGAAAACAGAACCGTCTATTCAGATAAAAAACATAGGTGTTATAATATTGAAAAACACATTTATGCTATTTAAAGAAAAGCTGGAGCCAGTATTTACAGTCACGTCATATACAAGTTGTCCATGGGACAGTAGCAGTTGATGAGTCTGGGAACTACAATAATGCTTTCTTAAAGGACCCTCCTTGGAAAAATAATGGGACTTATATCTCTTTCAATCATGTAAGAAAAAGAAAATCATAAGTGTCCCTGCAACTTTCCTGCTTTAATAAGATGAGCAAATATGATTTATGCATAAATCTTCAGTATCCATCACAGAACTTTTCGGGTTTGACATTTATTATTAAACGTTGAACATTTTGAGTGCTCTTTTTTCTTCTAGTTTCTGAGTTTCCTATATGGATAGTTATAAAAAGCTGTGACAAGAGTTTAATTTCTCAGTGAACTGTGACTGTGTTTCTAGAGTTTGACATTTCAGTTGTAAGATAGCGTGAGTAAATTTTATGTAGGTCCAGAGATTTTTAAATCTTAATAAATCTGAGTCCTTAATTTCTATTACTTGGTTTGTAGCATCCATAGGATTTATTAAAGTGTCAAACGTTAATGACTCCAAAATTAGAATACCAAGGGTTTTTCTTTTTTGTAAATAGTTGAGTGTGTTGAGCACCAAGTCCTAGCGCAGGTCCTTAACAGCTTCACCAGCTGCACTGCTGCTGCTGCTGCTTTGTGAATACTAGTTCACTGAGAAAATATCAAGGCTTAATTCCACTTATTTAACATAGCAGATACTGATCAGTTACTACTCAACCCTTACTTGTTTATTCATTTATTTTGGACTTTCTCATCTTTTCATTCTAGTGCATCTGTAGAATTAAGGTGAAATCAAACAGAATTAACACAGATTTTTCAGAACACATCTTTTTCAGAGGCTGTGAGTGGGGACTTATAGTGAGGGAGGGTTAGTCAGGTGGGAGCGCAGCAGAGTGCATCATATACATAAAAAAGTTCCTGTAAGCACATTTAATACTACTGTTTCTACTGTTGGGGTTCGCTGGAGGAGGCTGCTGAGCACTTTTGGTGGCATGAGGTTCAGCCACAGGGGGAATCCCCCTTTGCATGCTTATGAGCTTTTTGCACGGTGAAGTAAATGTTATCTAGGTCATTTTAACTGAATTTGTAATTAAATGGTAAAGAGAATTTTAAAAATAAAAGTATTCATTGGAGGATATTAACTATTTGGTGTCCTTTTAAAGATTATGGTAGAAATTTTATATAATATGACATATAATTAATAAATATAAGATAATCATAACTCTATTATAAACAAAACTCAGGTCTATCCTAATAAAAAAGCAGTACAGTTTTCCACATAGACGTTCCATGGGTGGGAGAAGTATGGAGCTCGTTCCCAGACTTCTTTTAGTTCGACTGGTCACCTCCCAAGTGCCTGAGTGACATTCTGGTGAAAATTATAAAAAAGTTGTTTTTCTGCAGCTGTCGTATCATAACAAAAGAGCCTCATGGCATGAAAAGCAAACATGTCATCTAGCAGACCATGCCTGATCTACTCAGGAGCACACACCCTTTGCTGCCCAGTGCATGACATATGGTAATTTCTTCATAGGAAGGAAGTGACAAATGATGACCTCTAAATTTTACCATTGACCTCTAGTTGTAGAAGGTGTAGGCCATAAGGGCCTTTGGCTTTTTCATATGCTAATTTAAGCTGCAACATTTTCCTAGGAGTACAACCTTTTGGGGTTGGAGAGGGGTTGGTTCATCCCTTGTGTAGGAATCACAATGTGCACGATGGTTTTAGTGCATCTAGTTTTAAAGTGAATGAAACTATTGAGTCTTCCAAGAAGAGTTCAATATGGTGTACTGTGTGTGTTTTCTACAAGTTGGTATACTTGAAATTGAGTTCTTATGTAAGTATAGACAGTCAAAATGCCATTTAGTATTCCGTTGAGAGTTTTAAAAATAGTTTACACATAATATTAGAGAATAAACTTCTAAAAACATGATCAACAATATGAAGGCCTCATAAAGTTTTCTCTGTTATATATTTAAACACTGAATTACATTTCTGTTAATTCTTAATGTAGTTTTTCTTGTTTTGTGGTTATATTTTTATAAGATTTTTCTTTGTTGTGGACTTATAGTAAAAAAGATCTCAGCTGTGAGCGAAAGTTGAACTACTTTGAGATCACCATTCAAAGAGGTGCTCTGTCTCTGTGGAGCTTCTAATGAGCCTTCCTTTCCAATTAAAACATCATTTTTTAGTTGTATGTTCACTATATTTTGCTAACTTTGTTTTCATTCTTCACTAATACTAAGCTTTTTTTCAGAAACTGCTGACCCTCAATTCTTTCCTCTTTATTTCTCCTATTTTTCTCTGCAAGTCGCTGCACCTGTCGTTTCTGCTCGGTCTGACGCCGATCACTCTGGCTCTGCCTCTGCCTCTACCGCTTTACATACCTGTTTCTTAGTAAATGAAGGTATTCTCTCTCTTTGTATCAACTTCCTTTCTGCCTCTGCTTTGGCCTGATAGACTTATTCTTTTTTTTAAAAATCTGATTTATACCTCCATCTGCTTTATTTTATATGAGTCCTGGGGTTCCCATTTTGTAACTTTATTTGCTGAACCCAGTGCCAGGAGCCAAATGTAGAAAATGTGATGTTCCTCCTTCCTAGAGTGAACCTTGTCTGCCATCACCCACACAGCTACAGAGAGCAGGGATGCTAAGCTTGCTTATAAGGTGAATTGCTTGTCAGAGTGGTTTTTGCCATTTGATTTGTGGCATTAACAATAATAAACTTATTTTATATGTACGATTAGTGTATGAGAGACACAATGTGCTGTCGTTACACAACCGTATACACTAGCAAAAGATGAGTAAGTCTGTTAGTTGACATTCTCATCTGAAAAGTCTTCAGACTGATTACATAAGCCAATAAGAGTTCACCTATTTTTGTACTGTTTCTGCTCCAGGCAAAGGCATAGATTGTGAGTTCAGTTGGCCTAACATCCTTCTTGTTGTGTAGTTACACAAATGGAATGTAATTTTGGAGCTTTGAAATTGAGAATGGAATATGCAAACATTTGCTGTTTCGAACTCTCTTAGCATCGTTGAACCTGAAAAGTAATGGAACTTGTGAGCTCTGCATTATATCCACTTTCTCCTGTATGGTCTCTACCTTTACTAGTTTGTGTAAAATAAAAAGGAGAAACTTTATAAAATCAAAAATAGCACTGAAAATAATTCCGACTCTTCACCAAAGCTAATATTGCAAGGCCATTAAGACAAAGGGATGTTGATTGTGTGTGAAGCACAGAGCCCCTGTTACAAGTAGTGCTCCCAGGGAAGAAAGAATGGAACTTAAAATGACAGTATCATTGTCCTTTTGGTTTCTCTATGAGAAGACTATGCTAAAGCTTGAATGTGAAGGCTAGATTGGAATAATCAGAATAATATTTGTTGAGCCATTTTAAAAAAACATTAATTTAAAATATGCTGTAGGGCTTTTATAAGAATCATCATGTGCTAAAGTTGACTCATAAGTAGTTCATTAAGATGTAGTGAATCATTAAAACATATTAAGAAATTACACATTACTGATATATGTGTATCTACTTATATGTTATAAATTTTAATATTAAATGTATGTTCATCATCTAAATTAATGTAATCACATATTTATTACCTGTTGATGAGAATTTCTTTACTGAATGGATAAATCTTAAGTAGGTGACTCCTCTCTCTTTTTAACAGTTTCAGAGATCACTCTATATTTTATCATAGGGTTTCATTATTAACTTAGAAGAATACAGTATTAATTCTTTCAAAGCACAGAACTGTTAAATTTCTGTGCTCACAGACAATATATGTATATGAGTATAGTGGTATGTAACACATGTCTTTACTAAATAATTAGATTTCCTATCAAGAATCAGAAATTTGAAAAAAAATATTTTCTTTAAGTTGGAAAGTGATATTTAGGACTGTAAATTTTGAATTGTCAAGTTTTTGTGTGTAATGTTTTCATTAAAAATTAACGTTATGCAATTTTAGCTTTGTGACTAAGTTTCTGATTCATTAGGAAGAGAGGGGTTCAGAAACTATCTTAATTAAAGGTCCTAACAAGGGAAGGCTCCCCTTTTGGCTGGTATGTTGGCAGCTCACAGATGGCCATGCCTCAAGTGACTGAACCTATGATGAATATCTGAGAATGTCCTTTTCATGACAACAAGTTCATATATCTCAATGTATCTCACATGCGTTTATTTCTATGCTTTCCTATCTTCTAATATGTTTATTTTAGAAAATATTTCTAAAAATATGTTTTCAATGAAAATTTGGCAAAACTTTGTGTGGAAAATTGTTCTTATTGGTTTTAAAATCTACACAGTTCTTATAGGTCACCAAATACATGATTTAGGGGTGAAATACATTTTATGATGTTTTGATACATAATAATATTAAACTAAAATGATTTATAACATCATTTTATAGATTTTCCCTTTTTGTTTTTGATAAGTATTCATTAATAAAGCTTTATATTTGCTGGAGATTACCAAGATGTCTAAAGTTTTGCTCTACGTCACATTTTGGTAGGATGGAGCCAGTTAGCTGCCATGCACTGCGTTATGCTGCCAGACCTGCTGGGACTGGATAAATTCAGACCTCCTCTTCTGGAGATGCTGGCTCGAAGATGGCAAGATCGATGCTTGGAGGTAATGATGAAGTTATAAGGAAAATAAAAATACTTCAATAAACAAAAGTAATACTTATCTCATTTGTCCTATCACTTACTCATTCCATTGTGGAAAATGTAGATTCTAGAGTTCCATGTTTTTCCTCCTTTGTTTCTATAGTAAGCAGTAAACTTTCTAGCTTGTTTATTTATTTACTCTTAAAAACTTATTGAGTGTTTCATTAAAAGTTCCACATACCTTTTAGAATTATGTCTTAAGAATTGGTTTCCATAGAAAAATGCAGCCACATGACAAAGACATGTATCCATATTTAGTATAATAATAATCCCTTCCAACAAATTCCAAGTGAGTAGTCAGAGATCAATAGAAAGTCCTGTGTTCTGGTAAAGCAAGACAGTTTTGTTTTTTGTTTTTGTTTTTTAGTTTTTTTCGAGACAGGGTTTCTCTGTGGTTTTGGTTCCTGTCCCGGAACTAGCTCTTGTAGACCAGGCTGGCCTTGAACTCACAGAGATCCGCCTGCCTCTGCCTCCCGAGTGCTGGGATTAAAGGCGTGCGCCACCACCGCCTGGCAGCAAGACAGTTTTGGAATTTAAAAAGAGTTGGGTTAAATGTTAGTGAAACAATTACTAACTTTTTGACCCTGGATACTTTGCTTAGTCTATTTGGAAAACATTTTAGAGACAATAATGTAATTCTTATGAGAACATACATGTTGCTAGGCAGTTTTGCTACATGAACATCATAGATTGTACATTTGTATACTCAATAAATTACTGTGATGTCATTCAGATATGATTTGATAGGACCGCTGTATTTCTGGCTTTTTGTTGGCTGAAGCATCCTAATACTTTTAAGATATTTGCTTGGTCTGGTCTCTGTTGACTCAACTTCAAACAGAACTGAAGTATAGTAAAGTTTTCATTGAATAATTTTTTAGTTCCCTTTAAAAGACAGTATATTTATAAAGAATGTTTTACTTAAACTCTTCTTTAGATGAGGCTGAATTTTTTCTTAAGCCATAAATAGTTAATAAATTGAATAAATTGATTAGTACTTTGCTTAAAAATAGACTAGCATTTTTGGGTTTATGTCTGTGGTATTTTTGTTAAAAACCCTGAAATTAAAACGCAAAATACAAAGGTTGCATAGCCAATTGAAAGAAAAATTGATATGATTTTGAAAAATGACTCCCTCTATATAACCTGAAAGAGGTTACACAGGAATCTATTTATCCATTTTGTTTGTGTCTAGGTATATGTGAATCATGTGGATTTATACCTATTGGATTATATAAAAGATCAATGCTTGAGGCAATGTTGATATGATAAAGTAGATAACAAATAGTAAAAAGGCTTGGTGAAATGTAAATTTCAAATCAAGAAATAATATTTTGAAGACCTCTGTCATCTCTCTGGCCTGTTGACTCAAACATTATTTCCCGTGAATAGCTTTAATGTATTTGGCTGCCTTCATCCCCTTCCCTTAGCTCCAACCAAAATTGTCATATTTAAAGAATTTACTAGATAAGGTTAAGTTTTTTGGGGGTATTGGGGAAAACAATTTACTGCTCCTAACATTGATTTTCTTTAACAATAATAGTTACTTGGAAATTTAATAATTAAAGATGCTGTTTTACAATATAAGAACACTTTAGAAAATCAAATTTTAAACATAAAGTTGATTAGATATCTTTCCATTAGTTTAAAAATATTTTTGAATGAAAGCATCTTGGATCATGTGTAAAATGCTATCATTTAATTTCATCGTTCCAAGCTACTCACTTTCTTATTTGATTTGTACGTTTTTTCTCAAGTAAATAAATATGCTTTCTATGTTTTCTGATTTTTATATTACTATAAACTTTCTGGTTTGTGGCCGTCACTTCACCAACTGACATGCTTTTTGTCATTTGTTTCTGTGATTCTCTTAGGTGAGAGAGGCGGCGCAGGCCCTGCTTCTAGCAGAGCTGAGAAGAATTGAGCAGGCAGGACGAAAGGAAACGATTGATACCTGGGCTCCTTATTTACCTCAATATATGGACCATGTCATATCACGTAAGAGTTTTCATGCTTTTCTGGAAAACTTGGGAGGATTCTGAGTACCAGTCTCAGAAGTGTTCATGCTTTGTGACATGAACAAAAGTGAGAGGAAGGGATGCTTAAACCCCAGTTTTTCTGATTTGAGTCTTGGTAGTTTAGAGTATGACAGTTTAAATGAGCATGATAAAGCAAATATCAAAATATCCACTAATGACCTGACTGTTTGTGATGCTAATCCCTACTGATAAAAGCAATCCCTACTCTATTTAACCCTAACTCTTTCCTCTGCATGTTGTTTTGTTGACCTTGTGGTTTCTACTTGGTCCGTATTGATCTTGTGTTATGAAGTGCAGACACTTTTTAACATTACATTGATACTTGAAAAAACAGAGATTTAGTAAAGTTACACCTGTGCACAATGGGAAAAGAGAAAATTAGCAAGAATTGTGGCAGGTGAGTCTTTCAAATAACTTTGATTTGAACAAATTGGGAAAATTATTGTCCTTTTGGGAACTGTTGAAAATACAGCCTTTTTACTCATGCTATTAGGTTAAATTCATTGGGAAAAAGGTTGTATTTGTTAGCATAATTTTTCTCTCTGGTAAAAATGTTTGTCTTCAGTTTACTAAAGTATTCATTTTTCCAAAAATGTTAATTAAAATTTTATTTTGATTTATGTTACAAGCTAGCTTCAGTTTTTAACATAAAGTCTTAGTTAAACTTTAAAAAACGTTTTACTATGAAATTAGGCCCGGAGTTTACAGTCTTCCCCACTGTCAGTTGTTGGTGTAGTTAAGTACTTACCCGCATCGTGCCCACCCCACACGTTATTCTAGCAGCACATGCCCTGTTGAAGAGGCGAGGCGAAAGGAATTCTTAAACGTTGTTAACTGTTAGAGCTGACTTGGTTGCCAGATCAGCCCGTGTTGACCTGTGCTGTTTAATTAGGCATGTGACCTGGGGGACTCTGCTAGAGTTTATTGGCCTCAATCTTTTCAGTTAAAAATCAAGATGATAGAGGTTTTATAGAGTTGTAATGGGTATGGAGTGAGCTGACCCTTGTTGAGATTGGTACCTAGCTCACAGTGAGCACTATTGATTTGTTGAGTAAATAAATACTTGAGACAAGTGTGGTCACGTTCACATGACTAACACATCAGGGGCATAACAATTCTAATTAAAACTCATCTGAGTACCTCCATATTTACTGAGTGAATGTAAAACATTTTACACAAAAGTAGATTAAGTCAAAACAACGACATCAACAATAGCAAAAATTAAAACAAACAACAACAGAAGCAAACCCTCCAAATCTAGGAACTCAGCCTAATTTCAGAATTTCCTTTCTGCCTCCTGTCTGCTGTGGTGTGAGCAGCTCAGCTCCACCATGCCTCCTTGCTATGTCTGATTGGCATTCCTGAAGCCAGCAGCTAATAGACTTTCCTTCCTTAAGAAAAAATAATTTAGGACCTCTAACATACATTTACTTTTTAAAGATAGTAGGCTTAAAATTCTTTTGACAATTTTTATGTAGAAAATTTAGGCCTAGGGACTGTAGTTTAGTGGTAGAGTGCTTGCGTAACAAAAGGACAAAATAAAAAATTTAAAAGTTTCCAGAATATACAAACAAGAAAAAAAGAAAGGAAGAAAAGAAAAGAAAAAAAGAAAGGAAGAAAAGAAAGAAAAAAAGAAAAGCAAAAAAAAAAACCACCTTTGGAATATTTGAATAAGTAATCTAAGTAATCTCAAACATGCTCCCTGTTCCTGATGTGAGCCTTAATATTAGAAAGTAGATTCTGATGGTTCACTGTGACATAAACCTTGCTGAATAAAACTTCCTCAAGGGTCTGGGAAGATGGCTTGGTTGGTTAAGCGCTTTCCATACAAGCATGAGGACCTGGTGTACCATTGTAATCCTCTCCCTGGAAAAGCAGGGAATAGGGCATCCTTGGTGCACCAACCAAATCGGTGAGCCCCATATTTAGTGAGAAAGCTTGTCAGAAAGATAATGTGAAGATCTATTCAGGAAGATGCCTCTCTTTGTTCTCTGCCCTCAGCAAAGGGGCCCACACACATTTATATATACAATTTAAATAAGTTATAAATAAATAAACATGTAAAGTTATTTGTAATTTTGTATATATATATTCATATGCATAATTAATTTTTAAAATAATCTTCACAATTGAGGACAAACTATGAGTGAGGTACTCAAGAGTAGCCTGAAGGTCATTCTACACAATAGCAAGTCACTGTAGTTTCTTTTAAGAGGAAAATTGCATTAAAAAATATAAAAGCAAATCAGAAATGTCTTTTTCAAGACATCTTTATTTAGCTGCCACAAAAAGGGAAATGGAAACCAGATATAAATGTGGGCAAGTCGAGCGAAAGAAGTTTCCAAGGCCCGATAAGTGATTGCATTTAAAGAGCTAAGAAAAGAACCAGAAGGGATCTGTGAAGCAAGAAAACCAAAGCAAACATGCAAAAATATTCCCAACACATGACCTTCTTTCTTATTGTATAACTGACCTCGTGAAACATTTTGTAATACATGCTCATTCTACAGAATACAGATCTTCTAGAACATTTCAGTAGGAAATTGCAGGCTCTGGTCTTGAGGGGGAGACTGAGATGGAGAAAGGCAAACAGTGAAATGTAGGGAGTCATACCTTCCTACAGGACGGCAAGCTGCCATTTCTACCAGCCCATTGGCACTCTACAGATCCCTTCGGAGTCTTTAAGCCCTATAGCCGGGAAATTGCTAGTGTTTTAAAATCAGACTGTTAATGACGCTGAAGAAGATGTTACCTATGATTGGCTCTCTCATCTGAAATTTAAATGCTTAGTTTCGAGTTACAATTTTAGAATTTGTTGTTTACCTCAAGAATTACAATAAATCACGAGGTAGTGGTGGTGCATGCCTTTAATCCCAGCACTCGAGAGGCAGAGGCAGGTGGATCTCTGTGAGTTCGAGGCCAGCCTGGCCTACAAGAGCTAGTTCCAGGACAGGCTCCAAAGCTACAGAGAAACCCTGTCTCAAAAAACCAAAAATAACAACAACAAAAAGAATTACAATAAATCACTGTTTAAACAAAACACTTTGATTCATATATAGTTAAACTACTAGACTGATATTTAGTTCTACCAACAATCCACATAGGATAAATTAAATTAAATTCTGATATAAAGTAAAAAAAAGAACAACTAAGAAAAACGTTAAAAATTAGTACTGAGTTGTACTATTGACAGTTTGGAAAAAGAGATAGCATTATTTGTTATATCTATTTTATTTTGCTCCTAGAAAGAAGAGAATGGCTTTGCTACAAATTAAAGGTATAATATAGCCACGAATTATGCCCCAGAGCAGTGGTAGAAATGCATGTGCTATGAGGTATCTGTTAGTGGGTCCAGGGAGGATAATGTAAACAAAGAGTATTAATGATCACAATTGTTTAGAAACTTTCTCTATATCAGATTTTTGCTAAGTACTTGCAAAGTTGATTTTTAAATTTTTTTAAATTTATTTTTTTATTTTTTGGTCTGAGGCAGTTTTCTCTGTAAAATAGTCCTAGCTGTCCTGGAACTCACTCTGTAGACCAGGCTGGCCTTGAACTCAAAGATGCACCTGCCTCTGCTTCCTGAGTGCTGGGATTAAAGACATGTGCCACCACCATCCAACTTTTTTTCTTCTTCTTCTTCTTTTTTTTTAAAATTGTATTTCTATGTATATTGTTGTTTTGCCTGCGTGTATATCTGTGTGAGAGTGTAGGATCCCCTGGAACTAGAGTTACAGACAGTTGTGAGCTGCCATGTGGGTGCTGGAAATTGAACCTGGGTTTTTTGTAAGAGCATCCAGTACTCTTGACCCCTAGCCATCCCTCCAGCTCAGGTCTGTGCCTTTAATTTAACCAGTTTGATAACCTGGTAAAGTAGATACTGTTGTTGTTACACCCTGCATTTTGTTTTCTTTCACATGAGGTAATAGGCTAAGGATCTGAAAATTTGTCTGAAGTTCCTTCCGGCACTTAAGTGACTGCTAGACCACAAAACTCACTTTTCTTACCCTCTGTTTATTCTACCTGGCTTACTCCAGCATCCTGAGATCTTAGCTGAGGGTATATAAGTAAGAATAAATAGACTAGTCAGTTGGCTTGCCTGCCACTGCTGTAAAATGATGTCTTTCCCAGTCATGTGTAACTGTAGCACAAAATGAAGCAGAAAAATAACTGTTAGAAAAGTACTCTCTGGTATTTTTCATTATTGTTTAAGTATAGAGTAATTTGCTCCTAATTAAGTTTAAATTTTTCCTGTTTTGTAATTAAATCCTTTTTACTTGAGTATACTATTTGAGTACCTCAAAAATTATGTGAATGCTGGATTACCTAAAATTTGAATGTTATCTCCTATTGTGATTGTGTGTGTGTGCAAGAATAAATAGACATACATTCTACTAAATGTAACTGAAACACCACACATTATCAACTTTTGATTCAATATGCTAATCAATTCTGGAACTCTAATGCTGAGTGTCGAATTAGTTTTACTTTTTTATTGAGAGCTTTCTGTTTTAATAAAAGGGAATCAAGCCAAAGGAATAGGGATTCTGGACGTATTAAAGGAGAAGAAAGCATTTAACAAATGAGGAATGACCACATAGGGCTGGCGAACAGATTTTCTGTCCTAGGGGATCAAAGGTTACAGAGCCAGCTGGTGGACAGCCCACACCTGCTGTCCACCTGCTTGTAGTGAAGCCTCTTCCACCACTGCTGCCAGTGTTTGTGGAGGTGACCCCCACTGCGGGTTTAAAGGGTGTTTGACAAACAGAACCTATTCCTGGCATGTGCATCTTAGTCACTGAAATCTAGAACATGTTAGACAGTCTATCTGGAAAGTACACCACACACCAGCAATTGTCTTATAATTTAACCATTCTACGTATTTAAAGATATGTAATAATTACACGAGCGATATTGCAAATGCCTAAGTTATGCCTGGTTATTGTAGAAGAATGCCTTTATTAATTATTTTTCTGAAATCCAGAAAGCGTTCTTCTTGGAGAGCTCTTGGATTGTGATAACCTCTTATCTTTGAGATCCAGGTTAAGTAGCTAGCAGCTTCAGCTAAGTTCACTGTCAGGAAGGGATTGGACTGAGACTAAAAACCATGCCAACTGGCCATGTTGATAATACTCTCTGTATTTTATATAGGTATGGTGTATAATAGACCACTAAAAAGCTTCTTGCAGGAAACGATGGGCTAGGCTTGGTGCTCTTCTTGGGGTTCCTGAGAGCAGTAGTGGTGCTTCTGCAGAGCACCCGTTACAGTAGAAGATACAAGTGGTGGTCCCAGGCAGGCAGCCCTTCTATCCCAGCTCTTGTCTGTACTTTTCCTTTCCCTATCCTGCTGCTTCAGCACTCATTTAAATTTCTGTTTCTGGGGATCCTGGTAGTAGACTAGCAGACACTGGGAAAGAAGAAGCATCAGCAGCCTGCCTTAACCGATAGCCACACATTTTCATAAGACCGCAAAGTTCTCAGCTCTTGAATGGCATGAGACTTTTGTTGTAAGTGATATAGTTTTGCCCTAAACCAATCAGGAATCATTGTTTCATCCTTTGTAAATATCAAAAAATATGTAAAGTTCTGCTTCCGACTTTTTGGTAAGAAATTTAAGGATACTTATACTGTTTCCCATCCTAATACTAAATACAACATACATTCTGCAACACTGACGTATGGGAATATTGTACAGCTTTTCTGAGTCATCACTGGTTTGCTGGGTATCACTTTTTATGTTCTAGTGCTTCTATATAGAATTCTAATAATTTTACTAAAAGGGGATTAATTTTATTTCTTTGAATCTTTTAAATCATGGTGTAGATAAAGATAAATGTTGCCTGAGATTTATTCTGAATTAAAGATGTTTATCAGAACCTACTTTTACATATTTCTTACTTGTGACATTCTACATGTAGCATTTTGATAATTGACTTTTTTATGAGGTCAAGCACCTGCTGTTTATGAAATATGCCCACATTTGTCCTCCATTCCAGTCGCTGACTTCTCTGAAGTAAATGCTGATGGGTCCTGATTTCTTCTGGCCTGTAATACAGTTTGACCTTAAGGGGCATTAGGTCACAGGCGTAATTATTTCTCCTACATTGTATTCTGCTTCCTCACAGTGCTCATCTCTTCCAGCTTCAAAAACATCAGATATAAAATTCACTATCATATAAATGAAAAATCTCTCCTGATGTGTAGCTGCTGTGATTTTAGACACTTCTGGACAACCTACTATTAATTTGTAAGGTTGTCTTCTCCGGTATTGATAGAAAAATGTGTGATATATTGTGTTTAATACATATTGATATTATCAGAAAGCTCAATCCTTTGTTCTTTTCGAGCCCCTGCTTTTTTAACTTCCTTTTTGTTAGATTGCCTGGATCAGGCTCCTCTTTTACTCAATCATGAAAACAATAGGATTTCTTTGTTCAACAAAAGACACTGTTAGAAAATGTTTGGGTTTGACTTCCAAAAAACCATACTGTAATATCTCTTCTTAACCTGGAATTAAGTTTCATTTCTGGTAATTATAAAGTAGAGTCACTCTGGGCACAAATGTGGATGAACCAACAATAGGCTTGAAGCTAAGAGGGTGGTGTATGTGCCACATGCATAGAAAGTGTAGCTGGTAAACTGTCCCTAATACTAGTGTGTTCTCCAGTGGGCAGATAATGCCAGAATTGGTGGTGGGAAGAAGGCAGGAGGGACTAGAAAGGGGTTTGACACACGTGATTTAATTGAATCTGGCTCCAGCTCTCAAGGGCGTTAAACTACACGGCCTTCCTCTCCTTCCCTTTCTCCTTTCTATTTTCCCTCTTTCCTTTACATTTTTCTTCCATGTTTGGAAATTTCAGAGATAACCATGTTAGGGGAATGATTTTTCTGGATACTGAAAAATTCTCCAAATTACTAAATAGATGCTCAGGATATTTTTATGAATCTGTTTTGGTTGAAATAGTTTAAAAAGCATTTACTCTCTGCAGAGGCTGTCATTTTAGACCATATTGTGGAGTGACTACTGCCTCCTTGTTGTCACAGGCAACCTCTTGATGAAGACACCCTAGGTTGTTGTGCCTCTTACATTTCATGTTTTATTTCTTAGAACTTTCCCTTCTTTGTCTTGTTGTTGTTGCTTAGTAAATGTGTTGAATTTTTATTGCCATTGAGCTGTTTTGTTTCACTCCTAATGGCCTCTTTCCTGGTTTCTGATTGGCATCTGCACTACTGTGGAAATTAGGAAGCCAGGTCATCTAGCTTATTCTAGTTCAGTATCCGGTAAGAGTGAGTTGGCCAAGAATGAAAGCTGCCAGATGGCAAGGCACCTGACAGAGCTTTAGAGTAAGTGCCTTGTGGGGCTCTCACTCTATGCCTGCTGGGGTCACCTTTTTTGTTGTTATTTTTTTGTTTGTTTGTTTTATGGCATTCTGGGCACCTTTCTTTTTAAGCAATAATATACTAGTTAAAATTAGTGAAATAAAGGGACAATTATTTGGTTAAATACCTCTTATAATTTCTGTTTTTATAAATCATTTGCGATTAAAGGGCATGCTTCTTTTAGGACCATCTGAAGAAACTGTAGTCATTGTATACTGAGTTCTTATGCATGAGCCCCTCTTATGTACTGGGAGGCAGAAATCTTTTATGTTCAGATAAACTATATTTATTCAAAGTACACTATATTGCATTTGCTTACAGTGTTTCCTTGGGAATTGGATATTTGTTCCTCATTTTTCTTCTAGAATGTCATAGGAGTTGAGCTTAATTTTAAACACCCTAGACTGATCTTGTGTTTAGCAACAATAAATGATTCTTCTTATCTTTGTTTGGCCACCAACCCAATGGAATTTCTACTTAAAGAGCTATAGCTTTCTAAAAGAATATCCCATTGATTTGAAATGATTTTTTTAGGCATTATTTAATCTTTCTGTGATTTTCCTTTTATGTATTCAGTAGTCTTGGGAGCTACAGTAGTAAAATAGCCAGTTAAAAGTGAAAGCATTTTTGTGTAGGTTGGTTATCCAGGCTTAGTTTAAGCAATATAAGAGAAACTGTGTAATCAGTGATGTGGTCAGAGAACTTGGCAGCGTTAGTTGTGTGAGTGCACGCTTCTGAGGATCAACACTGTCCACTCTGCCATCAAGAGTCCAGGCTGTGTTTTGATCCCTGTAGAGCAGTGTGTAGAGCAGTATACAGCACCCGCTAGTGTGGGCCTCCTTGCATGTCTCTCTCTATCTCATTCCATTCGGCCCTTTTCTGTAGAGCTATTGGACTCGAAGGGCTTACAATAATTTTGGTAATTTCCTTCTTTTTCTTTTTCACAAGTCTGTCA
This sequence comes from Microtus oregoni, assembly GCF_018167655.1. Taxonomy (NCBI): domain Eukaryota; kingdom Metazoa; phylum Chordata; class Mammalia; order Rodentia; family Cricetidae; genus Microtus; species Microtus oregoni. The sequence continues at coordinate 1,542,176 of NW_024543976.1, read as the reverse complement.
CATGTCTGCCACTGTCTCTGTTTCTTCAATGCAATGCAACCAAATTTCTTCCAGATCTGCAGTCTATATTCAGACACCTGGGAGGAGTTCCTGACTTTCTGTGAGATACGTGTGCGTGTTTACTGCTGGCTGTAAGCATGGAAGCACTTAAGCCTGTGGGGGCTATTTTATAAAAGAGAACCACTCACTCAGCCTTTGATACATTCTTTTTTTTTTAAGTGATATTTAAATGGAAATGCCTGGTAATATCTTCGGCTGGGTTTCTAGTGGCCTTTGTGATAATAAATGAGCTAATATCACTCACTACAAAGAAGATGGTATTGATTTGTCTTATCATTTTCTTGCTCATTTGCAGAAGACAAAAATTTATAATGCTGTTGGAAATAAAGACTTTCCTGTGGACACTGGAACATGTTTTTCTAATAAAGCAAGTATAAATTTTGAAGGAGAATGGTCCCTTTAGGTTCATATATCTGAATATTTGGTCCCCAGTTGGTGGAACTGTTTTTGGAAGAATTAGGGGGTATGACCTTATGGAAGGAGGTGTGCCCCAGGTAGTGGGCTGTGAGCTTTCAAAAGTCAACACCATTTTCAGTTAGTTCTCTCTGGCTGCCTCCTACTTGTGAGGATGGCTGTCAGCTACTTTGTAGTATTAAGGGCGGCGGGGCTGCGTCCCCAGCACCCCGGCTGCCTGGCTAGCTTATGCCCGAAATAACAACACACAAACTGTATTCATTTAATCACTGTTTGGCCCATTTCTATCTAGCCTCTTCTAGGCTAATTATCATATATTAATTTAGCCCATTTCTAATCGTCTGTGTAGCGCCCCTAGGTGCACTTACTGGGAAGATTCTAGCCTATGTCCATCCTGGGTCGGAGCTTCATCGTGTGCGTCTGCCTGGGAGCTGGGAGCATGGCGTCTCTCTGAGGCGTCTGCTCCCGAGAGGAGAGCTGTGGAGTCTGAGCTCACTTCCTCTTCCTCCCAGCGTTCTGTTCTGTTTACTCCTCCCACCTATCTTCTAACCAATGAGGGCCAAGCAGTTTCTTTTTATTTAACCAATGACCTTCCTCCATCACTACTTCTTTAGCATCATGCCTGCTGCCATGTTTTCTGTCATGATTATTATAATAGCTAATGGCAGCTTTTGTTCTAGTATTACTTACACATTGTGGGATTAAAGTTCTCCAATTACTCTAAATACCTTTTCCTAAAATCTTCCCATCCTTCTCCCGCTGCTTTTTAAATACAGTATTCTGTCCTTTATTATTCTCTAGAGATGTTGCTCTATTGACTTGGTGCCTTTATTTATTAAACATGTTTTGATATGAATATGTATTAAAGCTTCATTGTACATGACATTTGCAGACACTGTTAATATTTTTAGCACTTCTAGCACACAAATGTAATGAAAAAAAATTCTCTTTGTTTGAACACCCGAATTGACCCCAGCGAGATTGAGATTGATCTGGTTTCTTTCAGCCTGTTAAATGCCAATCCAGTCATCTGTAACAGTACTTAGGATTTTTGTAATTTTCTTGTACATGTTTTCTGTTTCTTCTATAAAACTTACCCCTCAAAGATTTTGTTTGCTTGATTAAGAGATGAAAACAATCACAATCACCTCCTGCTATTGTTTGTTTTAAAAACTTGTCCCACAGTCCATGTCAAGTCTGTAGGCATGCTTCTCTTTTATAATACTGTGGAGGGACTTTATAGTTTGCTGCAAAAGATGGTGAGACTTACATTTAAAATGTTCTTAGACTAAAGATCATCCAGCTTGAAGAACAGATGTGGAAGAAGGTGGATGGTTCTTCATTCCCAAACATTTCTAATAATTTAAAACATGATTAAACTCCATCTTTGGGGCTGGGGAGATAACTTAACCATTTAAAAGTACCCAGTCTTCTAGTTGCTAATAAAGAGACTGGAGTTTGGTTTCCATCACCCACATCAGGTCACAACTCTAACTCCAGCTCCAGGGAATTCCCATGCCCTTGCCTTTTCATGGCACTTCACTTATTTGTACAAATCTTGTTCTTTCTCTCTCACATACTCACACATGCTCATATACTTAAAAACAACAAAAAATAAACAATTCATAAAGGATTCCCTTAAAATCGATATCTGTTTAGTAATTAAGTGTAATTAGATAACTATGCATAGCTTGTAGATGCAAAGATATAAATTAGCTTATTTTTAATTATTGTAATATCTCAGACATGAAGAAGGCCTTTCTTACTCATTGGTAGGATGTGTCTAGAATAGATTACTAAGATTTTAAAACCTTTTTCTTTTTTTGAAACAGACTCGCACTAAATAGCCCCTGCTAACCTCAAATTTGCTATGTAGAACAGTCTGACTTCAAACACATCAAGATCCACCTGCCTTTGCCCTCCGCTCTCCACGGTGGTGTGATTAAAGGCACGTGGCACTCTATCTAGCCAAAATAGTTTTTCTTTAATTAAAAAATTGTCTCCCCTTAAGTAAGGTTTTGTTTTCAAACAAAAACTGTGGTGATCAGAGACACAAACTAGAGGGTGACTGGATGACGTAAACTGGAGGGGGACTGGATGATGTAAACTGGGGGGGTAACTAGATGATGTAGCATTCATAGTCTTAAGCTATCATGGCTTTTCATATTCTTAGGGTCACTTTCATAAACTACTTAAGGTCACCTACAGGTGACCAGGTGTCTCCTGTTTTTAAGATAGAACTCCTGTGAGTCTGAGATGTCCCAAGCATTCTCTTGAGAGTATGGAACTCATATGCAATAGGGATGCTCTAGCATGGTGGTTCTCAGAGGAAAGGTGAGACAGGAGGATGAAGTTTGGAAGATGATAGTGGCATCCTGATTTCATCCTCTGTCACTTGTCTGCTTTTTCGTTATAATTTCCAAGCAGATAATGATATCTTGGGATTAAAATGGCATTTTCACAGGACTTTTCTTAGGTTGGGTTTGAATTTGCAGGACCAGATTACTGAGTCGAATAATTGGCCATTTTACTACTGTAGCTCCCAAGACTATTGAATATATAAAAGGAAAATCTCAAGAATATTAAATAATGCCTCAAAAATAGATGGGATATTCTTTTAAATAGATATAGCTCTTTAAGTAGAAATTCTATTGGGTTCGTGGCCAAACACAGATAAGCAGAATCATTTATTATTTCTGAATACAAGATCAGTCTAGGGTGTTTAAAATTAAGCTCAATTCCTGTGACATTCTAGAAGGAGAAGGAAGAACAAATACCCAATCTTTTAGCCTCTGCAGCGCCTTCTGAAACTGTTTGCTCTATTCACTAATACCATCTTGTTTTAAGAGTCGGTTTTGCTCTATTCACTAATACCATCTTGTTCTAAGCGTTGGTTCTCTGCATCAAACACATGCCACAGCAGTGTATTTGCTTATGCTAACAGTGTAGAAGCGAGTGCTGGTGTAGAGACAGCACAAACCTTGTTATTTGTAGACACCTGCTTACTGAAGTTCGTTGTCGTGCAGATTAACTTTGGTTCCTTTGTGACTGCTATGGTTGTGTACTATCTTTTGGGCAATACGTTCTTACTTCTTCTTTTTTTTTTTTCTTTCGAGACAGGGTTTCTCCTTAGCTTCCTGGCCATGTTCTTACTTCTTACCCAGCAAATAGAGCTCCCTTCACAGAGCTGCATGGTAGTCTATACCCACTGGCTTGGCTTGTCATCATGGGCTTGACATGCAGTCTGAAAAGCTGTTTCCTGGACACACAAAACATTTTTGACTGTCCTACATAGTTTGATTATTTTAATTTAAGGTGTGCCAACCTTTCAGATATGGTTTATCCATTCTTGGCTTTGAAGCTTTTTTCTAATATATAATACTATGATTTTATAATTCGACTATAGTCATCTTTTAATAGCCATAATCAAGTTTGACAAACTCCTATAACAGTCACTTTTTTATTCCTTTGACTTAGTTGTTTGGGTGATGGTTAAGTCAGTTCATTTGTATAACTTTCTCTTTCTCCAAGATTTGTTAAGTATAGAGAAGTTTTTTTCTCTTTTTTCCCCCCTATATTAAGTTGATTTGTATGCCTTTCTAAGAAGCACATTGCTTGAACTTTGGTTATTATTTTGCCTCTTAAGTATTTAAAGTAAATTTAATAGACTTTGTTTTGGAATAAGTTTATTGTTGAAGAATTCTCTTTTTTATTTACTTTAAACTTCATTTGTTTCTGTGTGTGTGTGTGTGTAGTTATGTGCATGAAGTCAGGTGCCTGAAGAGTCCAGAAAAGGGCCGGGCGGTGGTGGCGCACGCCTTTAATCCCAGCACTTGGGAGGCAGAGGCAGGCGGATCTCTGTGAATTCGAGGCCAGCCTGGTCTACAGAGCTAGTTCCAGGACAGGCTCCAAAACCACAGAGAAACCCTGTCTCGAAAAACAAAAAAACAAAAAAAAAAAAAAAGAGAGTCCAGAAAAGGGTATTGAATTCCCTGTAGCTGGAGTTTCAGACAATTGCAGGCAATCATGTGGGTTCTAGGAATCAAACTCAGGTCCTCTTGACAGCCAAACAACGTCAGCATTTATTGTCATTTGTTCTCTTGATCTTGGCATTTTCTCACTGGGGTAATAGGAAATATTAGATTTGTCTTATTTATATTTCTCTAATTGCTCAATATCATGAAAACTTTCTGAGATATTTCTTGGCCATTTCTATTTTGTCTGGACTAACACTGAAAAAAGAAACATCAGAATTAAAGGACATTATATATCAAATGGACCTAAAAATATCTATACACTATTCTACTCAAACACCAAAGAATATACGTTCTTCTCAGATGGCTATGAAAGCTTCTCTGGGAAAGAAAAGAAATCTTAACAAATTCAGAAAAAATTGAAATAGGTCCGTGAAGCCCATCTAATTACAATGCAATACACTTGAAATCAATAGAAAATCTGTTTCTAGTAATTACATAAACTCATGGATTTAAGACAACATCATAACAGAACAATGAAATGGTAGGAAAAATCAAAGAATTCTTGGAATGAGTTGAAAATGGAAACACAATGCAGCCAAGCCTGTGGAAGACATTAAAGGAGGTCCTAAGGGAAATTTATAGCTCTAAAATCATACTTTAAAAAGTCAGGAAGAAAACAAATAATTGACTTACTTAACAACTCAGGAATCTGGAAAAGAAAGAATAAACCAAACCTAAATCTAGTAGATGGCAAGAAGTAAAAATCAGGCTACAGATTAGTGAAATGGAAACAAAATAATTAAGAATCATTATTCTAAGAGCTGATTCTTGGAGAAGATAAACAAGACCCTTGGTTTAACTAACCAAAAGCAAAAAAGATGACTGAAATTGGCAGAATCAGAATGAACAGGTAAACATTACAAACGTCAAAGAAATTCAGAATATTATAAAGCAGTTATTGTCAGGCAGTGGCGACACATGCCTTTAATCCCAGCACTCTGGAGGCAGAGGCAGGTGGATATCTGAGTTTGAGGCCAGCCTTATCTACTCTATAAGGTACGGAACTGCCAGGGCTGTTATACAGAGAAGCCCTGTCTTGATAAACAAAAACAAAACAAAACCAAACAAAAAAGGACAAATTTTTAGATTCATCCAAACCATGGAATTTAAACCAAGGAAAGAATGACAGCCTTAACAGTCCCACAGGAACTGTAGAGATCAAACTAATAAGCAGTTTTTCAACTAAAATAAAACAAAACAATAATAGCAAGAAATGAAACAGTAATAAGCAGCCTTCCAACTAAAATAAAATATCAAGAGATCAAACAAATAAGTAATAAGCAACTAAAATAAAACAAAAAATATCCAGAAGAGAGCCCAGGGCAAAATGGATTCACAGTAGAACTCTACCAGACTTTTAAAGAAGACCCACAGATCTATTTAAGATAGAAAATTAAATGTAATAGAAAAATAAAATTTCTATTTTCACAAAAAAGGAATCCTTTTCTACAAAGTCATTATTAGTCTAATACTAAAGTCAGGTAAAGACACTAACATCAAAAAAGAAAACTACAGGTCAATATCCCTGATGAACATAGATGCAGAAATCCTTAATATAATAGTTGCATATTTGTTACAGGCATCTATCAAAAGGATCTTTCACCAGCATTAAGTAGACTTAACCTAAAGATAAAGTGATGATTCATATAGTAAGTCAGTAAATGCAATAAATTGTATATATGAATTAAAGACAAAAACCACACAAGTATCTTGATAGAAGCAGAAATAAAAAAAATCCAACATGCCTTCATGATAAAATTCCCAGAGAGAATAGGATTGGAGGTAACACACCTCAACATAACCAAGGTTATAGATGATAAATCCGTAACCAATATCTTGCCGAATGGAGATCTCCAAGCATTTCTATTAAAAACAGGACTCCTACTATCTCCACTCCTTTTCAGAATAGTGACTGAAACACTAACCAGTACCATAAGACAAGAGTAGAAAATTAAAGCAAAAAAGAGGAAAGTCAAATGAAATTATTACTGTTTGCAGAATACATATGTTATATAGAACAGATTACAAATATTTTACCAGAAAACTTCTAGAAATGACCAACAGTTTCAGCAAACAGAATCAAGCTACCTAATCCACTTACACAAATCAGTAGCTTTTCTATACACTAACACAAACATTGTGAGCATGAGATTGTGAACATACTCCTATTCACAACAGCCTCAAAGAAAATGAAATGTATTCGTTGCAGTCACAAACTTAACCAGTAAAAACTTTCTCTGACAAAAAGAGATTGAGAAAGCCATTAGAAAATACATTTCCCATGTTCATGGATTGGTGAAATTAATATTGTGGAAATAACCATTTTATCTAAAGCTTTTTGTAGATTCAGTGCAATCCTAGTCTAAATCCTCATCTTACTCCTTACAGATGTAGAAAATAACTATCCTAAAATTCATTAGGAACCACAAGTGAATCTGTTATCCCAGATAGTCATGCAATAATGGAGGCATTGTTATTCCAGATTGACTATTGAGCTATATAGTAATAAAAAACCATAGCGCCAGCACAAAAACTGCCATGTCGGCCAATAGAAAAAAATAGAAGTTCCAAACATAAGTGCAGGTAGCTATAGCTATCTGGTATTTGACAAAGACATCAAAACCATGCATCAGAGAAAAGACAGTGTCTTCAGCTAATGGTGAATGAAATTAGAACCCTATGTTTCATCATATTGGAAAATTAAGTCCAAATGGATCAAAGACATTGATGTGATACCTGAAATGCAGAACTTCTAGAAGAAAACATAGGTGTAGAAAAGACCTTTCAAAAGAGGACCACATCTGCCCAGCAACTGAGGACAAATTTGACAAGTGTGACGTGAAAAGCTAAGAACCATCTGTACAGCAAAGGGAACAGCTGAACCAAGAGGAAGCCCACATAGTGGGAGGGACGCTAGGCCAGCTATACATGTGACAAAGGATTCAACAAACAAGGGGGAAATTGGCTCAATTAGAAAGATGGACTTGGATCTGAACAGAGACTCCTCAAGGAAAGCAATTAAAATGCCATTGTCTTTTTATGAATGACTTATTTTACTTTAGTGAAATATCATCCAAAATCCCCCTGTGTTGTAGAATGGTTCAGGCTTTTGGATGAGCATGTATATAATTATGTGCACACAATCATTGCATTCATTCATTCATTAATATTTACTTTGATTCCATCAAGTAGAAGTGTGTACTTGCTACCGTATGTATTTTTGCTATGAACTAGGTATTCATCATCTCTACAATCCTGCTTTTAATCATTTTGGAAGTATATTGAAAAGAATTTCAGGACTAAAGGTTAATTCTGTTTTTTTATTTTTTTTAAAGAAACCATTATATTTTCTGTAACAGCCATGCTATTTTATATCCCTACCAGTAGTGATCAGAAAACTAATTTCTTCATTTTAGACCACCTCCCTTTAAATATCACTTGTCTTAAGAGGCATAAAGTGCTATTGAGGCTTTGATTTCTATTTTCCTAATTACTAGTCATGTTGAACATCTTTTCATGTATTTGTTGGCCACTTATATATCTTCTTTGAAAGTATTTTTTTGTGTTCATTACTCACTTTAAATTTTGTTGGTTTATTGCTGTTGCATTTTAACAATTTTTGTTTTACACATGTAGCTCTAGCTGTCTTGGAACTCTCTATATATACTTGGATGGCCTTGAAGTTGCAGTAATACTTTTGCCTTTGCTGGGATCACATATCACACATAATACTCATCTAAGAATTATATCAGATTATTAAAAATAGTCTCTCTCTTTTCATATATTCCTTTCTCAGTCATGACTGTCAGTGCACAGGTGGTTTGTAACTGGAAGCCTCTCTCCACTTGCCAGTTCCTGAATATCCACTCTGAGACCAAATATTAACTACAGACTATTTGGCCGATGGCTCAGGCTTATTACTAACTAGCTTTCACATCTTAAATTAATCTATTTCTATTAATCTCTATATTGCCGCATGGCCATGACGTTATCTCACATCTTGCTTCTCCAGTGGCTGCTGGCCTCTCTCTGACTCTGCCTTCTTTTTCCTTGTATCTTTGCTTGGATTTCCCATATGACTCTATTTTGCCTGGCTATTGGCCAAACAAGCTTCTTTATTAACCAGTGGTAATTAAACATATCCACAGAATACAGAAAGGCATCACACAAACAGGTTACCTATTTGTGGTTTATTGCATGTTCTTTCAATATCATATCCATGAAATCATTGTCATATTTGATGCTATCAAGCTTTCCTCTTGTTTTCTTCTAGAATCTTTATAGTATTAGGTCTTAGTATTTAGATATTTGAGTCATTTGAATTTATATGCGATATAAATTCAGAATTCAACTTAAACTCTTGCTTGTAGATACTATCTAGTTTTCCAAGCATATTTTTTGAAGTGAACTATTCAGTCTTCTACACCTCTTTTAACTTAACATGATTATATATATTTGGTATTGGATACATATTTTTGTTATGTTTGGCCTTTTAAATTGACATTTTGGTTGAATGGCATTCTGGTTTTGATTATTCTTTGGTATTATGTATAAGACGGCAGTAAATAAACCCATTCATGTTTTCATTTTTTGATAGTCTATATTAAGTGTATTTCCATAAGTGAAACTTTTGGCTTGATTGCTTTGCACTGTCAACAGTGGACTATGTGAGGCTTTGTCTTCTGGCATCTTTATAGCTGAACAGTTTTTTAAACTCTCAGAATCATATCTGTGATAAATGAGAAATGAAATAGTATTTTTTTCATTTTTAATTTTTGTTAAAAATTAACTCAGTATGCTTTCATTTGAGCCTTATGAATTTGTTCTTATGTACCAGTTCTTTCTATAATAGTTTTGAGTACTTCTGTACCTATGTTTAAAACATTATTTAGTTTATGATATTTTTTTATTTTGCTTATGAGCTCATAAGCATATATAGCTAAAGAGGACAAGTGATGGCCAGCCCCAAAAAGGCCCAGCAGGTAAATCTCTTGTTGGTCATACATGAAGACCCAAGTGTAAGCACAGAAACACATGTAATTAAGGAAGAAATTAAGCATTTTCACAGAGTTGTCTGTGATCTGCACAGTGTGTTGTGGCATGCACGCCCACATAACTGACACTCATGCATGTGCGTGCGCACAGACACACACACAATTAAGACAAATTACAAAAATATGTGGCTGTCTAATTTAAAGATATTTTGTTTTTCTTTGCAGAATAGAAATCAAAAATTAATTTTACATCTTCATTTTCTATTGAAGTATCCTGGTAATGAGCGTGCTTGTCTGCTCAGTCATTATTCTTTTTATAACTTTGTTTTGCAAGTTAATTCTTAAAGAGCTCCTCCAGAGGCAGCGATGAGTGCTGCCTTAGTTAATTTAACTTTTCATTCTCCTCTAAATCATGCGTTAGATATGAATAGCTTTTAAAATGAATTGTGAGATTTAATTAGTGTAGTGTAGGAGAATAATAGCATGCTCCTATAGCTGCCCTGTGCTCGCTCCAGAGCAGGAGTTTGATGTCTGCAGTCGTTTGAGTCCACTCTGTTATCCTTCCAGACTGAGTTAACTCTTATTTCACAAAGTCTTTAGTTCGCTTCCTGGGAGGCTTACCACTTTACTAGTTTCTTTATATACATCTAAGAGGATGCATTTATGTTTTATGACATAATCTATGTCATTGTGATCTGAAGCTACTCAGTCTTCATACAAATAAATACACATAAGTATTCCATTGATAATATCTTCTTGGGACTAAGACACAATTTTAATTTTTATATTGCTTGATTAGCTTATATTCATTGTTTACAAAAATTATATGTTTTGGTATTGTATTTTTTATCCCCAGATGACCTGGCATCAAGTCATTACTGTTGGCAAATACTGACCTTGTTGCTCTGTTGTTTTATCATTCTGTCATTTGCCCAGAGTATCTCAATTCATTTGGCACTGGTGTCCATTGGCCTGGCCTCATTTATTAAAGTAGCATTCTACTGTTTCGTGGCACATGCTCTGCATACATTTTATGTTCTTCCTACCTTCCTCCTAGGGTTAGCATGTCTGTAAGGGACCCAGTACAGTGTAGTTTATAGTGATATTTTATCTGTATTTTAATAAATTAAGCTTTCCTGAAGTTCAGAGAGTAAAACAGCTGCACTGATCAGGCTGTGGTGACACACACCTTTAATCCCAGTAGCCACAGTAGTTTGCCATAGAAACAGGGCAGTACTGGTGCATGCCTTTAATTTCAGCACTAGAGAGATATTTAAGACAGGATGAGACAACTCTCACAGTCTCATTCTGAGATTCCTAGAGGCAAGATCACCATTTCAGACCGAGGTAGAGTTAAGAGCCAGAGTCTGGCTGTTTTGCTTTTCTGGTCTTCAGGTTGAACCCTAATATCTGTCTCTGAGTTTTTATTAATTGTGGTTGGTTGATTTTACTCTTAGCTCTTTGGGGCCCACTACCCAGCTCCCAAATAAGTACACAGATACTTACTCTTACTTATGAGTTCATAACCTTAGCTTGGCTTGTTTCTACCCAGACTTTCTTAAATTATTCCGTCTATGTTTTGCCTCTGGGCTTTTACCTTTGTTCTATATGTCTTTCTTTCCTTCTTACTCCACGCTGACTGTGTTACTGGGTGACTGGTTCCTACATTTTCCTCTTCTTCCTCTTCTTCTCTCTTCTTCTATTTATTCTCTCTTCCTGGAAACCCCTCCCTATCTTTCCCCTGCCTAGTTATTGGCCATTCAGCTCTTTATTAGACCAGTCAGGTGTTTTAGACAGGGAAAGTAACAAGCATAAATAAATGTAACACATCTTCAACTAATATTCCACAAGAGTAGAGCTTTTAGTAGGGCTACTGGAGACAGCAGTCTGGATGTGCTGTGCTTGCTGCTCCTGGGTTCACAGATTATATAGATTCCTCAGTGGACAGAATTGAGAAACATTAATAGCTCATTCTCATTTTTTCATAACTTGACATTCTCATTCTTTATGTCTGCCTGCCATCTGTCCTCTGTTCCCCTTTCCTCTTTCTCCTCTCTCCTTGCTATCCTACTTAACATAAACCTGACTTCATGTGAATGTTTTCTTTTTTTATTCACACAAGGATTCTTTCTAGCCCTCTCCTTTTGCTTATTCATAGTTTCTTTTTTCTGAATAGGGCTAATCTGTCTCTCATTATCTATGGTAGATTTGCTTGTTTTTCTCAACCTTAGTTGACTTTATGTAATTTAGAATTTTTAATGTATACTTTGTGAAAACCAGCTAACACTAGGGTGCAGTATTTGCGTACAGTTGTTTTATTTTGGTCTGTATTTTTGTATTATCTAGTCTTTTGGCCTATTTCTGGAGTCCTTAGTTCAGTGTCTTCTATGTTTCCATTTTTTCTGTGATCTTATGTAAAGAGATTTGTAAGAGTGTACACCTTATCCTAATTTTTCTAGCATTCTGGTTAATTCGTCATTTTAAACAATTTATTTAATAAAATTTACTCAGTCATCCTTAGATCTTTAGAGTGCAACCCATTAGTAGATTTTAGTATCGGCTATCAAAGTTTGATAGAGAACCTTCCCCACCTTTTCACACTTTCTTCTACGTATGAACCTTCTATTATCCCAACCTCAGCGCTGTGATAAACTCAGTACCTTCATTCATATTTGGCTGTAGTATAACATCTTACTGTTCTTTATCTTGTTTCTAAGTGGTTAGACACAAAGATACAAAGCAGTCTTTCTGGGTTGCTAGAAACCATTGGTTTTATTGGTTGTTTCTCAGAGACTTTTAGGTTGTTTTCCCAAAGTAGTTTCTGGCCATAAACCCAAACTGAATTCAGGAACTCTGCTGATAACCAGAAAGAGAACGGAGAGGCCTACTATTTGATCTCAGGGATTACGTTCTTAAGAGTCTACTGTCAGTGCACAGTTACCAACTTTAGCACCTTTTCAATTATGTGTATTAATGCTCCTACTCTTTTTACTCCACTGGAGTCAGGTGGGTGCCTTATACTTATCATACTTATCATGATGGCACAGGCCTTTAATCTCAGCACTGGGAGGCAGAGTGAAATGGTTATCTATAAATTCAAGACTTCTTGGAATACATAGTGAGTTTCAGGCCAGCCAAGGCTACATAGTAAGATTCTGCAAACAACAGCGAAAGCAAGTTTATTCCTTTTCTAACTGTGTTAGAATTCTCAAGAGGAACAGAACTAATACAGTGAATCTATATGTATATTAAAATGGGATTTATTACAGTGGTTTACATGCTGTGGTCTGGCTAGTTGAACAATGTCTGTGTTCCAGCAGAAAGGCTTCGTATCTGAGAGTTGTTCAGTCCACGAGGCTAGATGTCTCGGTCAGTCTTCAGTACATGTTGCAAATCTGAAGAAGTAGGTCCTAATATCAGTGAAGGAATTCCTCAGCAGCAGATAGATGTACTTGCCAAAGAAGGTGAGTGCTAGAAAGGAAAAAGCAAAGTCTTCTTTCTATGCCCTTTTTGTGTGCTGACACTTGACGGTGTGGACCAGATTTAATGTGGGTCTTCTGACCACCAGTGATCCAGGTTTAGGGTTGCTTCTTTCAACTTCAGTTAATCCAATTGAAAAAAATCCCTCACAGGTGTGCCCATCTGCTTACCTTATAGGCAGTTCCAGAGGTAGTTAAGTTGACAACCAAGATTAGCCATCACATTGCCTCCCATCTTCTGTTAGTAACGTATTTCTCACTCTCTTTTGGGCTCCAACATCTGGTGTCTTGTTAGCTTCATTCTCCACCTGTCGCCATTATTACCTTCCTGCTGCCCCGTTGTCTTTATTGTGCTGCTCTGTCTTCTTCACTCAAGGTCATTCCATGAAAGGTTTTATATACCCTTCCTTCTCAAATGTGAATTTTCTTCACTCAGTGTCCTTCTCTGATACATTTACATATGTCACACTCATGTGAATTTTATTCACTCAGTGTTCAAGACATAAATCACACGTTTCTACACATTTTTAAATCTTCATTAGTACTGTGGCTATCAGGTCCTCTTGTAAAGAGTTCCTGTATTTCTCTTTTTAATTTTGTTCCCTTTGCTTAGTAAACCAGTATCCCCCCTATAAATTGAATTAAATGAATGGATTAATTTTCTCGCCTTTTATATTGCCTCTTTTCAGAAAACAATATAGAAAAGTGATTTTTCTAACTTTTAAAAAAGTATTTGCGCTTCAAATGAAAACTTCTGTAAACTATGCATATGCCTCTTCATGCACTTACACAACCACTTAATGAGGTAACAATGAGGATCTCTGGCTAGGAAAAAGTATGATTTCAAAATTATTGGCTCATCATCACATCCATTCACAAATGTTTCTTCGTATTAATCTCAACACAGGTGAAGGTATTCTGCACATCCCTGTAAGTGGAGACTGCTCATACATTTCCCAACTGCTCAGACCTGAATAATGGCACAAAAACCATGTTGATTATAACACTATTTGGCCTATTAGCTCAGGCTTCTTGTTAACTAACTTTTACATCTTAAATTAACCCATTTCTGTTAATTTGTGTATCAACATAAGGCTGTGGCTTACTGGTGAAGATACAGTGGTCATCTTTTCCCTTTGGAGGCTACATGTCATGTCTCTGACTCCACTTACTTTCTCTCTATAGCTCTTCCAGCCTGGCTATATTCTGCCCTGCTATAGGCTGGAACAGCTTCTTTATTAATCAATGGTAATAAAACATATCCATAGCATATAGAGGGGAATCCCACATCACATCCCCATTTCTGTAGCTACTTGCTCAAGCCCCAGCACACATTACCTGAAGCTGAGAATCTCATTTCACCTCATAGCTTGCCTGGATAAGGCTTGTTCAACAGTAGCAAGAGTGCTCGCAGTATTTATGGAAATGAGAGCACTTTGCACAATCACCTGCCTTATTGTATGAGCAATGCTATGTCCTCTGATTCATTTAGATGTAGCCCATCCTTTAGGTGTAGGCCAAGATTGAGTGTCTTTATTGCTAAAGCCATTATCTTTCACTGCCACCATCAGTTTCACTTCCCTTGACTTAAAACACGTTACTGTCAGTATATGCTTCATATGTGTATGCAGTGCAGTGTACTGTTTGTGCTGCTTGGTTACCTGCCTTCCCAGCCATTGCTAGTATAGAGAGGAAGGAAGAGGCAGAAAGGCAGAGAGATGGATGGGGAAGCAGAGATACAGAAAGAATATGGATCTTTGAAGGGTTTCAGTGACAAATTTGTAAGCAGTTGCAAGATGCATAATTCTGTTTGTAGCTGAGGTTTCAAATCAGTCTGATTTCAGTGTTAGTGTGTGCCAGGATACGTTTGCCTTTGTTTCATATCTCCTGGAAGGTCAAACCGTATCAGTCTTTCTTTCATTTGTGTCTTCTGAAACAAACAAACAAAAAAATGCGTTTAGTTCACTTGTAGCTTGCAAATCAATCAAATCTTTGAACAGGTGCCTACAGTGAATTTAAAGTTTTGGTATCTTTTTTATAAATTATCATAGAACACATTCAGTTGTGTTTGGAAAAGAAGAATAAAGCTTTATGTTCTCACAGTAATACTCCTTGGAGCGAGCACACTATTTACTTGTGGTTGCTATGACTTATGTGTTTTCCAGCTTGTTTTGCTTCTTTTAGAATGGTTTATAATTACATTTTTATGAGAGTAGTTTCATAAATAGTTCAAAATAGTAGGTAGAAAATGCATTTCAGTAATTAAACACCAATTCTCTTTTTACAAAATAATTATCTTATTCTGATTTAATTTTAAAGAAACTCTTTTAACTATGTTTTTATTTCTCTAATTGCATTATGCCTTTAATAAGCTTAACTTGTTTCTGAAAAATTGAAATGATCTTTATTCAGAATAAGGCATACCTACCTTCAAATTTTTTATGTGAAATCTTTTTATAAGACAACATCTATAGTGTTATAATTTGTAGTTTTGATGCTTAGAAAAGGAAAAGTAGATACTGTGTCTTTAATGGAAAGCAAAAGGTTATCTTCTGTGGCCTTTGTGTGTATGTGCTGATGTGAATGTAGGCAGCCAGACAGGCGGTGTGTGCAGAGAGACGAGGGAATGGCTGCGGATCGATACATGTGGTGTGAAGTGAATTAATGTGAAGCAGGCCGTCTGTCTGTCATGAGATTGTGGGGAGCGTGGGGCAGTGTTGGTCAGTCACTGCACAGATCTGCTTCCAATAAATTCCTGCCTTTTGCCTGAAATGCAACTGGAGACATTCACACACGCCCTTATTGTGAATTTACTTCATTCAAAGTAAATGCTCATATCAAATCATTGCCTCCAGTGTACTTTAATTAGATCACTAGAAAGCCATAGTTGTGAGAAACTGATGAAATAAAACTACCTGCTATTGTTTTGGATGTATTTTCAATCTCACTGGAAATCTATATTTTATGAGAATGAGAAATATAATTTTACTAACATTTTGTATGTTTTTGTTCTTCACTCTAACACTATTATCCCTTTCATCTAATTGTCAGTAAAATAATAGTGACAGTGAGCTGAACTGATTTTATGTCCCAATATTTCTCAATGTGCTGCATTAAAAACCCTTACTAAATTATTGTTTTATTTTTGCTTGTCATCTTAGTCACCTGACGCTATAGAATTCTTCTGAGTTCATTTTGTTTGTCATTGCGTAGATATTGTAAACTGGCTATGAAAATGTTTATAAAGATAATATGGAAGACATGAAGCTTATACTTTTTAGCTAATGTATATATTTTATTGTTGAAATTAAAAACGTATTTTATGTGTCTAGGTGTTTTGTTTGCTTGTAGGACTTTGCAGCACGTTTGTGCCTGGTGCTGTCAGAGGTCAGAAGAGGGCATCAGATCCTCTGGAACTGGTCTTACAGAGGGTTAGGCAGCCTGTGTGGGTGCTGGGCGCCGAACCTGGGTCCTCTGGAAGTACAGCTCATGCTCTAACTGCTGAACCATCTCCAGCTCCTATTGGTGGAATTTTTAGAATAGTTTTAGTCTATTGATTTTGAAGACCATATTTCTCTATATATTTCAAGACATTATCAAGTAACTTTTATATGTATGTATGTATGTATGCATGCATATTATGTATGTATGTATGACTGGAAAGATGAATTATTTCAGGTCTTTGACAATAATAAATGACCTTGTTTTACAGAAGTGGATAAGGTCTCATAAAGGTCTTCCTACTTCCTTCTCATAAAAGTCCGTCCCTCCCATCTGCTCAGTACAACATTCCCCACCCCATATTCTCATAGCCAAATTTCCACTCACCAGTTTTCTGCTTCATTCCCTATTTCCCATTTCCTTCCTGAGTCTCAGGATAGATGCTATATAGGAAATCCATAATGGTAAACTGTTCATTTTGTAACAGCTGGATTTGTATACTTCTTCTTTCCTACATTTACTGTACCTATTTTTATTAGATTTCTTGCTATTTTTATATATTTGTAATATTTTATTTTCCTTGAAACATCATCAATATTATTTCCTAGTAATTAGTTAATATAATTTGTGCTGTTGGATTGAAGTTATTTTCATGGTTTTCTAGTCAATCCAAGTTTGCTGAACTTTTTCCCAGTACTTGGAGTATATTTATCAAAATAGCACACTTTAGTTTCTTTTAATATAATTTGACAAGTCAGCTCACTAACATGACTTATATAAGCGGAAACCATATTATCACATAGTCAATAGTTTAAACCCTTGCTTATGAACAAGAAGTTTATATGTACAGATCTTTAAAGAATCTTTTTATAATTTTCCACAATATTTCATCTTTCTTTGATAATCACAAGGAGGTAATTTTTGCTTTGAAAGACTCACACATTTTATATCAGTAACACTAATTTCCTCTTGTCTGTATTCCTTTGAAACTAATAGTACAGAGGTCAGGGAGATGGTTGAGCAGGTGAGGCACTTATTGCACAGCCTTAGGCACCGGAGGCTGGAGACAGAGTTTAGTAGTGAAGTATATATGCTGTTCTTATAGAAGACCGGGGTTCAGTTCCCAGCACCCACACCAGGAAGCTCAAAAGTACATGGAATTCTAATTTCAGGTTTCTTTTGATCAACTTTGTCTGATCTTCATGGGCTCCAGAAACATGTGTGGTATACACACATTCATACAGTCACTTATGTCTCACAAGATTTAAATATATAAAAAGCATAAGAACCTAAGGACATAGTCACCATGTAAAAGCAAGGTAGAGCAAAGCAAATGTGTAACCAGTATTGGTGGAGACAGAACATGTGCATCTCAGGCCTGCTAGCCCATCCCAGCCAATCAGGGAGTTCCAAGCTATCAGAATAATCATTTGTCAATATATAAGATGCTGGGGGGGATGAGGAAAGAGAGAAAGGAAGAAACTTCTTGTGAACCGAGGCCTTCACACATACATGTGTTGACAAGCACACCTGTATACCTTTGCACACATATACATACTACAAACATACATACACATACACACACACAGAAAATATTTTGTCACAATCTTCATTTCTGTTTTGACTGTGATATAGTATTATTCATTGTATATTTTTATGTAGTTAAATATACATATAATTTACATACAGTAAAATGTATCATTTTGGCTCAAAGTTTTGGACAATGTGTTTGTCTTTGTACATACTACCACAAGCAGGATATCAAGTAGGTTTGTTTTTAAAGGTTGCTTTATCAAATCCTTTGTTGTACAGCTACTGATACTGTGATGTCTGTCTGCTTTAAGACAGTACATAGCATACACCTAAACACTGTGGAGATGAGAAATAGCCACATTATGGCATAGGGTTTATAACAATGCTGTGATGCCTTCTTTCATAGGTAGAGAATAAAGTGCTGAGCATTATTTTAAAATGCTATTAGATCTTTATATGGCTTGAAATTTTAAAGTTACTTCCTGAAAATAGACTGCTAAAATTAGCTTTTTTGAAGGACTTGAGAATGTTATGATTTGGTTTTCTATCTTTAGCACTTTTAGCCTTCACTTTCTTCCAGAACATTTAAAGAGTTTTAGGGAATTGGTTGCCCTCATTACATAGTATTATGGGAATTATGACATAGAGCTTTTTGGAAAAGATGGTCTCTTCCTTTTTTACTTATTGGTAACTAAATAGCATAGAAGATCGAATTTTATCTTAAAGCAAAATCAGGAACACAGCTTAAATATTTTTTTAATGCATGCAATTTTGGGTTGATGATGTCATTTAGTTGTTAGGGTGCTCATCTAGGTCAGCAGTCCTAGCATGCGGGAGGTAATGGCAAGAGGAACAAAAGTTCAAGGTCATCCTCAGCTGTGTTGCAAATTCCTGGCCAGCATAGATTGTGCAAGGCCTTGTGTTTCCCTCAAAACAACAAAGCAAGAGAAAGTTATGTCTTTCTTACAGAAGAAAATTCTCATGGGAATTTTATTTCCTCCTCCATAAATACTTTCCTGTTCTTTTTTTCTTCATCTACTTGTGGGGATCAGGGACTACCCACAGTGTACACACAGTGGCATGGGTGCTTTGTTTGGTACAGAATGTTAGAAAGCCCAGTATGTATAGGTAGATTTAGTGAGATATAATTTATTTCCTACAGTGTCCCCAAGCAGACACAATTCAGAGAGCTTTTAGCTCATTCATACAGTTGTGCAGCCATCAGTACAGTCATCTTTGGAAAAAAATGTTCGAAAGTGAGCCCAATACTCACCAGCATCTTTCCTGGTTCCCCGCCCCCTCTCATCTGTAGGCCAATGTGCTGCTCTGCTTCTGTCTCATTAGATTTCACTGCCTTGACTGTTTGGTGTCATAAGATGAGGTAATTTCTTTTATTTAAGTTTCTAGTGTTTATGTTGCAGCATCTATCCTGATATCTTTATATCAGGATAATATAATAATATCAGCTCTGATAAGAGCTCCATCTTCTTGGATTGCTGCATAGTATTCCACTAAATGACTCACTGGTGAGATTTGGAAGTTTCTCATACACTCTAGATACTGGTCTCTTGTTGGATATGTGATTTAAAAAAATTTCTCTGGACTGTGCCTTGCCTTTTTTTCCTCTTAATAGGGTTTTTGCAGAGTAAAAGTTATTTTAATCCTGATGAGGACCACCTAATCAATATTTCTTTGCATGGATTATGTTTTAATGTCAAGTCTAACATTAGAATTCAATAATTTTTTAATTTAAAAATTCTAATTGTTTTACATTTTATATTTAAGCCCATAATTCATTTGGAGTTGATTTGGTAAAAGATATGTATTTGAGTTGGGTTGTACTTTCCTCCTGATGATTCATACGTAAGAACTTTATCTTCAGTGTGGCAATACTGAGAGGCGGTGGAGCATCTCAAAGGTAGAGCTCAGTGAGATTTGGTCACTTATTGGTGATATTCTCTGAAAGTGATTGGGGTAGTTCTTATGGGACTCCATGCTTGCTCTGTCTTCTTGTACAATCGTGTGATCTTTCTTTCCACACTCTTGCTATGACGATTCTGTATACCATTTAGCATGAGGTCCTCACCCAGTACATGCCAACACCAGGTTCTTGGTACCCCAGAAGACATATACACAGTGAAATTTTATTAAACTGGTAAGAAAATAAAATATGTAATTTTTAAAGAAATGAATAGATCTAGAAATTATATTAAGTGATAATAAATTTGACTAGATTGATAATGGCAACTACTACATATTCTCTTGTCATGTGGGGTGCCTAGCGTCTAATTTACAGCCCCCCTCCCTTTCTTTCTCTCTCTGGTTGAGAGCTTGTGATGTAATGACTTGGGGTTTCAGATAAGAAAACCTGCATTTCAGCTCTGGCTTTGGAACTTAGCAGTAGTGTTAGGTTGAGCAGTTTGTCTCTCTGCTTAAATAGGATGAATATAAATGGCTTTCCTATAAGCCTCAACATTCACTTTCATCAAATCCCTTTATTTCATAGGAAAGGAAAATACTAATCATCATTACTGTCCACATTGTGCTTTAATATTTTTATTCCATTTTCTCTGATCATTTTTAGAATTACTGTGTGTTAGCAAAGAATGAGATTTCAAAGGTTATATTTTAATTTGACTATATGAAAAGTGAGCTTTGATTTTTAAAAATTATTTGAACAATATGTCCTTTAGGAATGTATTTATCTTTTTCTTTCTATCCACTTCTCTTTGTGATTATTTCCCAAGTAGATTGTGTTGATTAAATAATTAGTACTTTTCTAATAAATCCTTCCTTCATGTTAAAATTGATCTTTTGAACCCAATAATAAATATATTGCAGTAGAGTGGTAATATCATCATTTTCTTTTCATTGGGGAACATTTGGAGATTATTATTCCCTTTTTCTGTCCCCTAGTACTTTACCTCCTTTGTGCCTCTCCAGCCTCCCACCCTCTAAAGCAAATGATGCTACTCTTATGGGGTGTTCTGTTTTCCGAATTCAGTCTTTAGGTCTTGTGATCACTTACTGATAATTCCACATTGACATCACTGATGGTGGGGAACGGATTAAGGCTTTTTTCTCTCTTGGTGTTTTTGGTAAGCTTGGGGAATTGTGTGCCACGCACCGCGCCCCCGTGTCTGCACTCTGTGCGCTGGCATCCAGTTCGCGAGCTTCGGGCAAGCAGGCTGGAGGTTAAAATACACAAACACAGACAGAGACAGCGACACGGGTCATCCTTGAATTCCCCAAGAATGCCCCCTTTATTGTGTTCAGGGGCAGATTATATAGAGATAGCCACGCCCCAGCCAAACCCACCAGAAACCACTCTCCTGCCATCAGGAACTCCTGAAGGTCTCGTGCTCAGAGCAGCTGTAGGCACTCAGATCAGGGGATTACAAGAAATTCAGGATCTGGGGTCTCACTGCTCCCAACAATTGTGTAGCTCAGTATACCTCAGAAGAAAAGAAACCCTTCGGTATATATAGCATTTAGTTTGTAAAACATTTGGATGGCTTCTGTTTAAACAAATATTAAATTACTTCTTTAAAAGGCGTGTTTTGAATTTCTACTTCTATAGTAGCTATGATGGACTGGTGATAATAATGTAAAAGCACTATGAAGCCTGTTGTTACTCATTGCCAACTTAGAAATAATATGGTAGATGCAAATTGACACCAGAATATTTTATCAGAAATGTAAAGATAGCTATGCAGGAAAATGACAATTGTTTGAATTATCAGAATGCAAACTTTTTTTGGTATGATAATTATGTTCCTCACTCCTAATTCTTTCACAGAGGGATATGTTTTTCTTTGGAGGCAGTACAATTCTCATAGCACAGCTCCTTCAATTGTGCTCACCTTCCTGCCAGCTCCACGTTATGAATACACTCCCATAGTACTTTTTTTCCACCTGAGTGCTGTACAATTCTGTTTATAATATAAATATAGCAAAAGTCTTGACGATAAGATGACATAAGTGATATGGTGATACAATAGCATAAGATAAGTTAGCATAAGTATAGCCAAAGTCTTGGTGAACCTAGATGCCCTTCAATGGAAGAATGGATAAAGAAAGTGTGGAATATATACATATTAGAGTACTACTCAGCGGTTAAAAACAATGACATCGTGAATTTTGTATGCAAATGGATGGAAATAGAAAACACTATCCTGAGTGAGGTATCCCAGACCCAAAAAGATGAACATGGGATGTACTCACTCATAATTGGTTTCTAGCCATAAATAAAGGACATTGAGCATATAATTTGTGATCCTAGAGAAGCTAAATAAGAAGGTGAACACAAAGAAAAACATATAGTAATCCGCCTGGATATGGGAAGTAGACAAGATTGCCGGGCAAAAACTGGGAACTTGGGGGTGAGGTAGCATGGGGCTAAGGGGAAATGGGATGAGAAACGTGAGAAGGGGAGGATGAAGGGAGCTTGGGGGGAGCTTGGGGGAAGGGGATGGTTGGGATAAAGGAAGGGTGGATACGGGATCAGAGAAATATATATCCTAATTAAGGGAGCCATCTTAGGGTTGGCAAGAGACTTGACTCTAAAGGGGCTCGCAGGTGTCCAGGGAGATGTCCCCAGATGGTACCTTGAGCAACTGAGGAGAGGGAACTGAAATAATCCTATCCTATAGCCATACTGATGAATATCTTGCAAATTAATCAAAAAATATAATTTACATCACCATTTGGGGGCTGATTTTCTCAGTTGTTGGTTGAAACTTAAATACAGGATATACCCACGTACATCCTTCCATACAAATAATAAAACAAAGATGAGTGCTTTAGTCATTTATCTCTGTGCTCTACTTTGTCAGACTATCTTTGGAGTAAACAGCAGCTTTACAAGTTTTGCTCTGTTTCTGTCATTCTGTAAAGTGAAATCTTGTCGCTCTTGCCTGTTTTAGCTGGAGTCACTACAGAAGCCATGCAGACTATGGCAGCAGCTCCAGATACCTCAGGACCGGAAGCCAAAGTCCAGGAAGAGGAGCATGACCTTGTGGATGATGACATCACTACTGGTAAGCACGGTTTACCATGTGCTTTGTTGGAGCTTTGGTTAGTATTTCATACTGTTGGCTAAGTCATGGACTGGGGCTGCATCTTTTGAGGGATGGCTGGAGACTCGAAGTGGAACTGTCGATTTGGTCCAGGATGACACATGTCACTGTGACAGTGAGCCTATGAGCTGTGACTTGATTTTGTGGAAAACCTTTTAATTGTGAAGCTAGAATCATTATTAAAGCCTTGGAACATGTAGAGGCACATACATGCCCATTAGGCTGTGAAAGCCTCTGCAATTACAAGATTGAATTCAAGGATAATTAAGTTGTAGTGGCAATATATATATATATATATATATATATATATATATATATTATAGACTGCATAAGAAAAAGTGCACACGTTCTTTATACTGCAGTCGAGGAAGTGAACTGAGTGCTGCTTTTAAAGCTATTAGCTGGGAGTGGGCATCGAATCTCTTACTTGTATTACCTGTCATGGAACCAGACACGCAGCAAGTTTTGCAAAGCTCAAATATGACGTATTTAGCCTGCCATTGTATCATTTTGATTAATTTTAATGGCTGAGTCTCTACATTCATTGTGCTCAATTTCTTTGAATGTACTGAGGATAAAATACTGAATAGTTTTATTGAGATTAAAGATTTTGTTATTGTTGTTTAGGACCAGACGGCTAAAAGTAGTTAAAAATGTGACCAAAATTTCTAATTTCTATGAAATGTGAATATTCACCAACAACTTTAAAAGAAGTATCACCAGAAAATAAGAACTCAATTTTTATGTTAGCTCTTTATTAATTCTTTGTGTGTCTCACGTCATGAATCCTGATCATCCTCCTCTCCATCCACTCGCCTCCTTCCTCTGCCCTTGTGACTTCCCCCACCAAAATAAAACAAAGTCTTGGCATGGAAGCTATAGTATGATCCAGTGAATCACACAGTATATACACCCTTTAGTCCACAAAGCTTTAAGAATAAAATTTTGGAGAGAAGAGAAAAAGGAAGGTGACTAGGAAAAAAAATTAGATCCATTAAAAACAGTTTTAAAAAAAGAATTCATGATGAGAAAACCATGATGAGCAAGCCAGAAAGCAGCATCCATCCAGCATTTCTTCATGGCTTCTACGCCAGCTTCTGCCTCCAGGTTCCTGCCTTGAGTTCTTATTCCAGCTTCCCTGGATGATGGACTGCAAGATGTGAGCTGAAGTAAACCCTTTTCTCTTCAAAGAAAAGAGTAAAAATTTTAACTAAAAATTAAAAATAGAGTTTTCTTTCTTAGCAGTGTAGCAAGTCTATTACTGTTACCATCTGAACGCCTTTCTTTGACTTCTTCCCACTGGGAAGAAGGTGAAAGAGCTCAATGATTTCTTTAGATAATTGCAAAACTTATGTCTAAGAACTGTACTCGTAGTAGGCAGTGACTTTGAATACATTTTTCCTAAGTAGGAGATGATGTGGTTTCGTTGTTACATTTTTTAATATAATAATTTTTACTTTTTGAAGTTATAATTGTAACATTTTCCCTTTTTGTCTTCCTTCCTTCGATTCTCCCACTTTCTCTCTTTCAAATTCATGGCCTCTTTTTCTCTGTTGTAACATATATACAAGCATGCATGTACACATATATATTCCTAAATATACAGCTATCACCTTCTCAGTCTGTATAATGTTACCTATGTGTATATAATCTTGGGTATCTTATACACTTGGAATGGATGACCAGCCTTTTGTTTGTTTGTTTGTTTGTTTTTTAACATGTAAGTTTTCTGGTGAGGATAGCATCTAATTTAAATATGTCTGCTTAGGGACCTCCACATTTTCTGAAGTCTTTTGCCATTTAACAGCTAGTACAATTTGTTTCAATAACTACTAAAACATATCTTTCCTTTGTAGACGTTTCTTAAGAAGATACATTTTAGCTCCTGTTTTTATTTTTTTTTAAACAGTGCTATGGATGTGTTTTATCTTAATTCCCTAGACAGGTAAAGACCTCTATAAAAAGTAGTTGTTTAATTTCTTGTAAAGGAGGGTCTGCCATTGCAGTAGTAAAACAGATCGGTGAACATTCAGAATAAAGATCATTGAGAGCACTCAAGTAAACATTAAGAAATTAATTGAAAATTTAGAGTATGCAATTACAAACACATGAGATTGTGTTATAGCTCACAATTGTGTCCTTTCAAGTTTAATGCCGTTTTAATGTAAGTCTCATTTGGAGAATTAATTCATTCTGCCTACCATGTATTTTAATCTGTTTAATTTGGCTAAATGTGTGTGACGAATGGCTTCTGTCAGTTGATTTATTCGCTTCATGCCATGGGTACTAGCAGCAAGATTGTTCAATATCCAAAGTCTTTAAATAACCAAAAAAAAAGCCTCCGTTAACATGTTGTCAGAGCAGTGAGCACGCTGCCGTCTCCTGATTGTTCAGGTTGCCTTTAGACTGTGCGGCTTGATTAAGCTGTGATATAGATTTTTGTGACAGTTTAGAAGAAAACCATATTTCTTTTTATTGACTAGAATCCTATATAAATTGCGTTATGGAAAATACGGTAGCTGCATCAAGAAAAACCCATTTTGAGCACGGTCTTATTTTGGGATGGGCAGTATTGTTGAGTCCCAGTACTGCAGAGTGGAAGAAAGGCTGCCAGCTTCGCCAGTACCTGTGGGGAAAATATGCAATTCATTTGTTTTGTTTATTTTAAGTCAATTGTTGATAATATCTCTTCATAAAATAACTAGAAATTATATCACGACAAAATGAGTTGGATTTATGTTAATGTAGATAGCTATTTAATTTTTATTTTTGTTGTTATCTGATACTTTTCTTAGAAGCAATTTGACCATTTACCAGTTGAAATACAAAATATAGTTTCCTGTTTTTGCTAAAGGAAGGATGATTGTTTCTGAAATGATAATTTTGGCAGAGAATGTCTGAGGGATGAGTGCTGTCTTAAGACATTTTAGCTGAATCCAGCTCCTTTTGTTGGTGGTTTCCTTGCAGACGTGAGGCAGCCAGGAGAAAGCCTCCTAAGTGTGGGCTTTGATCAATGGAACTAATTAAATGTATTTGAAATGAAGAGTACTTAATTGGAAGAGAACAGCTGGAAAAACTGGAAGGAAAAAAATTGAGTCCTGATTGAGACGATTTAAACCTTTACCATGTCATTTAAACAATATGCTGCTGCTATTTCTACCTTTCTTTTTCAACCTGATACCCATTGATCAGCGCTGCAGTGTGGTGCCGTGTGCGTGTGAACACCCCAGATTTACTTACCATCCTTTAATTATGTGCTTCAAGTTACATATCACATTTATTTTGGTAGGTCAGCATTTTATATAATAAATATTAAATCTTACTTTCTATGAGTTTCATGTCATATAGTATACATAGGAAATGTTCTTTCTCAAAGAATACCTCAGTGTTTCCAGTGTTCTGTTTATTTAAGATCTGAGATCTTTTTCCCCAATAATATAATATTAATATTATGTCCAGATTATTTACAATTTCTGGATTAAAATTGTTTTATGCCTGTATGTTTATTTTTGTTCATATACTTTTTCTTAGAATTATAACCTATGTATATATACTCTGTATATATTATGTAGATATACTATGTTATCAATATTGTTAATAATGTGTCTGTTTTGTTTATTAATTTATTATTCATATGAGCTTTGATCATGTTCATTTAGAGGACCTTATTCTCCTGGTGTCCTCCATTCCTTCTGTCTCTTAAGCTTTCTCCACCTCTTCTTCCATGGGGTTCCCTGAGCTCTGAGGGGAGGGATTTGATGGAGACAACCCATTCAGGGGTTCCAAAGTTTCTTGTTCTTTTTATAATGCTGGCTGTGGTCTCTGTATTTGGTTGCCATCTACTGCAGGAGGAGGCTTCTCTGGTGATGGCTGAGCAAGGCAGTCTAGAGAATATCTCTAGAAGTCATTTTATCACTATAGTTTTTTTTAAAGGTTGCATTATTATGATTTTATATGACATTATTGTACTAATAAGAGAGAGCTCATTAAAAACTGACCTCCATAGAAAAAAAATTTAGATGAAGCAGGATTGATTCTTGAGTATGCGTTCTGTGTGGCATCCTTTTCCTTTATCCTGTATCTTCATGGTAAAGCTGGCATTCTAAGTGAGAATGGGGTGATGAGTTGTTTAAAATTTCAAACTAAAAATATTTTAGAAGGGCTTTGTTAATAACCTACATGTATCCCTTTAAGGAAATTGCTGTATTTGTCTTTAATGTCTTCTCTCTTATTTAATAAAACCAGAACACAATTGAACATTTAATAGTGAGAAAGTGTCAAAAGTCACCAACGTTGTCAGGTAAGATTGTTCACAGGTTCAGCTGCTCAAAATGGAAGCAAGCATCTGTGAGAAACACATTGGAATGGGCCTATTAACTTTGTACATTTTAGGGGGTTTTTTTTGTAAAATTATAACTGACTGCTATTAGTTCCCACCTCAGAGACAAGTATCTCCCTCCCCATTACTGACGTGCAAGTGCTGCTTGCATGGTTTTCTATTGCTGTAAATCTAGTGCTGTGAGCACCTGTCTGTGCCTACCTCTCCATCTCAGTTGCATTTTTAACTATATATTTTAGGCCTAATTATTTACTAATGTTTGTTTTACTTAGTTTGTATATCTGGGAGGAAATCCATTTTTGTTAAAGTAATGTATATTTCTATAAATTTGCATATATGCCATTTTAATTATTGAATCAAAGTCCTTTTTCTTGGTATGACATCAGAGATTTTTATTTTACCTTTTTCTTTAAAAAAAAAAACCCAGTCATTTCTTTATGACAGACTTAAGTAATTAATACCTGGTGTCATACAGCCTTATGTGTTGATTTGGGTAGAAGAGTCTCTTTATGATTTCATAAAAAGACCTAGCAATGATTAAAGGTAGTATTTCTATATATGCTCTATTTTGAATAATCTCTGGCAGTCTTATTAATTTAGTGTATATGACTTTGGTTCACACTAGTGTTGGTGTTCTTTAAAATATGTCATTGATAAAATAGGCCACAATATATTAACTCATGGAATGTACATTTTAGTAGTGGCAACAGACAGTAAAAATAATAGTTAAACGTACACTTTGTAGGATGAGATACGCTACAGAAGAGAAAAGGTGGAGAAGAGTGGGATGCATCCACTGTGCTAAAAGTCTTTATGTATAAAGAATTGGACATGACTCTTACTAGGTCTGTGAACAAGGAAACAAGCTTGCACAGAGGACATTTGCAGGGCCTTGTGCTTGACTGCTAATAGCTTTAGAGCATTACGTGAGCCCCACATGATTTCAAATTACGAGCCTATGTGTCTTACATTCTCAGGGAATGATTTTGGAGGATTTTTTCTTTTTTTAAAAAGTAAGATGATATCACAGCCTATCACTATGCTTACAGAATTAGATGAGCAGTGTGGTAGTTTCCTGTCTCAGTGTTCATAATTAAGGTAGACAAGCAAGGCCTGGTGATGTAGCTCGATGGTAGAGTTCTTGCCCAGCATGTTGAAAGGTGCAGGTTTAGTTCCCAGCACCATAAGAAAATCAAAGTGAGGCCAAAATACTCTCTGCTTTGGTAGGGGTGGGGCATCACACATTTCTTCTTTAAAATTCCCAGCATTACTTAGGACTACTGTTATAAGATTGCAAATAGAAACATTTTTTGTTGTTGCTACAGCCTTTTTTTATTATATACACGTTAAATTGAAAGCTCATTGTTCTGCCTGCTGTTCTGAAGTTGTCACTATAAACCCGACACCTTAACAAATATTCATGTATTAAAGTCTCAACATGTCTGTTAAGATAAAGCTGGAAAGAATGTCTGGTCTGAGACTAAATATTGATTTGCTCATTTGACTACTTTCTAAAGGCCCTATTCATGACATATTCTTACATTTTTTCTGACTAAAAGATGGGAAATTTGCCATGTTAAAGTCTAGATAGGCTTGATTAGAAAAAAAAGGTGCATTATTTATTCAGAGATCAAAATTGCTTTCCTAGCATGAAAAGAGACTTTGTAATTAGGGGGAGTTATACCTGTGGCCTTTGCCTTTGTCATTTTTAAACTTATAATTGGCAGTGTAAAGAGGAGTGCAAGGTACACACACGGATGTGTGTGACTTCCTGTAAACAGCGTTTTCCTTTCAGTTCTTAACCTTGCATCCTGCTTTTTCCTTTTTTTTTTCTGCTTTTTCCTTTTACTTTAGAGATCACAATATAATTACTTCCTTTCTCCTTTTCCTTTCCTCCCTCTGAACCTTCCCATATGTCTTTCTGTACTCTCTTTCCAATTTATGGCCTCTGTTTTTTCATTAATTGTTATTAGAGGTAGATATATGTCTATATCTCCCTAAATATAACCTGCTCCGTCTGTAAAAGATGACTTGTGTGTTTTCAGGGTGATCGTATGGTTTAGGATAACCAACTAGTGTGCTCTTCCCCGGAGAAGAGCATTTCTCCCACTCTGACCATTCCTTAGTTTCTGTAGTATTTGTGTAGTGCTGAGATCTCATGCTCTGCCCCTCCCCACCTCCTGCCCACTTTGGCATGCCTATTGGCATTATCCTTGTTCAGGTCATGTTTAGGAAGCCATGTTGGCAAGGGTTTATGGGTGGAGCTTCTGACAGTATTAGGAAAGACAATCTCCCAACAAATTTCCCATTCCTATCATCCTCACAATTTTCCACCCCCTCTTCCATAATGTTTCCTAAGCTTTAGGTCAAGTAGTGTTCTGTAAATGTATCCATTGAGACTGGCTTTCCCAGTCTGCATTTTGATTGGTTGTGGTTTTCTGTAATGGTCTTCTTCTCTTGCAAAGACAAGTTTCCTTGATGAGGAGTGAGGATTAAATCTTTGTAAACTGCTGTTACATTCTTTGACTTAGAATGCTACCATACTACAGACATATCATGTTCAAGCTCTTATGCAGGTTACTAAGGCTGTTAGTTATTAACCATGAAGTGTTCTGAGAACAGATACCAACAAAAGTAGCGATTTTATAGTTTTCTGAGTAGAATATCTATTTCTTAATTATTTTTCTTTCTATGTTTTACTTTTTAACTCGAGGAAGAAAATGTAAATTAAAGCATGTTTTTTTTAATGTTCAGCCTTGGTTGTATATTAGTGAGGAAACACAGTGTTTCTAAACATGGTATTTGACAAATTCTGACAAAAGCATAGCAAGTATGCTGTTATGTGAAGCTGACTTCTTTTCTCATATATCTGTTTTTTGACACTTATTTAATTTTAAAATTTCAACTTCCAGTTATATAGTAATGATGCTCAAATCTGCATCTGCAAGCTCCATGCCTAGTCTAATCCATGTCTGGTACCTAAAGCCTCGTCCAAAAGAAACTGCTTGCTATTTCTTCCTAAAGCATACCCCCCCTCTTTTCTACTTATGTTCAATTGAATGCCATCACTAATGGCATAATTAGTCATCTCCAACAGTGCCCAACTGTAGTTGGTACTAATTTATGTAAAATATTTCTCCTAAATATTTCATTCCTTAGAAGCATCCTAGGCCTAAACTCTTTGTTTTGTTTCGTTTAATTATTTATATTGTTCTGTTCTACAGCTACCTTCCTGACTCTATCTCTTGCCCTTTTCCAATAGTAGTCATCTAGTATCCTGAGAATTTCAGTAGCCTGTCATCACTTTGAGCTCTTATTAATTGCTAATAACTAACTGCCCACTCCGTATAGCAGAGATTCCAAAGTCTTTTCTTAGGTATTTAGACCCTTCAGGGATTCCCCTCATCTCCAGAGCCATCAGCTACTACAAGACTTTATTTCCCCCAGAGTGACCTCAGTTCATTCTTTGCCTGAGTCCCTCTGCCTGGCTGCTATCCTCTCCCCTATGGTGGTGATGTTCCAGGATTCCTTTTATGTCCCTCTTAAGTCATGGGCATCTTAATGCAGTCCTTCTCAATCTCTGTTCCACAGTCTCTTCCGCTGCTTCCTGTACCCTTGCAGAATAATATGCACTGTTTATGTTTAAGCATGTCACTTCCTATGAGGCTCATTTACAGGCCTGTATTTTAACCTGTATGTGTTACATGGCATGACCTCAATGCCTAGTTATGTGACATCTCCTTAATCAATTGTTTAATAACTAACTAATTGAATTAATGAATCTGTAGGCTTCCTCTATTTCAGGTAGCACTTATCATTTGCTATGTATTTAATAACTTCCTAGACACTGTATTCTTCCTTTACTTACATGGCATATGTCTCTTTTAACTAACTCCCTTCTTAATTGCTGTTTGATGACTGAAAACGTGTTTGAAAAAAAATAGTGAGGGATCATGGGCTATTTTTTCTGACACTCTCTTGCTATTGTAAAGAAATAGGCTGGAGACACACATAAGAATATAGATAGCTCTATTGAACTAGTCACAGTTGATTTTCATTCATGGTATGTCTTCTCCTCTTGGAAGACATGTTTTCAAAATTAGGAATAGCTTGTGATATACAGGATTTAATTGAAAAAAAAACAGGAAAAGATTGGAGTCTTTGTGCATTATAACTTAATGTGGGTAGAAAGTGGAGCCCCTATTGTGGGTTCTGAAGCAGAAACATTTCCAAGTGTCCTCTTGCCACGTGGTCTGCAGTGGCCTTTCAGTTTATGGGCAGTGGAGATGCCAGTTCTGCTTTCACGACAGCCTGTGAGTCCCTGCTTACTTGCTGTTTCTTCCCCTCCACTCTGTATGCTCTCATCCTTTGCTATGGTACCTGCCACATGGCCATTGGGTGGAGAAAGACAAACTCTCTTGTTGCTTTCTTGGAGCCAGAGGTTAGTAGAGTAGCCAGTGTCTAATCTGGGGATTGGAGGCCTACTGCAGAAGCAAGGTGGTTTGTGTAGTGGGAAGAAGTGTGTGGCTCCAGAAAGTGGACGGCTCCAGGAAGAATGTAGCTTTTACAGGAAGCCTGATGAGTGTGTGATGCTCAAGAAGAGATGCCAGTGTACATCTGTGAGTGGGTACTTCCACTTAGGAACATTATGAAAACGTGATTTCTGTTGTCTGTCACATGCAGATATTTGGGGTTATTTTTCCGAAAGAGTGGACTGACAATGCTTGCTTGAGAAAGCGTCTGAGAGACAAAGACAAGGGTGAGCCAGGAGAAAGGATGGCTATTAAATGCCATTTACATGTTCCGTTTCTCATTGTACAAATCTTAGGCTATTATAAATGACCAATTGACTTAATATTGATGTATTTTTACCCAAGAATGTGTTTGTACATTTAAGTGAATTAAATATCATAAAGCATCAGAGGATCTGGATCATGAATTGCTTTAATCAACGGTTGCCTTGGCACCAGATCTTTCTTAATGATATTTTCTAAACAGAGCACTGTTATTTTTAAGTGCACATGTATAGGATATTTGGGTGTAACACTTCTAAAAGGTATTAGGCCAGTATATGTAGTAATTAATGTAATCTTAGCGAACTCACATATATTGATGCATTTAAAAATGGTGACTTAATAACAACATAACACACCAGTGCTTATTTGATACCTAATATATATGAGACTGTGGTCTAGACTTCATAAAACCCTTATAAAGACTCATGTGATACATCTTCATTATCATTTCACTTTATAGTAGAAGAAAATGAACAGTTGATTGCAGTAGAAAAGGTGAAATTAAGATTAGAATGTAGGATGCTTGTCTCTATATTGTAGACTTTTGATTGGAAGGAATTTGCCTGAAACTAGTTCTCCTGTATTTTTATTTTTTAAAAACATACAATAGGAAAATGCAAATATTGTGGTATGTATTTTCTTTTTGTGTGATACAGAAATTTTAGTTTTTCATTTTAATATAATCGAGTTTACCTTATTATATAGTATGAGAAATATTTTAAATTTAAAGAAAAGACTTCCTGTTTAATAAACACAGATACTCAATAGAGAAAATTATTTTGTATAAATATGAAACTATACCAATAAGCACACCAATGCATAAACAAGATTGACTTATACATTTAATCATATATACTCCCTTTGTTGAGTTTGGTAACCCACAGACATTCTTAATTTAATAAGAATATAGGAACAACATTTAAAGGGAAAAATACTCTTTCCCTGTAAGTGAATAACCTTCAAGATGAACTTAAGCCTGGTCCTTTGTGAGCTGCGTGATAATGCCTCTAAGATAAGAATGAATTGCATTTCATCGAGGCACGCTATTATATATCTGTATGTTAGGTGAAGTACCCTTATAATTGATATCAAACCCATATGACAAAAAGTCATAATTCACAAAAGGAATGACAACAGTGTCTCATAACTCACAGGCTTCATGTCACAGCCATGAGTAATACTTCTACTGTGCAAGGCATGTTAACGTGGAGGAACAGGTTTTCAAATGTATGTTGTGTTTTTAAGAGTCTTCCTGATACTTGGTAGTTATACTTGCTACCACGACTGAAGCCTGATTTCTTGGTTGAAAATCAGTTGTCAGGCATAAAGATTTGAACCCTTAATTTAAATTTTTAATCACAAATGAAAGCTAACAATTATTTGAAATGAAGATAATCATAAATCCAAGCATATTTTCTCCTTGTGGACTGTTGTAGAAAGGATAATACTAACTGAGATAGTATGAAAAATCAATCGAGTTTTCTTTTTTAATTAGTGATAGTCTTAAAATAATTAGTGAATTGCAAATCCAATTTATAAGGACTCAAGAGAATTTGATTTCGCTGCAGGGGTTCTCTGTGTCCCCTACATCTTTGTTTTTCAGTGTGCTTATTATCACTTAAAAGAAATTTCAAGAATATCTGTTTAGTTCCACATAAACTTTCCCTTGTAGTAATGCATTCTTTAGTCCTTCTTGTAAAGCCATCCTGTAGTTAAAAAGGTGATAATTAATTTTAAACACAGGCCACTATTTTATATCTACCTTCCCATACAACAAACATGAGCATATAAGGTAGTTTAGACCACTAGATCCAGTTAAGGATGGAATAGGTAAGAAGTTCCTTTGTTTGTGTTAGAGGTGGGAAGACCTGGGAAAGCTTTGACATAAAACAGTTTACTAACTTAGAAACATTGTCCAGCCCTATATATAGAAGAGCGACTTTGTCAAAGTTGCCAGATTGGCACTGAAGGATGAGGCTTTATTCTTAGGTCAGTATGGTATCTTGGAAGTAGCTGATTTTTATTTCTTACACTGTTTATCATTTTAAAAGAGATTATTGTTAAATTTGAAAGAATAAAAATTCTTCATTACAAACCTGATACCTTTTATTCAACAAATAATTTTCATTACCCAGAAGTCCTGAACCTCCAGAGGAAGAAAGTGAGGTTCCCCACTAGGTCTTCTTGCTGTCTTTCAATGGTAGTCTATAGGGCCAGTTTCCAGACCCCTTCCTCTTGCATTTGTAACTGCTACTGCGTATCAGTGATATTCTTCAGTACCAACCAGCCTACCACTCAGTGATGCGTGAGGTACTCAGGACTGTTTCTTATTTTACCGGGCTATTATAATTCTAATATTAAATCTCTTTCCTAAAGAAGCTAACCTATAGCAATTACCTAACTGCAACTTTTTACATAAATTGTGGTTCATTCCAGTGTTCCTGAGTTAGGAAAAGGACTTGATATTCATCAAATTTGGTTTATAACTTACTGGTTTTTCTTCATGATTTGGATTGGAAATCTTACGTTTCTGTTCAGTATATGAGTTATTCCTCCTATTGTTATAGTTCTGTGAATATGATCACCAAGCCAATGCTGTTAATGAAAACCTAACCCCCTTAGGTAGGAAGCTACTCTATTCAATCATCAACTCCAAAATCTCTGTTACAATTGTTAAGTCCACATAAAGCCTCTTGTTTGTAATGGCAGTCAATTCAAAGATATATTTTGTTCATAAGAGTATTCCTAAAAAATGCTCCAGATACCCTACTGAAATCTAATTTTTATGAACAGTGTAGGTAGAAAATAGCGGATTTTACATTTATGCTCTTGTGCCTAAGCTATATACATATGAAGAGGTTTAAAATTTTTCTTGAAATATTTGAGTTGTAGTATAGGTTTTATCTGAAATTAGCAAACAAAAGCAGTAGTCACTTCAGGGTTTCAGAAGTAACTTGTTTTGTCTGTGTTATCAGTTGATGTGCACTATCTGTCTATGGGTATCAGGAATTATCCATATTTCAACTATATATGGAACTAACACTGATGACTGTATCTACTCTGATTATCAGGGTGAATACCCATTGTATACTTATGAGAAAATAGGCATGCTCGCTTACATTTAAACCTCGAGTTTCTCTATTTTTGAAGGTTGCACAACGGTGAAGTGAAGTAGGTCTTGTTGGAGCCCTCAACAGTCTTAATTTTAAGTTTTCGTTTAAGAAAATTTGGTTCATGATATAAAACTAAGAAGCCGATTTACTGTGGTATTATTATTTCAATTCTATTAGGTTTTCAGATACTTGCTCTTGATTCTTTTCATACCATTTCTTCAAGCGAGTGGAGGAGCATACACATTTATAAATATGCTTTATACTTTCTGAGACTACTTTTTAGCGAGATGCTTTAAAAGATTAATGAGCTTAATGTTAAGGAAAATTAAGGAGTAGGAGATATGAAAGCTAGTTGGAAAGCATTGATATTTATAAACCAAGTGGCCCCAGTCTGCTTAGAACACTCTGTTTAGAGACTAAGCCAACCGAACAGATTCTTTTTCCCTCCATATTCTTTGTGAGCTAGCGTTGATTCTTTCTGATGTAGAAGTGGCAGGTGCAGACATAGTGCTCCCTTCTCACCTGTGGCAGGGTTCACCTCAGTGTAAGTGAAGGGTGAAGATACACAACAAATGAGACCATCTGCCACTCCCAGCCAACTAGCCTTCCCCACTGTTGGGAAGTGCTGGGCCCCATGAGTCAGCCGCTGGACAGGGCTCCTGCTGGGTCTCATTTTAGAGGGTTAGGGCAAACCCTGTCACTACACATTTTGCAGTGTGAGTCTCTCACCAGCCAGTCATATGGAGATCAAAGAACCTTTTAATTTGCGTTTAATTACCCCTTGAGAAACCATCCACCATATCCAGCAGGAGCTATTGTATAAAAACAACCACATATGTATGTGGTCTTTTGAAATCTGAAGCCCCTTCAAATGCTAAAATAAAAATATTCTTTCTGTAACTCTTGTCATGTTCCCCATAAAGTCATGAGTGAAGAGGATAATATGAGCAGCAGTCCGAGCAGAAAGACTCATTGTAGTTTAAGCAATTGATGCTTTGTAACAATTTCCATCTTTTGAAAGGAGCCTTTCAACTAACACTTCTGGAGGATTGGTTTAGCACGTTTGTCTGTGTGAATTCTTTTATTGGCATATAATTTCCAATTAAAATGATAGCATTTTTATTGGGACTATTTTAACTGGGGTTTTAACAGTGTTATAATTCCTAATTTTGTGTTCAGTATTTTTCACATTGTTAGATTTTAACCACAGCAGTCACCAAACTTTCTGAGAATTTTATATCTAAGAGTAAATTTGTGGTTCACTGACCAATTGACATCTATCATAACACAAACAGCTTGTCCTTGAGTTGATACTATTTGAGCAACATGATTGAATACTAGATGTTAGTGCAGTTAAGAAGTAAATTAATTTGAAGGTGTTAACTAAACAGGAGATCACATTTAATCATTTGCTTTTGAAATACAAATGGAACTATTACCATTAATACAGTTGCCCATGTCCCTTTGGAGAGATGTGAATCCACAGAGCTAGTCACTATTTGGATCAAGGCTTCTGTGGCTATAACCTGTGAAGAGATCTAAAAATCAGTCATTGTAACTGTGTTGTGAGTCATTTGATCAGTCAGAAAAGAAGTCCATTGATTAGCAATAACTGACATTTCAAAATAGCTGTGTAGAAAATGTTACTGGATTTATTAATGTTTCTCATCAGCTCTAATCACCAACAGATTTAAGTAAAAATGTCACAAGCTGAATCTGTTTAACACTTGCTATTATAAAATTTGAAACAAGTTGTATAGCCTCTAATTTTGATGAGTGTATTAAAATGCCATATTATCAAATTATTTTGAGTGGACTCAGGAGAAACACAGTGAAAAATTAACTAGAGGACTACTTTACATATTGAGAATTTTGATTTTTATTTGAAAAATGAAAATGAAAATTTGAGATGAAATTCATCCAACAAAGGTAGTAATATTCAATTGAACAGTTTTTGTTTGTTTGTAAAAATTAAAGACATTAAAGATTGGCATGTGACTAGTCTAGGACTGAGATAACAATAAAAAAGTAGAGGAAAAAAGGTCTGGTTTTATTCAGACAAGATGCTGAGATTATTTAATATTTTCATGTTATAACATAGAATTATGTACAGAAACAAGGGCATTTAAAAAGCTGTGCTATGATGATTATATACAGAAGAAAACTCTGGGCTTGTCTGAATTCATTCTAAAGAAATCAAAACGCAGTCAACATAGGAACATGTCATTAAACCTCTGCCTTTTACCTCTTTATTTCTGAAAGAATTTCTTAGGTTTTCATTCAGACTGTTTGGCTTGTTTTAAGCAGAAAAGGGGTATATAATCCAGGGATTCATAAGTCCCTGTACTGTGTGAACTGGCTGGGCTAGCTGAACTGAGATAGATTAGTGTGAGGACCAAACAGGATGAAGAAGTGGGATATAGTTTTTCTCAGCATTTTTGAATGTCCACCGACAGAATATGAACATAATAATACCATTACTAGCAAGATTTAGTTTAAGTGTATGTTCAGCAGCCTGGCTATACAGTACCCAATATAAGTGGCTTCTAGTGTTTACTGTTCAAACTTTTTTTGTCATCTTCTGTTTTACTTTTCATAGATTCATCCAAACTGACTTTGTAGTAACTCATGTTAATAAAGGGCAGTAATTGTTGGATTTTTACTGCTCTTTTCCTACATACTTTCTAAAATCTAGTTTGTTCCAGGTACTGTCTGAAAAGCTGAAGAGAATATGGCACACAAATAGATATGAAGCGATTGATATTGACCTGCAAAATAAGCTGTGCACACTAACATTCCTCAGATGTTATCTTCATGTTTCCGATTGGTTGCTGGATAATTAAATATTCTCTTTTGCATCTTGCTTGTTTCTTAGCTTTGTCTCATATCTCTTTTCCAAGTTTTGAAATTGCGATGTCTTCTCCAAGTACAATGAATCCTTTTTAAGAAATTCTTTTCTTTCCCAACCAGGCATATGCTTCCTCATTAGTTATCCATTCCTTCAAATGCTCTGTGAACTGACCTTCTGCCCAACATTCCAGTACACAAATCCTTAACCTGATCACTGGGGCACTGAGTTTAGCATTATTCAGCTTAGTGGACAGATAGGAATTTCTTATTCTTGACCCTGTTGACTGCTTTCTGAGGAGAATTTCCTTTATTCCCAGGACATGGTTATTATGATTTTCGTGTCCTTCTCTATTCCTTTTAGAGCCTTCTCTTTTTATATTATTTCTTATCTTTAATTGAACTTTAATTTTAAAAATTATGTGCTTGTGTGTGGGAATGGAGGGTTTATGGGTAGGGGTGGATAAGCACACTTGAGCACCTATGCCCCCAGAGGCTAAAAGAAGACATCTTTTGCCCTGGAGCTGAAGTCACAAGTGGGTGTGGATCCTCTGACGAAGAGAATAAGCCTTTAACCACTGAGCATCTTTCAAACCTCAGGTCCTTATTTCTTAAAAGTCATCATTCTGAGGGGTACTTTTTAAATGTCCTCATCTTCAACCACTTATCAATGAATATCCAACATAGCTCTTGGTTATCAACCCCTATTGTCTTTTCCTGCTTTGAAAGTAATTTCCAAGCCCTCTTTTCCGTCTCTCTTTAAACCCATTGTTATCAGCTTACCTAACACCACTTCCATTTCTAATGACTTCAGTTTTCTCGTCCTAATTTCTGCTCATGTCTCCCAGTGAACCATCTTCTACACCGAGTGATCTTTTTAAAATGCCACTCTTGTTTCAGTTCCAATGACTGTTCCATTGGAGTCTTAGATTCGAATTCCTTACTCTTCTCACGAGGTCTGCTCACTGCTATCTTCTCTTGTTAATTCTCTTATGCCAACTACTTTAGCGCTTATTTGTTTATGAACAATTCAGGGTTGTTGGGGAAATTGGCGTATAGTTTTCTCTTTCCCCAAACTTCATAAGTCCAGCTGATGCCTTAGGTCTCACCAGTGATTTTCCCAAGTGGTCCAATCAGAAGTGAACCCTTCACTGAAGTCAGTTTCTATACCACATCTTACTTTGTTTCCAAAATCTATAATGATCTACACTTATTTGTTTACTTTCTTATTTTCTTAGTAAAAGTCATATGAAGAGGACGGTCGTCATTTGCTACCCATGGCAGTGAATCCCTTTATAGTCTAGAGAAAATGGAAACTATTTGTGGGATGGCCAGTTGCTTATTGGCCATTTATAAACAGATTATCTTAATATATAGCATTTCAAAGTTTAATCAATTCTAATACCTGAACAACTTCCTTGACGTATGTCCTTGACCTGTGGTACATATTTTCATTTACCATATATTCAAGTTAGAAACCTAGGAATTGTCTGTGGCCTATTGCTGCTTCCCC
Source organism: Microtus oregoni (assembly GCF_018167655.1). Lineage (NCBI taxonomy): Eukaryota > Metazoa > Chordata > Mammalia > Rodentia > Cricetidae > Microtus > Microtus oregoni. The sequence continues at coordinate 1,502,532 of NW_024543976.1, read as the reverse complement.
ACTGCTCCCAAATCCAGTTAACAATCTAGTCAGTCATCTCTCTTAAATCTTACTGTCCACTCTTGCAGTCCACCCACATCAACAACTTTGGTACTCACTGTTAACAATGGAGACATACCACTTTCCAATCCTCTCTGCTGTGAGAAGGATCTTTACAAATAAGACAGAAGTCATGTTCTTTACCCTGGTGCTTTGGTGTGTCAACGAGTCCTGTGTACCTTTGACGTAAAGTTTGTCATAGATGTTTCTTTGAGTGGTTTCTGTGACCATCATTAAATAACTCTCATGCTCCATGGCTTCCTTTCTTAACCTTTTTCCTTTCTTTCCTGTTAGGTACCTAAATATGTTAGTTTTTCATTCTTTTGTTTGCATAATTGTTTATAATTCTCTTCATGGAATCTTCCTATTCAAACCTCTCCTGTCTTCTGTCATCCACCTGTCTTCTACTCATATAACACTCAAGTCTTAAATGCTTTCTGTAAAGAATTTCCCATCTGGCCCAACAGCACCCTCCCAAGCAATCCTCTCACCATTTGATTGTCTCCAGCTTAATAGATTAATTATATCCCTAATTATCTACTTATTTGTTCATCTCCCTTTTAATTTATTTTTATTAGTTTTAATTATATATTGTGCATGTCTGCCCTTGGGTGTATGCACATGAGCATTTATACCTGTTGTAGACTGAGGTATCGGATCCAGAGGTGTCAGGTCCAGATGTGTCAGATCCATAGGTGTTGGACCCAGAGGTTTCAGATCCAGATGTGTCAGACCCAGAGGTTTCAGATCCAGAGGTTTCAGATCCAGATGCATCAGATCAGAGGTGTCAGATTCAGATTATGAGATGCCCTTTGAGTGGAGTTGCAGACAGTTATGATCTGCCTGAGGTGAGGGCTGGGAGTCAAACCCAGACTCCCCGGCTGGCAGTCTTAACCCTGGTTAAGAACGTCCTCGTAACTATTGAGCTGTCTCCCCAGGCCCAGACATCTCTGTATCTTAAGCTATGTTTTTGGCCCATTACTGTTCAGCAAACAGGTTTATATGGGGTGTAGCATTCTCTTTGTTGAAGAATTCTGAACTTGAGGCTTGATGTTGTCCCCAAACCCTTGTGACAGTATAGAAAATGTCAGGATGTATGACTATTCAGTTTCTCTGGAAAGATAGTCTTTAATTAGGATTCCTTGGAATAATTCTCCAGTAACTTTCATGGTCACCAGTTAGGGTCCCTTGATACACCTTTGAAGTTTAACATATTTTAAGCCACAACATAATACTACATAGGTATATTTTTCTCCTTGTCTTTTACTCACAAAAATAGCTTAAATTAGATAATGCCTTTTTCTTGTTTAAGGACCTTCCTCCTTTTTTCTCTTTTCTCTCCTCCCCCATTTGTACTACAGTGGATCTGGAAATATCTCATGCACCCTTGAGCTCCTGTGTTCAAGCATTCCCCCTGCTTCAGCTTCCTGAGGAGATGACAGACACTCCCCTAGCTTATTTGAGAAAATTGAACAAGTAGACTTATTTCCATAGATATTGAAGTGGTCTGGGCTATAGCTTTGGTTCCTGTTATTGACAGTCATTTTCACAGGAAAACATTTATTTTAATAAGATCACAGTTGCTTTTTCTCTCTCCAGTAATCATCTTTAAGGATGCTTAAACAATATTATCATTAGTCTTGTTTTATTTTTGTAAGGTGATACAACATTTGTAAACTATCAGAGATCATTTTTATACTTAAATATGTAGTACAATGATTTATATAAGTTAAAGTCTGTTCTTTATTTTAGCAATAGGCATTTTGGTTGTTAGAATTTTTCCTACATTAAACATCTCAGTGCTATGAACATGTTACTCATATCATCTATATACTTAAATATAGTTTTCCTTCTGACTGTATACCTAAGACTGGAGTTGCTTAGCTTATGCACACAGTGTATAAGATTATGTAGTTTCACATGCTATTTTAAAGTGTTTTCTAGCTGGGCGATGGTGGCGCATGCCTTTAATCCCAGCACTCGGGAGGCAGAGTCAGGCGGATCTCTGTGAGTTCGAGACCAGCCTGGTCTACAGAGCTAGTTCCAGGAAAGCCACAGCGAAACCCTGTCTCGAAAAACCAAAAAAAAAAAAAGAAAAAAAAAGTGGTTTTTATTGAAGTAAGCATTATGAGCTCAGGAACAACATAGCCATATCCTGTCTTAAAACAAAACACTCTTTTCAGATAGAAAAGTTGATGAATTCATGGGGGAGGGATGTACTCTTAGCTGTGTAAGAGTTTGACTGTATGTCTGTCTTCTTTTGTGAAAGGCATGTTCAAAACTTTTTTTTTAGGGTTTTTGGCGTGTGTGTGTGTGTGTGTGTGTGTGTGTGTGTAGGGTGGTTTTTCAATTTCTCCATTGTGGTGTTTGTCATTTTAAACTGCAAAAGATCTTTGTACACTTGGAAATTTATCAGTCATTAAATGCTTCTTTCACTTTGTACCTTGCATTTTAATTTTCTTTAATGTATTTTTATGAGAAGATTTATGTTGTCATCTTATCATGTCTCCTATCATGGTTTGTGCTTTTATGATCTCAAGAAAGTCTTTATACCATCATTTATACTTTCCTTCAAAAGTTAATGCTTGACCACAGTCATAGAATTTAGTAATTTACTCATAGTTGATTTTGCATGTGATAGATTCATTTTACTTACACAGCAAAAGACAAAAACAAACAAAAATCCACCAAAAAACATTGTTTTCAATGAGTGTGTGTGTGAACTCTGGTTTTATTGCTGTTGTTTGTTTTTCTCCTTATTTTATTGTATTTCTATATATCTCTTTTGCAGTACTGACTACGCTGTTTTTATTACTATAGCTTACAATCAGTGTTCATACTCTGTAGAACATGTTTTTCTTTCTTTGTTGTTGTTTTTCTCTTCAGAGATGTCTTGCTTATTCTTAGAGCTTTGTTCTCCCAATAATATATTGTACAGCCAAATTAATAATTCATCACAGGCTTTGCTGGAAACCACTGCCTTTCCCTGTGCACCTGCTTCTGGAAATGTATGACTTTGGGAGCAGTGCTATTCTTTGCAAGTAAATGCGTCTTGAGCAGGGCGTGGGGGTGGGGGTAAACTGCTCATGACAAATTCCTGTCCTATCCTTCCTTATCCATCAGAAAAGTCACTATTGTAACTCCAGGGAGCACTCTGGGCAGAGTGAGCCAGGAAGCTAGGGACTCTCAGGGATAAATCCCCTCTAAGAAAAGTACAGGTTGGGTGGATAAGGCCGCATTAATCTCCAACAGTTCTTAAGGTTCCCAGACTGACTCTGGGCCATCAGCACGTCCAGCATTCTGAGCTCTGTCTCCCAGGTGATCGTGTCTGTTTGGGCTACCTCAACTTTCTACTTTAAGGAGCCTGTAACTTTCCCATCATGAATTCAAATAAGAATGAAATACCTTTGACGTAAAAGACTTGTTATAGTGTGACTACCTTGATTATTTTCCTAGAGATTCTTAGACTTCTAACTTGCTACAGAAAGGGAACACTGAATAGTTTTCACAGCTTCATAAAAATTTCTTTAAGGGAAACTAGACTGGTGCATGAACTTCATGCTGTTTTCTTTCCTGACTCCCGTCTCCATGAGTATATTTATAGGAAGTTGGCCTCATCTGAGTACATGGCTAACCTAATGTACACTTCCTATATACAGTCTGATATAGCATGTGGGAGAGGTCTGGTTTTCTCCCTGTTAGTGGAAGGTAGCACTGGGGAGCTGGTGAGAATGCACCAAATCTCTCAAGAGAAATGAGATGTAAATTCTATGGGTCATGTGGCCCATAATGCTTAAGTTCTGTATTGGCTCAATATAATTTCAAAGTAATTATTTTCCTGTAAGACTCCTTTTGTTGGTGGTGGTGGTAAGTTTTGTTTTTGTTTACTGTGTTTTTTTTTATACTACAGAGGGAGGGAAATACTAAATAGTGGTTTCTGATTTAGTGTTTCTTACTCAGAGCACAGAACATATTGGCAACATTAACTTTGCACACTCACATGTACACACACACACACACACACACACACACACACGTACACACTGGTTGTGTGAAATTATATATACTCATACCTGTATGTGCATGTGTGCATGCACACGCTTACCTTGCAGTACTCTGGCTTATGCTCAAAGAGTGACAGGGGAAAGATGTGCAGTAGCAAATCACAAGAACGGACTGTGCCTACTTCTGAAGGACACTAAGCAGTGTGGGAACAGACTTGACATTTCACCGTGTTGTGTGTGTATGTGTGTACGTGCGCACATTTATGTTCGTGTAGGGGGGTGTATGTACACTATGCAGGTGTGCCTGTAGATCCACCTCAGATGTTGTTCCTTGAGCAACTGTTATTTTAGACACAGGGCTTCTTACTGGACCATGGGGCTTGGTCATTAGGCTAGGCTGACTGACCTCTTTCTCCCCAGCGCCAGGATTACATACATGCACTGCTAAGCCTGGCCTTTCACATGCCTTCTGAGGTTCAAACTCTGTTCTTCATGCTTGGCCAGCAAACATTTTATCAACGGAGCCATCTCTCCAGTGGTAACCTGACATTTGAACTGTAACCTGTGTCACTTTGCCAGATGAAAGAAGAAAGGTGGAGCCTTCTCTTCCTCCATTTTGCTCCGCAGTGTTTGGTATGCAATTAGGCTTTCCCGGTCCTCTTTTTCACAGTTCTCTTCCATCTTCTCCAATCCATTGTATATTTATCCTGTCTTGTAGTGTGACTTGTCATCTGGCCAGAATTTATTTCCTACCTCCTCTCATTGCTCTGAGCCTGCCCTCCCCGCCCCCTGACTACTTCTCAGCCTCTTTAGTTTCTGAGTCCCAAGGGTGTTTAAATTCAGTCATATTTATCTGATCTTCATTTTATCAATGACTCATTTTCCCAGATATGAACCCTTAATGGTGTGGTTGATTCTTCTCCCTTTTTGGTGTCTTTTGCTTTAAACACAGACATAGTGGCTGGGGAGACAGACCAGTGAGTGAGAGCACTTGTGAAAACAGAACTTGAGTTCCATTCCTTAGCACTTATATCAAAAACAAACTAAAACTAACCCAAACAGAACAAAACAAAACAAAAACAGACTTGACTACATGTAAGCCTTGGGGCTGGAGGAGATAAAAACAGGGAAATGCTGGGAGCTTGCTGGCCAGCAAACATAGGTAAAACATGAAACTTCAGTCCAGTGAGAGACTCTGTTTAAAAACAAACAAAAAATGTGTTGGAAAAAAATAGAGGAATGTATCTCTTATCTTCCTCTGGCTTCCACGTTTGTATGCCTGGGAGTGTACACACACACACACACCAATAAATAAGATAAAATAATAAACACAAAACAGTGGTTTTAATGAACTCTCTTGTTTCCATTTTTGCTGCTGGTCCCCTTGCTCCAAGCTATTGAATTTTATGCCTCAATTCTCTCCAATGAACAGTTGTTGAGTTTATCTTGCTAATAATCACTGTGTGGTTTTGAAGACTTCACCTGTTTTTTGTTGTGTTTATAGGTCAGTTTCATTAATCTGCTATTCACAAAGATCCTCTTTTACTTCTTCTTGATCTCTGCCTTTGGATAGTATAAGCTGGAGTTACTTTTTTCTGATAGTTATTCTTATCAAATTAGCCAGGCATGTAGGAGATTAGTAGAACACATTTATGGGTAATTTTTGAGTGCGTTTTCAGATATTAGTGCTATTAGGGGACAGTGACTAAAGAATACCTACTTGCTTATGTTTGCCTGGATAAAACAAAAGTGGAAGGAGGAGGAGGAGACCCTGAAGCACAGGCTTGTTCTTTCTCAGTGCTCCCTGACTGATCTGATCCCGTCACCATAATGTTCTACTTTACCACAGATCTTAACAATGGGGCCAGACGGCCATGGATAAAAACCGTGATCCCAAAGCAATTCTTCCTTCCTTAATTTCTTAGTTGTAACAGTGATAGAAATAGAAACAATACAACCTTTAAGCTCCAAAAGCGTTGCAAAACTTTTCATATGATCCTATTGTTAATTCTTTAAGATGATAATTTAAAGTATCGAAAACTACAAATATCAGGTGTATACCTTGGCTCCTTCACTTACCACTTACCAGTGAGAGTAAGAAACACATTCAACCATTATGTCTCAGGATTTGTATCTTGTCCCTCTATCTAAAGCTGTTTTCTGCTGTGCTTTCTAGTCTGCTTTCCTATTGTCATCTATATTTGTATAGTTTTGTCTTTGTTGCCATGTGTGCATTCTTTCCTTGAGTCAGTACAGGAAGGGAGAGGCTAATATCTGCCTTATTTCCTCTTTTGTTATATTTGCTTGTATGAGTGAAGTTGGTATTACCTGTGTCCTCCGTGAAATATATAAATGAAGAAATATGAGAGGAGATAGGCAATGAATGTTTATGGTCATTTTAGTTAAAGATGTCTTTATTAACATTTCTTAGTGATGAAAAGAACACCTCTTTTCCATGTAGTATCTACCTGACCCTGACTACTCTGGCTCTGACTTTGAATTTGTTTCTTCCCTTTGTGTTTTCTTTACAAGTCAGATAAGCACTGTCTCCTTTGATGCCTTCCTCTTTATTGTTTTAGTAGCATTGCTTTTTGATAAGCGACTGGTAAATGATTATATTTTGTGAAGAGAAATGTAAGTACAATGTTTTATGATGGCCTGGAAAAGGAAGGATGAGGCAGTGTGAGTCGTAGCCCTTAAGTTCGTGCAGTTCCTGCAATGAGGATGGTTCTCCTTCCCAAGCAACACACCCTCTTGACTAGAACACAGGGTGGGTTCATTCAGTAAAGCGAACCTGTCTGTTTAAATTCTTAAAGTCATTAGTACTTTGAGGACATTAATCTCCCTATGATTTCCCTATGTAACCATGAGTGCAGTTTAAGGAGTTCAGCTGTTGAGATATTAATATGTAAAAATCATTCAGAATATACAAAAGAAGTAGTGCGTCTCCACCAATGCAAAATTATCATCCCTAAATTTGATCTATATTTATATCAGTTTACAAAAGCTAACCATTCCCCCCTCCCCCACTGACCTAATGCTTCACTGCTCTCCTCAAATAAAAAAAAATCAATATACACACCAAACACTCATGAGCAACCCTGTAATAATAATCCAGAGTACATGAAATTGAAATGACTAATTCCAGGAAAAAAAGCTGATTACTTTTGTAACCAATCATAGTCTTAAAGAGATGATGTGCCGTATTATAAACATTTCTTTAATTCTTCTAAGAAATCCTTAATCTTCCTCTAAAGGTATTAAAATGATGTCTTTGTTCTTTGCTTTTCCACAGTCATGTATTTAATATAAAAAATTCAAAACTAAGACATTTTAAAATCTTCAACCTAATTCAAATTTTTAATTTCTTTTTTTATCGTTTTAATTTCTCACACATTTGTAACTTGAACATTTATAAAGGAGCACATGTATTCTAAATCATTACATTTTGCATTAAAATATTGTATGGTACAAAATATCTTTTAAAATATGTATTAATTTTCTTAGAAATATTTTATTCTTTTCTCTGTTACCAGCTTTTGTTTTTCTGGTTTCCCATTTCTCAAAATTTTTACACTAAAAATTAAATATTCTTTAAAATATTCATTTTTTAATACTATTGCAAATATATCAGATTCTTATGCAAGGTATATTATTTGCCGTTTTACTAATCTTTGATAGTTGTACTTTGATAAATAGATCATCTAAGATTCAATAGGCCAATTGCAGCATGTAATAGCTATTCAGAGGCAATTAAACTGCCTTTTTTCATGCCAGCGTGTGAGCCGCCCTTTTACAACCTTCAACTTGATTCGTGGTGATTCAAAATTAACTTAAAAGTCTTGTTTGCTGACAGCTTAAAGCTTAATTGACTGAAAGCCAAATAGAGTGTGTTCTGTATTCAGCACTCAGGCTATTGATAAAGCCATGTGTAAATTGTGCATGGTGAAAGACAGTGATTGGGCCTCCTGTTCGTGTATTAGTCCACAACTTAGCATTGCTGCACAGTCAGAATTGCTTTGTCGAGTCTTTTATCACACCAGGTTAACTCTCTCTGGAGCTGCTCCAGCAGCCGAGCAGTCAAGTATCGAGCTTCCGCGAGATGTGGGGCTGCCGTAATTCTGTTTCTTATTTGTGCTTTCATTAAAAAAATATATATGTGATACTGGCCTCTCGCCTCTGGTGGCATTTTTCAGGAACCTTCTGGAGTTTTGACTGGCCACTTTAGAAAAAATAGCAAAGTCCTCAGGTTGAGGAGTTTTGAAAACATTTTAAAGAAAAATGAGTAATATACTATTGCTACCTCTTACTAATATTAAATTTGATCAATTTCAACATTTGACTAGGATAAAAATGCTTAGTAGCCCCAGGTGTAACGTACTCTAATAATCATTAGATTTTAGTAGACTTTCAATACCTTTACATAAAGCGTATTTTATGATTATTGAATCTATTTCTATTGAATGTTTATTTCTATTTTTAAATTGATCAGATACTAATTTAATCATTAAAAAATTAAGTTCTCCATATAAAAAATATCGAAGATGTTTTGTAAGTCACATTCATATTTCAAGTTTTGAGATTTTTGATATGCTTTGAATTCTGACATTTAAGTATGCTTGTGGTAAGCGCTTCTATCTTTTTTTTTACCTTACTTTAGTTTTACAAAATCACCAAGGCAGATTCACTGTTGTTGTCTGTACCAATAAATATTTGAATTGTAGTTAATCTAACATATTTGTAAAGGCATGAATTCTTTTGAAAACAGCATTTTTGTTTATTTTTTTATAGTGTAGTTGTTCAGTATATAAAAATCAGTTACATTTTTAAAGAGAGCAAATGGAATTCTCTTCACTGATGTTAATAATATTTAAAGAATAGGCTAAAAATCATTATCACTTGGAATAACTTAAAATAAGTATACTCATAAAATATTCCTTGAAATTTAGGACAGGTGGTGTAAGTTTTGAGTCTGTGATTAGTAAGAAATTTTCTGTCCAGGATTTGAAGGGAATAAAATTGTATAACTGGGCCTTGCAGAGGTTGTCAGCACTGCTGCTAATCATAATAATCCAACTTTACTGAGATGTTGGAAGACTCCAAGTGAGGTTTACCAGTACCAATTCTTTAATTTACTTTGACTTTTAGAGACAAGGCCTTCTATTTGTCACCCAGCCTAGTTTGAAGCTCAGTGTATAGCCATCTCTGCTCACTGTTCTCTCCTGTGGTGTGGGTTGTTTTAGTATTGCTACGTTTCTTCAAATGTTCCAAATGTTTCTCCTTTTCATAATGACTTGTTTAGTACTTTGTTGTTAGTTCATTCCTTGATCAGTTCAGTATATCTGCTAAGGAAAAGTGTGGCTATTTTATACTTCTGAGTGTGTTAATGGAATTCCAAAATCCTCAGTGCTGCCACTAATGCCATTCTAGGACGAGGGACCACTAAAGATGATCTGGGTTGACAATGGCTTTTTTTCTTTAATTTTTTGAATCATAAATCTTTTGTTAATTACAATGTAGTATAATTACCAAGATATCAAAGTAATTCTCTACTTACTTCTTAGCAACTTTATTTTGGTTCTTCTTATTATGATTATATCAGAGAATAATAGATAAAAACTAATAATTATAATACTAGAAAATTTTCAAATAGGAGTTTTATGTCTATAGTATATACTTGGAGGTTTGAAGCATCTAACAAGTAATATGAGCACTTTTATTTGAATCTAGTGTCTAAAATACACCTGGGAAAATATTACATTTTATCCCCTTATTATTCAGATAGTGCCATGACTCTCATTTATGATGAGGTCTATGAAGTCTATATTAAATAAATTGAAAATGATAAGTTATGAAAGTGTATCTGGTTATATGTTTCTATATGAACTTTATAAATGAAGGACAAATCATGTCTCAGTGAAATGATATTTTCATTAATGTCAACTTGAAGGTGAGATTAGTGTCATACCATGAGAAAATTATTTTCACCATTAAATGATCTAATAACATTAGATAATAACCAGTAGACATTAAGACCGTTCTGTGTTATATATTTAACCTTCTAGGTAATAGAAAATAAGTGTACCTTGATTTTTTTCTCTCAATTTCATAATATTTAAAATAATAATGGGTCTGGTAAAGTACTTATTCTGGAACTGAGATGAATATTTATTGAAATTGAGATGATAATTATACTGATAAAGAAAACATTGTTGAAAAACACACTCAGTATCAAAGCCAAGATTACCGACCAATAGATTCCCTATTAAGATGGGTCTAATTCTACGTGATTTCTTTTGGGGTCTAAATAACATTTGATCCTGAATGATAGGAAAGACACTGGTTTTATATGTATAGAACAATCTGGGACTACTTGATTATAGCTCTCTGCGTTTGTGTCTGGTTTCCACCCCAAACTGATTATTACATTAAGTCCTCTTTACCAATCACTTGTCAGCTTTGTATGCTAATCTACAGTAAGTGTGTGTTAATATTTGGCAGGATTTTGATGAGAGGATACAGTGTGAGACTCACTGGAGCATCTACATACTGATGAGCACTTACTTGCTAGTCTATACTAATGCTTTAGAGGATGCTGAACAACTTTAGATGTTAAGCTTTTTAGGAAGAGTGAATGATGGCTAATGATTATTTAATGACAGATCTCTGGACTGAGAGGCATTTAGCACTCAAAGTATACTGCAAAGCCTATTTCTCAAAGCTTCAGACAGGTTTATTTGGTCTCACCTTGAATAGAAGAGTGCCATATTGATTTCATTGGTGTGGATTTAAACACACTATCGGCTTAGAATAGCACTGCTATGCAGTAGAAAATGATTGTCCTAACCCTTATGGTGACTCGCAGCAATTCTTTCGCATTTCCTTGTGCGCTTCAGAAGTGATTATGAATCATTTCCAATACTTGGAGTTTAGTGTATGACTTTGGAAAACATTTGATGTATTCTAACAGCAAACAAACATTAATTGACAGGAAGATTTATGTAGAAGTAACAAAGACTTAAATTTATATTTTTAAATTAGTGGCCCTTATTGTATTTGAAAACCCTTGTTCAGTAGCAGGTGATGATGCTGTAGGTGGCGTGTTGAGTCTCTTTCTGTGAAAGCACTTACATTGGTTTGTTGATGGTAATTATGTTTATGCTAAGTACTTTGCTATATTTTTAGTGTTTTAATATTCCCTTTGAATTTCCATATAAGATTCATTATAGTTACTTCAAATGTTTGATAGAGCATCCTTCCCAATTTTTTAGATTAACATTATTATGTACAATAGATGAAAATTTATCTTGAGTTTTTTTCTCACTATTTTTGTTTACTTATTATTTACGGAACGTTAGAATTATACAGTGTTGAAAATACCCAGTAACATTGGAACCCATTCACATGGGTTCTGATATTAAATATTAATATTTCTATGCATGAATATTTAGGCCAGTGAGGAGTCTAGATATCAGTCTGGATTATGCCCACTCTTTGTACCCTCGCCTTGTCACTTAAACATTGAACCTCCTTAAGTCTTCCTTTCCTTTCCTTTACAAATTTTAATAGCACTGATCTTTTTATTAAAGGGTTTGGGATATAATTGTGATGTGCTTATAATTTTATTATCACAACAAATACAACATTAGTGGATGTTTGATATACCTTAAATACAGGTAGAATTTGTTTAGATCCATTATAAAAAATTAGAGATAGACTCAATTTCTTTGATAGTGGTTTTTTAAATGGGGAATTCATTTTATTCATCAGATTTCTTACATAAGAAAATAGTGTTTATTATTGATTTTGTAAAAATCAAAAACTGGATAAAACATTAGAGAAATCACCTTTTCTCTTGCTAACAGAAAAATAAGTTATGTTTGGAGAAGTTGTAATTATACCTTTACTTTTTTCTTGGGATTCTTTTTCTCTGTGTTGAGTCCTTGTGTGGGAACGGACAATGCTAATACCCATGGTCTTTTGTGGTAGTCGTAAGAATTCTCAGTACTTTTTATCTTCTCTTGACTTGATACTCTTTTTTTTTTTCCCCCAAATAGTTTCTTAGTTCAGTAAAAATAGTTTAACTATTTTTGGTATGTGTTTCCCAACATTACTTCTTATGTATTTTACAATTTTTTATATATGGGAATTATAACAGTATAGGATTAAGATAAGAGATCATCTGCGAACTCTTTATTATTTTTTTTAACTCCTAGGTCACCTGATGACTAGTCAGGAAGAATTTTTTATAAATTGTTATTTTAGCCGATAACAGAAATAGATTGCTTTTAAACTAGCATCTTGTCTATCAACCTGAGTACTTCTTTCATTATATACATATATAGGTTGAGACATTAAACATTTCTGTTAGTATTTATTTCATAAACGACCGATTTCCCCATCTGTAGTCACAGTACTTCAAGGACTCAGCCGTTCCTGTGTCTCTCATCATCAAGTTAAGATGTGCTTGGAATGGCTGGGAAAAGTGTCAAGGCCCAGAGGCCGCAGATTGGTAACTGGTCCACATTGTAGATGGAGTTAAAAAGGGAAGTCAGGTATAACAGCTGCGTGGAAGAAAATCAGTTTTAATATATGTACATGCTTCCGGTTAATAACATAGGTTGATAATAAAGGAAAAATTGTAGACTAAATGTCCTTGAAAACAATGCTAAATAACAACTGAAATGAATTTGATAATCTAATTAGCAATGCCTTAAAATGAGAGTGTGTAAAACAGTTTAAAAAGTTTAAATTAAAGCCACGTGCAATAATTTTATAGCACATCATTTTCCTCCTACATGCAGTTAGAGAATGATGAAACCTCACACATATGAAAAGATTAGAAATGAAAACGTTGTGTAACTGTGTATTAGAGTCAAACTTCTCAGTTCTTCATACTGCCGGAAACTCCTTAGACGTGTGATAAAAAAGAGAACTGACCACTTGCCGACACACGTATTCCTTTAGCTCACGAGGGAATGGCTTTCTAAGCTTGTGTGATCATGAAGATCAGATAGTCAGTACTCTGTCAGTGACTCTGGACTGTGAGCGTGGACACTGTTCATTTTGGCTCGCCTTTTTCTGGAAACTCGAGTGTTTATACTCCTACTTATTTATATTAACATGATTCTTCAAAAATTCCCAAGTTGCCTTTGACTTTTGTATTTTTTACAGCCTTTTTTTTCTGTATTTAACTTCACCTAAGTGTTTTTTTTTCTTTGATTTTCTTATTCAGTTCTCAATAATTATACTGTATATTAAAGCTTATCATCTTTTACTAACTCCCTCTCTGTCCCTCTGGTTGTGTGTGTTCTCCTTTACTTTGTTTCCTCCCCCTGCTGAGCACTGGCAGCAGAGGGAGGGAGGTCTGTGATGACTTCTCCACAGCAGAGGCAGCAGAAAGTCCTTGGAAATGCCAGTTTCCTCCACACAAGCCTTTGACGGGCAGGGCCTTCTAGTCACATATCGTTGTTTCATTATTGGAAATAAAAGTCTAGTAATTAAAAAAAAAAGAGTACTACAAATACTTCGTATGTAAACAGATGTCCTTGCTAACACCTCATAGGTGGTATAAAGCATTTGTCCCATTTGGTCTCAATTTTATGCCACTGATGTAATTTTTATGTGAATCCATTAAGTGCTTTGTCATTTTATGAATAAAAATGATCCAGGTGTAACCGTTTATTTTACTGTGCTGTAATGAACAGGTATAAAATCTCTGTAGACACCTGACCATCCAGGGAATTGTTTTCAAATCTCTTCAGTATGTTACAGAAACAAAGCTTTTCTATGCTACTCTGTTTTTAACTGAGTCTCATCATAGGAGTTGGGGTTTTAGAGCTACAAGTATGAGAAAAGATTATCTATACAAATGGTTTGCTGCATTCAAATCTGAACAATTTTTATAAGCATATTTCTGAAAGTTCTCTTTTCTCAAGAAAAATTGTTACAATTTTTCAAATATAAGCTTTTAAAGAATCTTGCTTATATATTTAATTTTGCAAAGTAAGTGGAATCAAAAGTAGAACATTTGCTGGGATTATTGTCTACAAGTTTTTGATTAATTATCTAGATATGATAGCCACTTACGATGTTTTTAAATCCTTATTATTTGTTTTTGTTTTATTCTGTCTTTCACAGTGAGACTGTTTACAGTGAAAGTAAAGACAAGAAAACCAATTAGCCTTCTGATGTTTCCTTAATAAAGAGGAAGTAGAATAATACAGATCAGAGAAACCAACGTACTAGTACTTGTGTGAAGAAAGTGAAACATTGACCTGAATTGCTGGAAAAGCAGGCAAATTGCTGTTAGTGGTTAAGCTTTCTTGGGCATAGCCTCCTGGCATGCGCCTACTGCAGTAGGCAGCAGTGGTTTAAGATTTCTAATTATCAGAATAATTAGCACAGGACACCGATAACACTAATTGTTTAAAAGTAATTTTAACATGGCCAGGTATTTTTCCTTGATCTCATCTTGGCAGGAAATGCCTTCATGCATTTTTAAATGCACTCACATAATACACATTTTTTGCAGAGACATTACTTCAGAATGGCTTAATAAGTGAGTGGCCTGAGATAGAGGCATTTGCAGGACCCAGTGTGTTCCAGCAGGGGGCCATCGTGCATGCATACAAATTAATAGCACGTTTGTTTACTCTGTTGTTTTGAGTGGGGAGTCGTGCAGCAGAAGCCACGTTATGAGCAGGGCACATTCCCTCCACCCCACTAGTAGATGAGGAGCACGTTGACAGCTAAATCACAACACAAAACAGCTATACTATGTTTTTAAGACAATGGGAGGCACTCCTAGGCTGCTCACACCCTCCATGTACCTCCTTAAAAATACCGTGAAAGTTTCAAAATAGATGCAAGTGCTGTGTGACAGCTATTTTAAATTAGCTGATTTTTAAGTTTTTTCTCTTTTTGAATGGGGTGAAAAGATGTAGAACATTTCAAAAATGTGTTACTTCATTTGCACAGGATGAGTTGTGCATGACTTGGAATAATTTACATAAAATTTTATATTCCTCCTGTTACTGATTTTTGATGTGTTGTATAAACTGGAGCACTCTAAGTTATTCTAGCAAATGAAGATAACATGTAATACTCTCACTGAATCTCATGGTTCAGAAAAGGAACTAAATTGTAGCATGTACAATCTAAGGTTCCTCAGATCCTCCACAAAAGCCTCCGAAGCCAGATTCAGCACTAGTAACCTGGAGTCTTTAAGTCCTTTCTCACCATGGGTTGTCATAGACCAGGGCTTTTTTATTTAATAAATTCAACTTTGAAATATTCAAGAAAGAAGTGGTAAACTAGATAGCTAAATTTTAATTAGCAGAATATGATCATAAGTTCCTTTAAAACTAGATTGTTTTAAAGGTGAGTTAATATTAAAATATTTGCTTCTTTTAAGGATTTTAATATCTATTATTAAAAAGCTTTTTAAAGGCCTATTTGGAAGATTTCTATTTCATATCTTGTGAAGTTTGACATTTTTTGTGACGTTGTATTTTGTCCATCTTAAGGAACCCTAAGAACAGCAAACACATAAAGAAAAATTTATTTAATCTTAGGTAGAAATATCGTAGATGGGAAGTCTTCTTAGAGTCATTGTTTTGACATGCGATTCTACAATGCGATCTACACAATTTAATGTCTCAAAAATATATTTGTGGCTCACTCAGGCATGGTATCTTGAAAACCTCACTAGGAATGTGATATACTTATGTGTGGGGATTTAATCACATATATGAGTATCTACATATAGAGTGTTAATTTGATTAGCAATATATAATGATGAGGAAAGGGCATATATTAAAAATGAATTGTTAATATTCCATTAGGCACCAGCTCCATCAGTTAAGATATGAGTCAGTCAAGAGGAAGATGGTTTTGATTAAAGCACATGCACAAGACCATTTGACCACGCTTTGAAATCTGATTTGAAAGCCTCTTGATAGCAGATTCACTGTCATGCATCATTTTCAGGTCAAGTTCACCCAGTGTACCATTTTATATCCTTTTTATGGTCAGTATTTGCTAATATTGTCACACAGAGTTTTCAAATGTCTTCGGGCTTGAGAAACTAGAAGTAGATAAAATGAAATTTTTAGAATCTTTCATTAGTCAGAAATAGGACTCTGTTGTGGCTCTGGGAACTCATACCCTTGGCCGGCATGTCAGGACTGTTCTAGCCTCACACAGACATTGGAAAAAGTTCACCATTTTTCTCTTAACTATTAAAGCCTAATATTAGCAAGATAAACTTTATTGCAAATAAAATAAGCCCGCAGGAACCAGAATAGAAAATAGTTCCTAGCTTAATCCAAATTAATTAAAATAATTTCATCAGCTGTCATGGGTAGATCATAAAACTCATGGTCTTCTTTTTATAAAATGATCTTTTTGGATAAGATAATAGTGATATATATCTTATTAAGTGCAGATTATTTTTACTTTATTAGATATCACATTTTCATGCATGTGATTCTAAGACATTATTAAAAGTAAAAAAATTAATATCCATCTACAATGAACAAATAGATATTACTGAATTTTCAAAGTGAGCTTTTGAGTACATTTTAATTCATACCAGATTTATGAAATGTTCATATTATTATGAGCATCACTTGGACTCTTGTGTACCAGAGTTTTCTGACAAAAATTGCTGTTCTGTGCCCAGTGTTAATGTACTGGCTTTAAAAATCTAAGTGATATGTTTGTGAAGTGCAGCTTGTTTTGCATATTGTTTACAATTTGAAAGGAAATCCCATTGAATTCAAACACATTGTTCATTAATTTTAACTAGAATTTACTTAGATAAAAGTCAACTAAGAAAGCATTATGATATTCAGTCCTAAACAAAGGATCAATGACTTAAAAACAGTTTTCTCTGCTCAAACCACAGAGTTCTTGGAGTATTTTTATCAGAGTAGTAAATTGGTGGTATCTACTTCTCTACGGTTTTAATACCGAATACAATAACAACCTTCTATCAATATATGGCTAATTGCAGATATAAAGTATCTGCTGGTAGTCCATCTCTCATAAAACCGCCTTTAGCTTTAATTCAAATCCATTGATTCCTATTCCAGTTAAAGCTGAAGAACTTAATATGTCTTTTAATCCTTTTATTGTAAGCTAGGATAAAATTAATTTTACCCGAGAACTGCACAAAGCCAATTAACATGATCTTTAGAGTTATTTAGTAAAGTGCTTCAAATTGTTAAATTTATCTTGACCTCTCAGTTGCACTCTCTGACTGCTTTTTAAATGAAGTAATCAATATCTCACAGCCCTTTTAATAGCTTAAACTTCTCAAATATTTTACCTGTGCTCTAGTTAAGCTGTAAGCAAAGTGTTTATTCCTCTTCCTGTAAATCTGAACTCAATTATGCTAAGTCTAAAGACAATTATGTACTTTCAGAAACCCTATGAATTAAATGGTTGTTTTAATAAAATCAAAACCTCATGTTGTGTTCAGAGTAACCCAATCCTAAGGAAACATCATGTTCACGCAGAATGTGCTTTCTGTTCGCAACTTCAATATAAGACATTTATGTCCCTCACCATTCAGTTCCTTCTATTTTCTGTACGAGCTAGTTGAAGGTATTAATTTTCTTACTGTGATAGGGTGATCAACCGTCCTGTCAAGAAAATGGATCTCTATGTCACCCGTTAGCATGATTAAATGGAGCCATGTCTCTGTGGGGGAAAAAAAAAATACTGGATTTTCATGAAACTGTAGGAAGACTTACTTTTAGAGAATTATTTTTATATCTTCAAATCTCCATATTGATTGACAGTTTTACTTATAGGGCAGTATTGCAGCTAATTAGCACATTATTTCTTTTTACCAGAAAATCCAGGTCAGGCCAATAAAGGAAAGACTTTTCCAAATCTGAGGAACGAAATGAGGGCGTGCTGTTATTTTTAGTGCAGTCCCAGGGATGCATCTGGCACCTTCTGCCATCACTCATCAGTTCCTGTCTCTTCTTTTTTTATTTCCTTGTTTACAAAGATCTATCTTTTTACATCTGGGTGCTTATCATAATCAAATTTCAGCACCGTAGTGTGACAATGTTACTATGAGCCCAGGTACATGCCAAACTCAAATTACACCAAGTGATGTAATTAAAATTTTGTATTTTGGCCACTTAGCAGAGGGCACCTGTTACAATACTTACTATTAGTTAAGGGATAAAATGCATAAGTGACTGATAGAAAGTACCAAATTGAAGTAGTGTAAAATCTTAATTCCTTCCCTAGGGGTGGGAGTTAAGACAAGATTGAGGCAATTAAACAGAAGGAACATAGTGAAGGTGGGGGCCAGGGTGAGAGTGGAACTCTCTGAGTGCCCCTTGTTTAATTTCCTCCTGGAAGCTGACCATGTGTACTGCTGTGCCCCTCCCCCTTCAGCCTGGCGCTGCCGAGGCTGAGTGGCTGGGGTCAATGCCTTGCCTATTGATCAGTATCCCTGCAGTCCCTTGCGCTAGCAGCTGCTTCATTGGCTTCTTTCAGGGCCTGCTTCAGTACATTAGAATAGAAATCCATAACCAGAGCTGTGCTCATCCAAGCAGGGGAAGAAACTAAATTAAATGGTATAAAACAATCTTGGATCAGGAGTTTGTGCCAATTCATCTTGATCTAAGATGTCACACCGGGCTCTCTGTCTGAGCACCTGGGCTAGAGGCAGCCATAGTGAAAATAGATGGAGCTACGATCATTCATTTGTCAGCTAAGGAGCAAGGCAGCAGTTAGCAATTCCCTTCTGCAGAGGTCAGCTGACAGAACAATCAGTGCAACTGCGGAATAGAGCTTTCCTTTGAACTATTGTTGTGGAGCATGCTCCTGCTGAGCGTGGGGGAGGGGAGCAGGTTGTTTCCTCTGCCAGACCACCGTGTAAAGAGTAAAGCATCCAGTACTACAGAAGAGGATTCTAGATGCAGTCTCATGTGCCCTTACTCCTCATGTCCCCTAAGTATGTAAATAAGGGTGATTTTTCATTGAATGCACCGAGATCTAGGTTATCACACTGTTAAATATGACGTCTAGAATGATGGCCCTTTCAAACACAGACGAAGTGACTAGTTATGTTTCTTCCTTTAAGAGTTCTGTGAAGCTTATACATTCTTTCTTCTGCTTTAGGACCTGTTAGTATTTCTAATAAATATTCCTTCTGTCTTTAAAAACAGAAAATTGCCGTGAAGTGGGGAAATGTATGTAATAGTATAGTTCGGAAAATGTTTCTTAGTATTAACTATTTTTAAACATCCAAGACTGCAGTTTTTATAGGAGATAAAGAAAGAAAGATGTGATTTTTTTTTCATGGACTTAGAAGTTACAAAGTCATTTTCTAACACTGGGGGAGGCTCACGATAAAAACAGCCTATATATGATCTGAAATGAACACAGTGTAGGAAAAGGGGAAATAACAAAAAATGTCTGGGTATATTTTAAGGAATTAACCTCTAAAGAGTTAGGGCTATTAGCAAAGTGTTTCCATCTCTTGGTTTGGTGACATATTTTTTATTGCCCCACCTTGTGCCCCAGTGCCATTTTCTGAAAATAACTATTCTTTCTGAAGTGTATAATCTTGAATGTTCTTCTGACCACATATACTTGTTGTTTCAATTTCTTTTAACTTGCATTCCTATATTTTGGTTTTCAGGTTGCTTATCAAGTGTCCCACAAATGAAAAAAATTTCCACATCTTACGAAGAAAGAAGGAAGCAGGCCACTGCTATCGTCCTCCTGGGAGTGATCGGAGCGGAGTTCGGAGCTGAAATTGAGCCACCGAAACTGCTGACCAGACCTCGGAGTTCCAGTCAGATTCCTGAAGGGTTTGGTTTGACTAGCGGGGGCTCCAACTACTCACTGGCCAGACATACTTGTGAGTTTTCAGATTGAACGTCAGAATATTGAATGTGTCTTGCATTTTCAGCTAATCCGCAACACTAAGTGAAGAGAGGAAACGCCACCCCTCTGGGTCCATTGCTCTCCAGTTATCACTTCCTGATTTGAGTATAAAGTTAAAACTTCATGTTGTCAGTGCTTCTCTAAGAGAACAGGAGATTTGTGTTCTTGAAGTTTTGATCAAGAGTCTTCTCCAAAGTTTATGAAAATGTGAGCAAGCACACATGCTCACACTCGTGCACATACATACACACACATGCCTACACTCGTGCACACACACACATGCCCACACTCGTGCACACACACACACATGCCCACACTCGTGCACACACATACATACACATGCCCACACTCGTGCATACACATGCACACACATGCCCACACTTGTGCACACACATACACACACATGCACACACACGCCCACACCCGTGCACACACATACACACACATGCACACGCATATACTACAGCACCCACTCAAAGGGAGTAGTTTTTCTGTAGCCAGATTTGAGTGATCATGGCCTAGAGAACACGGAGCTAGGTTACCACAGGTTCCATGTTCTTCTACGGAAGTGGTTTCATGAAGTTTTTCAGTAACAGAATGAAAAAAGTACTAAGTTGAGGCAATTGTTGGCAAAATCATCAGTTAAATTGTACAGTCCTCAGAGGCTGTCTGATGAAACCTTAGCTCGGGGTTGATGGAAGCTAGTGATCTGGTCAGTTAATAGACTCCACAAGGTTTTTAATCTCTTAGTTCAGTGGTTCTTAACATGTGGATGGAGTCCCTCTGGCAAAACCTCTACCACCAAAAATATTTAACGGTAACAGCAGCAACAAAAATACAGTTAAGAAATAGCCACAGAAATAATTTTGTGGTTTGGGGTCACTGCAACTTGAAGAACTATATTATAGGATCACAACGTTAGGAAGGTTGAGAACCTTCCTTAGTCACAGTGTGTTTGGTCTGACATCGAGATGGGCTAGGAATGGCTATTTAGGGAGCTGAAGCTAGCTCAAAATAAGATAACCAGCCTCTGGGTCTGCACCATCCTAGCCTCTAGATGCCAATTCACTTCTAGGCAGTAGATCAGTGTTCTCAGACACAGCTGTTACCAAGCTTCCTGGTTCACAAAAGCTAGTCTCAATAATTTCTGAAAAACAATGGCACTGGCGTAGGATAGGATTGAAAAGTTGGAGATAGGGTAGAATACAGAATGGAAAAAAAACATGAATGACCTCTGTAATTAAAAAAAAAATCCAGCAACAGTTTAAAACTATGTCAGTATTGGAGTTAGCTCTCATGGGTCTTGCATTGCACAGCTGCCTCTAAGTGCTGGGGCAACAAGGACTGATCTAAGGTGTTTTGTACTTTGGTATTTGATGTTGGAAGTCCTTCAGATAAGACCGGAATATTCTTACCTTGTCAAAAAAGCAGTTTTAATGAGTTGGGACGTCTTTTTATTTATTGTATTTATTAAAATAAGGTCTTACTATGTAACCCTGGCTAGCCTGGAACTTATAAAGATCTGCTGGGGCTAAAGAGTTTGTCATCAACCCCTTCTAAATTAAGGCAAACATATAATCCTACTGATCATATTATATGTTCTTCTTTTAAAAGACTTATTTTTAAACGTCAGTTACTTTTAAATACGTGTATGTGTGACAGGTAAGGCATGTGCACCTGTATGTGTGGGGTGGCAGTGCCTGTGGAGGCAAGAGGCATCGGATACTCCTGGAGCTGGAATTAGAGGTGGTGGGGGAACTACCTGGTCTGGGTGCTGGGAACCAAACTCAGTTTCTCTGATGGAGCAGCAAACACTCTTAATCACTGAGCCATCTCTCCAGCCCGTTCATTTATTTTTAATTCATGTATATATGTGTATTTGTGCGTGTATGTATATATATATATGTGAGTGAGAAGTTCCCGTTGAAGCAAGAAAGGGTATTGGGTCCCCTGGAGCAGTTGTGAGGCCCGGATGTGGATGCTGGGAACCAAACTCAGTTCCTCTGGTAGAATAGCAGTGCTCTTAACCACTGAGCCATCTCCCCAGCCTCCACAAGATTAAACACTATGGGAGTTTGACCTTTATGCAGAGGAAAAAGATAGATGGTACTTTGATAATCACCACAGTGGAGAGCTTCACTGGAACTTTGCTTCCTACTTTTGTTGTACCACTGAAATGCCACATTCATGCTGTCATTGGGAACCTGGTCTATAGACTTAGCTGCAACTCTGCACCTTTCTTCAAGATTTCTAATTCAACAAACAGATACTGACTGCTGATAACTTCTCGACTCCTATTGACACTGAGATTAGAGAGAAACCATACCATCCCCAATAAAGCAACTCATTGGTACTTTTTAAGTTTTTTTATATTCATAAACTTAGTCCTCATAATTCATCCTGTGACTCGACACCTCTGTCTCGTCCATTTCTCAAAGGTAGGGACATGCAGGCAGGCTTTGTTAGCTTCAACAAATAGTATTTCTTATTTCAACATTGCTCATTGTTTCTGGAGCGCATGCTTTGGCCATCATGTGGTCCCAGAAGAAGAGGGCTGTATGATGAGCGTGCACCATGTAATAGTCGTATCACTTAAGAAAAAGAAAAGTTTCTTTTTTCCTACGACCCTCCTTTGATCTTCTAAATAGAATTAAGACTTCTTCATGGTGGCTCAGCCAGAAAGTAGTGAGAAGTAAACCTGAAATCAAGCTTCTTGTAATCTGGAACCTCGTGCCTTTTCTATTTTCCACCTGGATCTACTGCATTACCTCTCTGCAAAGCATGGCATACTTGCACCCTCAGTTCTAGCCTGCTTGGCTTTCATTCTGTATTGAGTGCATTGTTCTTAGAGGGCCCTGCTTTCCATTCATAAACCCTTACGCAGACCTGTTTTCTCCTGTTGGGGCCTCCCAGCTTTTGAATAGGAGATCATTGGTAAACTTAGTGTTTATAAATGATTATGATTATTTTTAACTGTTTATGTCTTAAAAATATTTGCTCTGGACTGGCTGAGGCAATAGGTTCTTGAGTTGGAGGCTTGACTGTACTATGGAATCATTCTGTACACTGCCTGGTCTCTGTACAGAAAACCTATCTCAAAACACCAAACCAGAACAAGATATTCATCTTTTAAAACCTCCCTGAGGATTTCTTAGCATGCTGTCATGGTTACATGCTTAGAAGAGACTAATTATGTCCAACATGTTTTGTAATTCCTCATTCCTAACCCTTTGTATTGACCATTTCCCACAGCCTGAATGTCTACCTCAGTGCAGACACATCATGAACTAGTGGATTGCCGATTGATTTCATCTAACCCGTTGGTTAGTTGCTCCATGGATTAATTTATAGCTCATTATTCAGAATTTCAAGATTTCTACTGCTGTGCAATGTTGCTTTTCCACCTGTGATTTGTCAGTACACAATTCTTGGATTCATGCATCTGCTTCCACACATTTTACTTTAAATGTAATAAACCAGTTGTGACCTGTAGGACTCTAACTAGGAAAGAGGAACAGTATGGAGAAAGGGAGGTCTTAAAAAGTTGTGGAGGAATAGAAATGGACATTTTTTTCCCAAAGAAGCTTTGATGATTTAAGAAGGAATTTTAAAAGATGTTTCTATTAGGCAGGGTTCTTTAGAGGAACAGAACTGAAAGAAGGAAAGAATTGACTAATTAATATAATATATGTTAAAATGTATATTAAAAAGAAATTTATTAGAATGGCTTGCGTGCTGTGAACTGGCTATTCCAACAATGGCCTTTCACTTCTGCCTTTAATGCAGCTTTTCCAGAATGGAGTTGTACTTCTGCAGTTCTCTACTCTGAGTATTGCCTGCACAGTAGGCAGAATCACCAGTAACCCGGCCCCTAGTCTTCTCCTAGTCAACTGAGCTCTGTGACTCTCAAGATTCTTAGAAACCTTTAGACTGCATGTCTGGAGCCTGTCATTTGTGTCACCGAGTTCATTCTTTTCCTTTGTCAATATATCCTGTGGTATAGCCGTGCTTGATTTTATTGTGGAGCTCATTTTTTTTTCATTTTACATACTAGCCATAGTTTCCTCTCCTCTTCCAGCTTCCCTTAACTTTCTCCCCCTACCCTCCAGCCACCCCTCAGAAAGAGCAAGCCCTCCCACGGGGAGTTAATGAAACCTGGCACATCAAGTTCTGGTAGGACCAAGCTCCTTTCCTTCACCTCCCTGCATCAAGGCTGATCAAGCCATCCCACCATAGGGACTGGTCTCCGAAAAGCCAGCTCATGCACCAGAAATAGGTCCTCATACCACTACCGGGGGCCCCAGAAACAGGCCAAGCCACGTAACTGTAACTCACATGTAGAAGGCCTAGTTGCCTAGTTGAGTCCTATTCAGGCTCCCCAGCTGTCAGTCTAGAATCCATTAGCTCTCACATGGGCCACAACTGTTTCTGTGGGTTTCCCCATCATGGTCTTGACCCCCCTTGCTCATATAATCCCTCCTCCCTCTCTTTGACTGGACTCTAGGAGCTTGGCCCACTGCTTAGCTGTGAACCTCTGCATCTGCTTCCATCAATTACTGGATGAAGGTTCTATTGTGACAATTAGAGTAGCCACCAATCTCAGTACAGGAGAAGGCCAGTTCAGACACCCTCTCCACTATTGCTAGGAGTCTTAGCTGGGGTCATCCATGTGGATTCCTGGGGAATTTCCCTAATGCCAGGTTTCTTCTTCTTCTTCTTCTTTTTTTTTTTTTATTGAGAAAAGGAGAAAAAAAAAAACAAGTTTCCACCTCCTCCCAGCCTCCCATTTCCCTCCCCCTCCTCCCACCCTACACCCCCTCCTCCCACCCTACACCCCCTCCTCCCACCCTTCTCCCCCTCCCCCCACTCCTTTTCCCCTCCCTCTCCAGTCCAAAGAGCAGTCAGGGTTTTCTGCCCTGTGGTAAGACCTAGGACCTCCCACCTCCGTCCATATCTAGGAAGGTGAACATCGAAACTGGCTAGGCTCCCACAAAGCCATCACATTACGTAGGGTCAAATCCCCGTGCCATTGTCCTTTGCGTCTCATCAGCCCTCATTGTTCGCCATGTTCAGAGAG
The DNA here is from genome assembly GCF_018167655.1 of Microtus oregoni. NCBI lineage: Eukaryota > Metazoa > Chordata > Mammalia > Rodentia > Cricetidae > Microtus > Microtus oregoni. The sequence continues at coordinate 1,477,491 of NW_024543976.1, read as the reverse complement.
TCCAGTTTTATCCCATGCTTTTTCAGTCACAGTCCAGCTGGTCTTGGTGAGCTCTCAATAGATCAGCTCCACTGTCTCAGTGGGTGGGTGCATCCCTCGTGGTCCCGACTTCTTTGCTCGAATTTTGCATGCAAATGGATGGAAATAGAAAACACTATCCTGAGTGAGGTATCCCAGACCCAAAAAGATGAACATGGGATGTACTCACTCATAATTGGTTTCTAGCCATAAATAAGGGTCACGGAGTCTACAATAGGTGAATCTAAAGAAGCTAAGTAAGAAGGGGAACCCAAGGAAAAACATATAGTTATCCTCTTGGCTAAGGGAAGTAGACAAAATTGCCAGGTTTCTTCTTAACCCCACAATGGCTCCCTCAATCAATATATCTCTTTCATTTCTCTCCTACTCCTTCCTTTCCCCAACTGGACCATCCAGTTTCCTCATGTTTTCATCTCCCATCCCCTCCCCTCTAGCGCCCCTAATTTACCCAGGAGGTCTCATCTATTTTTCCTTCCCAGGGTGAGCTTTGCATCTCTCTTAGGGTCCTCCTTCGTACCTGGCTTCTCTGGGGCTGTGGATTGTCTCATGGTTATCCTGCACTTTACATCTAGTCTCCACTCAGAGTACAGAGTGCGTTTCTCTGTCTGGGTCTGGGTTACCTCACTCAGGATGTTTTTTCCTAGTTCATCCATTTGCCTGCAAATTTCATGATGTCATTGTTTTTTACAGTGGAGTAATACTTATTATGAATATATCTCATATTTTCCCTATCTAGTCTTCAGTTGAGGTGCATCTAGGTTGTTTCCAGGTTCTGGCTATTATGAATATTTGCTGCTATGAAAATATTTGAGCAAGTGTCCTTGTGATATGATTGAGCATCCTTTGGATATATGGCCAAAAGTGGTAATGCTGGGTACTGAGGTAAATTGATTTCCAGTTTTCTGAGACACCACCATACTGATTTCCAAAGTGACTGTACAAGTTTGCACTCCTACTAGAAGTGGACGAGTTCCCCTTACTTGCTGAGCTCATTCTTTTGAGAGATGCTAGAAGCAACCAGTTGGCATCATTATTTTCCCACAAATTGTCAAAAAGTGTTATGTATAAAGTCACTAAATTTCTTGCTCTTCACAATAGGTAAATCAGGATAATCAGATATATTTATCTTGGTTTTTTTTGTTTTTGTTTTTCGAGACAGGGTTTCTCTGTGGTTTTGGAGCCTGTCCTGGAACTAGCTCTTGTAGACCAGGCTGGTCTCGAACTCACAGAGATCCGCCTGCCTCTGCCTCCCAAGTGCTGGGATTAAAGGTGTGCGCCACCACCGACCTGCAGATATATTTATCTTGATAAGTTCTTTAAACAGTTCACACCATGAAGTTTTAGTGCTCTTCATGCTTCTAGAAGAGCTTTAGTAACTGTAGCTGATAACATATTAGAAAGTTTGTTCCAGATACAAAAAAAAAAAAAAAACCTTCATATTACTGTTTGCTCTAGTACTACCATCTGTGTTAGTCAGGGTTCTCTAGAGCAGAGGTTCTAGACCCATGTATATGTGGGGCTCAAAGTATCTTTCCAGCTTGAAGAAAGCCATGGACTGGAATATGCTGTTGTATGGACGTTTGCAGTGTCCGTCCTTCTCTGACCCTGGGATGGCAAATAAAAGTTACCTAGATGTTTTAACAATCTAAGTGTTATAGGACCAGGGTTACTCTGACAACTTTGGATAATAAAAGAGACAAAGATTCTCTTTCTTTAGCCATTTGTAATTATAAATATTGCATTAACAGAAAATGATAGATTTTCAGAGTTTTCTAGCAAGAAGCTCTATGTCAGATTAAATCATGCAACTTAGAACTGACTCTAAAATGCTTTTCCTAATTTTTTAAAATTAGACTCACCTTATATGATTTTAACTTAGCAGTATTTGTGTGTGTGCTTGCATTTCATGTGGGTGTACATGTATGTGGATCAATGTACATATGTCTGTGCATACATATAAAATCTAGAAGACATTGTTGAGTATCATTTCTCAGGGAATATCTACATTTAAATAAATTTTTTTTGAGATAAGGCTTTCACTGGCCTGGAACTCAACAGGTAGTCTGGGCTGGTGCCAGTTAGCCACGGATAGCTGTTCATCTGTACCTCCCCAGAATTGGGATTATAAGCACATATCTCCATGTCTGGCTCTTTTGAATTCATATTCTGGAGCCTTAACAGGTCCTCAGGCTTGCAAAGCAAGCAATTTACAAACTGAGCTATCCTCCCAACCCAAATATGTAATATTATAAAAATAATCATAGACTTGCTTTTATCTTCTACAACATGACCCTATATTTTGTTCAAAGATCTTGTGTTCATTGGGGGATGGACTAGCCTACAATAACAAATGATTTTTGAGACCTTTATTTTTCAAATTGGAGATCTTGATTAAATTTGTCATTTTAAGTCTTGTTCTGCTGTTTGGAAACAGATGTCTAAATATCCTGTATCTTGTTTAGCTTCTTTCAATCAGTCATGCATAATATTAATCTACTTAATGCTATCTTCCTATTATCTGTTGCTTTTTTGTTATATTGGCATTTAGAATGCATTGCTACCATTAAATATCTATTCTATTTGGTCTCTTATTGAATGAGTAATAAGTGTTATTTTAAGATAAAGCCATTAGGATGCAATGTTTGGTAAACTTTAATTGCTAATTATATTAGTTATTTTCTTTTGCTGTAATAAAACACCATAGCCAATGCAACTTAGAGAAGAAACATTTTATTTTGTCTTAGTTTTTGAGACATTTGGAGTATTTAATGGCAGTGACAGCAGTATGCATGAGAACTCATATCTTGACTTTATACTTCATATATTTATTGAAGTAACATTGAAAAAAGCTGGAACAACTCTAGAATTAATAAGAGGCCTACATAGGTTACACTGTTACCTTATACCCCTGAGCAATTTAGTTCCTTCTTGGTTGCAATATACTCTGTAGAATAAGTGAGGGGACCTGGTTTCACTTTAATGTCATCTTTGACCCAATGAATCTGCTTCCAGGCATCAAGCATCCTTGAAAGTTCACCTCCATCTTCTCCTACTCTCCTCTCCTTGTGATGGTGAATTCCCTCTTGTTTTATATAAAATGAATTCAGTGGAGAACCTTCTTCCTCCTTCTCCTCCATCTTCTCCTCCTCCTCATTCTCTTTCTTCTTCTTCCTCCTCCTCTCATTCACAACTGAGTCTTTAGACTATTTTAGAACATTATTTATGGTATTACCTTGTAGAGTTTTTGCTCCATTTGTTTTTGGTCTCCTCTGTTCATTTTGTAATTGTAGAATTATGCTGGCACATTTGTAGTAAATCGTTTTGGTCTCTCATTGGATTCTTGACTTTGGGCAGGTGTCATAAGTCATTTCCCTAGGCGGCAGACTCAGAAGTTGATTTGTGACCAGGACTATTCCCAAGATCAATAGCTTGAAGGGAGGGAAAGAAGGAGAATAGACTAGGGGAGACATTGAGCTGAGCTTCAGTTGCAAAGAAAGCCTTTGCTGATCTTAGGGAACCCTGGGACTGGGTGACCCTTTAGACTTCCTTCTACTGTGGCACAGGGCTCAACTTTAGTAACTTATGCCACTCAGTCACCGAACCATAGGTGCTCTGAGAAGAGGATGTGACATAGGCTGCTCTCCTCGGTGCAGACCCTGCAGAGGGACTAAGACATGGGAACTGCTAATAGCCTCAGCACTTTGCAGGAGAGAGTCCTCAGTCCTGGAAGCAGTGGTGGATGGCTTTCCCAGATTCTACTGCGTTATATTATGGTCTTGCATGTACTCTAGTTTCCCTTTTTATAATAACAGCAATGATTAGAGCAATGAACCTTTTAATTCCAACACTATAAATATTTCTTGGTGTACTTTAAGGTAGGCATTTTTCATTCTCAACTGACATGGTATGAAACACATTACCTGCTGATGGGTTCTGAGTGCTTCCTGTTTGCCGGGCGTCTCGCTCCACACCGCGCATGTGCTGCTTTAATCTGTTATCCTTTCAAGTGCATAGGTGTAGGACCATCTCCTGAAACACGGGCAGCCTCTCAAGGGCACCTCCCCAACAGCCATCAGTTGCCAATAACTGCTCAGCTAGGAGTGGTGGAGCTTTGGGAACCCCTCCCCCATCCATGCTAAGGTTAGACTGGCTTGATTTTGTATATGTCTTGTATGTGAAGCGTCCCTAAATTCATTTGTGCAACGGCCCTGTCATGTCTAGTAAACACTGTTCACAGCATCCCTCTACTCCCTCGTACTTATCATCTCTCTGATGCTTTTTCCCCTATGGACCCTGAATCTTCCAAGGAGGGATGCCATGTAGATCTCCCATGTAATGCTGGGCACTGCAGTCTCTTAGTCTCTGCATGTTGACCAGTTGCGTGTCTCTGTATCCATCATCTACTGTAGAAAAAAGCTTTTCTTACGAATGTTGAGTTCCACATTAATATATGGGTATAAGACAAGCTTTTATGGAACATTTTAATATTACATCTATTAAATAACAACAAAAATATAGGAACAGGTTCTTCCCTAGGGCTTATGACCTACCCAGTCATTGTTTCTTGGCCCACTTAATAGTACCAGGTATGAATTCTGTCTTGTAGAGTAGGACTAAATTCTCACCAGAAAGCAGTTAGTTACGCCCATAACATCTGTGCTACAATTGCACCAATAGGCACATCTTGCCAGACCAGTTGTTATTATAGCTCACAGAGCTCTCTGCTGGATGACGCTTTTGGCTTCTTTTCTTCCCAGTAGCATGCATAGAGTTTTCAGGGGAATGCCCACTTGATTCTCTGTTTTATGATTTGAGTTTGTGTTCTCAGTTATAGAGTCTTGCCATTAGATTATGGAAGATAATGTAGGAAAAATAGTAATAGCCTATTTGGGGGAGGGGTCTATAGGATACCACGGACTCATACCTGGCACTGGGCTTTTTGTATGATAATGTATAATATCTGAGAGAGGAATTACTCCTTCCTCCCTCCCATAGGGGGTTAATCTTTCAACACTAAAATGTCAAACTAGACTAGAACACCTGTGTTCTAATTTGGTGCCTTTTTTCCATTTCACACAGCTTTTCTCAGTTACAAATAAGCAAAACTTAGATGTGCTAGTGCAAAAATTTAGGGCGTTTAGTGAATACCAGGCTGCCTAAATCTCACTTAGGGAGGTGCTGGCACTGATAGGATACAGAAATATATAAAACCTACACACATCTATGTACCTTAAAAATGGCTTTTATCCTTGCTTTGAAAAGTTAGATTAGGAAAAGTCATTTTTTTCTCTACGTTTGGTCACTAATTGTTGCTATATGCATATATATATATACATATATACATACACACAAGTATATATCCCTAAATATAATTTGTTTAATCTATATATATAATGTTATTTGTATGCATGTTTTCAGGGCTGACCCTTTGGTTTTAGATAATCAATTGGTGGGCTCTTCCTCTCAGCATTCCTTAGTTTCATTCCTTAGTTGCCTATAGTTCTTTGAGTCTTGTTGAGTCCATCCGGGCTTTCTTCAATCCACATTAGCATGCCTGTTGTTTTTGACCTTGTTCAGTATGTGTTTAGGTAGTCATGTGGGAGAGACTTAATGGGTGTAGCTTCTAACATTCCTAGGAGACACAATCTCACTTCAAACTCCCTGTTCCTCTGGCTCTTACAGTCTTTCTGCCCCCTCTTCCACAATAATCCCCAATGTAGATATATCCTTTGGTACTGGACTCTATATTTCTGCATTTTGGCTGGTTATGATTTTCTGTAATTGTCTCTGACAATTGCAGAGAGGGTTTTGTTACTGTTTGAAGGGTAAGGACTACCCTTATCTGCTTATGTGTGTATGAGGACAAATATTTAGACTGTAGTTAGGGATTGTGCTTGTTTAGTATAGTGACAGTTGTGTGTTCTCTTCCAAAATCCCTGACTTCACTAGCCCCAGTTAGTTGACTAGCTTTCTAGTACCTGCTATGATTTTCCTCATATTGAGCACTTCTTATATCCAATCAGAGAGCTATTGGTATGGCTTTGCTTTTATTCTAGAATATCTTGTTTATATCCATTCATATCTTCAGCCCAAGGATTGCTTCCTGTATTTTTTTTTTTAGGTTTACTTGTTGGCTAGAAGATTTTCAGGCTTTTTATATCATTATGGAAAGTTTTTCTTTGTCCTTTGTGGTAGTTTAAATAAGAATGGTTCCCATAGACTCATATATTTGAATGCTTGGTTATCAGGGAGTAGAACTGTTCAAAGGGATTAGAAGGATTAGGAGGTGTGGCCTTATTGGATTAAGTGTGACCTTGTTGAAGGAAATGTGTCATTGGGGTTGGGCTTTGAGGTGTCAGAAGTCCACGCCAAGCCCAGGCCAAGTCCTCCCTCCTCAACCCCTTCTCACTGCCAAAGATCATGACATAGGTCTCAGCTGGCTGCATGCTGCCATCCTCCCCACCATGATAATAATGGACTCAACCTCTGAAGTTGTAAGCAAGTCCCTATTTAAATGCTTTAGTTCATAGGATGCTTTGGTCATGGGTATTTCTTCACAGTAATAGAACAGTAATTAAAATATCCTTCACGTATAGCAGATAGTTTTATGGGGTTTATTAGTCTAGGTTGGCCATCATGCATCATGGTGTTTTGGGGTTTGAATACGTTGATCCAGTATCCTTTGACTTTCAGAGTTTCAATTAAGAAGTCAACTGTTATTCTGATGGGTTCCTTTTATATGTGGCACATGGTTTGGGGGTTATTGTTGCTGTTCATACTTGGTGTTTTAACTGATACAATTAAAAATTGAGGATTTTCTTTTCTAGGCTTGTCTGTTTGATGTTTTCAGGTGTGTGTGTGTGTGCATCTTTCCTTGGGTTGTGGAAGCTTTTATTTATAACTTTCTTGAAGATCTGATCTATGCCATTAACTTGGGATTCTTCTCCCTCTTCTATGCCTACAATTTGAAGGTTTTGTCTTTTCATGATGTCCTACATTTTTGGTATGTTTCTTTCTTTTATTTTTTCCCTGTTTTCATATTCTTTCCTTATTTTATCTAGGTCCTATACTTTATCTTCTAGACCTGATATTCTGTCTTCTGTCTGGTTCTTTCTACTCCTAAGGCTTTTCTTTGAGTTTTCTAGTTGAGTTATAGAAATTCTCATCCCATCTTCATTTCATCTTGAGTCTTCTCTAATGTTTGTATCTCTTTATTGAATCTCGTTTTTAAGTTCTAGATTGTGTTTGCCATTTTCATCAACCTCATGTTTGTGTTTTCTTGGGCATCACTCATTTATTTATTTTCCTTAAATTCCTTTCTTTTTTACTGAATCGTTCCTTTGTGCCTTCTTTTTTTTTGGGGATTTTTTTTTGGGGGGGGGGATTTTTTGAGATAGGGTTTCTCCATAGCTTTTGGTTCCTGTCCTGGAACTAGCTCTTGTAGACCAGGCTGGCCTCAAACTCACAGAGATCCGCCTGCCTCTGCCTCCTGAGTGCTGGGATAAAAGGCATGCGCCACTACCGCCCGGACCTTTGTGCCTTCTTTAAACATACTGAATTCTTTTAAGTTTATGATGTTCTTTTAAATGCTATGTCCTGGAGTTTATCTAGGTTATTTTCATTGTCCAACATTTATTTCTACATGACTGGTAGCTTTTGGAGGAAAGACACTTTTGACATTCCATATGGTTTGTATTTTTGTGATAAGAGTTGACATGTGTACTTTTTTGTTAATTCTGTGTCTAATATGCACAAAGCAGGTTGAGGCAGAAGAAAGGGTTGCTGGAGGGTGAGCCTGGAGTGTGTAAATGACTATGAATTTGGATGGACACGGGCTTGGGCTGGTGTGCAGAATGTGCATCCTGATTTAAGTTTGAGTGTTAGGGTGGATCGGGCCGAGCAGAGAGGATGGATGTGGTGGGGAGGAGGATAGTTGTAGACAGGCAGGGTTGTCTTGGTGGAAGCCTCGAGATTGGATGTGGAGCAGGCAGGGATGGGCGCAATAGGCTGCAGCACTGGATGTGGGCCATGAGCTAGATCTGTTGAGTTAGGGGGGTTTCCAGAGGGGAGGGCCATGCATACTCACCTAGATAGGCCCTAGAGAAGGATATGCAGGACCTACCTGGGTGGAGAGGTTAAAATAATTGTTTTTCAGTTACCATAACTTTTAAAAACCATATAGAACTACATCCCTCTTGATGAACTAGAGTACTACCAAGTGAAAACTTAGATGCTAGCTAGCAAAGGAATGGTTTTAGTTTGTGAATCTGTATCCAGAGTTTTATATTGCCGTGGTGCTGCATATGCTTGATTTGTTTTGTTATAGTCTCCTTTGTGAAAATAATCCTACAGATACCCCCTGTTCTTTCTAATCCTGAAGAGTATATTAAATGAATGTATTAATATGGATTAAGATTGATTTTATAATGAATCTCTTTCCTAAATGTTATTACATATTTAAAGTAGAAGAATCCTAAGCCAAATCTCAAATAAATCTCTGACTCGTGTTTGTGTGTGTGCGTGTGTGTGTGCGTGCATGTGTGCACATGCATACGCACACACATTTGTGGTGCTGGAGACTGCACAAGCATTCTCTCACTGCTACACATGCAATCATCCATCTCAAATACTGTATCAGCAAGAATAGGCCAAAGTCAATAGTGATTCTTGCAAGTTACAAAAAGATTAGCAATAGTCACAAAAAGGCACAGATGTATCCCCAAAGATAGACAGTGGCATAAGATGGATATTCTCACTATTCAATCATTAGCTTGTGTTATTGGGCTACTGTTCTGGCCATAGAGATCACATATTTATCCCTGCCCCCGCCTTAACTCTGGGTTTTAATGCATGCTGCAATGCATTCTTTTCCTCCTTAATGCAGTATCTCTGCATTCCATGTCCCTTACCAGCTCTTCTCATCCCTTACCTTTTGAACACTTCCCTCCCTTCTCTAATTTTGGTTGTCGCTCTAATTGCCATTAGTCTGAATGTAAGCAATGGGTCTTCTCCCCTCTGGCACTGCGCTCAAGTCACAACTAGGGTCTTTTAACAGTGGAGTTCTTGGGGCCTTCTGGATTTTCTCTTGCTCATAGAGTGAAGAGTGAGATTTGGGTATCTGTGTTGTTTTCTTCTGGGTGTTTTTAATATATAGGTTTTTTTATCCTGTTTCCCAAGCTAGTCTTATATTTACAGTCTATCCTGTTAACTTCTGAGTTTGGGGATTATTGAAGAGTAGCCCACATCTGGCTGCCTGTGTTAGTTTTAAAGTCATCATAGATAATTTTGGTATATAGCCAGATTAGAAAAACTCAATAAAATATGGAATCTTTTATAGTTATTTTAAATTGAGTGTTTTATGGTACTTCTTCTGATCATTAAATTACCTTAATTTAAAGATTATACGTTTTTGTTAGATTTTCAAAGAGAAGAGATAATGGAAACTAATCAGGATGGATAAATGACACTTATACTACCACTTGAGCTAATTAGTTAGATAATTCAGCCATTTTTATTATACATTAATCATTCTGAAACTAAATTGCTTTGGTTTGAACCTTTTCCTAATCACTTAGTAGCTGCATGACCTTAAGTTATTTCTGGGTTAGTTTCCTTAACTAGGAAATATAATACACCTATTTTTCAGAGTTATTGCAAGGATGAAGTAACCAGCGTATGTAAAGCATTTTGAAAGACAACCTGAGACAAAGTTCTTTCAAAATTTTAGGTGTTATTGTTTCTAGATATATTTGTAAGATAAGGATAGGGAATAGCTTTTTTACAAATATGATCACGTTGTCTGAGGTGTCTCAGATTATCATGAATGAATCCCTCAGGTTCAATCCTCAGCACCTTATAAACTAGGTATGTGTCACAAGCCTGTGATCCCAGTGTTCCAGAGGTGGAGGAAAAGGATAAGAAGTTGAAGATCAGACTTAGTTGCATATGGAGCTCAAGATCAGCCTGGGTTAGAAACTCTATCCCTAGTTAAAAAAAATACATATACATATATATATATATATACATCTATATAGAGAGAGTTATATTAACTATATATTATAACTAGAGATATATACATACATTCACATGTATATATATGTGTGTATATACATGCATTTATATATTTGTGTGTGTGTGTGTATGAAATTAAAAACCTTTAGGGAGGAAAGGATTTATTTAGCTTTTAGGTCATTGTTATTTTAGTCCATTTTTATAGAAGTCAGGGCAGAACTTGAAAGCAGTAACAAGAGGCAGGAACTGAGGCAGGATCACAGAGGAATGTTGCTTTCTGGCTTGCTCCCTATGATTTGCTCAGCCTGCTTTATTATCCAGTCCAGGGCCCCTGCCCAGGAGTAGCACTCTTCCTAGTGAGCCGTTCCTCCCACGTCAATCATTCGTAAGGAGAATACCCTAGAGATTTGTCTACAGGCAATGTGATGGCATGCATTTTTTTTCTGCTGAAGTTTCTTTTCCCAAACAACTTGTGTCAAATTGACAAAAAAATAACTAGGACAATTGATCTTTTGTGAATTTGACACACCAATACATTACCATTAAACCATAACCTTTCCTTTCTTATCCCCAGGATCTTACATTTATCACTATCACAGCATAAAACATAGTATAAATTTAGTTTCTTTTAAATATCCAAATTATATCTAAATATTCAAAGCCACTTAACATTGGACTTCTGTAAACTAAAAAATACATTACAGCTTCTTGTTACAAGATTTGGAATATAGCCGTGATTTGATCAGGATTCGCAGTGTATCTGCAAAAGGAAATTTCTAAGAGCAGCACCCCTTATTTAACATTTGAAAACTACAAGTTACACATCCTTAAATATCAATTGTAATAAACATTCCTGATTTTTCCTCTATGCAAACCCCTTCTACTTTATGAGTTTATCTGTCCCCATCAATGATGTTACATGATTTTTCTTAGGGAATATAAAAGCACATCTGTTCACTGAAGATTAGGCGTTGAAAAAAACAAAGAAATAATTCCAACCACATCTAGATAGGTGGGTGAAGCAGTGGATTTTAGGGGTTACTGATCGCAGTGTGAGTGAGGGGTACTTTCAGGGGCACGAGTGACTTCTTTAACAAAAAGTTCTTTTTCACCCAGGATGACAGTGATTCTTGAGATCCGCCTGACTGGAGTCCCCTGCACAGTGTCCCTGCAGCATCCTTAGGCTTCCTTCCCCTCCCAGGAGAGAAAGTCTCAATCCAGAAGGAACAGCTGCATTTCCCTTTTTTTGTTTGTTTCTTCATTTTTTCCAATTCATAGTGAATCCTCATCTTTCTTTCTAACCAGTTACATCAGGAAGTCTTCTAGGCTGAACCTTAGAAATATACCCAGAATTCATCAGTTGTTTTTTTTTTTACCACCTTTATTCTCATTGCGTGTAATTGGCTACCTTATTTTCTCATTCATATATTTGGCAAGCCTTCCTACTTTTATCACCATTGTAGGCAGTTTTAGCTTAGCGTCCTTGATAGTTATTCTTTTACTTCTTGCTGAAAGTTTGACCATGTCCAATTTAATTTGAAATTCCAACGTCCTGTGAGAATTGAGATCTACTACTTCCAGCATTGTTTCCTGCACCTTCATTGCTCCTACTCAAAAGTAACTGGACTTTCCTTCTTCTGAAACTGTCTGTCCCCTGTCCCCATCCCTGCAGGCTTCACCCCTTCACTTCCTTTGTGCCTAGGCGTAGATTCCTCCCACCCCTAGACTGTCCATACCATGTTGTTGGATCCTTCAATCTATTACTGTCCGTTTCATATCGAATCCTTGTTAGTTTGTGTTTTCCAAAGTCCTTGCTGTTGTCTGCTACAGTATGAAAGTTGCCTGCTTATAATAGTGAAGCTCTGCTAAGAAAGGATCATTGTCTGTTTTGTCAACGGAGCAGTGACTAAGTGCTGATGGAAGGAGTGAGTGTAGAGTGTTTTTATCTTAATTTAAACTTTCGCTTTTCTGTGACATTTGAGATGACTGTGCTGGTCTTTTTTAAGGTTTTTTATAATCTATTAATATTGATTGTTATGGTATGATATATCTGATTTTAAAAATATACATGTGACTAAAAGGGAAAAACCTACTGTTGATTTCAACATAAGCAAAACATGACATTATGTAAGTCTGGAATCTTTTCTGCATAAGAACTCTTAGTAAGGTGAACATCCAAACAGCCTAGGCTCCCACAAAGCCAGTACGTGCAGTAGGATGATGGAGGAAGGTCATTGGCTAATAAAGGCACTGCCCTGGCCCATTTTATTGGTTAGAGGATAGGTGGGAGGAGTAAACAGAACAAAATGCTGGGAGGAAGAGGAAGTGAGGTGAGAGACTCCACAGCTCTCTCGGGAGCAGACGCCTCAGAGAGAGACGCCATGCCCCGCTCCCGGGATGAAGCTCCGACCCAGGATGGACTAGGCTAGAATCTCTCCGGTAAGCGCACCTTGGGGTGCTACATACAGATGATTAGAGGTGGGCTAAATTAATATGTGAGAATTAGCCTAGAAGAGAATGGGCCAGGCAGTGTTTGGAGGAATACAGTGTCCGTGTAATAATTTCGGGGCATAAGCTAGCTATGTGGGCGGCCGGGTGTGGGGGACACAGCCCTGCCGCCCCATATTACTTCATATGGCGCCCAGACGTGTGGACAGCTGAAACCCACTTAAAAAACCTGAGAAGGCTTAAAAATAAGGGAAAGAGAGTTTAACACAGATTTTTGCTGTTTGTTGGTGGCGTGCTGTAGAGAGATTTCCTGATTCGGCAACAGTAGCAGAAAAACCACTGTGTCATTTTAAAGCGCAACTTCCTGGGGCTGTGCCGCCATTGCGATCTCTGTCTGGCTCCTGCGGGAGACAGAGCTTTTGAATAGAGTATTTGGAGTAAAGTGCTACGATTTGTTTGATGGCAACTAGACTCGCTGTGTTCTCGGGTCTGCTCTGCTTGCTAGAGGCAAGCAGGCGCCTCATCTAAGAGAGGCTTCCTGACTCAGCTTTAGCTGCAAAAGCCTACAGCTCATTAAGAGGTCCTGCCACGAAACACTTAAACGGTTAAAGCTGAACGCATGCTTTTCGGTTTTCAGCCATAGCAGGAAAAAAGCTGCGCCGTTTAAAAATGCCGGCTTTCTGGGCTGTCCTGCCAGGACAAACTCTGACTCTTTTACGCAGGCGGTTTTCAAGCACAGGCTGTTGAAGCTCGCTTGCTGGCTACAGCCAGTACCTCCGCCATGAGGCTGGAAAGCTAAGGAATGGACTGGATCTAGCTGGCAAAGCCACGCCTTTAGTCCTACTGATATTGCTTGGTAAATTAAAGACTCATGTGGTCAGAAAAACAGAGAGAGATACAGTAAAGAGAGATTCAAAGACAAAGAAAATTTTTAAATGGTTTACAGTGTGTTAAAAATATACGCAGACTAAAAGTTGAAGTTCTTAAAGTAAAAAACAAAAAAAGGAAAAGAGTAGTTGGGTGTGGTAGCACACGCCTTTAATCCCAGTGCCTAAAAGGCAGAGACAAACAGATCTCTGAGTTCAAGGTGTAGTAGCAAACACCTTTAATTCCAATGCCTGGGAGGCAGAGACAGGCGGATCTCCGAGAGTTCAAAGACAGCCTGGTCTACAGAATTGTTCCAGGTCAAAGATATACGCTCAAAAAGCAAAAAGTTAACCTAGGAATGTCACAGCTTAGATTCTTAAGCGCCTAGTGATTTAAAGGCGCAAATCAAAAGTGCTCCTGGATAGTAAAAAATTGCAGATTCACAATAGGACAGATTCAGACCACTAAATGAGTCACACTGTTGGATGAATGAATGTACGTAGGCTTGGGAGAGAGAAGAAAAAGAATATAGAGAATAAAGTTAATGGTTTAAAAAAAAAAAGGTAAAGTCTTTAAAGAGACAGAATAAAGTAAAGTGATAGAGTAAAAATAAGCCGCGTAAAAATGGAAAATTCACAGAGAGTCTGGATTATGTACATTGTGTTTTCTTTAAAATTTTTGACTGTGAAGGAGCTAAGTACAGAGAGACATTTCATTATATGGGCTGCCAAGTGGAACCAGAACGGATATCATGAGGGTGTGATTTCGGAGTTTGGATCTAAGGATATGATACTTTGGAAAAGAGATTCTTCTTTTGTTTTCACAGAGGATCAGACCTTGTGGATTGCATTTATCCCGATTTGGTATGATGGACCACGCCCTCCTGAAAGGTTGTTGTGAACATCTTCAGAAAATTGCTTCGCTCAACTGCCAACTGAGATGAAACTAGCACACAGGTTATACCATGAAATACCTAATTAACGACGCCCCCATTCAGCAGGAAGCAGTTTGGAGAAAAAAAACTGCGCCCATGTTCCCAAATATGGTTTATAAACGTCCTTTTACATTTAAAGGGGGATATGATATAGATATGAATAATTTACATTAGTATAGATTTTGCTTTATTGATAGAGATTTAAGGTCAATTTTGTTATGTATAAGTGTTTCTGATTTTGATTAAGGTATTGTGATTGTATAGTTCATTTAAATATGTACTGTATAATTAAGAAATATAGGTTGTTAATGGATAATCATCGATAATAGTAAAGCTTGTAGTCATGTTAGATTTTCTAGATATATAGAGATATATTTTAGTTAGACATTCTTCATGTCTTTCAAAGATTACAGAATAGGACATTTAATGTTTTAATAACTGAGGACTTTTCATGACAATGAGACACTCTGCTCCTGACAGCACCAATGTACTTCAAGAGGAAGATGGGCATCGAAGAGGCACCTAATGGAGTTTGATAGCCATTTGGGCAAGAAACTACTCTTGCCTGGACTATTGCATAAACTGGACACAGAGAACCCACAGAGAGAGGACTACTGAACTTGCCTAATGTGAGATGATCTTTCGGGGTTCCTGATTCATGAAAGAGTCTGCGAGACATTCTGCAGGACACAACAGATAGTGACTGAACTGACTTTGAATTTTCCTGCTTTATGGAAATGTCTGCTGAATATCATGGGCCTGAAGGCTAAAGATGGATGCCCCAACGGTACAAAAGAACTTTGGGTGACTGTCCAGGCAGCGAGATGTCTTTGTCATTTCTAGAGTTTGAAGTTTCTTAGTTCTTGTTTACTTAGGTAATATTATATCTTTCTGGAGTCTTTGATGGAGTTAAGTTAAGAATAGTTAGTTATAGTTATAGTTTTCCTTAGTTATGATAAAGATTATTGTAACTTTTACTTGATAACTGTTTTGTTATATGTAATTTTGCTATGTTAAAGCCTTTTTTTTGTTTAAACCGAAAAAGGGGAAATGATGGAGGAAGGTCATTGGCTAATAAAGGCACTGCCCTGGCCCATTTTATTGGTTAGAGGATAGGTGGGAGGAGTAAACAGAACAAAATGCTGGGAGGAAGAGGAAGTGAGGTGAGAGACTCCACAGCTCTCTCGGGAGCAGACGCCTCAGAGAGAGACGCCATGCCCCGCTCCCGGGATGAAGCTCCGACCCAGGATGGACTAGGCTAGAATCTCTCCGGTAAGCGCACCTTGGGGTGCTACATACAGATGATTAGAGGTGGGCTAAATTAATATGTGAGAATTAGCCTAGAAGAGAATGGGCCAGGCAGTGTTTGGAGGAATACAGTGTCCGTGTAATAATTTCGGGGCATAAGCTAGCTATGTGGGCGGCCGGGTGTGGGGGACACAGCCCTGCCGCCCCATATTACTTCAGTAGGATCAAAACCCAGTGCCATTGTTCTTGACTTCTCAGCAGTCCTCATTGTCCGCTATGTTCAGCGAGTCCGGTTTTATCCCATGCTTATTCAGACTCAATCCATCTGGCCTTGGTGAGTTCCTGATAGAACATTCCCATTGTCTTAGTGTGTGGGTGCACCCCTCATGGTCCTGAGTTCCTTGCTCGTGCTCTCTCTCCTTTTGCTCCTGATTTGGACCTTTTGGTTTCAGTCTGGTGCTCCAATGTGGGACTCTGTCTCTGTCTCCTTTCATTGCCTGATGAAGGTTAATATCCAGGAGGATGACTATATATTTTTCTTTTTTCTTTTTTTTTTTTTTGGTTTTTCGAGACAGGGTTTCTCTGTGGCTTTGGAACCTGTCCTGGAACTAGCTCTGTAGACCAGGCTGGTCTCGAACTCACAGAGATCCGCCTGCCTCTGCCTCCCGAGTGCTGGGATTAAAGGCGTGCGCCACCATCGCCCGGCTCTATATATTTTTCTTTGGGTTCTTTTGGATGTTCACCTCTCTAGACCTGGAAGGAGATGGGAGGTCCTTGGACTCCCCACAGGTCAGGGAACCCTGACTGCTCTTTGGGCTGATGAGGGAGGGAGAGTTGGTTGGGGGAGGGGGAGGGAAATGGGAGGCAGTGGCAGAGAGGAGACAAAAATCTTTAATAAATAATTAAATAAAAAGAACTCTTAGTAATTGACAAAACTAATTAGGGAGTTTAAGCTAGATCTAAAAGCCATATTATTTTTAATTGTGCCACAATAGATACTGGCTAACAAATGCTATGTGAGAACTATTTATTTATTTGTTTGTTTTTTCATTTGTTCATTCATTATTTATTTATTTTGAGACAGAGTTTTAGTATGTAGTTGGACACACATAGGACTTGCTATATTGACCAAGGTGGCCTTAAATTCATAGAGCTCCACTTCTCTTTGCCTCCTGTGGGCTAGGGTTAAAGACGTTTACCACTCTGCACAGCTGTTTTACAATGTATTATACTTATTTGTTTGTGTATGCACACATTTATGTGTTCACATGTACATGGCATGGCACATGCGTGGAGATCAGTGGACACCATTGAGGAGCTGGTCTTCTTCCATCATCTGGTCCCAGGGATTGAACCTGGGTTGTCAGGCTTGGAGACAAGTACCTTTACCCATTGAACCAGCTCACTGATCCAAGTACTATTATTTAGATAATAATTTAGTTACAGCAAATTTAGCAAGATAAAAGATAAAATTATAAATATTCAAAGATTATGCTATGTATTTGGAAATTCAAGATTACCCAAGTGGCCAACACTAGTTAGTATAATAGAAAATCATACAGAAGTGTCACTTTGGAATACATCCAACAAGACCCAGAATACCAGAAAGAAAATTACAACTTTTTTTTTCTTCAAAGACTGTTAAAGAACCACAGTTGTTAGATAGTTTCCACTTACTAAACCGTCAAATAATTAGGGGTAGGAAGGATTACTAGATATATTTATGTATTGTTTACAGCAGTTTTTTTTTAAACTGGATTTTCATGTAAAAATGATAGTTGTTCAAATTTAAGAAATATCAACCAAGATGCCAGGTTGGGATTAGTCAGTCATCGGGCACTGTTCTAGCAATCACAAGGCTTTGGGTCCCGTCTCCAGGAATAGAACGGGAGCATAAAAGGTGTCAGCGATTACAGCAGACAGAAATACCAAAGAAATCACGGTATTTTATTGATCCCATGTGATATCTGAGCTGAAAAGAAAGCATGTAGGTCATTTGTGAATAAAACAATTCCAGAGGGTAAATATCTGTTCTCAGTTAAAATGTACATTTTGTGTAATACCACCAAAATCTCAGTAGCACAGTTATGTAGGCAAAAATTACAAAATGGACATAGCACGCAGATAAACAGAATACATGATTTATTTTGCTTTATTCATTAAATACTTAATAGTACTGACAACATATTAGTTAGGTTTTAGGCACCTTACAGATCTTAACTGATTAAATCCTCATTAAATCCATAGGAGCTAAATAATTTTAAAAGTTAGTCTGTATACTACTATAAAATATAAAATACTTTGACATGATCCTAACAGACTTCTGGAAGACTCATATTAAAAAATTGGAAATTGTAGAAAAAGGGATAAGATCTAATTAAATAGGAAGGAGTATATGATATTGTGAGAACATAAATTCTGTTCCTTTTTCTAAAAGCAGATTTAGCCTTTCCAAAGCAAACCACAAATAGGATCTTTGTCACTGTTGTTTTGGTTACTTTTCTTGGCTCCGTGGTTTTTTAAATTTGTATGATAAAGCAATCAGAATCAGATAAGACAAGGTGCTGTGGCATTCCTCAAAAAAGAACAGGAAAGCAGGCAACTCTGTGTCTATACATCGAAGTTATTATAAATCCACAGTAAATAGTTTAGGAGAGATCAACAGTCTCAGAAAACAATGTAGTAATAATTTCATAAATACATAGAAATTGATTGTAGATCAGTGAAGTGAATGATAAAATCCAGGGTGTCTTTACATGTGTATGTCTTGGAAATCAAATGTAGAACTCTGTACATGCTAGGAAAGTACCCCCAAAATAAATTACTAAGATTAGTAAGGTTCATTTTACTATAGTTTATTTTATACTCTTCTCATGGTGCTGACAAAACACCTGCTAGAAAAACTCCTGATTGAGAGCATCTCAGTCCAGCATAGCAGGTGAAGTCGAGGTGAAGGGATCCTGTGAGGAGACTCTCTAGAGTCCCCTTCAGGTTTCATTTTTAAAGGCCAGTCTCTAGTGACTTAACTCTGTTCATCAGGCCCACGCCCTTTAGATGCTAGAGCTCTCATACTTATGCTGTGTGCTGGGTGTGCAGCCTTCAGGACAAGAGCCCATGAGGGACACTTACGAGTCAAACCATATTAGTGGTCATTAAGTGCTCATAAAACATAGTAAAAATTAAGGTTCTCATGCCCATTGTCACCCAAGTCAATCCACTGGAGTTTAATAGTTTTTACGGAAAAGACAAAACATGTAAACCTTTTTACAGATGATCCAAGAGAACGTGACTTTGTGATAAGGGCAGTCCCGTAAATAGGCAGTACAAAGTCAGCCAAACCATAATGAAGATGGGCAAGTTCTAGTTCATGAAGTGGGCATCAGATCCAATGTGAAAATGGTTGTCTACTCTGGTAACATTTGTGCCACTATTATACCAATGGCTATGTCTTGTAAGGCCAGTCATTACTGTAGCTCTCAGGGTTCACATGTAGGTGAGATTGATATCTTTTCCTCTCCAGTACTGTGCACAGCACCTTCTAGTTCTGTAAAAGCCAGCCAGGAGAGATGAAGCTTCAAGGTCACTTCCCACTTGATTTCTCCAAGTATGTGATGCCTTCATCAATAGGGTCTTACTGTCAAGTTCTGCAGAGTACCCAAGAGCAGTGGCTATAGCCTGTAATTTTGGGGGCTCTAAGGGACTCTGCTGGCCAACAATTCAAAGAGAAACAACCCATTCTTTATCCTGGGCTTCAAATAGACTCTCGTGGACCCAGACGATGTGTGTGCAAAGTATCAGCTTCTCCTTTGTCTTTCTAGGACCAAGGGAAAATAAATAATAAAGGAAGAAAGAATAGGGATAGACCCTCTACCACAGTGGGGTAGACTTCTCAAAGAGGCCATTGCTTCAAGGAGAGTGCCCAGATTGTGAATGATCAAGCAAGTGGCCAGAGAGCACAGACTGAAGTGCCATACTATGGTCCTTGAGTGTGAGAAACTTGGAGCTGGCTCAGACACCCATGGAGAAGCATGAAGAGGAGCAGTTTTGATGCAGCTCACTGTTGCTGAACAGCACAGGCTGGTCAAGCCGCTATAGGAACCACCTGCCAACTCACAAAGCTTTGGCGAGCTGCACCTGGAGGGAAGCATCTTTTCTCTTTGTAGGATCATTGCAAGATGATATACAGTGTCAACTGGTCCAGGAGGAATAATTTATGGTTGCAATTCTAAATATCGTCATAAAGCTGAGGACTGCTCATCCTTACACTTTCCTTCTCTGCTTGATCCCTTAGAATGCTAATGTTATTTTCCATAAAAGTGGTTTGAATTAAGGGTCTATGTTATTGTCTGTATTTGAGAGACCAACCAAAAAATGTTTTCTTGGGGCTAGAGAGATGGGTCAGTATGCGAAGCACCTGCCATACAAGCAGAAGGACTTGGCTTGACTCCTCAAAAACGTATGTAAAAACCGAGTAGGACTTTGTGTTTGTATTCCCAACACCGAAGGGACTGAGACCAGCAAATCCCTGGGTGGAGCTCACTGACCAAAGAGTCTATCCTAATTGATGAGTTCAGCTGTAATGAAAGACCCTGTCTCAAAAAATAAGGTAGAGAGCAATTACAGAAGACCCCTCACATTGATCCTTGTCCTCCACACATCCGCCACATATGTCCATTCACCGCATTAGGACCAGGAAGCCACACATGCAGAAAAGGGTTTTGAGTTAAAATAGTTGGAGGGAGAAGGGATGGTGAGATGAGATGGTTCTGTGGATAAAGGTGCTTCCCTTTCAACCCTAGTTAGAGTCTGTAGTTCATGCAGAGCAGAAAGAAGACAATCAGTACCCTAGGGTTACTCTCTAACCTCCACCTCCAGGCTGTGGCACATGTGCCTACACACACACACACACACACACACACACACACACACACACCATGATAAATAAATAAACTTTAATGTTTCTCCAGTTTCCTCCCTGTTTCCAAGAAGTTCCTATCATAGTTCCATATGTTTCTCTACAGTACTCTTATAGCTACTGGAAGAAGTAAATTTAAACTGAGAAGAACCAGGCCAATGACAAAATAAACTATATAGAAAGCACAGCTAGTCCTGTTTGCATTTACTGATGAATGAATGATGGTAGGTGACCGTTGATCCTCATTTTGCATCTCTATGCCTTAGCAAAGCCCTAGCCCTCACCTATTGCTTCAGAAGAATGTTAGCGATAAGGAATAATTAGTGATTTGTTAACAAGATTAAATCTTTGATTATGATGTACAATAGATATACAAATTCTATATTTAACTTTTATTTGCCTCTTAATTGCCATGGCCTGCTAACGGGGTATTTTATCAGGCTGGAGAAATGGTCCTATAATCCCTTATCCCTGGCCCCACTGGACATTACGATGTATTTTCTCCCGCACAGATGTTGTAAAATGTTGCAGTGCCATCTATTTTAGCTGTGGTCGTCAGTTCACTGGGACAGCGTTCTGGGAACGGGGAACAAATAAAAGCGGCAAGCAGAGGATTTACTCATGTTTTTGTGCTAAAGAGGGAATAATATTGGCAGGTAGAGAATTCTTTGGACTCTTAAGCACTGAAAGAGTTTCTGGCCAAGAGAAGGTAATGCATTAAACCCAAACCCATTTAACATTCTGCTTTGTCTGGCTGACCATCATATTATGAGATCAGTCTGCTCCCAGTGTCTCCTGTGCCAGTTCTGTGACCTTCCCTTTGCCTCATGCAGCAGTTGGCTTGATTGAGCAGGCCACTGTGCTTCTGGGAAGAGCAGAGTTCTGGGCAGTAACACAAGTCTTCAAATATTGATGTGGTCGCTCCCCAAGTATGGCGGTATTGCATACTTTTATGCAAAAAGTCATTTCAACTCTTTTCCATGCCAGAAGTCATAATGCTGAACCTACAGATTGTCCATCAAGGTAATATGGGTTACTATAGAGCTTGCTTTTTTGATATTTATATAGTTCACACAGACATAATATGATGTTCGAAAGATGTAATAATTTTAGTGCTAAACTAAGATAGAAAAGTAACTACTTTTCTGTTTTGCATCTCCCTTACACCTGTCATCTAAGTGCACACACATGGAAGAGCCATGTCGCGATTTTGTTTCCCAAACCTAGGCAAGGGCTAGGAAAAGTGGTACGTATTAGCTTGTATTATATGTAATTGCCAGCTTGAAAATCAAAGACCCAAATGGTGACAGTTTACATGACCCAACCTAACAGTGTCATACCAGTTGTGCAATGTTCGGGGAGTGTTCCAATTCAGTTACATATAAACCTGCGCCCAGATTAACATCTGTGCAGCAAACGAACAGAACTGGCTCTCTGGAGGACAAGCTCATGAGTCATTAGGACTCCATCCATGCCGCAGTGGCATGAGTCTGATCACTGTATTAACAGAACGTATTTTGCTCAGCAGATTATTCCCTGTGAGTCAAGTGTCTTATAGGTAAAATTATATAAATCCTTGTAGCTTAATTCTTCAGATTTTCTTATGTAGTTACCCTCTTGGCATGGCAAATAGCAGTTTATTTTTCTGATGTATAAGTATTAAAATCATTGTCATTGACGGTCTTATGTATTTATTAATGCCTTAGATGGTAGTTGCTTGCTTTCAATGTAAATTTAAAAGGCAAATTTAAACCTTACTTAAAATAATAACAGAAAGTGTCTCACCTGCCATGAAGATTGTGTAGTTTTTATTGGTCTAGCTTAAATCTTGTTAAATCTTGAAGATGTTTTTTCCTTTATGAGTATCTCCCTGTGTTTGTTTCTGTGTGAGTGTCTGTGTAGAGCTAGACTTCCAGGTGATTGTAAGATACCCGATGCGGTGCTGGGAACTGTAGTCCCAGAAGAGCAGCAAACACACAGCCACTGAGCCATCTCCTCGGTTCCCATCATCCTCTTTTTTCAGATAATACTTCTTTGTGGTGTTTGAGTTCTTTTATTTAAATTGTAATTAGTTTGATTGCATACTAATTCTCAATCCCTAGTATAGTATGTATTTTAGAGTTTCAATCTTTTGAGAAGCTTTGGATTTAAAGTGTTTTAGCACTTCAACTTAATTACTTCTAAACTTAATAACAATATTAGTGTGACTTTGGTGCAGTGAAGTCTTCCATAGCCCTTTCTTTAAAAAAAAAATAATTTATTGAGAATTTCATACATGCATACAATTTGTTTTAAGTAAGACCACTCCCTGTTCCCTCTTCTGCAATTTCTTCCCTATCCCTCCACCACTCCTCTCCCAATTTCTCTCTCTCCTCTTCCTCTCCCTCCCTCCCTCCCTCCCTCCACCCCCCACTCTGGCCCCACACTGAATGTAGTGTCATATGCATGGGTGTAAGTCCATCTGCTGGGACTTGGGTAGTCTCTCAGGGGCCACACCCCTGAAGAAAACTAACTCTCCCTTTCCCAGCAGCTACCAATTGCTACTAGCTCCTCAGCAAAGGGTCAGGGTCTTTTTAGCCTTCATTCAGAAGATGCTGGGTAGTTCTACACGAGACATTATAAGTGTTTACCATTCATGTCGTGTGGAAGGTGGAAATCAAGTGCAGTCGTTCTAACTTTCTCCACACCTAGAAACTGGGGTAAGGTATGTGGTTCTTTCCTGACCAAATGGACGTAGCTAGGAAACAGAGTTTTGCCCTTGCTGAAGGGACTTGTTTAGGTGATTATACTTGAGTTTCCTGTCAGGCTGAGAAAGCTTCACTTTCAGTTATTCTTTTCTAGCTTCTTTACTCAAAAGAGTCTTTCTTTGTGGATGGACTATGCAACAATAGAACACTGTAAAGTTTTGTTTTATACAACAATAAGAGAATTGAACAAAGTAAGGAAGTTGAAATAAATATTAAATGAATACAAAATACTGACATGGGACTATTAAGATATTATAATAAGAAAGCACACAGATGGTATTATAAAACTGTCTATTGCTTGGACCGGAGGTGGAAGACATATTTGGTAAAGCAAAGACTTGGCACCAAATGAAGCTGAGACTTTGAAGTATATCTTTCCAAACAGTGGTGAAACGTGTATATTATATGAGTTCCTTTTTGGGTGGTAGGAAAGCTTTAGAAAGCATTGTTCTGCATTTCATCTATTTTTTAATTAAATATTTTTTTACTTTATTTGGGTAAAGCTAGAGAAAAAGTAATAGTGCTTCACTGGCAACTGGAAAGCTAAGAATATAATCTGTCTTCAGTAGCAATGATGCCTATTGAATTTTACTCATAGTTATCATGAAGAAACATGTCTCTGTGTTATATAAAATCATATAAGTGCTAAAAATGTAATTTGATGTGGAAATAATTCCATGCACAATGACTTTCAATTGAGAAGCAATTTATCAATTTCTATGAGCAGTATAAGCTATATTTACTTATTTACTTTAAAAACATGAATAACATTTCGGTGAAGTCAAGCAGAAACATCAAATTCACTTTGATCCCAAGTTCAAAATGATACCAGGCTTGCTGGGGACATGAACACTTCAATGTCGTTTTAGTAACGATTTAAGGAATTACCTTGTTACCTTGGAAATGAGCAAGTAAGTGGAAATAAACATTTATTCTGTGTTCTATGGGAGTGTGCCTTGGTTTAATCAGTTGGCAGGGAGAGGAAATTCTGTCACGCCTTTAAAATATTTAAGAATGTTATTAATTTGTGAGTATATGTGAAAAAGAGACAGACAGACAGACAGGGAAGTGTATGCGTAGCAACCTGTAGAAGCCAGAAGAAGGTGTCAGATCCCCAGAAGCTGGAATTACAGGTGAGCTGCCCAATGTGGTGCTGGGAACTGAACTCCTGAACTCTGATCATCTGCCAAAACAAAAAGTGCTGAGCCATCTCTCCTGCCCCAGGAACTCTTTAGAATAGTGTTCTAGTCAATAAATTAAGATGGAATGATAAAATTTGGTTTTTTCCCCCCACAATGAATTAACAGACCGGGGCTATAGTTCTCAACCCTGCCCTAAGACAGTCAGACAGCGTCCTTAACTTCTGCTGGAGTGCATCATTCTTCAGGTGGAAGCTGCTTTGTGGGGATACAGCGATCAGAGCATTGGAAAACTGTTGGAAGCATGTGACCATCAGAGCCACACTTAAGGAAACTCCACGATAGATGGGAATTGACATAGGTAGAGGACAAACTATAAACTTATATGTAAGAGGGGCTTATATTATAATTAGTGTAGATAAGTAGTGAAGGAAAGAATGAAGAAAAGGAGAAACAGAGGTGGGGTAGCAGGGAGGGGCACAGGAAAAAATGGATACAACTGTAGCTCTGACACGCGACAAAGTTAAAGAATTGATTGTTATTCCAGATGTGATAATAGTTTTGTGGGTTGTTTTTAATGCCTCAATCTTTAAGACAGATATGATGAAATATTTATAAGTGGGGTTTGTTGCAAAGTAACTCGAGGGGCTAGAGAGGAGGCCAAGAGTAGATCATTTTTAAGTCACATGAATTTTTTGCTCATAGTTTTGGAAGCTAGGAATTCACTATCGAAGTGCCACAAGGCTTTCTATATTAAGAGAACTTGTACCTCGTAGATGGCACTTTCTGCTCTACATCATCGTATGACAGAAAGTTTGAACAGGTTATTTGAGGTCTATATAACACTAGTAGTAATGACATAAAAGTCATTTCAAAGTCTCGGATTCTTTATGCTTTTACTTGGGGTATTTGATTTCAGCATAGGAACTCTATGGGACAGAGACTTTCGGATTATAGCATCTTCTCAGGTGGAGAAGTGCTGTTTGTGTAGCATCTTCAGAGATGGACAGCGTGTTGTTTGTGCATCATCTATAAAGGTGAATGGTGTGCTCTGTGCAACATCTACACAGGTGGACAGTGTGCTCTGTGCACATCTACACAGGTGGACAGTGTGCTAACTATGTAGTATGTATGCAGGTCAACAGTGTGCTGTCTCTGTAGTGTCTACACAGTGGACAGTATGCTGTTTGCAGAGTCTTTGTTTCTCTTAGTAACCATGAACTCTCCTTGTTGCTTTGGGGGACACACGTATTCTTTTTCCTGCCTCTGTAACAGTTTTATGAGTGTGCACTTGACTGGTACAGTTTGATTCTTTCCATAACTGAAACAGGGCTTGTGCTGAGCCCCTTTACTGTCTCAGAGCAGAATTGATCTCGTTTTCACATTTGATTCACCCTCACCTTTTGAAAGAAAGAAAAATGGCATTGCTAGCTCGCTTTAACTAGGCCAGAGTTAATAAGGGCAAGCTAGTTGTTGTGATACTGCTGCCTTTTCCTGCCTTGTTTGGATGTGTGAATACAGTGGGGTTTCAGGTGAACAGCCTCCGACATCCTGGAGGAGTTCTGATGAAGGCTTCCACTCTTCATACATGTGGGAAGGAGTCTGTACCTGACTGTTAAGATCTAGTATACTGCTGTCAGGAGAGAACTTCAAGGTGTAGTTCATCTGAAGTTTCAAACATAAAACCCCTTTGCAGATAGCATCCAAAATTGTAAGATATAGCCTAGATAATACGTTTTTGTGTGAACAGCATACCTAATTTGAACAGAACTTAGGATTCCAAGTCAGAAAATTTCATTCATTCTGGCAGTACCAATAATGTGTTGTTTATAGTTTCTGGCAACGATTTTTTTATCACCCCCTCCCACCCAAAATGAAACTAGTATTATATTCCTCAAAAAAACTATTTCCAGAATTCAATGAAATAGCACATGTCAATACACAGCCTGTGTCTGCTCTCAGGGAGCAAATACAGATTTCTTTTGTGCATCTTTCAGTCCTGACTTCCAGTTTATGGTTGTTTCCTCATTGTTTGCTGAAATGGTCTGTGGCGCCTTAAAAAGAATTAGTGTCCAAGAAGTTCTGCACTTTAAAAAAAAATCCCCTTTGAAATATAAGAATAGTTGTAATGAATTTCTCTATGTTTGAAAAAATTAAAAAATGGTCTAAATGATGAAAATGAGGCGATGGAAGGAGAGGAGTATGACCTATAAAAGCCTGACCTCTGTTTGCAGGCCGTGCGTTATCTTACTGAGTACTACTGTCAACTCAAGGAACAGGTCTCATCCAGATAAGTGTCTTAATAGATAAAAAGATCTATATACCAGGGCTCACCTCCAGTTACCTTAGAGCTCTCTGCTTTACCCATAGTTTTTAGCCAGTAGGGAGATGAAGGTAGGATTTTCCTTCTAATTGGAAGCAGGCCGAGGAGGAAGGTGTGGAGTGAGAGAAAATACTTGAATTTTCTGAAGTACGTTGTGATTTTCATGGACCTGTGTCGTCGTTTCCCCCCCGCCGCCCCATTGTGATGCCTTCACCCTGACATTTTAAACTATGGCTTGGTGCTGTATATTATTCTCAGGTCTGTGAGAATAGCAAGAATGATGAAGCGCTATTGCTCTGTTATACATTCCAGTATATGAACAAATTCAATTAAATGATGCAGCACTATTGCTGTTATACATTCCTATATATGAACACATGATTTGGTGGTATGAAATTAAATCATGGTATAAAGCATTAGCAATATTTTGTGGTCTTATTTTTTTATTACTGATCCCAGATGATTTAGAAGGATGTGTGTGTGTGTGTGTGTGTGTGTGTGTAAAACAAGCAAGTACTATAGCCTGTTTAAGGTTTTACTTAGATGTCAATGATAGTGAAATAACAGGAAAATAAATTTCTTCGTTTCACTTACACTGCTACTTCCTTCATGTCTATTAAAAATGAAGACTGGATTATAGTGATATTTTGTTATGTTGAATTAACTGATGCAAATTAATCTGTTGCTGTTTTGCAGATTTAGTGAAAAAAGCTATATTTGAAAAAATGTTTTTAACGTTAAAATTATACATTAGCCAATACAGTATGAAGCATCTAATTGCTTCCTGTCCCTTCCAAACTTACTCAGCCTGAAAAGATAGCACATATTGATTTACTGCATAGTAAATGTTCAATTGTCTCTTTCCTCTAAAACACACCCACACACACCACTCACATACTACACTTCAGGGAACTGCACATCAAACCCTTGCTTTCATCAAATAAGGAGGCAATAAATATCTTTATCCCCTGTAAAAGGAAGTGGCATTAGACACACAAAGTGGACAGCAGCAGCAGTGTGAGCTTCACTTTTAAGGTCCCTGTTTGCTTTTATGAACAAAATTCAAACCAGTTTCCCAAGACAAACCCCCATCTCGCAACAGTGATTGATCAGTCTGCTTATATGCACACGTAACAGTGTCTGCTTCACAGTTGCCTGTATATTCTATGAGAAGCAATGTCAACATGTTGCATCTGCTTGATAATATTTTTAGAAATTCACATAAGTATTGTGAGATTCCAGTTGTGCTTTCCCCATGGTATTGCTTTTTTTCAGGACAGGGCCACAAAACCAGAGAAGGAAATTTATTCACAGGATATGCTCTGGATTTACAGCCGTATAAATTTCTCATCCTTCCTTGTGATTTCCAGGCTGAACTACTAGTTTTAGTCATCCTGAAGCTCACTCCGTAAAGCGAGTGAAAGGGCCCAGCAGCAGCATCTTAGAGAACTGCTCTAAGGTGGTCTGTGTAAGCGGCACTCTCCAGAAGTAACAGCGTGGGGCAGTTCTTCTTAAACGCGTGTAAATAATCTAGGATTTTTAGTCTGTGATGTTGGTTGCTTCAGGTATTTTTGAGATCGACATGACT
Organism: Microtus oregoni; assembly: GCF_018167655.1. Lineage (NCBI taxonomy): Eukaryota > Metazoa > Chordata > Mammalia > Rodentia > Cricetidae > Microtus > Microtus oregoni. The sequence goes on along the minus strand of NW_024543976.1, from coordinate 1,449,232 downwards.
TTTTCTTTGTTACAGCTTATGTTACTTGATACATTGCCGAGACTCCATCTATTAAAAAAAATACAAAGAAACCAGGATATTTTAAAAATATATTTGACCATCTCTAATTGAGCACTAATAGCCAAGACTCGTTTAGATTTTCCCGGAGCTCTTGTAAGCACTGACACCCTTGGCATCCTACAGCGGTGGGTAGACTTGAGTAGGGAGCTGGTGTTTACTGGAGCGTTCCCATTAACATAGCCACCACTTCTGGGTTAGATAATGGACTCAAAGGTTAAGAGCAGAGGACTTCAACAGCTCCAATCAGCAGGGCCTTCCCAGGGCTAATTACCTCTTTACTGCGCTGACTCTAATGTGACATGTTTATTGCTTTAACTAACAACTCATTAGCTTAGTTGATGTTTTTGTCAATATTAATTCGTTCATTTAAGCCAAGTCAAAGCTTAAACAAAGATGTCCAGACTGAGAAACGGGCAGCCAAGTGACTTTTGTTTGCCCATCTTCCCCAACCCTTATTCACATTCAGTAAAATAAATGTGTAGAAAGGGAGCCGTTTAAAGTGCATGCATTGAGAAAGTCTGTGTTTGTCCTTTTCCCGGTACCTAGACCAATTCTGAATGGACTTGTGTGCTGGCCTCAGTCTGCGTGCCACAGCTTTCTTGGGCTTTAACAACTGCTGTGGGTACAGCCTTCGTGGTCTCTACCATATACCCATGAGAGGTTAACCTGCAGCAGCTCTTTGTTCCAGCTTAGGATTTATACTGTTGTTAGAAAAGAGATCAAGTAATTTTCATAAGACTTTATTCTTCACTTATGCTCTCATCATAAGATAGCTTGCAATGAGAGTATGACTTCCTTAATTATCTCTTTTTTTTTTATTTTTAATTTTTTTTTTTTTTTTTTTTTTTTGGTTTTTCGAGACAGGGTTTCTCTGTGGTTTTGGAGCCTGTCCTGGAACTAGCTCTTGTAGACCAGGTTGGTCTCGAACTCACAGAGATCCGCCTGCCTCTGCCTCCCGAGTGCTGGGATTAAAGGCGTGCTCCACCACCGCCTGGCTTCCTTAATTATCTTGATTAAACTGTTTAAAAGAAGATGCTGTTGTGAGGTTATAATGGAGTATTTCACTCCTTCCCACTCTTTTTTTTCTTTCTTTCTTTTTTTTTTTTCCGGATTTCTCCCTCCCTTTTGGTTAATGGTAGTTTTATGAGAGATGATCATTGTTTGGTTTCATATGATTTTTTATTTTAAATGTTTGACTATTTGCGCCCAAATATATGTATGGGCCCCTTGTATGTGCCTAGTGTTTATGGTGGTCTCAAGAGGGGTTTTGGAACCCCTGGATCTTTGCAACTGAAGTTAATAATGGCGGTGAGTCACCATGTAGAGCCTATGAATCAAACCTGGATTCTCTAAAAGACCAACAAGAATTCTTATCCACTGAACCATCTCTCCAGCCCCTAGTTTCTTGTACTTTTAAATAATAGTTGAGTTCCTTAATATGTAAGATTTTCCCAGGTGGTATTGATTGGGAAGTCGTGAAGGAGTCACGGGAAGCAGGCTAGGCTTGGCACAGTAAGAGGGTAGGAGAAACCATTGGCGAAGGTTCAGCCTTGGTTGATCCCCAGAATTAAAGGAGTCATGGAGAGAAGTTTAGTTTTGGTATTACGTGGCATGGGTAGAGTGAAGTTGCAGTGGAGACCCCAGCATTTTGGAAATGCCAGTGCATGGGGCATCTACCAAGGACAGCATCAAACGTGGAGTGGGAGCTGGCTTGAGCCTCTGATGCAAACCATGTATGCTTTGGATAGCAGAGCCAGAGAAGTGGAGCTGGCTAGACCTTTTGGAGCTCACAAGATCATGAGCAAATCCCAGATATCTCACCTTGAGCCCTTTACACCATTGGATTTGGGTTTTGCTTTGATCTGACTGCAACTCTGTCCTGGCTCTTCCTTTTTGAAAGAATAAATCTCTAACTTGTTTTTTATTTCATGTAAACCACACCTGAGCGCCTGTAATTTTAAAGTAATTTTGGATATTTTGGAGAGACTTACAGCGTTACAAAAGACAGGGTATTTTTAAAAGACAACTTTTAAAGAGTTTGAATTTTTAAGAACTGTGTCTCTTAAAGGTTGAAATGCTTTTTTTTATTGTGATATGATACGAATATGAGATCTTGGGAATAAACAAGAAAGGAATGGTAAAAAATTAATAGTTGGGTTCTTATATATATTACAGTTGTGCAAATGGACAAAAGAACTGAGTATGTTTCTCAGATTGAGTAGTAACTTCAGAACTCTGGGGTTTAATAGACAAGTTCCCTCCACCAAGTGTTTAATAGCACCTGGATGACAAAGGATCAAAGGGCAGTCATGTGGCACCCAGACCTTGGTAAGGTGGGAAGGACAAGGGAAATCCGTCTTGGAAAGGCCATTCTCTGCATTAAAGGCTAGAGCCTCACTCTGACTGCTCCTGAAAGCTGATGAGGTCCACAGATGGCTGATAAATGTGTGTATAGAATATAAACTCAAATGCTTGCACTTACCCACCCCTCTCCACCAGTAGTAGGCTACGTGGTCAACAAGTTATTATCAGTACTCATGGCAGTCATCCATCAGCACAGGAAGTAAAAATATTTTCATTTGGATAGATTATATTTAATATATAGATATGTAATATGTAATATCTATATATTAAGTATCACCTTTCATTCTACTGAAACCGAATTAATATCACCTATAACTTACACAGTGGCAAATCCCATTATCACATTTTATCCTTTTTGTCAGTCTGTTGTCACACGTGACAGTTCTAGCTCTGTTGGAACCTGAAACTTCCTTCTCATGGTTTCTGAGGTAGCATCTTCTCTCGTCTCTTTGGCCACTGACTGTTTTGGTATTTAAAAGTTCTCTTACATTTATGTTCATTCTTTATGCAAATAAATGGTTGTTTTCCAGATTAAAATTTAGCTTTAGTTTTTATACCTAAACCCACATATCCAGGAATTCAGCTAACAACCCACCCTGTGAGGAGCAGAGCCAGCGGCTGTAAGGCACTTGGCAATTAAGATGTCTACATGCGATCGCCTTTCAGATATTCTATGTTATAGTAAGCCAGTCTCAAAGCCCTGTTGCCACTGGAAATCAGTGCAGTGATTTGAGATGCCATGTCTTAGGCATGGGGTTGGGCTGCCTCTAAAGTTCTAGTTCTTGTCTTGTCCTTTGGGCACCTTCAGGATTTACAGCTTAGGGCTGGTTCATTAATGTATTAGAGCCTGCCTTAAGTTTGTCATAGTAGAGTTGCTTTGTGTGTGACTGGCTCCTGAACATACCTTATAACCATCACATTATTCCAAGGCACACATAATGGTTTCACTCATGGTCCTCACACACCCTCAAGTGTCCACAGTTGGGCTAGAGGGATGGCTAGCATTTGCCGTGCAGCATGGTGTGTTGGACTTTCCAGGATGGACCTAAAAGCCAGGCCTGCTGACACACACCTATAATCCCAGCACTGCTGTATGGAGATGGAAGGCAAAGACAGAAATAGTCCTTGGAACCCTGTCTGCAGTTAAAAACAAGAGACCTTGTCCCAAACAATGTGGAAGGTGAGCACCAAGGTTGTCCCTTGGCCTCCACATGTGTGTCATGGCACATATATGTACATAAACAATTCATACATATACAGAGAGAGGGGTAACAGGGAGAGAGGCAAAGAGAAATATCCAAAACTACACTAGATCGCTGTCCCCTGCATAAACAGCAGGCAGACAATGCTCTTTCTGCTGTTAACTTGTTTTTGGTAAATGGCATTTGGTAAACTGTCATTCACATTAGTTGTTTGTGCCAGAATCCTTGGAATCCTACTTCCTCTCTGTCATGAAAATAGCTAAGCCCTAAATGAATCCTCTATGGTCTGCCATTAAAACAACTTTTAACCTCCACAACTACTGCAGTTCTTGCTGGTCTGCTATCTTTTATTGAGTCTTTGGAAGCTCTTCCCATGTGGCCTTCCTAATGTCACCTTTTCCTCAACTATATATAATGTGTTCTGTGCACAGCACCAGCTTTTTTCCACTGTGAAACAAGACAAGGCCACTCTGCTCCCCATATCCCCCAGAGTTCCTCATGGCACTTAGAGTAAAGCCCACATTTGGAGAGCCCTGCACAGTCCATTGTGTGACTTCTCCTGTGCCCACATGTCCTGCTGCTCCTTCCCCTTGTTCACTGCCATGCAGCTACACTGAGGTTTTCACTGTCCCAGGTGTCCTGGGCAGGCACCTTCCTCAGACCTTTTGTGCTTCTCCTAAAGCAGTCATGAATTTCTCTAACTCTGCTCAAGCTCCGAGCCATCTTCTTCCCTGCTCTTTCCCTCACTTCCTCGGCTGCTGTACTTTGTTCTTCTGCCCAGCACTTGTAGTACTTGATGTATCTGTGGGGTCATCTGGCTCTTACCGAAGCATTGTAGAAGCCTAAAATTTGGGACGGAAAGTAGTATCTGGCTCATTTCCGGCCCTCAGTGAGACTGTTTATGAAAAGATAATTAGCTCTGAAGTGCATGAAGCAGCACTTCATCAGTGGGGTCCCTTCCCCTACCTCCTTCCTGCCCTCTCATCTATGAGTCCTGCAGGAGCCCTTTACCTGCTGAGAGGAGAATAAAGAAAAGTTTGGATTGGCCAACATTCAGTAGATTATAGATTTTTAACAGGTCTCTGATCTTGTAAACATCCACTTCTGTTCTTCATTGACGACCCACAACTTCTCAACCACTGGCCCTTTCTACTTGTCTTAGGTAGAAGGCCATGTGCACTGGGCAGTACCCCTGTGTTGGTAGACTATCTCATGTTTTAGTCTGTTGTCCAAAATGAGTTATACCAAAGCAAAACGAGACTGAATTCCCCTATGTGGTACAGCTTTGTTAATTTGACATTCAGTAAGTCAAGGAAAAAAATTGTACTTTGTGTCCAAAAGACCTTGAATTTATACTCTTCATTGTAAGAAAGGAAACTAGTAATTATTTCAAAATGGATCATTTAATTCTTTAATCAAAAGAAATGATGACTTATTTTTTACACTGTACAGAAAGCAAAATGATTGCCTGAGAGTGTGTGTGTCTATTGTCTGGCTTATTTGTTTGTTTTTGAGACGAAGTCTTGTTATGTAACCCTGGCCGGGAACTCACAGAACTCCTCCTGCCTCTGCTTCGTAAGTCTGGTATTAAAGGCCTGTGCCTCCAGCACCTAGTAATTAAAGTGTTTCCTAATTATTCCATACTTACAAATCACACATATTAGCGTCATTTTTAATCATATTAAGTACCTGTGTGATGCAATGTGTTGGAATCCCCAGAATGTATGAAGCAAAGAAATAGAACTCTCTTGGCCCTCTGCCATCCCTGTTCTTTGATGGGCAAAGCAAGTGGGAAAAGGCTTCATTCACTAGGTTACACTTTGAAATAAGTGGCTAATCATTATTTATTCATTTTGCACTCATTGTAATGGCATAAATCATAATAAATTCATTTGGTTTAAAGTGTATATAATATTCCTTCCCTCAGGAATTTCCCTGTAATTGAGCTATTAATTAAAGTATTTTTTTTAAATGACCCCTTTTCCTTCTCTGCAGTTAGTGGACAGTTAGTGGCTGTTTCTTCATCCATGAGTCCAAGTCTGCTGAATGAGGTTGTTGTAACTAGGACTGTTGCCCAGTATGGGAGTGAGAGGAGCAGAGATCATTATTATGTCTCCTTCCAGTAGCTATGACGGTAGCAGGGTTTGGTCTCTGAAGCCATGTAGAAAAATGCTGTGAAGTGTTAATCATGTTTTAAACCAATAAGAAAATATCATTTAATTTTCCCTTGCTGAAGTCTGATTTGATACTATGTTCATTTTTAATTTTTATTTCTTAAATATTTTCTTTCTGGCTAATATTTTCCCATCAGCATTGGTTGCCATACAACTGAAGCTTCTGCCATAAAACCCAGAGCTGCTCTGATTTTGATGCCTCCTCCCCTCTCTTACGTTGTCCTCCCGTCTTCTGCAGCCTATAGTTACCCAGTGCAGCTGGCTCCTGCTGGCAGGGTGCGGACTGCTAGAATGCTTATGGCAGTGAGTGCTAGACGCAGCGTAGGTAAGCGCAGGAGTCCTGTGAGCTCTTCAGTTTCAAACTAGAAAGGATGATAAGTCTTGGGCAAAATTACCGTGAAAGGGTTGAAAAAATTACAAATGAGAGCCTGGGCAGAATGTCGCTGGTTTCACACTTTTGCAAAGATCTTTTCTTGTTTAGTGACATTCTACACAAACTGAGCAGACCAGTACTATAGAATTCAGTTTGTGTCTTGGTGGGATCTGCTAACTTGGCTGTGGAAATAAATACATACACTCTGGTGATGTGCTATTGTATGTAGCAAGCAGGTGGCTATGTGGGGTGTGTGTATCCTATGTGGACTAAACAAGCTGGCTTTTCTACGTGCCTCTTGTGTTTGTGATGTGCTGAATGGAACAGAAGGTCTCACTGTGAGGTTCAGTCAGTGGGCAAAAGCGAAGCAGTAGTATATGGATGTTATTAAAGAAACGAGGATGAAAAGAATACCTGATGCCCATAGAAGTGGATAGCTTAGCTATGTCTTTTCAGCTAATGAAACGTTTTTATGTACTATATATATAACATTCTTTAATAAATCGAGTCTGTGTTTTGTGATGAATACATGTTTCAGAATACAAATTCATTAAGCATTTCTGTAATATCATTACAGCACAAAGGCATTCATGTGCCTGTGAGCTATGATTTGTATATTTATTTTTGAAAAGCCATTGTAACTAGGGAGACAACTACAAAATATAAGCACTGTTGATTTTTTTATTTATTTATTTATTTATTGTTTTTGTTGTTGTTTTGGGATTTTTATTTTTGATTGAATTGAAGTGAATTAAATACTGTTCAGTTTCTGCTTGAATAGTATTCCTTGTGACAAGGCAGTGAGTGAGCCATGCTGCCTCTTCTCAGCGCAGCACACAGGGGCTCTGCTTGGCTTTCTGGTCTCAGCCCTTTCCTCAGTTTTAGTGTTTTACTGTTAGAACAAAGCATAAACGTTTTCTTGAACCATTGCTCCTTTATAGGCCTTTTCGAAATGATTAAGATTAAAGTTGATACCTTCAAACACTAAGAAATAAGGTAAAATTGCACTAAAATATTAGCTATTGATATCACTGTTGGCTGTATGTTGACAAAATTTTCTCAACAGCCAGAGGCTCTGAGTTAATTGTGATTTATCCAGTGCTGGGCTTCTGTGTGTTCAGCTTTTATTTCGTTCTCCTGGGCTGAGTCTCTGTCTGAAGTTGGCATTGTGTTTGTACACTCAGCTGCACAGAGGTGATGGTGACGAGCTGCATGCTGAATTCTCACTGTAAAGCTGTCGCTGTCCGTACCACTTACAGGTAGGGAAAGCTAAGAATTCCATCATTTGACCTTGGTTGTGGCTCCAGGTTGCACAAAGCAATGTATAATTTTAGTCTGTGGTGAGTTGGGGTAGAACCCCTTGGCGTGTGTAGTCCTGAGCTGGTGCCCAGGAGTAGGGCTTAGTATTTGTGAGTCATAGAGACAGCATTTCTTTTTAGTTCCTCACGACATTAAATCTCTCTAAGTGGCTGTGGTTTGCAGTGTTTGAAGTACCATAAACCAGTAAAATTTATAGAATTATATCTAATTACATTTGAGGAAATTTAGAACTGTTTCAAGTTTTTTCTTTTGTCTGATACCAACATTATAAAATACTTTTGTATGTAATGGTTTTGAAAATGTCTGTATTCCATTAAGATGTTAAGAAGGTAATTTTACCAAGAAAGTAGTAATCCCATTATCACCTCAAATAAGCATTCTTTTCCATTTAACAACTTTTCTTTTAAGATAGATACCTTATTGTTGATATTTTTCTCATTTAATCTTAGAACCCTGGGAATCGGGCCTTGGGCTAAGACAGGTTTGTAGGTGACTCTTGGAAAGCAGGGTGGCTGACTGTGTTGCTCACATACAACTTAAAGCAGGGTTTGCCAAGCTGCAGCTGTGAATGCCGCGCTGTGCTACGCCTGTGCCAGGGAAGGAAGGCCTTTTTACGGTTTCACATAACCAAGGGAGTGTTGGATATGGATCAGGTTGGAAATAAATGACCAAGTAAAAATTACCATGAAAGAGGTATCAAACGCTTGTCTGGAGACCTGGAGACTGGAGATGTGGCTCAGGCCTGAGTTTGAATCCCAGCTCTACACAGGAAGACTTACAGTTGCCTTTAACTCCACTTTGAGGGGATTCAATGCTCTGTTCTGACGTCTAGGCAACCACACCTGTGCACATAATTAAGAATAAAAACAAATCTAAAAAGAAGCTAGAATAAGTGAAAGGCAGAATGTTGTTTGTTAAATACTTAGTTTATGACTCACTGCATACTATTTGTTTAGCATGAGTTATGCCTACCTTCAGTCCCTAGCACCATGAGGTGGGTGGGAGAAAGGGATGAAGAAAGGTGAGGGGGTGTTGGAGGGGATGAGAGGGAGAGAGAGGGAAGGAGGGAGAGAGGGAAGAATTTCATTCTAAGATAAGCAGGGAGGAGTAGCAGAAATTGCTTGCTGCATACCCTATAGTACTTTCCTGTTCAGAGTCATACAAAATTCTATGTAATTTCCAGATCTTTCTGTGTTTTGCTTTGTTTTGACTGTTTTCTTCCATTTACCTTTGCCTCTGATTAGCTAATTCCTACTTAAATTTCCTCTAGGGCATTGATGTCATTATTTAGATTGTGGAGTGTTGTGGAATATTACTTTAACTAGGCAAAGATGTGTTACATTTGTTTGTACTGCAAAATGTTACTTTAACTGTGTAAAGGTGTGTTATGTTCATGTTGTATTTGTTTCACCTTGACTGCCTAAAGCACCTGGTTGGCAAGACAAAAAGCTGAATGGCCAATAGCTAGGCAGAGAAAAGATATGTGGGGCTGTCATGCAGAGAGAACAAATAGGAGGAGAAATCTAGCTTGAAAAGAATGGGAGTGTGAGAGGAAGGAGAAGAGCACAAGGAAGAAAGAGAAGGAGATGCCTGGGGCCAGAAGCCATGCAGTTTCCAGACAGACATGAGAAGTACTGAAAGTAATATATACTGAAGGAAAGAAAGTTGAAAGCCCCCAGGCCAAATGTAGATGAAGAGAAACAGGTTAATTTAAGTTAAATAAAAAAGGCTAGCCAGAAACAAGCATAAACTAAGACCAAGCATTCATGACTGATAAAAAGTCTCTGTGTTATGTTTTGGGAGCTATTTGGTAGTCCAAAAGAAAAAACCTGGTACACAGGAGAGTTCTCACCATCTTTACTGACCAACATGTCTTGAAACCAGAAGAGTTAATTCAGTATAACTTTGTAACGTCTGTGATTTACGTATGTTGTTTTGAATAAGTTCTCTGGTACAGATGTGGAATTTTGGCATTTGTATGTCTTTGTAATTCTAAAACAACTCATAAAAAATTCAAAAAATATTTTCTTATTAATAGACTTTAAAGCCATGTGTGGAGATAGCCATTTCTCTCTCTTATCTTTTGATGCCTTCCACATGGGTTCCCAGATCTGTGAAACTTGCCCTGGCATAATGGTTGGAATCTTTGTTATCTGGAGACTACAGTTTAAACTGCAGAAGGTCATTGAATGATTGATGCATGGGCAATGGTGCTCAGAGATCTTGTGTTTCACATTAGGCACCATCTTTATCATTCATGGCTGGTCACTACCACATATGAGAGGAACAGGCACTCTGATGGTGCACTGCGGGCATAAGAGTCTTCTGAGAAACCCTTGCTGGTTTCTCCTCCCTGCCGTTTCATTCAAGGTCATGTGGTCACCTCCTCCAGATTGCCCTTTCTACCACACCAGAACAGTGATAGGAAATACCAAGTAGCCAGTCTTTTATTGTTTTGCTGTTGTTATTTGTTTGTGTTGTTGTTTTTCTCAGAATGAATATGTCTGAGTTGTGAGGAAGCTGTCCTCAGCATCTCTAGATCGAGACCCTTAGAGAGCAGCCAGGTCCATCACTTAGAACTCATGTGTATAGGTGGAGTTCTTCTCTTCTACCAGTCAGTTCTGTCCTGCCAAGCAACTCCCAAATAATCACACAGAACTTATTAACTATAAATGCTCAGCTGATAGCTTATATTTGTTAATATCTTAAATTAACTTTGGGTGACTGTCTAGGCAGCCAGATGTTCCTGTTATTAGGTAATATTATACCGTTCTGGGGTCTTTTATGGAGTTAAAGATTAAATACAAAAATTAAAGGTTTTTTGTTTTGATAAAAGGCAAATTAGGTATAAAACTTCAGACTGACAAAGATAAGATAGATAATAGAGTATTGTCTCTAATTTTGCCAAATACAATTAGACTAGATATTGTAACTATAATTCTTAATTGATAACTGTTTTTGTTATATATACTTTTGCTATGTTAAAGTTAAAATCTTCCTTTTTATTTAGACAAGGGAAAAATGCTGTGGAATAATCCTTTTATACACTGTGAATATGTATTGCCCTCATTGGTTTAATAAAGTGCCAACTGGCCAATAACTAGGAAGGAAGAGCATAGGAGGGAGAGCCAGACTGAGAGAACCTTGGGAGGAAGAAGGACAGAATCACCAGCCAAATGCAGAGGAAGCAGGAAATAGACATGCCATGCTGGAAAGAGGTACCACCATGTGGTGGACCATAGATAAATATGGTTAATTTAAGATGTAAGATCTAGTTAGTAATAAGCCTGAGTTATCAGCCAAGCATTTATAATTAATAAGAAGTCTCTATGTGGTTATTTGGGTGCCAAGTGGTAGGATAGAGCTGACTGGCAGGACAGAAAAAACTCTGCCTACAAATGGGGCCCATATTGAATCACATTTGATTTCATTTATCATCTATTATAAAATAAAATTCAGGGACAAGTATGAAAGCTAAAAACCTGAGGTAATCACAAAGGACAACGAAACACCCACTGCCGCAGTTTACTTCTGTGCTCAGAAAGGCCCATGAATCCTTCTTCTCTATCTCTTCTACCTTCAGGACTCTTTCTCAAGTATGCTAGGGAACTCTATGATCCATTCCCACCAGCTGAATGTGAACCCTGCCTCTCCAACCAACCAACCTCTCGAACCAATGCCTGATTGGACATCAGCCCACAACATAGACAAACTTCAGCAAACATGTGGCAGCCTGCAGTAAGAGGGGCTGACCACTGAAATGCTTAAAACATTGTATCTAGGAAACTTACTCCCTGTTGCCTGAGGGAGCCCCCCTGAGACTGGAAGTCTTTCCTGCTGTTGCTTAAGGAAGTCTGCAGAGAACAGCAGAATGGGTTTCTCTGCCGCTTCTACAACTTCCTGAAAACAAACAGGAAGGTGACAGTTTTCTTGTCATTTTGTACCAGCATTCTGACTTACCGTAATTAGGGACTGCTTTCAGAATGCACATGCAGTAGAGGCAGATATGAGATCCACGGTAGGCACCAGTGTGTGCTGTGCTGTGGAAGCTGGAAGATGCAGAGGGGAACAAGAAATACCATTCCTGCCCTCAAGAGACTGGCACAGTTAACAGAAAGAGGAAATGGCACAGACATGTTTGAAAGACATGGCCAGAGTATAAAGAATAGTGGACTACTTTTTAAAAAGGAATATGTTAATTCTTTGTTCTGAAACCAAAGCATAAAAGGTTTACTAGTTCATTGATGTGGTTGAACATGGGTAAATTCATAACTCCCTTATGAAGTATTTTCAGGGAGATTCTTTTTTTTTTCCCTCAGAGACCTCCTGAGTATACTTTACTTTTTTAGTTTTATGTATGAGTAGTGAACCCATGGTCATGACTGCTTTGTCATTCTGACACAGAATTGATGGCTGTGTCTATGTATGTAGTGTTTTAGGGGAAATGATTTGGTATATACCAGGTGTGTGTGTGTGTGTGTGTGTCTGTTTAACAAGTTTTCTTAAGTATTGATTTTGTTGTGGTACTTTCATGTGTTCTTTTGTTGTTGTTGATGATGATGCTCTTGACTCAATCCTTTTCTCTGTCCTGCTAATTCCCCTCTGCTGGTCTTCCTCCTTTCCCCATAGCGCCCCTGCTGTTTGTTTGTTGTGTGGAGGTGTGGTGTGGATGGGAGCAGAGCCTTGCCAGACCACAGCATGCAGACAGTGTCAGGACAGCTTCCCTATGCCAAGGGGCCAAATTCAGGTTGTCAAGCTTTATAGGCAGGAGCTAGCCTCCCTTCTCTTTTAAGTCACAGGTGATCTGTTACTCTCCCTGCCTCCCAAGAACATCTTTTTCTACTTTGATGCTTCCTTTTCTAGTTTTATGAGCTCCACCCACACCCCTAGAAACATGCATAAAAATTAGAATCTAAGAGAAATTTTTTTCTGAATTTGAGTTATTTCACTTAATGTGCTTGCCATTTCCATCCATTTTCTTACAAATGTATGATCTTATTTTTCTATATAACTGAATAAAATTCCATTGCATGTATTTGCATTTCATTTAAAAGGTTCTGTGACTGAGAAGTTCAGAATCACCATATACAGAATGCAGCCGTAGACTCAGTCTAATAGAACTTTTCCCTTTCACCTCCATTTCAAGCCATTCTACTCAGTAGTTGACTATTTAAGAATAAGTAGTTAATTTTTGTGTCAGGTATACACTTTTAAGAAAATGGGTGCATCGGGTCAGTGAGATGACTCAGCAGGAAAGGCTCTTGCTTCCAAGCCTGCTTACTTGAATTTTCTTCCCAACTCTCTCATAATAGGAGAGAACCATCTCCCAGAAGTTGTCTCTGATGTTATCCACACACACACAATAATAAGGGAAGGAAGGAAGGAAAGTGGGTATTAACTGATCATGTTCTTTATGAACCCAGCATGCCTTGTTTTGAGCACTTACTAGAGTAGTTCGCTGGGAATCCATTCTGTAGCATAAGCACAGTACACACGTGTACCTTTCATCAGAGAAAGCAATCATTGCCACTTCTTCATAGACAAGGATACAGAGGCTCGGTGAGTAACTGAAGTGGCAGTCTCTAAAGGTTAGGAAAGCCTGCTTCTCCCTCAGAGTGTACCTGATGCCAGCGTGCCCTGTCTCAGTGGGTTGCTTGTGCTACAATTCCAGAACGGCTTTGTAACTTCTCCTTTGGAGAACAAACAAAAGAAGCTCTTCAAAATTAGTTTTCTTAGCCTCAGGTGATGACATATGCCTTTAATTCCGTCACCTGGGAGGCAGAGAGGCAGATGTCTGTGCCTTTGAGGCCAGCCTGGTCTACATGGTGAGTTCTTAGACAGTCAGGGCCTCACACAGAGAATCTGTCAAAAAAACAAAAATAAACAAAAAAACCCTAATGAATGAATATATTAATTAGTTAAATCCCCATGATTTCTAGTGGTTCCCCTTTTGAGTGTCAAGGTGCCTTTTAAAGTCAATGGTCCTTTGTAGTTAATGGCCACTGAGCTTTGGTGAGCATCCTGTCACTAGGCTCAGCCTTCAGTATACAAGGGAACATGCAGATCCAAAGTTAGATGGCTACATCAGACTTAGAAATTCTGTTTTGCTACTATTATTTATATAATAAACTTGTGTGAAGAATGGTATTATAAGTGTACCAGAATGTGGAAAGAAATGTCTCAAACCTCAAATCTCACATGGTGCCTTCTGTAGCCCCTCCACTGATAACGCCTTTAAAGACGAGTCCATCTAAAGATGGGCATGTTTGCCCATTACCTGTGTTAGATACAATAAAAAGGTTACACTATTTGAACCATCATTAATTTGTGATTCTGATTTGAATAGGGCATCAGGAGCTAGGTCACTCATATTTAAATATAGAAGTATATATTTATATATAATTGTTATATAATTAAGCACTTAATATACTGTAAAATGTTGTATGTAGCCTAAGTTTTCCTCTTGAAAATATAGGGCTAAACAAAGTATAAGCTTGAAATCTCTTAGGGGTTTATTGTTCAAACCCTTTTGGGAAAAATTGAAGTATATTTATATTTTCAAAGTATACTTAATATTCTGATTTTTTTTTTCTTTTTTTAGGTAAGGCACTGACATTTCTTCTGCTACAGCCACCAAGTCCCAAGCTTCCTCCTCACAGCACCATCCGGAGAACTGCCATTGACCTGATTGGGCGAGGGTTCACTGTGTGGGAGCCTTACATGGATGTGTCCGCTGTGCTGATGGGGCTTCTGGAGCTGTGTGCAGATGCTGAGAAACAACTTGCCAAGTATGTGTGATCCCAGTGGGTTCAGGTGTTGTTGTTGGAGGTGTTGGTTGTACTTTAGAAACTGTGTGTGTAATCAGCAGTAAATCTACTTGGCATGATGGCCACGCTTGTAGTCACAGCACTCAGGATGCCAAGTCAGGAGGATTGCGGCAAGTTCAAAGCCAGATAGGGCTATACAGTGTCTTGAAAAATAAACACACACACAAAAAAATATAAACTCAACAGAAAATAGAAAATTGAGATGAAGCCTTAAGATAATGAATGATCTATTACATAATTTTCAAATTGTGTTTATTATACCTTAAGGCATTACTGATTAATAATTGTGTAAACATATTTATAGGGAAAATGATATACATAATTGGTCCTAGATCAAAACTGTTTTAATAATAGAAGATTGAACTAGACAATTTGGGGTTGGGAAGGTAGGTTGGCTCAGTGGGCAAAGACACTTGCCACCAAGACTGACAATCTTAGGTTCAATCTCTTGGCCCCACATGATGGAAGAAAAGAACAAACTCCTGCAAGTTGTCCTATGACCTCCACTGATACGCATACACACACATTCACTTAGTAAATGAAATACATTAAATTTTTTTTAACATCATCATCACTTTAAGAACAACAGAAGATGAAAATGTACAGAAAGAGTTGAGAGCCTGAATTGAGTGGGAACGTGTGCTGATGAGCTGGCTAGGGGTTGTGGTATGCAGATGGGCATTGGTGCTGTCTTAGGACCCAGTCTCCTGACCCAGGAAAACAGCTGTCTCTGGGGTGTATTGTGCAAGTGACATAAAGTTGGTGATTGTCGGCAAAAGTAAGCTGACAGTGTCCAGCCATCACGGCTGCCTAGTTCCCAATAGTGCTAGCCCCGGGTAGGTGCCTTTCTCCCCATTGCTTTGCCTACATGCCTTAGGAACAATGATCTTCAGCCTTTCTGAAATTTCCCTGTCCTAGGTAGTTCACAGAAATGAAGCCACGCTCCTGTATTCTTTTATGATTCCCTTCTTTCACTTATCCCTCTTACAGAATCCATCCATATTGTAGTATTTGACTGTTTTATTTTGTATTTTAGCTGAATTCCATCCTACCTGTGGTTAGATATTGTCTTGTCTATCTGTTGATAGACATGTGCTATTTTCTACCTTTTGGTCTTGTGAGCAGAGCTACTGTGAACATCCATGTATAAGTGATTATGTGAGAACTCATTTTCATTTTCAAAGTGGAATTACTAGAACTTATAATTCCATGTTTAAATTTTCCAGGAGTCACATAACAGTTTTTCATAGTGGCTGAATTTTCATCATCAGCAGCACTGTGCAAACAAACTTTGCATTTTTCCATCTACTTTTTAAAGTATCTCATTCTAGTGAATAGAAAGTGGTAGAAATTCCTCGACTGCTCCATGATACATCTCTGTGGAAAAATGACTGACATGCCAGTGTCGTTATTGTTGACCTTTTTAGAACTAAAATGATCTGCTCATTGCTTTCTGGCTGCTTTCCCTTATGCACGGTTCCCTCCAGTTACAGCACGCTAGGGGCCTACTGTCCTTCAGTTAGATGTGCTAAGTGCACTAAGTGGAAACCTATCCCCCGCCTTAACTGGTAGGAGGGTATTCACTGCAAACCTAGATTGTTGGATTTTTTTTACTCCAGCCCCATGTTGGGTGTTAAAATGATTTTATTACTCTTTTGGTCTTTGTTTTTTTTTTGGGGGGGGCGGGTGTTTCACTATCCAGTTTGCAAATAAATTCATACGGAGACACCTATTATTGCTTATAAATGCCTTGGCTTGTTTCTAGCCAGCTTTTCTTAAATTAAATTAACTTCAATTATCCCATCTACCTTTCCCTTTTTAACTTATGTATATGTTATTTTCACTCTTACTCTGTGACTGGTGGTGTGGCAGGGTAGCTGGACCCTGACATCTTCCTCTCCTTGTTCATTCTTTCTCCTCTTTATTCAGAGTTCTCCTTCTATTTATACTCTCTACCTGCTAGTCCTGCCTATCCTTTCTCCTGCCTTGCTATTGGCTGTTCAGCTCTTTATTAGACCATTCAGGTGTTTTAGACAGGCATAATAACACAGCTTCACAGAGTTAAACAAATGCAGCCTAAGCAAAAGCAACACTTCTTTACATCATTAAATATCGCAGAACATAAACAAATGTAACACACCTTAAAATAATATTCTACAACACTAGTCAGCTGCTTTCCTCTTATTCCTCTTGTTACACCTCCATATTTTCTAATGTCACTTCTAGGTCTCCCTAGCTACATGAATGGGATTAATGTTTCAAAAGGCCGATGCTAACTAAAATGAGCTTATATTTGCAAAGAACTTAAGAGGAGTGGTTAGAACATTTTAAGTATTTTAAATTTGTTTCTCGTTACTGTGATAAAACATTTTGTCAAAAACCAACTTAGGACAGCAAGGAGTTTTATTTCCCTTACACTTTCCAAGTCAAAGTCCATCCTTGAGAGAAGTCAAGAAAGGACTTTGAAGGCAAAATCATGGAGGAATGCTGATTGCTCATGCCCTGGCCTCAACTAACTTTCACGTATAGGTACCTATAACAGCCCACCTAGGGTTAGTATTCCCCACAGTGAACTGGGTCCTTCTACATCAGTTAGCAATCAAGATGATGGCCCACAGATATGCCACAGGCCAGTCAAATAGAGACAACCAGAGCATTAAGAGACTGATGAGTTACCGTGGCAGTTGCTGTGTAAGTGGAGATGCTGTTGGGGTAGTCCCAGTGTTCAACAGATTACAGGCTGGCAAGCGAGCAGCTTTATAGATTAGTGGCCAGAATAGTTTCTGATAAAGGAAGGCAGCAGATATTTCCCAGGTAACTTTTGGAGTTAGGAGGGGTGTTGGCCCATACATTTGCACCAATAGTACAAGACAGCTGGTCTTTGCGAAAATCTTAAGAACATATTTTCTATCTTTAGTCTCCTCCTTACTCGACGTTGTGTACCTACAGGAGAGCACAGCATGGGTTGCAGGCACTTGAGAAACATGTAGTATGTTTAATTAGTCAATAAAATGGTTTGTTTTCAGATCTGTTCAAACCCAAATTCACAAGTTTATATTCTGTTTTGTTTCCTGGAATGAAGGTTAGGTTTCATTTTAGTTTTAGTTTTTATAATTTTGTTTTTAAAATAAGTTTGCATCAAGCGTATATTAGCAAGATAAACATGTTCAAAGTAAACATGTACATCTTCAGAGAGTGTCAAGAGACATAAATCCTGTAGTTTTCAGTAGGTAATTTAAATCTTGCTTTTACATACTTTCTCTCACAAAGATTAGTATGACTTTCTCTACGTAACACTGAATAAACAAATGTGTCAGCATTTAGCCTTGAGGAGTCCAATGTACTTTCCATCATGATAAATTGCATAATAAACAACAAAATGTTTGCTTATTAATCTCTAACAAGATTTAGATTGAAAATGGTCTTTTCCATCCATGACACACTTGGTAGATGCTACAGAGTACTGACTGAGATGAGGGAAGTAAAACAGCAGTGTACTCAGGGGCTCAAAGGTGACTCTTAGCCACCCCACTCCTCCTGCCTTGCTGTGGCTGATTTGCTATGTACACAATAACAGGGATCAACTGCCTTGATTCTGTCCATGATGCTAAGCTCGCAGTGTGAAAAAGTTAATATAATGCCAAGTGCTTAAAAATTCAGTTCACATTTATGGAAAGAGCAACCATAGCAACTATTGCCCTCTTTATTCCCATTCTTGTATCACCCAAGAGTTCTTCCTCCCTCTCTTTCAAGTACTGGCATTCCTTGTAAGAACTGGAACTTGGAGTTTTTGTCACAGACCTGTAAGGTGCCTTGAGGTCAATAGAACATTTCCCCAGAATTCATAACACCTTTCAGTAGAATTTTGACTTACCACTTATGTCTAGTTCTGTCTAGACAACATCAGCACTTTTTTCTAGTGTTTTTTCCCAGTTATTGTGCTTGAAGTTGTGCTTACTAACATGCAGGCATTTATTTATTAACTAATATATGAAAGGATTAGTGTTAGATATTTCTAGTTTCAGGTGGAATCAAAGATACTGTCTCACAATGTACAGGACATGGAGGTGAGTTTGGTAAAGGCGCTGACAGGCCTTCTGGGATGATTAACAGGGTAAGCAGGTGTGCCTGGGTTTTCACATCAGAATAGGCTGTGGAGAATAACGGGGACACACAACAGCACCAGGCCAGGCTCTGGCATGTCTCTAAACAAATGCCAACTGAAAGTAAATGTCCTCTGACCTAACAGCAGGATGCAAACTGGAATTCACCTATTAAGAAACACAACTGCTTCCTTTCCAGCAGTCTTTGGGAAGTAGAACGGTTAGGCCGAAGGTTGGTTGCAGCTGGAGGTTCCTGACTTGTAGTTAGCACCTACTGTGTGCACTGATGTGAGATAGATCTGCGGGTTCCAAGTGCAGTCTTAAATTGATCCAGGGGAGATTGGGATTCACCTCTCGGAGCTCTTAGTGTAATTAATCAATAATTTAAGAACAGACTCAAATGGAAGCTCAAGGACAATTTTATTAGAGTTTAAAAGGAAAAAAAAACCCATGGCAGGCAAGCTGTAAATCTCAGCAGCTTCCTGGAGGAGAATAGGAGTATGTGTGTGTTGTGGGGGGTAGGGTCATGCTGTTTAAGCTGTCCTGTCATGAAGGTCAGACACATGACAGACAAGCATCCACACGACTGGGAGGAAGCTTTGGGGAGAAGTAAGAAAGCCTAAAATGTTGCAGAGTCCCAAAGTGTTAAACAGTGACTGCTTAGAGAAGACCTAGAAGAAAGTAAGGGAACATATACTAATCTGAATATTTCAGAAAAGTGGGCAGATGTACAAAGCTGCATGGCTGCAAACCAGTAAACTACAGTGCTAGGGGTGGATATTCTGAGAAGGAAAATACAATATTCCTCTAAAAGATACATTCTGCCCACCTCCTTACCATGACTTACTGTAAACTGTCTTCCTAGGGGTGGTTCTTTAACTAAGTGATTGACCTGGGCAAACTGGAGCGTTAGGTCACAGGCCAGGGGTTCTGTCCTCATACAAGAATGAGGTTTCCCTTACTGAACCTAATTCTTACTCTACACACCAACCTCTGAAGAGGTGACCCTAAAATCATTTAGGAACTAAATTAGACATCAGAGCCCTCTAAATTTCTGGTGTCTCTGACAATGAGGCAGCCAGGGGCTCAAGGGAATTTTGGGATTTTGTCTAGATAAAACTGGGTTCTTTTCTTGGAAGTCTTTTTACCCTATACTGCTTACCTAATTTCTATCTCCGTCTGAGCCTTTATTGCTTACTCTACCAATATACAATGCTACTCGGGAGTTTATGTGCTGTGCTTATTGCAAACACATTCATTTAGGTATACAGAAGCCCAAGGCAGTAAACATGATCTTTCCCATTTTGCAAGTGAACACACACACAGATATAGTGTATGAATCTGTGAGAGATGCTATCTCTTGTTTTCTAGATGGTAAAAATTACTGGGTTTATGTTGACAGAGGTTTTTGTCCTGCCTGGTCTTGCAGCCATTCAATCCCAAAGAAGCACACAGAGGGTTATATTAATCATTAACTGGCTGGCCTGTTAGCTCAGGCTTCTTATTAACTCTTATATCTTAATTAACCCATAATTGTTGTCTGTGTTAGCCACGTGGCTGGGTACCTTTTATCAGCAAGGCACTCTCATCTTTCTACCTCTGTGTCTGGGTGACGACTGCAGACTGAACCTTTCCTTTTCCCAGAATTCTCCTATTCTGGTTGCCCCACTTATGCTTCCTGCCTTGCTACTGGCCGGTGAACATTTTATTAGACCAATACAAGTGACAAATCTTTACAGGGTAGAAGACCATTGTCCCAGAGCACTTCCCCTCCCCCCTTTTTTTCAAAACAATAGCTCTGAATCTAATCTCCTTCTGACCATTATCCATAACAACTTATAACCAATACACTAAACAAAGAAAAACATCCATAATCCATTTCTTCCAGGCTACTTCCTGCTGATTGCAGGCACTGATAATATTATGGGGACCTAAAGAAAATTTATGATTATGGTCAAGTCCTAACTGGATTGTTTTGTGAGTCTTGATCATCTCAGCCAACAGTCTTGAAGCTGTTCTGGATGTAGAACTCAGAGGAAACTCCAATTGAGGTCCTCTGAAATGTTGGATCATCCAGGCCATCCGCTCTTACCAGAGGTGTTTCAGGAGCTCTTCCTTGTTCAAACCTAATTTTTCATAACCCAGAATGAATTCACTGCCCCCATTTCCTAAAGAAACAAAAGCAAAACCTCTTTTCCAAAGTAATGTATCTTTTGACTTAAATTTTGACTTCAAAACATTTTCAAAATATATATGTTGGATTAATCCAGCAGCATTTATAACCAAATGTCTTTTAGCAACTGTTGCTCCTTGCTCAGCCATCAAACAATTCAAAGATGACACAATAACATGCAGTATCCAGATTCTCTGTGTATTTTCCATATTTAAGTGCCTTTATTTTAAACTGTATTTTTTTTTATTTTTAATTTTTGGTTTTTTTGAGATGGTATTTCTCTGTGTATCTTTGGATGCCCTGGAACTCACCTTATAGACCAGGCTGTCCTTGAACTCACAGAGATCCACCTGTCTTTCCAAGTTCTGGGATTAAAGGTGTGTGCCAGCACACCCAACTTCTCTCTCTCTCTCCGTCTTTAAGAACTTTATTCTTTATTCTTCCCCCCCCCCCACAAACCTGCATATATTTTTAAGCACACTGTAAATCATTTAGAGGTTTGTTTCGTTTTTTTCGTCCGAGTTTATCTTTACTGTTTATCTCTTTTTCTGACCACATGAGTCTTTAGTTTGCTAACCAGTATGGCTAGGATTAAAGCTGTGGCTTTGACATCTGAATCCATCACATTCCTTGGCTTTCTGAGAGTCTAGCTTCACGGTGGAGGTACTACCAAGAGCCATGTTTATTGTCAAAACCTATGGAGTTACAAGGTCCATGCCACCACCAAGAAGCATGCTGTCAGCTGTTCATAAACACCAATTAAGTGCTTTGTGATGGGGCCTCTTAAAAGGGCTGCGAGGTTTTTGCAGCTAAAGCTGAGTCATAAAGCCTCTCTTAAAGGAGTTGTGCCTCTGCTTGCCTCTTGCAAACAGAGCCCACCCGAGAAAATGCTG
Source organism: Microtus oregoni (assembly GCF_018167655.1). Lineage (NCBI taxonomy): Eukaryota > Metazoa > Chordata > Mammalia > Rodentia > Cricetidae > Microtus > Microtus oregoni. The sequence continues at coordinate 1,427,743 of NW_024543976.1, read as the reverse complement.
CTATCAAGAAGCCATGCTTAATTCTGTTCTTTTGTGTCTAGAATTACTTTCCGAGCTCTCTCAGGCTTTATGTGGATGCAGTTGTCCACTTTGGCACCATTTGATGGCGAAGGTTTCTATCCCGCCTGATCTTGCGGCTGTTCCTTGCTGGTAAACCACGAGCCTCGTGGTAAATATAAAATAATAGAAATGGGTTAATTTAAGATATAAGAGCCAGCTATCAATACACTTAAGTGATTGGCCAAGCAGTGACTTAATTAATACAGTTTCTGTGTAATTATTTCAGGTCTAAGTAGCCGGAAACGAATGAACAGCCTTTGCCAACACATGGCCTAGCACCCCAGGGCTTGTTCTGTCCTAGAAAGGTCAGCAGCAATAGGGGGTGCCTCTTTCCTTGTCGTGGCAGGCCCTGGGGAGGCCAGCTGTGGAAAAGGGTATGCAGCTTCCATGGGTTTGTAGTCATGCAAGAGGGTACTCAATCCAGTCACAGAAAAGGGATTGTAGCTATCCTGACCTGGCTCACCAGGACCTTTGCAGCTCTACAAAGCTAGTCACGGGAGAGGGAACACAGCATCCCCAGCCTGGCTCTCCAGGGCCTGTCCTGTCCTTTGGAGGCTAGCCATGGAAGAGTTGGGCACAGCTTCAACAGCTTGGTTCCCCAGAGTCTGTTGAGCCGTACGAAAGCCACCTACATAAGCACGTGGCGATATGTAGATTAATAGAAATGGGTTAATTTAAGATATTAGAGCTAGTAGCAATACGCTTAAGCTATTGGCCAAACAGTATTGTACATAACACAGTTTCTGTGTGGTTATTGCTGGGAAAATGAACGATCAGTCTCTAACTACAGGTTTAATCTCAGTTCTAGCTGACTCCAAAAGCTAAAACTATAAAACTATTCAAAATCTTTACACCTATAAAATTCAAAGCAACTTAAATAAAGATTAAAAAAATGGTCAATGCAAAATTTTAAATGTACTTTTGGATTTAATTGAATTTTCATTAAGGATTTTGTACCTTATAGAAATTAAATTTTTTATTTAAATATCACTAAAATTTTTTTGAAATGTAGAACACTTCACAAATTTAATTGCCAACCTCGCACAGGGGCATGCTAATCCTCTCTGATGGTTCCAGTTTTAGTATATGTTGGTTCTTACTTATTTGTAATGATAGGCAGTGATTTTAATAAAACTGTGTTTTAGAGATGACAGTCTCCATTAACTTAATCTGGCCCAGTGCACTCTGCATGCGCAGGATCAGGCCACTCAGGACTCTCGATTCCTATTTCTTAACCTTTGTACTTAAGGCGTGTGCTATTTGTTTGGTAAGCGATCCAGAGGTAGCAGCTTTTATGAGGATTTAAGGGGCAAGATGGTATATTTATTCAATGTGGGTTGTATAATAACACAATGAAGCTGTGCATTCCTGAAATAATCGAATCTCATAATTACCCAGTTAATTATGATAAAAATAGAAACACAGCTTTTGTTTGTTTTAAGAAGTCCTTTTTAAAATAAGATCTCTGAGTCTCTATATACTGATAAAGTATTAGAAATGTTGGGCAAATTCTGCTCTATAGGCAAGCAGAAAACTCCTGTGCTCTTGAAAGACTGGCCTCTTCCTGGCTTTGTGTGGCCTGGGATTCAGATTCTATTTGCCTAAGTCACGGTGTAGCCTTTATTGTGGAAGAACAGTGGAGCGCAGCCCAGCTGTTGAGGGGCCATGCTTGTCATTTGCTACCACAGCTGAGGACGTGGGGATTTCAGAAAGCCTATTGCTTTTCAGGTATTGTCACAGCTTACCGAACACCGGCAGGGAAACAGAGCTGCTGGAAGCCGAGAATCTTTGAGATACAGAAAAGCACCATACACTGGAAGGGTTCCTTTTGAACCATATAGGGTTAAAGAGAAGAACTGAATATTTTAACTCAGACTCAACCATTTCTAGTAAGTTTGAGGGATCAAGAGAAATACACTACAAATACAAACATTCTTTAGAATTGTACATTGGGCAATTTTTCCTATTATGAAAAACTAACCTACAAGGGTTTATAATCTAACAAAGCCCTTTACATAAACCAGGTCAGCATAATTTTTTATTTACCATAAATATATGCAACTGCAGGAAATATTTCTAAAAGATACATGTCTAAAGAGTAGGGAAAATTTTCTATCTTTGAGCGTTGGAAATGAATACTGCCTAGAGTTATACACTGAAGCTCTCAGCACTGATGAGAGGATTCACTGAGTGATGGCACTCACTGACCAACAATACAAGCCTGATGACCTGTTTCCTTCCAGAACCCACGTGAAAGGAGGAGAGGACCACAGAGTTGTCCTCTGACCTCCACAAGCGTATACATATACAATAATAATACTAACTAAAAATTTTAAATATTTTAAAGGTAAAGCTCTCACTTGACACAGAGGTGTTGTGTATTCTTTGTCAAGGGAAACCGATATTAACAACCAGTGTTTCCAAGAAAGCATGGGCTGGAAATCCTGGGAGTCATGTAGTAAGAATGTATTTAAAACAGTGTTAGCTTTCTTTGTTTTTGATATGGACTGTCTTCAAAGCCTTGTTACTGATGTCTAAGATTTGCTGACTTGTTTGCAGAAAGCTTAATGTTTTCCTGGAATGTATACTTAGAGTATTCCTTAATTTGACAAAGGTTGATGTCTCACTATCTTAGATGGTAACATTTTACTAAAATGTTCTTCTTGGAAATTTTGAAATGATTTTCCTAAAATGGAAGAAGCCAAAGAATTGGATTCATGAACGGTCATGAGAAGAAGGATCTCTGCCTAAGGAGACTATGTTTACATCCATGTTTTTAATCTGTAACAGCATTCATCCCTGGTGGTTCTGATTGGATAGGGGTGTGTGTATGAGTGCGCACGCACGTGCATATGTGTTTAGGGAAGTACTTAGTAAAATAGTCTGTGATATCCAATTTCTGTTGAATAAAAACTAAACCCAAAGGCCTATCCCATAGATCTATAAAACAAATGATCTACACAACAGCCCATGAGCAGAATCAAGAGCATAGAGTAAGGCTGGGTTTACACACAGGTTCCAGAAACAAACAGCCCTTCCCCTCCACGCTTCTCATTCAGATAGAATCTCACATTAAAATGCATAGCACACAAATAATAGAGCACAGGAACATGGCTAAGCAGATGAGTCCTGTGGACACAGGCCCAGGAACGGTATAGCTGGGTCATTTTGTAGATCTGTTTTTAGCTTTCTGAGAATCCGCTACACTGATTTCCAGAGGGTTGTTCCACTTTACAGTTGCACCAATGAGAATGAGGGTCCTCTGGCCCCACATCTTTACCAGCATTTACTGTCATTTTATTTTATTTTTTTGATCTTAGACTTCTGGCTGGGCTAAGATGAACTCTCAAAGAGGTTTTAATTTTCATTTCCTTAATTGCCCAGGATGTTGACCATTTATAAAGATATTTCTTAGCCATTTTCATTCCTTCTTATTAAGATTCAAAGCTCACTTTTAAATTGATATTTTTCTTGATTATCTTTTTTTTTTGGTTTGTTTGGGTTTTTTTTTTTGAGTTATTTGTATAGTCTGGAGGATAATCCTTGCTTTTGGGGGGATATTCAATCACAGTGAGAACTCCAAGTTCCACGGTGTGAAAAGGTGCTATGCGAGCTGCCAAGGGAGAAAAGCGAACCCTAGGCCTTTCCTAGCTGGGACACTTAGGAACCACAGTAATGGGCAGCCTAGCCAGATATTCCCAATAGTGCTGTCGTGGCTTTTATTTTGGCAATAACCACCAGTTGTCTAATTGGAATCAAGGCTGACTCAACAGGAGAGAATACATGTCTGCTACTGTAAACCCAGTCCACTGTCTGTCTGTCCTTGGAGTGATCACAGACCCTAGAGGAGAACCCACTTCTGCCACTTTCCTAAGCCAATGTAATTTCTAACTGTATTGTAAATATTTATGTTTATACACAGAGACGAGAGTAGTTCTCATGCCTCTTCAAAGGTGCTTCTTTTGCAGCAGATAGAGTCTGCTACAAAGACCTACAACTGGTCACAACACAGAAAATAAGTGACTGTGGGGTACCTGTCCCTAACTGTTACATCTGCATCACAATTCCTTCACTAAGGCTCAGAGAAAATTCTGGACGATGAACCCCCCCCCCAAAAAAAAAAGAGTAAGAACCAGAGGACTAGGATGCCTGCTGCCAATAGCGTCATCTCTAGATACAGCATGAAGCTACACCCTGCTGCTGAGAGAGGGAGGATTAGTCTTCTCCAGAGGTGAGCCCCCGATAGGTTGGTTATTCAGTCCTAAGTGAGCAGTCTCAAATATTATAATAAACCCAATTGGTACGTGAAGCTATTCTTCATTTAAACTATTTAATAAAAGATCTGAAACCTCAGTATCTCAACAAATCCCACAAACTTCTCTCAGGGAAGCAAGCAGTGTAGCCTTTCATCTAAAGCAACTAAATTTAGTCATGTTATCAGTTCATTAATGTAGGTCACCTCAGTGTCACCATGCCCCGCTACTCTCTGCTTTCTATAAAGGTCAGTTACCTATGGAGACACATTCTAACACTCCCAGTGAATTCACGAAGCCATGGTAATCCAAAGCCTTTTATATGTAGTATTTTTCCTTTACATAGAGATCTGTAATACAGCTGAATTTATAATTTATGCACTGTAAGATATTAGAAAAACAATAAAATTGAATAATCATAGCGACATAGTATAATAAAAGTTTTATGAATATAGATCCCTCCATCAAATATCAAACCATACTATGTTTTCTGGTTGTTTGGGTGGTACGTATATGAAGAGACAGGTAAGATGAACTGTGTGTATAAGCATTGTGATACAGTATTCGGTATCTCCAGAGGGCCACCTGCACATAAGCATTGCTGATACCTTCAAAGTGACCACACAGACAGCATATACTGCGTGTGTACTTGGGACAGAGATACGATTCATATACCAGACAATGCAGCCTCAGACTTTATCACATTACTCTAAATTTCATACATTTTAGAACGTATTGATTAGTGCTGGAATTTTCCATTTAATCTTTTTAGGAAACCCGGATAACAAACATGGAAGGACTGTGGTGCGCCACTACCTTAGCTCCTCACTTAGCTTTTCTTGACCTGGCTTTTCATTTATGAAATGTCTGTATCGCCTTGTAGGGGTGTTTGGGGGTAAATATAAGAAGACATGAAGCAGAGCACAAGCAAGCCTGCTCTAACCTCAGCCCCTGAGTTCTAGCTCTAGTTCTTTGTGTAGCTTTCCTGATGTGGGGTGGACTCCCCAGGAAACTGGTGCTGCTTTTTCCCAGTGACTGGTCTTACAAAATTTGCGATTTTACAAAAGTCGATTTGTTCAGAATTATTCAATTAACTTGCATTTTGATTTGTTTCACCCCCCCTTCAATATCGTCGGCTCCTATTCATTTGATTTGTTGGAAATAAAAGGAAACAGTAAATATCTAAAATATTTAACTAGCTTTTGAGCTTTTAAGGAAGTTAACCTAAAATGTGGATTTACAAAATAGTAAACAATCCACTCTTAAGTCTCATCCTCAGGTAGAAAACATTTCCTTGCTCAATTTGAATTGGTGGCATTTAACACAGGAGAGAGACTAGGTAGCAGGCATACTGCCTCTTCCCAGCCCCTGGTACCCAGGAGCCAAAGGTCATGCAACCCTCACTTTCCATGTTTATTTGGTACAGGATGTGTGCTTGTTCTCAATGCTCAGTTTATTTTCTTATTTTTTCTAAATATCAAAGAAAGGCTGTATGTACTCTTCTTATCTGAGATCCCTACTTTGTAGTACCCTCAATTTGGATAAAGACATGGGAGAGTTATATATATTATCATCCTTTTAAGCAGTGGTTCTCAGCCTTCCTAATGCTGTGGCCCTTTAACACTTGTTGTAGTGATTCCCAACCATAAAATTATTTTTGTTACTAACTTCATAATTGTAACTTTGCTACTGTTATGAATTGTGACGTAAATATCTGAGGCTCAACCCCAAAGGGGTCACTGCCACAGGTTGAGACCACTGGCTCTCAAGCACAATAGTCACTAAATAGCAAAGCAAAATTTTCTGCCATCAGTTTGCCTCCTTTGAGGTTAAGAATAGCCATGTAACTCATTTTGATTTTCAGCTAAAAATTAAGACAACTATTCTTAGCTTGATTATAGAGGGACCAACCAACTTTTTGAGAATGTTTATTAAACAATCTAGCTTATACTTACAGATCGCCTTGTTTGGAATACATTTTAATGGATCTTCACATGTTCATTTAAGTTAAAATTATTTAGCTAGAAAAATTATAACTGAATGCAATAAAATACTTCAACTGTATAATTAATATATGGCTCCTTAGCTAGAGTTTAGTCAAAAGTCTTAGTATTTTTCACAGTGATTTGTGTGTGTATATATATACACACACATGCACCAAGTGAGTTTAGTGGTGGATAAGACTGCTTTCCTATTTTAGTTAGAGTGGGAATGCATTATTAGCACTGCCCTATCAGGACCCAAGTTCTCACAGTCTAGGATTGTTTCATTTACCTATGTCACTTTAAAGGGGCTGTCTGCTGTCTCTTGTTTCTGTTAGGAAATTTGATACTAGCTGGTTTACTTTCTGTTTAAATGCTAAAGAGTGTCGGTGGTGCGGGTACTCAGCAGTGGGCTCTGACCATTCTGAGTGTGGAGTGGGCCAGCGGTGCTCAGAGATTTCAAACTAAAAACAATAGCTTGCAACTGCTCCTCTCAAACACCTCCTTGGTTCTTTCAGACCCTGCCTAGTTGTTTGAGAGGAGCAGTTGAATGCTCTCTGTTATGGATGATAAGATGAGCAACTGAGGCTGGGCCATCTGAGGGCGGTGCATTCTTGTGTGTGTGGGGGGGGAGGACTTTCATAATGGCTTTCTTATGTGGTATAGGGTGGCAAGCCTCACTGACGAATGGGGTTACAATAGCGTACGTGAATTGTGCTGTTTCTAGTTCAGCCAGGGCTGTTACACAGAGAGACCCTATCTCAAAAAATAAAAATAAAAAAAAAAAAGGATAAAAACGATAGCTAACTGAAAGCAGTTTTGTCATTCTCAGTTCTTTCTGTAGCCACAAACAGGAATGAGTTTTGCTTCCTTTCACAAAAGTGTCTCAATTATAGTTTTTTAACCTGTCCTTATGAGCAAATTATCTTTCGCATAACTTTAAAGTACCCAGCACAGTCTGCATCCCTACCTTAGCTTTGTGATGTGTATTCAGTAGTAGTCCTTGATAATTTGTTAACAAGGCATTTTTAACCTTTCGGACAGATGCACATACTGTTTTCAATCTTCATGGTTAATAATTCGATTTTGTATTTGATGCTGGAACACCCTGACTCTTAATCACTGCTCATTGTTCCAAGTCTATTATCTTCTAACTGTTTGAGTGCTCCCATTGACCTTGAACTGACATTATAAGCTGTGTCTAATCTTTTGAGTCTATATTTCTAATGCTTCTTTTCTTTTTCCTTTTTTTCTGATCCCTGTTTAGCATCACAATGGGGCTGCCTCTGAGCCCCGCAGCTGACTCTGCCCGCTCTGCACGGCATGCCCTTTCTCTCATTGCCACTGCCAGACCACCCGCCTTCATCACCACCATAGCTAAGGAGGTGAGCAGCCGCCTTCATATGCCTCATCTTCCCTTTCAGCGGACCAGGGTCAGACCCACAGTTATAAAACAAAGCAAGTTAATAGCGTCGTGCTGAAATGATTGTATCACATCTGCACAGGCACTGAGTTCCACCGCTGTGCGTTCAGGACTTGGGCTTTCATGTTTTTTCTGTTCTCAGAATGAGCACACTTGTATATTTGACAGTACTTTCAATATTAAATGTAATAGGTCTGTCTATCCAAATTAAAAGGTATAAAGGTATTTACATTTCTCAAGTGTAAGCAAATACTTGTAATCAAAATTACACTTATTTAGCGATGGCTTTCCAACTGTACACAACAATGTAAGCCATCAAACTGCTGATTGCTTTTTTTGTTCTGTTTCACTACAAAGACCAGAAAGTTCATTGATTCCCGCATTCCTGGTGTTCTAACTAATTGCCCACATCCACTGACAAACTAGTGAAGAACGATGAGCCGATTCTATGTTCTTTCCTATACATCTTAGGAGTGAGAGAGGAGAAGTTCCTAAACATTTTTAAAGGTTTGTTCTATTTTGGCCTTAGTACTGTGCAGCGGAGTGTCTGTAAGGTGTGGGCTCTGTCTGAATTGCTTTTCCTATAGCTATGATGAACTTTTAAAATAGTAAATACATACCTCTGATAACTGAAGCCTACTGGGCCCGCCCCTGCTCCAGAGCCTTCCTAATAGGCACAATGTGAAAGTAGCCAGAAGAGAGGGAAGATGGTCTTGGCAGTAGTCTGTATGGTCGGTCATGAAGCAGTGGACCTGTGAATTCATATCTGAAGTAAAGTTTTGGACTACAGGTGTAGTGATAATAAGCTTCCACCGTGTTTAGTACACACAGCCTTCCTTGTTTTACACTTGTAGCAAATCTTTACGTTGAGGTTGGTTTTTCTTGGAAATTTGTAGCCAGTTTTTCCTATGCATATGTAATATTTATTATCTTGAGGAAGTTTTATATTAGTCTAAGAGATCTTTATATTACTTATATTTCTGAACTTTATTTGTATTATTTACATAGTAACATTTTTTTTAATGAAATGTTAGGATATTCATACTGAAACATTCCATTGGGGGAAAAAATTTGAATGGAGGCAAGAGAAACATTTCAAACATTTCTTTAACTACATAGAGTTTAAGCTCAGCCTGAACCACATGAGACCCTGTCTCAAAATTAATGATAATAATAATAATAATTGTGTACTAGGAAGTTGTAGATTTTATTGGACCATACTTACTTAGTTTGCATTATACATAATGCTTATTTGTGATCAAAAAACAATTCCTTACCTACCCTGAGTGATTTGTTTTTACAGTTCTGATGATTTTTTTATTTCTTTTTTCTATAATAAGTGAAAAATAAACCAGTGCCTAAAAATATAAATCTGTGTAGAGCAGCAATTTCATCTACAGTGTTGCAATTCTTTTGTAGGTACACAGACACACGGCTCTTGCAGCAAACACCCAGTCCCAGCAGAGTATACACACAACAACCTTGGCACGAGCTAAAGGGGAAATCTTGAGAGTCATTGAAATTCTCATTGAAAAAATGCCTACCGATGTTGTGGATCTTCTTGTGGAGGTGAGAATAGCTAGCTTCCAGCACACCTGTGCCTGCATTAAATACTTAAAAACAAATATTTAATAAATTTAAATTTAATAAATAAGAGGTTAAAAATAAGGGAGGAAGAAGGGAAGACCAGAGGGAGGAGGGGAGAGGGAATGTGTCACATAACTGAGATTAGTTACTTCTGTGCTATTGCAATAGGCCTTAAATCCATTTCCTCAAAACTAACATTGATTGCTGTAGCCATTCATTAACCATTCACATGGAATTGATATGTATTAGAATATTTGAAAGACTTTGTTGTCATCAACATCCATTGTAACTAAAGCCACTTCCACTGTGTGCTTGAGTAGTAACCCTACTGTGCACATGAGCACAGTGAGTTTCTACAGACAAGACCAAAGTTAACAGTAGCATCCATAGGCTTAAAATAGCTTTTATTCTTTTTAAGGTAAATACTAATCAAACTATATGGATTTGCATTGACAAAATGAGGTGCAATGGAGGTGCGTTTAAATTTTTAAAAACGAAGCATTTGAAGTTAACTTTCGCTCTGTCTTTCCTCTCAAAGGTCATGGACATCATCATGTACTGTCTTGAAGGATCTTTAGTTAAAAAGAAGGGTCTTCAGGAATGTTTTCCAGCTATCTGCAGGTAATCAAACCTTCAACAATATGCAAAGTAACTGACTTTCAGTAACAAATAATTAACATTTTAGTGAGGTAAATGAGAAAATCAGGTATTAATCATCATTTGATTACTTTCTAGAAAAATTCTGCAGTTTTGTGATAAGAACACAGAAATAATAGAACTAGTTATTTAATGAGTTCATAAAGACATTTTGCAGACAACTTAAAAGTACATTGCATATGTCTGTCCTCTCAGTCTACTCAGATTGTTTTTTATTTTACAAAATACCTAGAACACTGCTGACTTAGGAAAAAACATACTTTCCAGCAACAGAAATCAGTAGGCCACCTTTTCACTAGTAAACTATTTTATTTATCTATTTATTTTGCGTCCTGTCCACAACCTGCCCCCATCCTTCCCTCCCAGTCCCTACCCCCTATCCCCACCTCGCTGCCCCACTCCAACCCCCCAATTTCCTCCTCTCCTTTTCCTTCCAGGAAGGGCAGGTCCCCCGTGAATATCAGTAAAAGGTGGTATATCAAGTTGCAGTATATTTCAAGAATGATGGGAGTCTTTTCACTGCATCCTCTTAATGCGAGTCTATTTCCCCTGTGAAGAAGCAGGAAAGAGGGCAAGAAAACTAAAACCTTGTGAATGGTACTAAATGAATAAATTTAACTTAGAAGTTCTGTGTTAAATATCACATACATTTATATAACATGGAATGAAGATTGCTTTTGCATCGAAATAGAGTACACTGTGTTTATCTCTTTAATTAAATTTTTGGGTAAAGGTTCTTGTCCCATGAGCCTGACCACCTGAGTTCGTTCCTTGGGACCCGCATGGCTGAGTGAGAAAACTAACTTCTACAAATTGTTCTCTAACTTACACACATAATCATTGTCATCGTCGTCATTGTAGTAATCATCATAATTCATACATAGTTTTTGTCTTGTTTTCTTTTGTTTTTCGTGATAGTGTTTCTCTGTGTAACAGCACTGGCTGTTCTGGAATTCACTCTGTAGTCCAGACTGGCCTCAAACTCAGAGACCCACCTGCCTCTGCCTCCTGAGTTTTGCGTTTAACCAATTTTTAATTGGTTCTAAAATGTTTATAATTTGGAGCACTTTGGGTTTTTTTGATGTTGTCTGTAGAAATAGTACTTGAATCTGTCATAGGTAATTTTTCTCAGAGCACTCAGCTACTCAAAATTAGATGTAATTCTTTTTCTTTTAAACAAGTTCAGTGACAGCCTCCTTCTCTTTGCGTATTCCTCTAAATACAATGCAGCATAAGCAGTAGTCGGCAGAAAGATTCCTGAGGACAGGGGCGTCAGCATGCCACTTCTCTGGTCGCTTCCTAACATTTTCGCAACTAGCGTGCTGAATGGCTGATGCTTCGTTTTTCTCTGTATCTATATTTTTCTTATATTCAGTAGAACTTATACACTGTTCTCTCATTTTGCAGTTTGATTCTGCCACCTAGACGTTAAAATGTGAGCAAGATTAAATTAGGATGCAGTCACTTTTTAGCATTGGCTCTTTTGTGTCATTAACCGATTCTGACTACACCTAGTTGTTATTTCCCTGCCGATGCTCTTTTAAAGAGATGCCCAGATGAAAATGAAGATGATAAGAGAGTGGTTGTACTGGGACTTAACTCACTGAGTGCTTGTGGAGTTCTTAAAGCACTAGCCACTGCTATGTAAATTAGCTTCCTGGAGTTCAGTGCAGAAGCTGTTTGCCAAGGGATCTGTTTCCCAGCTTCCCAAGAGCCCCCTCAAGCACCTCCTTAGGTTACTGTTTCTGCTGACATCCATGTCTGTTGACTTAGTCATCCTGGAAAGAGAATGCCGAGATGCCTAGCAGATTTGTTCTTACTGAACACTATGTGTACATGTTTTTCCCCTCTGATTTACCAAAAAGCAATTGCACGTTGTTTAATGATTTAATAGTATCTTATTGAACACAAACTTTGTGTCATGTAGCTATTCTCTGGGGAAGTAATGATAGACTAGGAAACTCTGTGCTCCAGGATGACAGTGACTGATGGGGAGGAGATTGCATTGGTTCTTTGGACTGTGTAGTATGCCTGGTAGACGTCCTACCAGGGGCAGAGTTGGGCAGAAATACAGTGGTCATTTTAGTATATGGAATATAAGAAATTTCAAAGGGAGAATGTAGAAGAATAATGGTGTCTATTAAAAATGCCATCATGAGGGGGCTGGAGAGATGGCTCAGTGGTTAAGAGTACTGACTGCTCTTCCAGAGGACCCGGGTTCAATTCCCAGCACCCACATGGCAGCTCACAACTGTCTGAAGATCCAGTTGCAGGGGATCTAACACCTTTGCACCAATGCACATAAAATAAAGTTAAATAAAAAAAAAATGCCATCATGAAAATGTCTGCCAGGTAAACAAAGGGATCTGTGCTCTGGGAGAACTGGAGTGATGATTGGAGGAGCAGTAGTGGGTCGTAGGAACGTTTCAGAGAGCTGGCCAGGTGGCCTTTGTGAAAGGAAAAGGTGTGTAGTGCCCTGAAAGGCGGAGTGAGAACCAGACTGCTAAGTGTTTCCAGCCGTAGAAGGCTACAGTAAGTTTGGCCATGCCATGTAGTAGGGTGGTTAGGATATAGACTTTGCATAGAAGGATAGAGCCTGTTTATCTTTCTGTTGTAGAACCATAAACAGGCCCTATCCTTCTATGTGAAGCCTGTATTCTTACCACCCCACTATGAACCTTCATCCAGTAACTGATGGAAATAGATACAGATATCCACAGCTAAGCACTGGGCCAAACTCCTGGAGTCCAGTCAGACAGGGAAGAGAGATTATATGAGCAAAGGGGACAGGATCATGATGAGAAAACCCACAGAGCCAGCTGACCCAAGCTAGTGGGAGCTCACTGACTGTGGACTGATAGCAGGGGAACCTGCATAGGACTGAACTAGACCTTCTAAATGTGGGTGACAGTTCTGTGTCTTGGGCAATCTGTGGGGCCATTGGCAGTGAGACCAAGATTTATTCCCAGTGCATAAACTAGTTTTTTTGGAGCCCATTCCCTATGAAGGAATACCTTGGTCAGCCTAGATGGAGGAGGGGAGCTTGATCCTGCCTCAACTTGATATGTCAGACTTTGTTGACTTCCCATGGGAGTAAGATGGGGAGGGGTAGTAGGAGGAGGGGCGGGAGGGGGAACTGTGGTTGATATGTAAAATGAAAAAACTTTTAAATAATTTTTTTAAAAAAAAAAGCATAGAGCCAAGCCAGGGCTCTGAGTTCCCCACAGAAGACTTTGACCTTATTTAATAAGCAATGGAGAGTTAGAAAAGTTTAAACAAAACATTGAAGCTATAATCATAGATAAGATGTAGACTTTCATTGTAAAAAAAGTACTTATACTTTTTAGCAAAATAAAAAGTATTTTAGATAGAAGAGTTAAAAGTTTATGTTTTCAGAAATGATTTGGCTTTTCTTAAACTATGTTATTATGTAGACAGACCGATTGATTTTCCTTTTCAAGTAAGAAGCTGAATCAGCTCATTTCACCCTAAATGGGCACTTAAACTCTAGTGAAAAATTGCACACTGTCTACTTCAGCACTGAGTGAGCTCATGTTCAAGTGACTCCTCTAAACTTGTGGCTTGTTCTTAGCCTGTTCAGTGAGAACAGCGATACAACATAGAACAGCTTCTACCATAACTTCCAGTAAAATCCTTAAATTAGTAGTTATTTTATACTGTAATTTGATACCAGATGATTAAAGATGCTGCTCATACCCCTACTAGTAGCAATACCTCCCATTACTTTATTCCTGTTCCTCACACCTAAAAATCTACTTAGCAGGTTCTTTTGAGGTATTAAAACTTTTCATGTTAAAATAAACCAAAATAGGACCTGGGTGCATTCAGTTCTAGAACAACTTACATGTGTGACTCCTCGGGTTTCATATTATCAAGTAGACTCATGGATATTATAACTCTGGGCTGTCTACCTATATTTTGTAGTACAAAAGGAGAAGTTGATTTTAAGTTTGTTTAAAATAATATAAAGTATGAAACTTTAAGCTGGGTATTGTGGCTCATGCCTGTAATGCCAGCACTTGAAAGGTAAAGCCATGAGAATGAGGAATTAAAGCCAGTCCTTATGTAGATAATGAGTTCTAAGCCAGCCCAGGTTATGTGAGATTGTCTCTCAAAAGTCAAAACAACAAAAAGGGCCCACAATATGTTTTATTTTAGTTAGCACAGTTTGGAAAAAACTAAAATAATTTGTAATTAATAGAAGTTTATACTTGCAAAGCATTAAGTCTTTAAAAATATATAAATTTGAACTAAGCATTCATTTTCATATTCAATAGAATAACTTTAGTCACCACGTATTGCCATACCTACTAACCTTGTTCATCATCACTAGCACATTGAATAGTACAGATGATGATGATGATGATGATGATGATGATGATGACAACCAGTCATGCATTTGCCATAAATAGAGCTCACCAAGTGCCTAACCCTCTGCTAAGCACTTTATTAGTATCAACTCATTTCTATTTCATACAACTATAGTAAATATTATTTCCATTTTTCAGATGAAGACACTAATGAATAATAATTTAAATAATTTGCCATGGTTATACTATTAGTAAGTATAGAACCAGACAATGAGGTTTCCATTTGTCAACCATTACATAATACCAAGACATGCCTAGTAATTTTTTTTCAAGTATTATGCCATATGCGCAGCCCCAGAAGCATTTCCTATCTTTTCTTTACCACCCTAGCCATAGTAGGCTATACTATTGTTGGGAGCAGTGAGACCCCAGATCCTGAATTTCTTGTAATCCCCTGATCTGAGTGCCTACAGCTGCTCTGAGCATGAGACCTTCAGGAGTTCCTGATGGCAGGAGAGTGGTTTCTGGTGGGTTTGGCTGGGGCGTGGCTATCTCTATATAATCTGCCCCTGAACACATAAGGGGGCATTCTTGGAGAATTCAAGGATGACCCGTGTCGCTATCTCTCTGTCTGTGTGTGTCTGTGTATTTTAACCTCCAGCCCCTTGCCCGAAGCTCAGTAACTGGGTGCCAGCACACAGAGCGCAGACACGGGGGCGCGGTGCGTGACATACTATAGTACTTCTTTCCCCCAAGGAGGAGCGTAACTTACTCATCAGTCGCTCAGCAAGAAGTATTCATTAACTACTCAAATATGTAAGACCCTGACTGGGAAATAGTGACTCTCAAGCAGAATTCTCCAGCACGACCATCACAGTCTAGGACATCTTCTGTTTTGTCTTTTGAGACGATGCTTTCCACTAGAATTAAGCACTTAGAAAATACTTACTCATGTGTATGCCCCTGTGAAGGGTGCCTTCACTGCAGCCATTTCTCATGTATAAATATTTCAAGCATGTGCACAGTTTATAGGTGTGGAGTTAATGGGGCACATGCAAAGAAGGTCTGTAAAATCGCAGACAGCCTTGTCTTCATCGCAGCTGTAGTGTCGCTGTGACTGGCGGTCTGAAGACCTACTCCTGCCTCTTTCAGACTTGAGGAGTGCACAGCACATGGCGCTCAGAAGTGCTCCATTACATCGGTCCAGCCAAGAGACGTGGGCAGTGGCTTGTCACTTGGACTTCTTGTGCAAGTGAGAGTGACCCATGCTTGCTCCACTGCAAAATAGCTGTCATTTTTTCCATGGAGATTCAGTACCTATGTTGGGAATTAAATCATCCCTTATGGTTTATGGAGAACACATCATGAATGTCTCAATCCTAGTCACTATTCATGTCAAACAAAGGGCTACAATGTTCTATGAGTTAAATTTTAAAGAGATTTTCCTTACATTATAAAGCTTGCATATGCTTATCCTGCAGAGTATAAGCATGGGGATCAATTTTTAAAATATTGCATACAAATTAGAACAAAAGTGCAGTGCCATTTATTTTCTCTCCTGTTGGCAAAAAAAAAAAAAACCCAATAATTTTGATGATTCCAAATGAGCGTGACGTTTGGTGAGCATCTTAGGAACTTGGCATTGCCTATCTAAATTTAAGTATGCCTATTATTTGATCTTACTTTAATTTACCTGTCCAGCAAATATCTTCACCTAGTGTACAAAGACCCATAATATTATGTAGCCTATATGTCTGTCAGAAAAAGGATGACTATGTAGTGGACAGCATGCCCACTGAATGCAGTAGAGGTGAGGAAGATGACCTGTGACCCAGGTCACTGATAGAGGAGTACATCCCTACAACACAGGAGCAGACACAGCCCTGCAGGGTATCATGGATGATGCTATTGTACTAAAGGTGGAAAATGAAAACTACGTTTCATTATACATATCATTAACTAGACTACTTATGTTCATCTTTTAAAATTTCAACCTATGCAATTATTTCTAGTCTCAAAAGATGGTTAAGCTATAATTGTCAGTTTTGCTAAGATACCCTGGCTCAGGGCCTTAGCAGATAACATTGTAAATCTGACACTGTTTATCCTCATGAAAAATGAAATTTTTATAGGACCACTAGGCAGAAAGAAAGCATAATTCTCAATCTCTGCTTGACTTTTGGAGGACATTTTTATTTCTACTATATCTACTTAAATTGTTATTCTAGACCCCATGGAACATTAATTCTTAAAAGTTAATATTTAATGTAGTTCACATGCCGTTCATTAGAGGGTAAGCATTGTGTCTGGATCTTAGCCGTGTTAAACTTTTTACTATTGCATCTTGCATGCTTGATAAAGTTTTAAGATAGGATGTTGGATTAAAGAGCAATAGGGAAGGGTAGCTGTATCAAACACTGTGGTTCATGGAGATAATTTTCTCAAGATAACCTCGGATTGGGGCCTTAGTGAAGTAGGTGCATGAGTAGCTGAGATAATGGGCCATTGAGATTTTCTAGGTACCAGGAGCAGTAAGACTTAGAAAGGGAGCACTGTGAGCATATCCAAGTCTGTGCAAGGGGATGGCCATTCCTAGAGCAGAATAAGCAAAAGGAACCCAAGGTGAGGTCCCAGTGGGGCAGGGCTCTGAAGGACAGCTGTGAACAAAAAGCAGTGTGATGTAATTCACGGTTGACAAGAATCATAAGCTGCACGAGGACTATATCCAAAGTCTGGAGCAGCGTCTTTAAACAGTTTGGATAATACCACCTTTACCCCAGCAACAAATGCCTTTTCCATCAATACCCAGATCCGTTCCCTTGCTAATTATGGCTCTGATTGGGCAGTTTCCTTTGAGCCCATCTGGTAGGTGATAAATACTAGGATAACTTGATGTGGTACTTCTGTCAACTTGACACAGTATAGAGTCACCATGGAAGAGAATCTCAGTGAGGAATCATCTCGAACATGTTTACTGTGGCGTGGCTATGTGGGATTGTCTTGATCACAGTAACCAATGGAAGACCGGGTTTAACTATGGATGACATCATTCCCTAGACTTGGTCACCAGCCGGTGTAAGAGTGGAGAAAGGGAGCTGAACAATAACCATGCATTTATTCATCTCTCTCTGCTCTAACTGTGAATTTTTGTAGCTAGCTCTTTGAAGTTGCTGCCACCTGACTTCCAGATTGTGATGGACTGTGACTTGGAACTGTGGGCGACAGTGAACTCTTTCTCCTCTAAGTTGGTTTTAGCCAGGGTAAATCACAAATGAAACTAGTACCTTAGAATACTTAACAAAATCGTTCTTGCCAGATTACTAATTGCCATCTCAGTGTCTTGGTACCATCACAGTGACCTGAAAACTCAGATGCCAGTTCTAGAAAAACTTGTGACTTCTCTGAGGATGGATGAAGGCAAGAACAATATTAAAAACTATAATGGACTTCTGCCTCAACCCCTTGATATCATCAGAGGTGGGGACAGAAAATACATATCTCTCCATCCCTGGGACTGACAGTGCTCACATGCAGAATTGCTTCCCAAAGAAAGCAGTCTAGAGTTTGGGGGACCCCAAAGGCCTCAGCAGTTGGTATCTTCCTGCAGCAGCAGACTGACATATATAAGATTTTTATTACTCTTTTAAGAACCAGGAAGGAAATTTTAATACAAAACTCTGAGCCAAAAACCAGGCCATGAGACTGTCACTGCCCAGAAATCTTTAAAGTGTGTTTTAGACATGTCAGTCAAGTAGTAAATTACAGAGAGTGAAAAACGCTAGAGCTGTAATATAGGTGCTTTCAAGCAGACCAAAGACTTGATTCCAAGAATAGATTTAATCTTTCTATCGCATAAATAATGGTGTTTGTAGATGATATAGAAGGATGGGGTTGATATCCAAAGCATAAAGATTAGGTAATGTAGCAAAACCTTTAGTTTAAGATTCTGTCATCCCAATATGTTTGGTTTTGAAAAAATTTATTTCAAAGGTGATAATATTGTTTTGCAGTAGAATTTTGGCAGTGTAGCTATTAAATTTTTGCAAATAATTGATAAAATATCACTGTAAACTTTAATTTTCTATAGTCATTAACTCCAAAGAATAAATGTTTGTTATAACATGTGAGATACTAAGGTTCATGTTACTATAAGGAGATATAAATTAGACATGGGCATATGTGTGCAGAGATGGATATCGATATTAATACAGATGTAGATACAATGACACCCAGTACTCAGACAGCTATAGTTACTAATAGCAAAACAGCAACTGTTTAAAAACTCTTCTAAAGCATATTAATTTTCAATTAGAAGAACATTAGATTTTGAATATAGATTCCTATTGTTTATTGAAGTAGAATAATAAGCTACTTTCCATGAACACTATGACCAAGTAGTGTCTACCTTCCATAATACTGAAAATGAGGCCCTGGCCTTCCTTCCTCAAAACCCCTGCTGATAGCATTCATATTTGTCTCTCTCAGCCTCTCTTCTTAGAATTACACAATTGTTCTGTATCTTACCTCAAAAATACATAGAAACTTTTCTTCCCAATTTCTCTCCCTTGAAAAAGTAAAAATTGCCTTAAGGTTTCTGTGGTGTGATAAAACCCTGACCATAAACAACGTGGTGAGGGAAGGGTTTGTTTCGTCTTCCAGCTTGTGCTCTATCATCCAGGGAAGTCAAGGCAGACATCTGAGGAAAGGATGCTGCTTACTCAGTCTGCTTTCTTGTACAACCTGGGACCACCTGCCTAGGGTGGCACCACCTGCAGTGAGCTGGTCCCTCCCGTATCAGTTATCAATCGAGAACATAGCTCAAAGGGCAAGCCAATGGGGGCAGTTCCTCAGTTGAGACTCTCCTTTCCCAGGTGACGCCAGTTTTATACAGCTGGTGACAACTAAGCAGCACCAGAAGGTTTATTGCATTTGACTTTACATTAGAAAGGTTCCCTGGCTTTCTCAGCCTGCTTTCTTCTTTGACTCCGGACCACAGGCTCCTTCTGTATCATTCAGTAATCAAGAAAATGCTCTATAGGCTTGCCTACAGGCCATTCTTATGGAAGCATCTTCTCAGCTGAGAGTGCTTCCAAAATGACCCTAGTTGATATAAAACTAAACAACACAGAAAGTTTATGGACACAGAGAAGGACACAGCAAATAATATGATTGAGAAAAAATGTTTTCAAATAGAATATTTAGTGTAGCCCTCATCTCCTGGACAACTCACTGAGACCATGTGAAATAGAAAGTCTACTTAAAAGTTTTTGTGACTATAGAAATCATACCCGATTTACCCTTACAATACTATCCTCGCCTGTAGATCCAGCCATATGGACTGGAAATCAGTATGCCAGAAATTCAAATACTTAGTCCACTCCTGAAAACTAACCTAGAAAGTAATGAAAACAAGTCAACATCTTCCAGCCTTCATACCATCTACCCTAGAATTCTTTTATTCAATGGAACAAAAATAACAAATGTGCTTATTCATATTGCCATCACCGTGGTTAGCTAACCAAGTTAGTAAATCTGGGAAGTGTACAAGATTTCACAAATTTTCATGATTTTTTTTCTAGTAAATAGCATTCTAAGGTGATTTTAAATTAATGATGAGAATTCAGGAGACTTGCCATCATGTAGATTTTTATATTCTGTGATAATGTATATTCATTAGTTTGGTAACAAGCCATAGGAGGATAATTAAATTGGATATGTGAGTCTTTCAAACCCTTTCTCTCTTCTGCTCAAATAGAAATGTGTACACATGTTATAAAACTGGATTTTCAGCCGGGCGGTGGTGGCACATGCCTTTAATCCCAGCACTCGGGAGGCAGAGGCAGGCGGATCTCTGTGAGTTCGAGGCCAGCCTGGTCTACAAGAGCTAGTTCCAGGATAGGCACCAAAAAGCTACGGAGAAACCCTGTCTCGAAAATCCAAAAAAAAAATTAAAAAAAAAAAAAAACTGGATTTTCACATTTAGTTTTTCGCCTTTATCCCTTCATGCCTCAAACTCTCAAGTATACTTATGATTATAAATGTTTGCTAACAAAAATAATTATTGCCAAGTGTATTTATGATTATAAAATTATTTGTTGTCAAAAGACAATGGGGATGTTCTATCGGGAACTCACCAAGGCCAGCTGGCCTGGGTCTGAAAAAGCCTGGGATAAAACCGGACTCGCTGAACATAGCAGACAATGAGGACTACTGAGAACTCAAGAACAATGGCAATGGGTTTTTGATTCTACTGCACGTACTGGCTTTGTGGGAGCCTAGGCAGTTTGGATGCTCACCTTACTAGACCTGGATGGAGATGGGTGATCCTTGGACTTCCCACAGGGCAGGGAACCCTGATTGCTCTTTGGGCTGACGAGGGAGGGGGACTTTATTGGGGGAGGGGGAGGGAAATGGGAGGTGGTGGCGGGGAAGAGACAGAAATCTTTAATAAATAAATAAATAAATAAATAAATAAAATAATTTTTAAAGACATGGTCTTACTCTGTAGTCCTTGCTGGGCTGGACTGGAATTTACACTGTAGCCTACACCAACCTGAACTCACCTCAGCCCTCTTGCCTCAGCCTTCCAAGTGCTGGATTTATAGAGTGAGCCGCTAGAGCTGGCCGACAATTCATCAACAGGCTGGTGGTCTCCGTCAGTTCTGTCTTACTTGATTTTTCAAAAGTACTCAGTACTAAAGGGAAACATATTTATAAAATCTCCATATGTTGATTACAGACATTTATTTAGAAATAATAAAGAAATAAAGGCTTTTATATACATATACATGCATATGTATTAATCTTTGAGTGTATTAGTTTCTGTCTTCCATATGCAGGCAATCTCACCTGGCTTTTGTTTTTGTTGTTGTTGTGAAAATGTTCCATTCAGGTTCTATATGGTCAGCTATTATGAACGGAGTCACAGAATTGCCGTTGGAGCACGCCATGGCTCAGTGGCCCTGTATGACATCCGGACTGGAAAATGTCAGGTAAATAAATCATTGTGACTTCCTAAAGTTATTGAAGGGAGCGAGAGACCAGCGCTTCACCAGGTGATGGACTGAGCTGCTGGAGCATTATGGATAATGTGTAAGAGATCAATAGTTTAATGAAGGACTCAGAGAATATAGAGCCCCACTGTCTTGAGTCCCCAGGATTGGAGGCTGCCATGATGGAATTGCAGTAGAGCCTGGAATGAGAAGACACTTCTCATGATTGATTTTACAATATATCTCTTCTTTGTCCAGTGTTGTCTGGCTTTCCTACTTCTGACATGTTTCCTGAAAAAAACTTTGATGCTACATGTAAGGATGTGATGACTGAGGAAAA
Organism: Microtus oregoni; assembly: GCF_018167655.1. NCBI lineage: Eukaryota > Metazoa > Chordata > Mammalia > Rodentia > Cricetidae > Microtus > Microtus oregoni. Next base: position 1,406,118 of record NW_024543976.1, on the reverse strand, counting down.
ATTAATTTTCTGTGTAAGAAAAATGAGATACTTAACAATTCTGCCACAGTAATCTAGTCAGAGTTTATACAACCACAATAGCATTTAATACAACTCTGCAAAATGGATACTCAGTTTTCAATAATAATGTGTCATTTCCCTGACTTTCATACTACATTTTATGACTTTATAACACTTTATTGTTCCTGAAAATTTTTTCTTGGCTTTGATCTTGTTTACCTGATTTTCCGGATGTATCCAGTGGAAAGAAGGGGCAGGTATGTTCCCATTTGGGCATGAAGGAAACTGAAGCTCAGTGCCTTCAATCACCCTATTCCAGAGTCACGCCATTGGCTGACAGCAAAGCCAGGGCTAAATTCTACCAAGGTCCTCGTTTACCAGGGTGCTTGATGCTCACTGAGAAAGTGCCATGTCGTACTTTCCCCTGTTTCAGTATAACATTTAGTATTGCTGGTTTCACGCTGTGCAGAGGGAATAGAAGAAAACTGTAGGAGTGTCTAACAGTGTCGGTTATCTCTTCTGTGTAATACACTGCTAATCTAATGCCCCCCTCAAAGTCTCCTTGCTAAGCTGCCATGAAGTAATCGTGAGACAGGGATAGCAAGTGCTAGAGGTAAAAGTGTCAGGTTTCAGACAAGTGTAAAGGGTGCTGTTTGAATGCAAAATGCATTTCTCTGTGGATGCCTCTGAGAGTGGCCATTGTGCGTAGAGCATACACCATGGCCTAATTGTCCAGCACTCTAATTGGTGTTTTCTCTTCAGTCTATTCTGATACCATACTGCTTCCCTCTTGGCTCTCATTGAAGACAATGAAATCACTCTGAAGCTTGTTTAAAGATTAAGTTTTGTGTTTTTATATGATTCTTTCAAAAAGGATTCTTCAAACAGCATTTCCAAAATGTCTTTTTTTTTTTTTTAAAACCTTTATTTGTTTTGTGTGGGAGCGGAGGGCATAGCACATGTGTTGAGGTCAGAGGAAATCTGAGGGAGTCGATTCTCTCCTCTCACAGTGTGGGTTCTGAGGGTCAAACATAGGCTGTCAGGCTTGGCAGCGAGGGCCTTGCCCCTTGAGCCATATGCCCGCCCCAGGATATCTTCTAAGAACTTTCTTATTTTGTTTGTTTCTGTGTTTATTTATTAGAAACAGATCTCACTAAGTATCTCTGGCTGGCCTGGAACTCACTGTTTAGGCCGGGCTAGCCTCAGACTCAGTGAGATCCTCTTACCTCTGCTTCTAGTGCTGGCATTGAAGACACGTGACACCGTGCCAGGTTTCAATCTAATTTAGTTTTGAACATACATAAAAAATATAACTTTATATATCAGTGGGATACCATGTCATGTTTTGGTTCATATATTCATTGTACAATATTTAAATCAGATCAAATATTTCTGGGTCTTCAAAAGTTGATCATTTCTTTATAATGAAAGCATTCAAAATCTTGTAATATTTTCAAGTGTCTGTTGAACTGTTCTATAGTTAACACAGGTACATATAGTACCTTTTTTTTGTTTTTTCGAGACAGGATTTCTCTGGAGCCTGTCCTGGAACTAGTTTTTGTAGCCCAGGCTGGCCTTGAACTCACAGAGATCCGCCTGCCTCTGCCTCCCTAGTGCTGGGATTAAAGGCATGTGCCACCATCGCCCAGCTGCTTCTCACTTCTTTTTAACGTAGTAAACTCTGAACATTTCCTGCCCAACTCCACCCATCCCGTCTCAGGTCACCACAGTTTGAAAATTGGAGTATGTTACTAGAATTGGAGTATGTCACTAGAATTGGAGTATGTCACTAGAATTGGAGTATGTCACTAGAATTGGAGTATGTCACTAGAATTGGAGTATGTTACTAGAATTGGAGTATGTTACTGAAGAGCAAGTTTGAAAGAAGCACAAACATGTACAGGGTTAAAGGTGGAGGGGAGGGAGGAAAGGAAAGGTAGTGGTATCCTGCAAACTTCTTCAGAACTGAGAATTTGCACATTATTGCTGCTTGAGGATCCCCTGTGAGACAGATCATGTCCACAGCCAGGCCCCAGCCTAAGACTTGGTCTGTGTAACTTCCTCAGGAATACCTTTAGCTCTTGCTTCCTAACAGCATCCCTTCCAGCTGACTTTTTCCTGTTTCTGGCATAATGTGATGATCCTACAGTCACCCAGCTACATGCAGTAACTTTTTCTTTGCAGACCTGAGGACCTGGGGTCTTCTCTTCCAGCACCATAAACTACACCCTCAGGTTTGTTCTTTGAGCTTTTGAGCCTTCCTGTTTTGGCCATCACACATATCATTCCTCTACTGAGCTTTGTCTCATTTAGTAGCGCCATCTTTTTCTACCACGTCTTGGTCCTCGCCCAGATTGTGTAGGAGTCTTTCAAAGTATCTGTTGTATGAGTGGTCATAATCACAGTTGGGTTTTAGGAAGTGTGCCTTTGCTTTATTTACTGAGATTGTTCAAAGCAGCTTAACTCAGGGAGGTCACCTCATGGGCCACTCACTCATCAGTAAAGCACTTCTGGCTAGTAAGAACGCTGAGGACGGCCACACTGAGCTGATGGTGGCTAGCTCTCCCTTTAGACCTGTTCTATTGGAATTCATTGGTCCTTCTAACCCTGTACTCATCCGTACGTCACGCAGTTGCCAGGCTCCTTGCCCATCTCTGCCTGCCTTTCTTACTCACCGCAGTCCTTGTTAATTCAGCTGTTAAGCATTTGTTTCCTTTTGTTTGCTAGAGAAGGCAGTGTAGTGCAGGGTAGACTGTGAAACTATACCGCCTGTAGTAGACTTTTCAAACAGTTTTAGATTTGCGGCAAAGAAATGAAAGGTAGAGATGTTTGCTATGCATCCACTGCTCTCTCACAGTGCATGGCTCCATCCTAGCCATCTCCTCCACCATAGTGGTCCACTGGTATTGTAGAGAAGACCAGACCTTCCTCACGGGTTTTGTGGTTGCAGCTTCTGAAACAAATTGGCAGTATATGCGAGAGACAACACTTGCCCACTTATTACCATGAACACAAATATGAAAGTCATATAAAACATAAAACTTGCAGACAGCCTAGATGACTGGGGCTACTTTATCTTTGTAATAAAGAAAGAAGTAGGAGGCTGAATGGGAGTAACTGATTGGGGATGGAGAATGATCTATAGCACAGACAACAGTCAGGGCAATATTCCTCTGGACTATGGGTGTAGTATTGGTGCTCACTGTTCCTTCGGTGACATAGTTTGGGTCTTCCTTGAGACTACAGACTTTGAAGGCCATATGTTTGCTGATGGATCTGTTATTTGGGTAGATGAAGGAACTTTTAGGAAAACCTTCTCTGAAATTTTTGATCTACATCCAAAGCAGCATATGGGGGGGGGCATCTTTTCTAAGCCCCAACAATTATAATTGATAAACCTATGCTTGACTTTTTCACAATCACTAGTTTGCATTGGGTCATCTCTTGCTGTTCTGTATTGACAGATTTGAACAAATGCACCCAGGCTATTTCTACCATGATTGTGACATACAGAGGGGTTTCACAGCCCTAAAAATCTTCATCTTTGTAACTTTTATGCATATTTTATTATCTTTAGTAACTGTTCCTGGATATACATTATTAAGTCATAAAATGTGTGCATTTGGTTACCAGAACATTTGACGCTGTTTTCCCACACATGTATATGAGCAGTACTTTCTCCATGGCTTCCCCAGTAAAGGAAGTGAGCATGTTCCACGGAGACACCCGTGTCTCTCAAACTGACTATCAGACTTTGGAAACTATGAACCCCAAAGAAATGAAAATCTCCCCCCCCCCAGGAATCCCATGCTTGGAGAAGGAAAGGGGAACTTCTCTCCTGCAGAGACCCGCAGGCAGCTCTAACAACTTGTCAGACAATCTCACAGGATGAAATGGAAACCCAGAAAATGGCGAGTCAATGGTGATTGGGACCACACCTTGACCAGGACTACTTAGATATGCTTACACTCTGGTCTCACTTCAGAACCTCTGATAGGCTTGAGGGGTTCTCTGGGTCTCTTTGTACCTCTTCTCAATGTGGCCACTTTGAATAAATCTCCTTTCTCTGGTTTCTACTATTAACTTGGCTCTTTTTATGGGCATATTAAGAACTGGTGACTGGACCTGACCCCTAAATTCAACATTTTTTTTTTGTGAATTACAACATGACTTCTGAACACATAAATTCTCATTAAAAAATGAAACTTCACACTTGACCTGATTTTCTCTTAATTTGTTTGATGTAGTGAATGATGGAGACAGAGAGAGGGAAACACATAGAACCCAGAAAACATTATTTTCAAGAGTTGTCTCTTCTCCCAGGTTTTGAAACATTTCTTACTGTTTCTGCTGCTATGCCACACAGTAGCTGACTGTTGAGACTCTAGCTCTTTCTCCTCTCTCCACCTCCTATGTCGCTATAGGAGTGTTGAGATTACTGAGGCCCACCACTGCATCTGGCTATGTGGGTTCTGGGAATCAAACTCAGAGTCATCCGACCTGTGCGGTAGCATTTTTGTTCACTGAACCATCCCTGGCTCCACAATTAGCCTGTTTTGCTTCCAGTGTTTGTCATCTTAGATAATAGACTATTTATTCATCAGTTTGTAATTTATCATTTGCTCTATTTTTTAAAAAATTAAAATAGTTCACCACTGTGCTAGACAGCATATTACATGCAAGAAATCACAAAGTAAATGAGTCTGTCCATCAAGGAACAACTGGTGGCGAAAGCGTAGTGATGAGCCTTTGAAGGAGGGGCCATACAGCATGGAGGAACACTAACTTAAATTTATGCAGGATCTTAGGAGACCTGCACAGGAAAGACTTCCTTTGAGGGAGGATGTCTGAAGAGAGAGCCCTGAACAGTGAGGACTCAGGCAAAGGAGGGAGAGTAACAGAGACTGTATTCCCTGCAGATGTGACATGTATGAGCCCAGAAGTTTAGGATACATAGAGAAGGCCTGCTCATCAGAAATCTCCCCTATGCTCTCCTGCACACATGGAAGTGGTCCATGTTATAGCAGTACTGACTGGGGCATTACACTAGAAGTTGAACGTGTGACAAGCGTGGTTCCAGTGCACAAGGGGAGACACCTCTTACCTGTGACTTATTAAATGCTTATTCGGCATAGTTTTGTTAATGAGTTGTATAATATTAGCCACGTTCTAAGAAGGTAGCTGACTACTGACGTTTTCCATTAACTAAAATGGTATTTATAAGAATGGGGGATTTGGTGAGCTTGCTGTGTGTTTTCGGTGTGGGATTTAAATTGTTTTATGAAAATAAGCCCTTATGAGTTTTCTAAAATACACTTAATTATTGCAAGCACTCTGAAGTAGTAGATTTCAAAAGGAAGCTAATACCCAAGTCTGAACAGACAGGCTAGCTGGCACACCTACAAGGACAGACGTTCAGAAGACACTAAATGGTCTGTGAGGATAACAACAGTTTGACTTCTGGTTAGGAGAAGCAATGGACCTTACGGGATGGTGAGATTGATGCTTCTTTAATGCTTATAGTTGACATTTTAGGTATTTCCTCCTTGCTCTCTCAGAGCTGCTTTTATGGCAGGTGCTCCCTGTGACATCCGGAGCAACAACCAGCAATGTAGCATCAGGGCGGTAATAAGATGAATGGCTGGAGAACACAATGGCTGCTGACACCCTTGAAGAATTACCTAGTAGGCTTCCTGTTCGAACGTGAAATGCTATTTAGAGAAGAACCTCTAAGAAAAGAAACAGATCCCCCCAAACAGAGCTGGATTTTAGACTCTGCTCTGAAACTTTCAATATCCTAACATAATATTTCTAAGTGACTATATAGGGCGATTGTTTTTCTTACCCTACTTCTCATATCAGCATCAGGCTTGGAATGTTAGTGAACCAATAACTTTGCACAGATAGAGAAAATTAAATCCTTAGCAATACCTTGCTCTTGACAAACCCAGTGGTTGCAAAAAAAAATTTTCAAATTCCTTGAAAAAATATTGAGTAGGCTAAAGTCTTTTTCTTTCTTTTTTCTTAAGTTTGGGATTTTTTTGTGTTTGGTTTTTTTGTTTGTTTGTTTGTTTGTTTATTATTTTTTTTATTTTTGAGACAGTCTAACTGTACAACCCAGGCTGATCTGGAGCTCATTATGTAGATTAGGATGGCCTTGAACTCACAGAAGTCCTCCTGCCCCAGCCTTCCAAGTGCTATGATTACAGGCACCTGGCTTAAAATTTCTTTCAATTCTGAGTATTCTCATCATTCCATTCCCAATTCTTAGTAACATTCAAGTCCCACGTTGCCATTTTCTTCCTCCATTTCCATATATAAATATAAAATTAAGAATGGAGAGATGGTTCAGTGGTTAAGAGCACTTGCTGTTCTTTGAGAGGAACTGGGTTTGATTCCCAGCAGCCATGAAGTGATTCACAACTAGTTTGCAATTCCAGTTACCAGGGATCTAATGCCCTTGTCTGACCTCCATGGGTGCTGTACAGATATAGTACCTATACTTATATGTAAACACTCAAACACATAAAGAAGAATTAATATTTTAAAGTAGAAATGTACATGTGTGTGTATAAAATTTTCCTTGTATAAATAATCTTAAAATAATTGATCCATAGTGCAGTTTTCCCTCATGGTCCAGGATCCTCAGATTCTGCAGTCTATTATATGTGAAATGGTATAGCATTTGCATTCAGCAGATGCATATCATCTCCTATACTTAGGGCATCTCTGTATTATTCATACTATCGTGTAGACTGTGAACACTGTAAATAGTTGGTAGACTGTATTGAGAAAGGAATAATGAAAAAGTCTACCATCCCATGGAACACAGATGTGGTGTTTTAGCTTTTAGATTATCTTTATCCCCAAACTGGTCGAATCCGTGAGTGCAAAGCCTGCAGATACAGAGGCCACCTGCCCATTGTGTGTATTCAGGATTCGCTGCCATATATTCCTTATATCTACTCCTGTTCGTAAGGATATTAAAATAAGGTCTAGCTTAGCAGTTGTTCATGATAGGTTGTAGGAGTTGTTAGAGGAGTTTTGTCAAGAATTGGTAACTCCTAATGGAGCCCTGGTATAGTTAGAGACAAGGCACACAGGTGTCTAAAACCCTGGGTCCATTCCATTCACCAGTCCAGAGACTGCTCCATCAATCAAAAACTACTACTCAAGCATAGAATCATATAAACTGATACAAATTTTAAACATTGCATTTTAATTTAGTGTCATATATAATTTGATATTTCCTGTCTTCTAATACATGACCAAGGACTTTTCTTTCTATATAGATCTACTGGTTTGTGTTCTTAAAATGAATTTCTAGCTAAGTCAAACTGGGTTCTTTTCTTAGAGTGAGCTAAGAAATTAAAAGCACTTACAGAACAGGTTGGCAAGATAACTTAGTGGGTAAAGGAACCTACCAGTAAGCCTGATGACTTGAGTTCAGTCCCCAGGACCCACAAGGTAGAAAGAGAGAAGTGACGCCTGCAAGTCTTCTCTGACCACCACATGCTTGCAATAGCATGCTACTTCTGTATCCAAAGTAAATAAATAAAATATGATTAAAAATGCAAAGCAGCATCAGTATAATCGTAGATGTTCATACTTTGCCCTGATCTTTTACAGTCATCTCATTTAAAGCAAATTTTATGTTTTAAACCTGTGTCCTTAAAAAGCCCTCTTCTCTTGCTTACTGTATGATTTTTCTGTGTTTACTACAACTACATAATTTACATAGGCAAACTCAACTAGCATTAACTTTAGCTCTCAGGCAGGGTATTTGGAAGAAAGGAGCCCCAGTGAATGGGCTTAACAGACAGAACCCTCCCAGTACCTGGTATGCCTCATAGGTGGTCCAGTTAGGCTGGCGGAAGCAGGGCGAAGAGAGAGCCTCACTACTGCTAAAGTTACTGTAGCAATTCTGTCCGTCCTTCTGCTGGCAGCACGTGATGGCTAGGAGGGTAAAGTGGTGTCCAGCCCACAGAAAGCACTGGCTTATTTGGCAGGCATCTGTGTTTACAGTCGGGTAGGGCTGACAGAGTGAAAATGTCCTGTGCTGCTGTGAACGTCATAGGTCGTGAGGGCAGGCTCAGCGAAGGGACAAGAGCAGGAAGAAACTTCTGAAGGCCGCATGGTCGGAGCTGATCCTTGAGGAGGTGTTCCTCGTGCGGCTTCCTGGGGGGAAGGACATTCATTGCAGACAGACGATGAAATATTAGCAGAAGCTTGGAAGCATCATTTAGCTTATGATGCATCGCATAAGCTGTTGGGATTTTGGAATGTAGGAGTGTCTGAGCATGCTAGAGGAGGAGGGGAAGAAGGCTGACGGCAGGAGGGTGGGATCATGATGTGCACTTCAGGATCGATAGTGTGCATGTGTGTGTGTTACTAAATATAGCCCAATCCTCTGCATAATGTTGCTTGTGTGTGTATGTTTTCACAGCTGGCCAATTGGTGTGCCCTTCCCTAAGGAAGACTATTTCATTCTCAGTATTCCTTAGTTGCCCATAGTTCTTTGTATTAGGTTGAGACCTTATGGACTTTCCCTGGTCCACTTTGGCATGTGTATTGGTGTCTTCCTTGCTTGACTCTTGTTTAAGCAGTTATTAAATCAAAGAACATGTCCATAGGAAACATGTTAAAATTAAGTAGACATTAATAATAAACATAGCAGAAGTTTCCTCTTAGGCACACAGAAAGAATGCACTGAGGGCAGAGTTCAGGGTGTATACTGGAGACTTGGCTCCTCCCCTTTAGTTATTCACTCAGAGTCCTGGCCAATGGCTAGTGAGAAGGCTCAGGCCTGCCCTGTGAGCCTTCAGTCGCCTCTCCCTCCACCCAGCTGTGTGGCCGCACTTTGAAGCTTATTTCTGCTGTCCTGTGAGGCGACTGTCCTAATCTAGAATGCTTACTATTCAGAGCAAGGTAGTCTAAGCATCATCTACTCCAAAGAATGAGAGAAGCAAAGACCCCTCAGTGGAATGGTCATCATAGCAAACCCGATGCTCCTTCCTCATGTTTATTGAACGTGGTCCTTTGGAGCGAGAGGACCAGCTTCCGCAAGCCCCTTTGCAGTTCCATGGGTGAACACCCAGCATATGGCACTGTTACTATGTTGCTGAAATTTATGTAAATGTCTTGTCAGAGATGAATTAAAACTTACAGCACTAAATCTACCAGGACTCAGCTATAACTCACACAGATATACTGCTTATAGAAAAGTATATCAAGCTTCTGGAATTACTGCCTCTTCAGTAGTTGGAGGTTAAAAAAGGTAGCAGTTTATATGCCATTATACATAGACAGCAGTTTGTCATTCTTTGGGAGTGTTGAGGAATGCGAAATACAGGCATGTCCTTTAATCTACAATCTAATCCCGCATTGCAACACCAAGGAGGACCCAGGAAATTCACTCTTAAGCCCACTCATTAACTTGCTACTTAATTTTCTGAGCCTGAAGTTACTAGATCTAAAATCCTGTTTGTAGAGTTGCAATACTAACTGAGACTGCTTTTGTGCAGTAATCAGGTATGCAATGCAGTCATTCAGCATATCTTGAGTGCCAACTGTATGTCAGGCACAAAACAATCTTTCTAGAGAATGAAATCATTTCATCCAACATCCTTATTTTTATAAATAAATAAATAAATAAAATGGGGCCAGAAAATTCAGGTGCATCGCACAAATGTGTGAAAGTACTTTTGAGAATTACAAAGACCACTCAAGAGAAAATAATCATGTTATAAAACAAAGCCACTGTCTCCTTTATGTAGGGATGTATATGTGATTAGCACAGTGTGTCTGGCCATTTAAGAGTTCATTTCCCATTAATTGTCTAGGCACTGAGATTCAGCATTGTTCTTTCCAAACCCGATTCCGAACCCGCAAGGCCGAGATGCACGGCATCTACATCTTGTAGAACACCTCTAGGTAAATCTGTGGCAGGCTTGAGGTTAGAAACTCTGTTTATACTGAATAAAAAGTAGGATATGGTGTGGGTGAACTAGCATGTGAGTTATTGAGCTCATATTTCAGTCCTCAGGGTCTATGGAAATCAAGTAATTTCAGGAATTACAAAAAATGACTTCTAGCTGGAATCATATAGACTAAAATGGAGCTTAGGATGACTGGAATTTGAGGTATGTTTTAGTATTGAAAAAATAATGTAGCAACAGCACGGAAGGTTTACATGGAGCCCAGTGCTCCCCTAGGGAAAAAAATTACTCACAAGGTAAATAACATTTGAAATCATGGGCTACATACCCTGATTAAGTCTTTAAAATGTTACCTAAACATCTTGAAATTTTAGGTTATAGTTAAGGTCTTGGTTATTCCTTTGTGTCCAGATATTTCTCTCTTTGCTCAAGCTCGTCTGGCTCTACCATGATGGAAAGTCTGGCAGCACAGGAGCCAGTGGGAGGCAGGCTGTATGAGCCACTCTTTGAAGGAGCTTAGCCATAAAGACTAGGGGATAAAGAAAGCCTGGCTTTTTTATTTCTTAATTAATTAGTTAATTAATTAATTATTTTTCCCAACATAATCAATTTCCCCTCCCTCCTTTCCTCCTTGCCACATTCTCCAATCCCTCCCCCCCACACCCTGCATCCACTCCTCTTCCTTTCTGTTCACTTTGTGAATTTCTACACAAGTAACACAAGTAACCTCACAGACTCGAATGGTTTTCATGATTCTGCATCTCAACTCAGGAAGAGCTGTTCTCCGGCTTCCCGCCATTTCCATAAAGCAAATACAGAGCTGTTTACAGCAGCCCTTGTCTGGCTTTGGCATTGATTTTAAATCACCTGGATTGATCAAGTGGTTGTGGAACTTTAAAATATCCCACCAAACACAATTGGAACCCAGGACTTTTTAATCTGCTAACATAATAGCCATAGAAATGAATTGCCAGTTATTCTTAATTTGGATTACAAGAAGAATCGGTGCTGCCATGATGCCAGTGTCCGGGGCTCTCTTGGGTGCTCTGTGCAAAATGTTCCTGGCTTTGGAAGCAAACATCTGAAATCCATGTGTGTCTTGGAGTGTGTCATTGCAGAACACCTTCCTCAGTCAATGAGAGCGGAGCATGCAGATCCAACTGCTGTGTGATCATACATTGCCTCTGTTGCAGGCCAGCAGCAGGATTGAGGCAAGCTGATTACAAGGAGAGCTGACGCACAGCTAAGTAGTTCAACACAAAGTCTCGACGAGCAGGCAGTGTGGGGGGACAGGGAAGGAACCTAGCACTAGACCATGGTCTCTCTTCATGCCATTAGACCTATCTAAGTCTGAACTGTCGGAGGGGATAATGAAGTTGCTCCTGCATTTCCCTGATTACTTTTTACATTAGTTCTACCTAAGTAAATATTTTAAAGCTTTAAACTACTTTAAGAGGTCAACTTCCCTTTAAAAAAAAAAAGCCATGATTTTTCTGTAGTTTGATATTATACTGCAATTTTGTTGTCATAGAAACCAGATAATGTAATATAACTTTTCAAAAATGGAAACCCGCGTTTAACTTTATTACACCAAGAACAGCTCAGAGTGGATGATTTATATGTACTCTCATCATGACCTAAAGTCTAAAATTTACTTTATACACATCAGATTCCAATAATTGAGCCTACAGAGAAAGTTCTATCGTCCTCTGAGACACTAAAATATAATAAACATCAACAAGTAAGTTTTTTTTTTAATTCATGATCTTCGTAGTTGCAAAACACAAGTTTGAAGTATTTTCACAGAAGCATTTCCACATCTCACTAAATGGCAGAGAGTCATTTCCTCAGTACCTGAAAGTAACAGTCAGCAAACAGAGCAGAGACAGAGAGGCAGACAAGGAATTTTCTTGCTACCGGGCTGGGCAAATAAGATGCCATGCTTTTAAAATGCTGGAGGAGATAGCTGCTCTGCTTCCCACATTCATTCACATGCCATTCTACGCATGGCAATTTTCTTTGTTTAAGATGCTTTTGATTTTGACACAATAGGCACATATTGCACATAACCCTGGAACATTTTTTGGAAAAACATTCAGAGTTACTCAGGGCTTTATCTAGAGCACATTTGAATACTTTATGGAATCATGAGTTAAAAATTTTTAAATTTGAATAACAAATAAAAGCCTTAAAATATTTCCCAGGTTCTTTTTTCCTTCGGGACATTTTTTCTTGTTTCAAGGAAGCTGGTCTGCATAGGAACTTAGAAATAACTCCTAGTGATTAACTCCTCATGATGGATGTGACAGATCACCCTTTTCTTGAGAAATCATAAATCAACATATTTCTACTCAGACATTTTTACTGAAAAGCATGAAATATTAGCGCCGTATATTTAACGAGGTGTCAGATACAAACACTGTTGTCAAAACGTTGCTCTCAGAACCAGTGAACTACATTACAATGGAACTTTGCTTTATTTTTTTTAGAACGTGATTCAAATGTAATTTACAGTTCCTAAAATTGGTCATGCTTCTACTGTTGTGTCCTTCTGCAGTGAGCGTGGCACGCCCTGGATATTATCAATAGTAGACCCCAAAGCCAAGATAGAACAATCCCCAAATAGATTTCTTGTATTCCCAAAATTTTGCTTGAATTTTAGTCTTAGGATGACCCACTGCACTGTTCCAGGAGACTGCATTTGTCCTGTTTATGTTTTCCTAGTTCTGTTCTGGTCCCATTAGGAAAGCATCTTTTTTGTTTTCCTGTGTTGTGGTGTCATTTTTTTAGGCAGACTGTATATTGAAATCTGCTTGGATTTTTGGGGAGCTGAGATGAACAATGTATGACAGAATTGAGAGGCTAGTGGGTTGTTAGCTACCGTATCGGGCGGGACAAAAAGCAAGCCCGCAGGTCCTTCTACACAGCATTGGCTTTATTTTCATTTGGGAGTGTTTTCCTCAAGTCGCCACGGTGTATTGTGGGAAGTAGAGCAGGGCAGTGGCCTTCCCCTGGCTCTATCGATTTGCCCTTCAGCTGTGTGCAGTGCAGAGAACCTCAGGCCTTGTTGTTGATTATCTACACAGTGTCTCTGGGAGCTGTATTGACCCATTGCCGCTGACTGCCTGTGGCTCTTGATTTTTCACACCGTCTCCATGACACTCATAATAAAACATACTATCTTATTGCTTCTCAGTTCTGGGAGTCAATGGATTCAGCCTCCGAACACCACAATGTTTCGGGAGAACATTTATTATATGTGGGATAAAGGGGAGCAATTTTAGGGCTCTGTGATGTGTACTTTTAGTAGCCCCCTCTGTAGCAAGAGCATACACACAGTGTACATTCTGATGTACATTAAGAAGTCAGTGCTGGTTTTGTATCTGTTAACATGAAATTTGAAATGACATATACAAAATTAATTCTGAAACAATAGGCTCATTAACCAGGAATATCTGGCATTAATTAAGTTTGACACATTGAGTTTTCTAATACATGCAATGAATGTTCTATGATTTACTACCAAATTTGCTTATTACAGTAGATAATATGGTTTCTAGAAGTGTACAATTTAGGATTGTACTTATTTTAAGGCTGTCCTTGTCTGGATGTCCTAGGTATGTTAGCATTTTGAGTAAAATCTTTCTTGGCTATTTTGAAAGATTTACTTTCACTAGAAGATATATTTAAGTGCTTTCTTTAAGCATAGATCTTTTTGTCGATATTAGGGTTTTCTATCTTGTACTAATATCAGAATATTTTAGATGTTGCTACTGCCTACATGTCTCCCAATCCAGAATCACCATTAACAATTCCTCTGTGCCACATGTGTTCTTTAAAGCTTAGAGACCTGGAAAAGCAGAATTTATTTTCCTAGAAAAGAGAACAACATAGGTGTTTCCTAGACTGACTTCTAATATCTGTAACTACTATTATTGTATACAAGGTAATATAGCAACAAAGAGAGAGAATATTTGAGTTTTCAACCAGATATTTTTGTGGAAAATTCAGAGAAAGTGAATTACAGGTGAGGTTATTAATATCATGATTACTTTTTGCTGAAGTTAATTTGAATGTTTCCGTTAGTCAGAGATAATGAAAAATACTCGAACAAACCTTGTTTCGATAAAGCTAGCCTCCGAGAACTATAATGAAGCTCATTTCTGTCCATTACATACTTTACTTTGTAAAGTATCTGTGAGCTTCACCGTTAAAAGGATAGACAGGGAAAGGATCTTGGCCTTTAAGCTTCATATCATCAAATCACAAATAATTTTTCACATTTTGAAATAACAATTTCTTTTTATTGGTTTATAGATTTACTGTTCACATCTTCCTGTTTTGCCAGATTTGAAAGGATTGGTTTTAGGTTTGAGAGATAACATACTTTTGTAAATAACTGCTTTTAAAGATATCAATCCATTTTAAACTAAGAACTCACCAGTGGAAGCTTTTAGGAAGTGTTGTTGTAGGAGCTGGCGTGATATAGTGCAGCCTCTGTGTGCTGCCTCTTCAGGTTTGCTCAGGAACCCAGGCATGGCCACTTGAAGCAGGTGGGACGTGGATTTGAGGCCAGCATAGGCTACAGAGAGTTCAAGGCCAGTCTGAGCTGTATGAAGAAGACCCTGTTTCAAAAAACCAAAACACAAAAACCAAAGGCATCAGAGAAAAAGCTTTGCAACAACTCCTTCTCTCAAACTAGCATATTTCCTCCACCCTTTTAAATGAAATTAAGTCTCTCCAATGTTTTCATTATAATCATTAAAATCCTTTTTAAAACATTTTATTCATGTATATTTATTGAATGTGGTACTGACACACAGCACAGTTTTACCAATAATGAGGCTCTTGCCTCAAGAAGAGGTCTTTGCAATTCTAGGTGCCATGACTTCTGATCAAAGTGATTTCACTCATTGTCCTAAAAACTCGTCTGGCTGTTGCTGACTTTCACCTGCATGGACCCAGCACCCACAGCCAGTCAGGGTCTGGGCACTGTATATGAACAGAGCATCTGGTTTACAGGAACCTCATTTACAGTTATTTTGAGTTCTTCATGCTGATGATTTTGGTAGAATAAGGTTCATGTACCACTTAAATATAAGGATGCCCCTTTGTCTTGGGCATTCAGAACCACGTTTTAGTGTACAGGAGACTTCCTCTAACATTCTTAGGTATCAGGTATTGCAAAGGTTAAGCCTTATCATCTGCACCAAAATAAAAAAAAAGTGAGGTTTCATCAAAAACTTCCATCCTCACAACCTTTCAACCACAATTTGATGATTATTATTGATTATTTCACAGCCTTTCACTCCTGCTCTGCCACTGTGGCCAGCCCTGATATACAGATAGGGCTGTGGTCCAGCTGAAATAAGACTCCATCTTGATAATGGACTGAGATGAGATGCTGTTATTTGATAAAGATAATTGATGTTTCACAGTGAATTGAAAAGCAGCTCCAAGCACACTGTATCTGGAGCCGTGTTCTTCCTGCAAATATGGCAGTTGTTTATAAAAATAGAACAAAAGAATAAAAGTTAAATATTTGTGAATGGACTATTAGACTTTTAGTACTACAATTTTTCCTTCCTTTCCTATTTGATTATTTTTGATCACATTATTTTAAAATTTGGTTTCAGATTAATTTGTTCAAATTTTACACGACATGGCTGTTACTGATCAGATCCCTTGCAGACTTAATACCTAAATCTCATGTTTGGTCATGTATAGCCTGGATATCACGAGTCACAGTTAAATTCTGTTACCATTAATTTTGGGGATGTTTTTACATATTGTGTGAAAACACAATTCAAATTATTGATCATGAAACCATGTCTCCTGGAAAATGCAGTTGAAATAATCCATGAATGCAGATAGGGTTTCTCCTCATTCATTATTAACCGGTATTTCTGCAAACACCACGGAACACACTGCATATGTTCGGCGTGCTTTCTTCAGCCCTCGGTTTAGGTTGATTAAGGTATCATTCATCTCTGGTACTGTTCATCCAGTTTCTTTTAGTCTTATCACCTTCATAACCCCTAATTAAGCAATGAGGCCTGACAGGGAGTGTGGTTATCGTGAGATAATGACGCCCCAAGTGTGTTGTGAGTCACAAGGTTCAGCTGAGCGCTTCTAAGCCTCTCCGGGTGTGATTATCTCGTGATAAACATGCCACATTGCTGCTCATTGATACCACTGATGCATGCACACCGTCGGAGTGAAGGTGAAATTGACATTTTCTTGCTTACTTGCTCACCCAATGGCTGACTTTATAAAGTTATTGGCTCAACTCTTAACAGTTTAAATCCGCAAGCCTCTTCTTTCATTTGTTTAGATGGTAACAGTAGAACTTACAAGTACACATCTAAAGAAAAATTAATAACCTCTCTATATTTTAAAGGTTAAGCTTCCTTAGAAGGTGTGTCTCAGAGAAAGCAACTATATTTTCCAGTATGGGGTTTTCCAGAAGCCCATTTAATGAGTGGCAAAAGTTAGGCATTCTTATGAACTCAGAATTATGCATGCTTTCGGGCTGATGATGTTTGCATGCTCTTGAAAGTTCTCTAGGAAATAGTAACTGGATTTTTATATTGGGAAGCTTTTTATAGCCTAGTGTGAAAGGGGGGATTACTATTTGCTATATTCTGTTTGATTAAGATTTTAGAAGAAAAATTTGTATTATTCCCTATATTGACTCTAGCTTGTTATTTAAAAAAATTTGAATTATTGCTTGTATATTTGTTCTGACTGTCAGTGAAGAGACCACATTTTAAAGGATATATTTCACAGGCGTGCGTGTGTGTGTGTGTGTGTGTGTGTGTGCACATGCACATGTGTGTGACTTAAAAAGAAGTAATGAAAATACTGAGGCTAGCTTTTGAAAGTTTCAGCATGAATTCAAGCTAATGCAGTCTTCTGAAACACAACTACTTTGAGAATTTTTGATGATAAAATGTTCTGTATCTTTACTTTCTGATATAAAAGAATCCAGCTGCATATATGTAGTTCTTGAGACTGATGAAGTAAGTTTTTAGGTATTTCAGTTTTAATCTAGTGAATTTACTCTCAAGTAACTAGATGGTTAGTAACTAATAGCTTGTTTCTAAAGAAAAACATATTCTTGTAAGTTAATTTTTCTCAAGAGTTTGTGGCTTAAACAAGTAATTCGATAGTGTTATGGCTTTATCTTTTGATATTTATGTTAGATC
Source organism: Microtus oregoni (assembly GCF_018167655.1). Lineage (NCBI taxonomy): Eukaryota > Metazoa > Chordata > Mammalia > Rodentia > Cricetidae > Microtus > Microtus oregoni. The sequence goes on along the minus strand of NW_024543976.1, from coordinate 1,388,972 downwards.
TAAAAGTATTCATTTTAGAAGATGCCTTAATTCCCTGTTGAAGTTTTAGTGTTTTCCAACATGTGAATTAGGTTTTTAGAAGTCCCTATCATGGAACAGGTATTTGAAAGATGTGGAAACTATGAATTTAGGTATAAGTTAAAATAATAATTTTCCTGGCAAAGTACTATCATTTTAAGGAAAAATTACTATCAAACCAGAACTGGGGACTCTGGTACCTACTTCCTATTAAATGACTTATAATATTTGGTCATTCCATGTTATTTCTCTCATAGAAAATACTGTTTTCTTATTAAATCTAGTCACTCTTCCCTTAATTTCTGTAGTCACTGCTCCCTTCCTGGTAAAGGTCAAGAATATTTAAATCTTGAACTCTCTGCTGGCTCACACAGACTCCATTGCTTATATGGCCAAGTTTGTTCATACTTAAACAGCATTTGATTTTAATCTAAAATTTTCTCACACTCAAATATGTAATCAATGTCCTCTAAATGAGTTGACAGAACCCAGTAAGACTAAAGTCCTTCTGCATATGGAAAGTAAACAGCGTCGTTATTAAGCTGTGACTGCTTGGTGTTTACATTAATTTTGTTTCTTAATAACATTAGGCCATCTAAGCAGGATGCTAAACAGAATTTCTGATATAAAATAGCATAGAATTTTGTATGAAATCTTTGACCCCAAGAGGTGGGCAATGTGAAGATCAATAACTCTACTCACCCAAGAACATCACGTTGGCAGATCGTGATATAGTAAAATTCTGAATATGACTGAGGAATAGCAGAAGCTGCCACAAGGCCGCCTAGAGGGAAGTGACACTTTGAGCTGTGAACCAGAGTTCAGTGGAAATCCTGTGCTTCTCTAAGTCTCCAGAAGTAGTGTGGTGTCTTTTCGCTAACTGCGGGCCCTTTTCTCTCAACCACCTGAAGTCAGTTCACAGCAGAGTTCCTACTTCAGGCCAGGTGGTGGTGCGCACACCTTTAATCCCAGCACTCAGAGGCAGAGGCAGGCGGATCTCTGTGAGTTTGAAGCCAGACTGGTCTACATAGCTAGTTCCAGGACAGCTAGGACAACACAGAGAAAACCTGTCTTAAAAAAAAAAAAACACACACACCACACAAAGAAAAAGATTTACTTCAAATCAGTTCAGGAAGAGAAAAAAGGTAGATTGAGATAAAGCAATTATGATTAATCATAATTAATAAAGTAATCATGATTGATACTTTCAGTTCTGTGCTATTTACCTTGATATAATTTGAAACTTCCCATAATAGTTTTTAAATACAAATCTATAAGTACTGGATTAATAGAAGTATTGATACCATAATGGTTGCTACACTTTGTAATATAAATAATATTTCATAATACTTATGAAGTAAACTTTGCTTATGCCAGGTTTTTCTTCTTCAACCTGCTGGCTGATCTGGCGGCCTCTGAAGCCAGACTGATTGACTTAGTTTTTGTTTACAACAATCAGTCCTTCTCCCTGATCTTAAGGTCTTTGCTCGTACTACTTCCTTAATTGATGTCTTTCTACCTCTCGTCACCTACTCACTTTCTTAGCTAAACTAACTGCTGTCCTCATCTGCTCATAAACCAACAGTAGCCTAGCACCGCGCTGGTGTCCCAGCTGAACTACTGTTGAGCACTGCATGGACTCTTATCCCGCTTTGGATTGTAGTTCAGGTCTGCTTGCGTTACTTCCCATTCTCCTCGCTAAAACCAAGGCACATGACTTCCCAGGTTTTGCACAGAGAATGGAGAGTGTCCTGCCTCTTACTCACTGCTGCAGCTTTATAAATAGTGAGGGGAAACTGAGCAAATGAGCTTGGAATAATCTCGAAGAAGGTGAGCAACCGTGTGAAACCGGACTGGAGCGTGCCAACACACACACGCACACCCCACAGGGCACGGGTGGGGACGGCACTGAAAACTGTAGAGTGCACTAAACCAAGTGAGCTTTTGGATCTCAAGGCCCTGTGAATGAGGACAGGGTCACAACTGCTTATAATGAAAAAGAACTTTGCTAAGTTTGTAGTAACTTGCTCTCTTTTGAAATGGCTCACTGGTGACACAGGATGTTAGTTAAAATGAAAATGCCAGAGCTCTACTTTAAAATGTATCCAGGGGTCTCTTGAGAGGCAGGAGCCATCAGGGGAGTAGGATCCTACCTTGCGGTTAAGTTTCTCACTATGGCTTCATGTTAGGAGTACTCAGGCCTTTCAGATATATCAAATTTTTTTTGTCATAAACATGTTGCCCAATTTTTAACATTTTTTTTCTGATTTCTCCATTATTCAGTTGAAATTGCAAAGGCAGTACACGTTCAGTCTACTGTAACCTCCAGCCCGTGCCATTTGCATGTCTGAAGCACTTGCAGTGGGAAGGGTAATTCAGCTGATTAAACATCTTTCCTCTCTCCTGTCTCCATGAAAACAGTTGGTTTTCTGTAACATTCCCCAGCCCGAGAATCCACTCCAGGTTAGACAAGTCACATTGGGCAGTGCTTTAGAGCTGAGAAGCAGGGCAGGGTGCCGCCGAGCTGTGTGTGGACTCTTAACTGTACATAGCGCTTCAGCTTCCTGCACATTAACACCTGTCATGTAAGGCAACTATAGAATATCTCTGTAGAGAAGAACTGTCTGCATAGAGTGCTTCTTAGCAAGCTAAGCATCCTAGAAGTGATTGAATCGGGATCAAGACAGAATTTAGTGGAGTCTTATTGCAAGTAAAAACCAAGGGAATGGGTTTTTATGCTAGTTTTTCTATTAGAAAAAGGCTTGAATTTTTTCTAAAAATAGGAAATCCTGCATTTCTAACACTCATAATAAACTCTTTAAAATTCTTAAATACTAATTTGGAGTAAGAACTAGACATTTAAGGTTAGAGTCCTGTGGGCCAGGGATGGTGATGGAGGACCTCCCTGAGTCCTAGCTAGAGCCCCCTGGGAGAACAGTGTATTTCATTAGACAATGCTGAAGTAGGACAGACTTCTTGTACCCTGTCTCCTCCTCCTTTCTCCTGCCCTGTGGCTGATTGTTGCTTTACAAGTACTCCATGAACTCAAGTTCAGAGGCAGGGTGGTCCAGGCCTAGGTTTTTGGTAAAGGACACCCCGTGGCTATATTAGCTGTATGCCCTGAATTTGGCTATGAAGGAAGAAGTCTACACTTTGGCCAGAGCCGTCAGTGATGGAGACTCATGAACTGTATGCTGACTTCCATGCAGGTTAGCTCACTATGCCAATGACCAGCAATTCCTGAAACTATTCTGTGCCTCCCAGAGTCAAAGCTATAGTGTGCTGATATTAGAAGTGGGTGACACTGTAGGCTGAATGAAATGACATAACGGGGTGTGTGAGAACAACAACTCTATGACTAGACTAATCACTTGATCTGCTAAGAGGAAAAGTGGAGAAGTCATCTGAGGTCGTTTAGAATAGCCAATTGTGTAAATTCCAAAGGACATCAGGAAGCGTATCTGACATCAAGAACTTGGCATCCAGAAAACAAAATAGTTTTCTGAAGTTTATACCTAATATTTAGCTTTTTCTCAAAAAAAAAAAATGGTTTGGCCCTTGTGTGGTTGCCCAGGTTGTGAATCCCAGTAGAGGCAGGCCTGGTCTATCTAAAGAATTCTGGGCTTGCCAGAGCAACATAGTGAGGCCCTGTCTCAAAAACAAGCTTTCTCTCTCTGTTTCTCTCTCTCTCTCTCTCTCTCTCTCTCTCACACACACACACACACACACACACACACACACACACACACACACATACACATGCACGCACACACCAGTGTTGGCATAGTCATCAATTTAGGTTTTTCCACCAGCTCTCTTCCTTGGGAATGAAGCACTTTCTCTGAGACCAGGCTGCCTGGAAAAGCAGGAAGTGCTGAGCAGGCTCGGAGGCTGCATCCCCCAGCACTGCAGTTGGAAAATGACTTTGCGTCTGGGTGAAGGCTCTTGAAAATTGAATTTGTATCAAAAAGAAGTGCAGAAATGTATCTGATTTGCCCAGGTCTCCCTAGATGGGCTGTTTGAGCTTTCAGCTCTGTGATGGTTCTTGTGTTAGCAGAGCACTTTAGCCCAGGCTGTCAAAGGGAGCTTCTGTCTCGCTTTCCTGTGCACGCGAATTTATAGGAAACCCTTTCATAAAATGCTGTTTTCCTGTAAAGTGATCAGTCATCTCCCCGGATGCTCTTTCATTACTGGATCCGTATTCTACAAGAGTCAGGCAGATAAGTTGTTGTCAGTGTGTGCTAAGTACTGGGGGACCCAGACTCTCCTTTGCTAATACAGCGTGAATTTCATGCTGTTGGTTAAAACAGAACAGTTCTGACTCTTCACCCATGATTGTTTAAAGGGACATTTGCACTGCCCTCTGTATGCATGTCTGTGGAACTGAAAACTCACGGACACCCAAGTCCTCCTCTGACTGCAGCAGTGCTAAGCACCTTCATTTCTATGTTCTGTTAGCTTTTAGATCATTATGCATGACTTATTGTCTTCTTTTTTAAAAAATAATTTTTTTGTTTTTATTTTATTATTTTTTATTAAAAATTTCCGCCTCATCCCCGCCTCCCTTTTCCCTCCCCTTTCCCCCACTCCCCATGCCCCACTCCCCTCCCCCTCCCTTTCCAGTCCAAAAAGCAGTCAGGGTTCCCTGCCCTGTGGGTAGTCCAAGGTCCTTCTCCCTCCATCCAGGTCTAGGAAGGTGAGCATCCAAACAGGCTAGGCTCCCTGGGACTGAAAAAGCATGGGATAAAACCGGACTCTCTGAAAATGGTGGACAATGAGGGCTGCTGAGAAGCCAAGGACAATGGCACTGGGTTTTGATTCTTCTGCATGTACTGGCTTTGTGGGAGCCTAGCCTGTTTGGATGCTCACTTATTGTCTTCTTAAGAATAAGAATTGGTAGGGCTGGAGAGATGGCTCAGCAGTTAAGAACACTGACTGTTCTTCTGAGAATCCAGGTTCAATTCCCGGCACCCACATGGCCGTACAAAACCATCTGTTGACTCCATCCAGTTCCAAGTGATCCAATACCTTCTCCTGGCCTCCATGAGCACCAGGCATGCACGTAGTACTCCTTGTGCTGTACGGAGAGTGGAGCAAGAAAGGAGTGCAGTCAAGTCAAGTGCACATTTGGGCAGCATGAATTTTCTCTCAGGGCAGTAAAAGCCAACTGCTGCCATCTCTCTACATGCAAAATGACAGTGCAATTGAGGGCATTATTTAGGTTGGTAGGTTGGTTTTAATGGGTTTCATTTAGTAAAATTGAATCAGAAGACCCCTCCTGAATCATCAAAGTGGGAATGTCCCTGATAGTCTCCAGGAAAGAGCTTAATTGCCTTGTCACTGGGCATCTGTGTCTTCTACTATGCTGTTGTCTTTTTTAGCACCTCATACATGGAATCCTTTTGAGGAATGACTGCTTGGAGAAATGAGATCTGTTTTAGTCCGTTAGACATCCAAGGATGTCTAATAGTAACTGTGAAAATCTTTATAAAGAATAAAACATAAAAATTTCAAAACTATTTGCCTAGACATCTTACTTAAGGAATAGTATTTTGTGCATTTGAATGTCATTTAAATAAATGGTCATTTATAACAGCAAAATAAATGGGAATATCCTGTTTCTAAATTAATACAGTGCCTTAAAATATTTAGACATATTAAATATTTGAGAAATTACAGGGCTTATTTATTTATTGGTCCATGTTCTTGGTAGTATATTACAGCACTTAGCAACTGAAGAAAGTAAGCCTTTGGCAGTGCTTTCCCACCTAGCAGTGTGAAGGGTGTATCATACAGAAGGCATAACTCAGCTCATGCTTTCCAGTGTCTGAAGCTGTCCTCCATGTAAGTTATCCCTAAGAATATTCATAAGGCTTTATTTTAGGAAACATATAAAGGTATTTACAGAAAATTTCAGTAAGACAAAATTATTTGCTTGATTTGAAACTTCATAGAAAATAATAGCAAATTCCACATCTTCTAAGTGCTGTAGAATCTGCCTGTTCTTTTGCTTTCTTGTAGAGGAGAATAAACCCAGTGAAGACTTTAGGATTGCAAACAAGATGTTTTTAGCACAGAAATACAGAAAAGTGATTCTTGGGTAGATATATTAGAAATAAGTATTTTACTTAACAAACAATCATTAAGAAACAGTATATCTTAAATAATAATAATAGATTATGTATTAAACAAAGGTTTGGGCAAAAGAGAAACTATAGGACTCTTAAGACCCCTCTTCTGAAGTGGCAACAGTAATAAGAAAGGAGAGTCTCTTTCCACTGCTCCTCCATGGAGGCAGCTCCTGTATTCATGCTAGCCATCTAAGACCTTGAAAGATTCTAGAAAAAATGGTTCAGAAGAAAGAAAAACTGGTCAGAAACAAAAAAATAGTGTAGAACCAATTAGGAAGGACTTCCTAGGGAAAGCCAAGAAGAGATAGTTCTATTATGGTAGAAAAAAGCTATCGGAATAATTAAGTAAGACCAATGGCAAGCTAATGCTTTCTATCAACATCTTATGCAACAAGTTAAATTATGCCAGAGGCATAGAAAGAAGGATAGCAAGTAAAAATAGAAGAGTAAAGATACAGGGACTGGAGAGATGTCTCAGTAGCTTGTGCAAGTGTGAGGTCTGAGTTCAAATCATGAAAAGCTGGGAATGGCCATGCACACCTGTAATCTCATGCTGGGAGATGCAGGATTATCCGCCTCCCCTTGGATAAGAGGATCTCCACCAGCCCTATTCTACATTGAATAAAAGACCTTGTCTTGAAAAATAAGGTGGGAGGTATAGAAAAGAACACAGTGTCCTCTGACCTACATATGTGCTCATACACACATGTACACACACAAGAAAGAGAGATGGGGAGAAAGGAAGGAGGGAGGGAGGAAGGGAAGGGAAAAAGAGTGAACTAGCAGATACCACTTAATTCAGAAACTGGGCTCTCTCCAAGAGAGGAGGCCCTGGTTTGTTAAGTAAGGCAGTCCTGGGAACTGAAAGGAGTTCTGTTTTCTTGTGACCCCTGTTAGCTGCTGTCTCTCCACCATCTATATTTTAGGTGTCTCTCAGGCAAAATTGACTGTGGCCAATTCCTGAGCTCTCATCTCACAGTAGACATAGGGAAACTAGGCTGATAACCACATTGGGACATACACGTGCAGAAAGGCTTAAGGCGTGTGTCCTTGAACTAAAACCCTGCCTATCTAATTCTTTCCTCTCTGAAATAGTTTTAGAGATCTATTAGTATTTATATTTAATAAACCAGAATTACATTTATAGTTTTTTAAAGACTATCATAAAACAGAATTATTCCGTGACCATGGGGAAGAAAAGACTTACTAAATAATAATGCTGTGTTTTTCATATCTGATTTCGCTGATCTTATAGAATCTCTTTTGACAATTTTCTTAATAAGGAAGGTATTGATTAAGAATGACAGCAAAACCCTGCTTTATTCCTTTATTGGATATTCATTTTTATTTTCAAATCAAAATATTGAATGTTGCATTAATTAAAAGTAATGCCATATTCATCTGTAAGCAGATTGGTTTTTCCCCCCAGGTCCTGCTCATTTTGTTTTTTGGTGATTTTGTAAACTTCTTGTTTTAAAGAGGATTGGCTTGTTGAGGACCAGAAAGCTGACATCGCCATACCTCACCGAACCACTATTCACAAACATGAAAAGACAAAAAAGACTCTTCTAGAACCAACAGTGCACTCTAGGCTCAAGTGGGGCAGCTTTAGCGTTTTCTTGAGTTCTGTTTGTGTTAGAAAGTACCCAGAGGTTTGCTTCAGAGAAAACGCTTATGGTTCATCCCGTCACTGTGCTGTTTATTTCATGGAGATCATAGTAAATTTCTGGTCTACCATGTATAGAAGTTTAAACCTACAGACTCTGGAATTTGTTTAAATACTTTCTATGTCTTTTACCTTTTTACTTGACTAGAAATGGTAGCAGACAATAAGACAGAATTTTAGATTTAGAACTGGAAAACGAAAAGGCTAAGCAATCCTGAATCAATAGGCAATATTATAAATTGAGCAAAAATGTATGGCTTATTGCGAAGGAAGAGCTGTCACTTGTGACATGCTCAGATCTACTACAGAGTGATAGATACAGTTCTAGGAAAAGAGCATTTGTAGCTGATTTCCAGGAAAGCCTTCCTGGCAGAGATGGTAAGTTGTGGTTAAGGGTCCCCGAGGGAGGTGGTGGGAGCACTGTCCATTGAGGCCTGATGAAAACTAGAAAATGCATTCCACGAAGCAGCCTTTTAGCCTCGTGTTCTAAATAGCTAGCCTTTGTGAGTCCATTTCTCAGTACTTCCAGGCAGTAGCAACAGAAGCATCACACAATTTATTCTTTCTAATGTCTTTTCCTGTACATACGTGTGTGTAACTGCTTTTGAGGGATATTATCATATACTGTACTCAATATACTGGTTATGAATACGTAGTGGGTGAATAATATTTGTGCATTCAGTTCTGTCACCATCACATGCGGTATTGTATGTGTGTGTCTGTGTTTGTGTCTGTGTGGGGGACTGTGTGTGGCTGTGTGTAGTTGTGTGTGTATAGCTGTGGAACGGGACTGGATTCTTTAGCTCAGCATGTTTACATCCACCTATGGACCTATATTCCAGTCTGTTTCCTTACTGATAAGTGATATTAAACTTGTACCTATAGAGTCGCAGATTTGACTGTCTGGAAATTACATTGTCATTTACATTGGAGCAGAACTTTTTACGGCACTGTATAGAGACAGCAATCATGGGAGCTGTTGTCATTTCTGGATTGATTTCCCTACCTTTTTGGTTTTCTTTGGGCTTTCACTGTTTTGCCTTCTATGTCTTATGATATACTTCAGTACCTGTACTTTTTGAAGTGGGAAAGATTTTTAGCATTTTTGTGATACTTCCCCAGCTTTTGTAATAATGTACTGAGCACTGAATTATCTCAAGCCAGCACTACAAATTACTGGGCCAGAAATTAAACAGCCAAGCTTGTGGCTGCACGGATTTTCTCGTAAAAAAGAGCCTACCTGAGCAAAGCACCTAGTGCAGTCTCTGTCCTTCCCAGACTCTGACTTTAGCTGGATGTTCTTTCTGAAGCATTCAAGATGTTCTGCAGTGTGTATCTAAAGCAAAAGTTTATCGGTCTCCTTTATCATAGTTGTTTGATTGAATAAATGGGATATTCTAAGACATAAGCAAAAAAGAAAATTCTGTCTCTGAAACATTTCGTCCCACTGTAGAACTAGATTGAAGGAAGCGAACTAACTTGTTGGCTGTCACATTTAGTGACCCGGTGTGTCAGGTACCTAACGAACACATGTAAAGTTCTCTGTAACACTTGGGTGACTTCAGCTGTCATCTAATTTTTTTCTGGATTAAGTTTGGTCAGGAAAGAAACTGCCTCATTTTCTAGTTGTCATTTGCTCAGGAAGTGAAAGCAAATTGTAATGAGGGAGCCACAGCAGGAGAGCTCCTAACAGATGAGAGGCACATATTGACTGGCGGCCAGCACGCAGTCTCAGTGATAAATGTATTTCATACGCTGCGGCCAGGGTCACTCACTGTGGTCCTTGAATTACTGCCATCACATCCTAAACAGTCCTAATACTCAGTGTAAGGAGCCTTACTTTTTAAAATGTCAGCCAGTCTGTATCTTATTTGTGCAGGTAAAATGTACGTTTTCACTGCAACTTTATCTTGCCACTGTCTAAATTTGATTTGAGATCAAAGAAATGATAAGCACTGATGAGACACTGGTCAGGCGAACATATCCAAACGCACTAAGGTAGTCATAGAAGCAAAATGTGGTACTTATTTAAAAAAATGTCCATTTCTTTTGTATTTTCCAGTTTTGTGGCATACAGGCTTTTGTAGTAAGATCTAATGATTCTCTGAATTTCCTCTGTGTCTGTGGTTATGTCCCCCTTTTCATTTCTGATCTTATTTATTTGCGTGTTCTCTCTCTGTCGTTTAATTAGTTTGGATAGGGGTTTGTCGATCTTGTTGATTTTCTCCAAGAATAAGTACCACATACCAAAGCTAAACCAAGACCAGGTGAATGATCTAAATAGACCGGTTTCTCGCGAAGAATTAGAAATGGTTATCAAAAATCTCCCTTCGAAAAAAAGCCCAGGACCAGATGGTTTCAATGCAGAATTCTACCAGAACTTCCAAGAAGAACTAATACCTATACTCCTTAATGTATTTCACAATATAGAATCAGAAGAGTCATTGCCAAATTCCTTTTATGAAGCTACAGTTACCCTGATACCAAAACCACAAAAAGACCCAACCAAGAAAGAGAATTACAGACCGATCTCACTCATGAACATCGACGCAAAAATTTTCAATAAAATACTGGCAAACCGAATCCAAGAACACATAAGAAAAATTATCCATTATGATCAAGTAGGCTTCATCCCAGAGATGCAGGGCTGGTTCAACATACGCAAATCTATCAATGTAATCCACCATATAAATAAACTGAAAGAAAAAAACCATATGATCATTTCACTAGATGCTGAAAAAGCATTCGACAAAATTCAACACCCCTTTATGATAAAGGTCTTGGAGAGAATAGGGATACAAGGGTCCTACCTAAATATAATAAAAGCTATTTACAGCAAGCCAACAGCTAACATTAAATTAAACGGAGAAAAACTCAAAGCCATCCCACTTAAATCAGGAACACGACAAGGATGTCCACTCTCTCCATACCTCTTCAATATAGTGCTTGAAATTCTAGCAATAGCAATAAGACAACATAAGGAGATCAAGGGGATTCGTATTGGAAAGGAAGAAGTTAAGCTTTCGTTATTTGCAGATGATATGATAGTATACATAAGCGACCCCAAAAATTCTACCAAAGAACTCCTACAGCTGATAAACAGCTTTAGTAATGTGGCAGGATACAAGATCAACTCCAAAAAATCAGTTGCCTTCCTATACACTAAGGATAAGGAAGCAGAGAGGGAAATCAGAGAAGCATCACCTTTCACGATAGCCACAAATAGCATAAAATACCTTGGGGTAACCCTGACCAAGGAAGTGAAAGATCTACTTGACAAGAACTATAAGTCTTTGAAGAAAGAAATTGAAGAAGACACCAGAAAATGGAAAGACCTCCCTTGCTCTTGGTTTGGGAGGATCAACATAGTAAAAATGGCAATTCTACCAAAAGCAATCTATAGATTCAATGCAATCCCCATCAAAATCCCATCAAAATTCTTCACAGATCTGGAGAAGACAATAATCAACTTTATATGGAAAAACAAAAAACCCAGGATAGCCAAAACAATCTTATACAATAAAGGATTGTCTGGAGGCATTACCATCCCTGACTTCAAACTCTATTACAGAGCTACAGTATTGAAAACAGCTTGGTATTGGCATAAAAACAGAGAAGTCGACCAATGGAATCGAATAGAAGACCCTGACATTAACCCACAAACCTATGAACACCTGATCTTCGATAAAGGAGCTAAAAGTATACAATGGAAAAAAGAGAGCATCTTCAACAAATGGTGCTGGCAAAACTGGATGTCAATCTGTAGAAGAATGAAAATAGATCCATATCTATCACCATGCACAAAACTCAAATCCAAATGGATTAAAGACCTCAATATCAGTCCGAACACACTGAACCTGATAGAAGAGAAAGTGGGAAGTACTCTACAGCACATGGGCACAGGAGACCACTTCCTATGTATAACCCCAGCAGCACAGACACTAAGGGCATCATTGAATAAATGGGACTCCCTGAGGCTGAGAAGCTTCTGTAAAGCAAAGGACACTGTCACTAAGACAAAAAGACAACCCACTGACTGGGAGAAGATCTTCACCAACCCTGCTACTGACAAAGGTTTGATCTCCAAAATATATAAAGAACTCAAGAAACTAGACCGTAAAAGGCTAATCAACCCACTTATAAAGTGGGGCACTGATCTGAACAGAGAATTCTCAACAGAAGAACTTCAAATGGCCAAAAGACACTTAAGGTCATGCTCAACTTCCTTAGCAATCAGGGAAATGCAAATCAAGACAACTTTAAGATACCACCTTACACCTGTCAGAATGGCGAAAATAAAAAACACCAATGATAGCCTTTGCTGGAGAGGTTGTGGAGAAAGGGGTACACTCACCCATTGCTGGTGGGAATGCAAACTTGTGCAACCACTCTGGAAAGCAGTGTTTCGGTTTCTCAGGAAATTCGGGATCAACCTACCCCTGGATCCAGCAATACCACTCTTGGGAATATACCCAAGAGAGGCCCTATCATACAACAAAAGTATATGCTCAACTATGTTCATGGCAGCATTGTTTGTAATAGCCAGAACCTGGAAACAACCTAGATGCCCTTCAACGGAAGAATGGATGAAGAAAGTATGGAATATATACATATTAGAGTATTACTCAGCAGTAAAAAACAAGGACTTCTTGAATTTTGCATACAAACGGATGGAAATAGAAAACACTATCCTGAGTGAGGTAAGCCAGACCCAAAAAGAGGAACATGGGATGTACTCACTCATATTTGGTTTCTAGCCATAAATAAAGGACATTGAGCTTATAATTCATGTTCCTAGAGAAGCTAAATAAGAAGGTGAATCCAAAGACAAACACATAGGCATCCTCAGGAATATTAACCTTCATCAGGCGATGAAAGGAGACAGAGACAGAGACAGAGACCCACACGGGAGCACCGGACAGAAATCTCAAGGTCCAAATCAGGAGCAGAAGGAGACGGAGCACGAGCAAGGAACTCAGGACCACGAGGGGTACACCCACACACTAAGACAATGGGGATGTTCTATTGGGATCTCACCAAGGCCAGCTGGCCTAGGTCTGAAAAAACATGGGATAAATCCGGACTAGCTGAACATAGCGGACAATGAGGAATACTGAGAATTCAAGAACAATTGCAGTGGGTTTTTGATCCTACTGCACGTACTGGCTTTGTGGGAGCCTAGGCAGTTTGGATGCTCACCTTACGAGACCTGGATAGAGGTGGGCAGTCCTTGGGCTTCCCACAGGTCAGGGAACCCTGATTGCTCTTCGAGCAGATGAGGGAGGGGGAATTGATCGGGGGAGGGGGAGGGAAATGGGAAGCGGTTGTGGGGACGAGGCAGAAATCCTTAATAAATAAATAAATAAAAAAAATAAAAATAAAAATAAAAAAAAAAAAAAAAAAAAAAAAGAAGCAAAATGTGGACACAGTCAGACTTCGGGAATTCGCCCTTCAGTACTTGTTTGTTTGTTCTTTCTGTGCTATTTAAAATTTGTGAAAATTTTTATAAGCAAAATTCCAAAGCAGAAGGATTTTCGTGTTAAGACTGGTGTGTGTTTATTTTTTTCTTTTTGTGTTTGTTGAGAATCAAACCGATCATTTCATGGTTTCTAAGAATATGCTATACACCTGTGCCAAGACTTCTGTGTGTTTGAAATAAGGTATACACTAAAAATACAGAAAGTAAGATTTCTGTACTTTTTCCCTATATCCTTAAAAAGCATTTGTCTTAGTTGGGGTTTCTATTGCTGTGAAGAATCACTATGACCTCGGCATCTCTCACAAAGGAAAGGATTTAATTAGAGTGGCTCACAGTCCCGAGGTTCAGTCCATTGACATCATGGTGGGACACGGCAGCACGGCGGCAGACATTGCACTGGCTACATCTTGACGTGCAGGCAGCAGGAAGTGGTCTGTCTGTCGCACCCATCCACACAGTGACACACTTCATCAACAAGGTCACAACTACTCCAACAAAGCCACACCTAATAGTGCAGCTCTCTATAAGCTTGTGGGGGGCAACCACACTCAAACCACCACAGCATTCTTCTTGGTGTGTTTCCTAGCACTCTAAGCTTCACAAGTACTCCATGAGAAGATCAAATTATCTACCATGGTTTTTTTTTTTCAAATAAGCTGTACTTGTACAAATATGAACATCTAGAACTTTGTTGTGGGGCCTAGGGAGATGGATTACTTGGTAAAAGTGTATACCGTGTAAGTATGAGTATCTGAATTCAGATACCCAGCCCACGCATAAAAAGCTAGGTCTCATGGTGGTCTCTTATAACCCCAGTGCCAGGGGGCAGAGATTGGTGCATCCCTGGAGCTTGTTGGCTCGCCAGTGTCTCCAGCCAGTGCATGCTAGATGCAGAGAGAGAACATGTCTTAAAAAGTAAGGTAGAGAAAACTGGAGAAGATACCCAATTACCCAATGTCAACTTGACACACACACACACACACACACACACACACAGAGAGAGAGAGAGAGAGAGAGAGAGAGAGAGAGAGAGAGAGAGAGAGAGACAAATAAACCATGTCATTACATGGTTTTATAAATCTCCAAACATTGCAAAATGTTTAAAAATTAACTGAGTTTATTTTGATGTCTAAATCATATGGAGAATATGATGGCTTGGAAAATAATGTCTTCTGTAAGTAGTTTTAAAGACATCATCCTTATTCAGTTTAAGAGAAGTTTTCTCAATTTGGGTTCACAACACACACTCAGCAATAATCCCAAGCCTTTCCTGCTATCTTCAGCCTAATTTGCCATCCTTCCTAATGTCATCGCTGCAGCCCATAAACTACAGGTCCTAGCCATTCTGGAGGTGGTGGAGCCACCACTCTCCCTAGGATAGACTGGCTTCTCTGCTGGGAGTGCTCTTTCAGTCTTGCAATCCCTCTGTGTTCTCCAGCATGTGTTTTCTCTCTGTGTGTCTCCCCCCCAACACACACACACACACACACACACACACACACACAATCATTTATAATCAGAAAAGTATAAAGGCTTTCTGCCTACCCTTACAGTAATTCCATAATTTAATATCTACCCAAAGGTGTATATGGGAAAAGGTAAAATTTCTCCCTGATTTTAGCTTAGAATTGGGGGTAAAACCAAGGTCTAGAAAGGCAGGATAGTTAATCTTATTCTTTAGTGTACATGCCAGACAGACTGCCGCCAGCCTGACAACACCTGGAAATGTCCATTCTATATCTAGAAATGTTAATTTTTTAAAATTTATTTATTTATTAAGGATTTCTGCCTCCTCCCCGCTACCGCCTCCCATTTCCCTCCCCCTCCCCTGATCAAGTCCCTCTCCCTCATCAGCTGGAAGAGCAATCATGGTTCCCTGACCTGTGGGAAGTCCAAAGACCGCCCACCTCCATCCAGGTTTAGTAAGGTGAGCATCCAAACTGCCTAGGCTCCCACAAAGCCAGTACGTGCAGTAGGATCAAAAACCCATTGCCATTGTTCTTGAGTTCTCAGTAGTCCTCATTGTCCGCTATGTTCAGCAAGTCCGTTCGGACCCAGGCCAGCTGGTTTCTGGCTCCTACATTAGATTTTAGTTTCCTACTGTCTGACTTGAACTTGGAATGCTTTCCCCTGTGGAAACTGTTAGAAGTAGTGCTTCTATAGAACTGTAATTCCTCAAACATTAAGAATTCTATGAGCGTCTAGAAGCTGGCCTAGAAATCATATTACTGTCTATGACACTGTTTCAGTGAATAACTGTGCAGCGTTCCAAACAGACTTAGGGATAGAAACACTGTAACATATTGCATAGAAAAACTTCTCTAGTGTATGATAATAAATAAATGTTCAATTTGTGTGTACCAGGATATTGAGTGACAGTGTATTTGCAGAAATCCAAACAAGATAAATATGAAAAGAACTTCTTATTTAATATAAACTAAGCAATCATACTCCTTTATTTAACAAAAGGCTGTATTCCCATTTGTACGACTTGTCCCTTTTAAAATACCGCGTACACTTTATTGTTTCACAGAGATGACTGGTGTCAGAGGTTCTGTCGACTTGACATAAACCTAGACATACCTGGGTAGAGGTGATCTGATTTGGACTGGCCTGTGGACAGGTCTATGGAACATTTTCTTGTTTGTTGATTGATATGGAAGGACCCACCTCAATGTGGGCAGTGCCATCCCTGGGAAGGTGGGCCTGGACCACATAAGGAAAGTAGCTGGGCGAGTCGTAAGGAGCAAGTGAGCAGCAGCATTCCTCCATGTGTCTGCTGTAGTATCTGCCTCCAGGTGCCTTCCTTGAGTTCCTGTCTTGTTTTCCCTCAATAATAGACTGGAGCCTATAAGCCTTTAAACCCTTTCTTCTCCACATTGTTTTTTATCACAGCTATGGAAAGCAAACCAGGACAACTAGTCTCCAACCCAGCTATAAAAGCAACTTAATATCATATACTAAACAATGTCTCTTTATTGCTCTTGTAGTAGGTTTAACATTACACGAAATGTGCTTATTCCCCAAACTGTGCATGTTTTGTGTAATATTAAACCTACTACTTTAATATTTTACATAGTCTTACAATTGAAGCTTTAACAAACACACTATTAATAACTTAGCACAGAGAACTTCAGAGTTGATCATTCTGGAAAATGACAAGTTTTACGATTTCATAGACAAGCTAACATAGAATCTGGAAAGTGGGCTGGGGTGATGATTAGTAAGCATGTAAAGTTATTCATTGCACCAACCTGGCAAGGTATTTGGTCCCTAGAACTCATCTTAAAAGACAGAAAGGCATGGTGATACACATCTTTAATGCTAGTGCTTGGGAGGAAAAGGTAGGCAGAGCTTCATGAGTTTGAGGCAGCCTGGTCTACATAGTAATTTCTAGGACAGGCGGGGCTACATGGGGAGAACCTGTCTTTTTTGTTGGGTTTTTTTTTTTTGAACTCTACATTTTTCTCTCTTCCCCTCCCTTTCAACCCTCTCCCAAGGTCCCCATGCTTCCAATTTACCTAGGAGCTTTTGTCTTTTTCTACTTCCCATGTATTAGATCTATGTATGTCTCTCTTAGTGTCCTCATTGTTGTCTCGGTTCTCTGGGGTTGTGATTTGTAGGCTGGTTTTCTTTGCTTTATGTTTCAAAACCACTTATGAGTGAGTACATATGATAATTGTCTTTCTGGGTCTGGGTTACCTCACTCAAAATGATGTTTTCTAGCTCCAACCATTTGCCTGCAAATTTCAAGATGTCATTATTTTTTTCTGCTGTGTAGTACTTCATTGTGTAAATATACTACATTTTCCTTATCCATTCTTTGGCCGAGGGGCATTTAGGTTGTTTCCAGGGTCTGACTATAATAAACAATGATGCTATGAACATGTCCTTGTGGCACGATTGAGCATCCAAAAGTGGTACTGCTGGGTCTTGAGGTAGGTTGTTTCCCAATTTTCTGAGAAATTGCCACACTGATATCCAAAGGGCTGTACCAGCTTGCATTCCCACCAGCAATGCAGGAGTGTTCCCTTTATCCCACAATCTCTCCAGCATAAGTTGTCATCGGTGTTTTTGATCTTGGCCATTCTTACAAGTCTAAGAAGGAATCTCAGAGTTGTTTTGATTTGCATTTCTCTGATGAATAAGGATGTTGAGCATTTCATTAAGTGTTTTTTAGCCATTTGATATTCATCTGTTAAGAGTTCTCTGGGATTTGTACCCCATTTTATTTGTTCTTTTGATGACTGATTTCTTGAGTTCTTTGTATATTTTGGAGATCAGACCTCTGTCTGATGTGGGGTTAGTGAAGATCTTTTCCCATTCTGTAAGCTGTCATTTTGTCTTGTTGACCATGTCCTTTACATTACAGAAGCTTTATAGTTTCAGGAGGTCCCATTTATTAATTGTTTCTCTCAGTGTCTGTGCTGCTAGGGTTATATTTAGGAAGTGGTCTCCTATACCAATGTGTTCAAGTGTACTTCCCACTTTTTCTTCTATGAGTTGCCTATCTTAAAACAAGCAAGCAAGGAAACAAAAGAAAAAGTTAGAAAGAGAGAACCAATTCCACAAAGTTGTCCTCTCACCTTCATACAGGCTTCATGGCAACACCCCCCCCCAACACACACACACACACATCATATACAGACATAAGCCATGGTAACAAATATAAACTCTTAAATGTAAACCTAGAAGAACGTATCTAGGGATTTCTGGTAGTTCCTAAAGGGATGGGATCTGATCAGGAGTGCTTCCTTTTTTTACAAGCACTTCTAAAAAGTAAATAGACTAGAAGTGATTTTCAGTATGTGTGTGTGTGTGTGTGTGTGTTTCCACTCATATTTTTCAAAGAAAATAAAAGAGCCAGGTATGGTGGAAAATGCCTGTAATGCAAGCATTCAGGAGGATGAGGCAAATAGATGCAGAATTTAGCACCAACACACAGGGCTTACTGGTCAGAGAGCAGCCATAGATGAAGCAGATCCCCTGTCCTGGATTCACCTGCAGCTGAAACCTCTGAACACAGAGCTACCATGGTTTCTTCATTTTGCAGGATGGAGGAAGGTGTAGGGCTGGCTCCCACAAAGGAGCACACTGCCATCTTCAACAGTCCTTATGGCTGATGGTTTTCATGGATTCACTTAGTTGTGTGTTCTCTGTAGGCAGAGAAAGTCAGCAGGTTTTTTTTTAAAAAAAAAAAAAAAGAATGGTTATAAAATTAAGAGCCTGCCTCTTTCTTGCTGGAGACACAAAATATGCAAAATAAGAATGTTGTCATTGTAAGCCTGCGGCTCTATAGTCTTCAAAGGAGCACGGCTTTTCTCAATGGCTCTGTTCTTTCCCACTGTCTCAGCACACAAGCCTGTTGGTGATTTACAATGATTTGAAAGAGATTTAAGGGCTGGAAATTGGGTTTTTGTTTGTTTGTCTTATCTCTTGCTACTTTTCTGAAGGAAGGCTGAGATGATGCCTGCTATGGCATCTCTCTAACAGAGTCAGCCTGCTATGGCATCTCTCTAACAGGAGTCAACCTGCTATGGCATCTCTCTAACAGAGTCAACCTGCTATGGCATCTCTCTAACAGAGTCAGCCTGCTATGGCATCTCTCTAACAGGAGACAACCTGCTATGGCATCTCTCTAACAGAGTCACTGGACATAGTCAATGAATTGAATTATTTTCTACCACTGTCTAATTGAACCGAATATACATTTGAGGAGAAGACAAGTATATTTGATATCATTGTAGCATCTTAATGGGAATAGACTTAAGGATAAATATAACAAAGTGAGCTACCATAAGTTTTATTATAAGATAGAAACCAAGTAAATGGACTCTATTCCTTTGAAAAATAACTATAGCACTTTTGGCCATGTGCAGTCACTAACAGTGATTTATATGTCATTTGGGGATAAACTAACGGACATTGATGGATTAAATAGTGTTTAAATATCTACATACTGATAATCCTTATGAACTGAGCAATACAGCCTTTTGATTTTTTTCTGTGGGGGATATATTTCACCAGCTTAGGAACAGGAAGAACCAGTGTTGAGGCCGTCTTCTTTGTAGTAAGGCTGGCTAATAACTTCAGGCTTTAGTTTTGCTCATTATTAGGCAATATGATTGCATTAAAGGTGCAAAGGTTTAAACATACCTACTTTATGAACATTAAATACACCCTTCCTCTATAGCTAACCTCATTAATAGAGTGTTTAATTCACTTTTCATTGAAGGGAAATTTTTAGAGAAATCTATAGGGAATGTTGATTAAGTATACAGTATATGGCTAGAAGTATTAGCAAAGTGTCCAGTATGTCTTATATTCATTATAGCCGTGAGTTGGTGAATAAAATTGGTAAGAGTAATCACTAGTAAAAGAATCTTTACATTACAGTAAAGCCAACTACATGTGTATGTATATATGCAAACAGCCAAGTTCATTTCAGTTTCTTAGTCTCTTCTCTAACTTCTAACGGTATGGTTTTTTTTTTCCTTTTTTGAATTGTACTAGGTAAGTCTTGCATTTATTATGCATTTATTTTTGTAAAACATTATAACTGGATGACTTATAAAGATCAAGACTAAGGTAAAATTAAAGATATATGTTGTCAGTAAAGTAGGTCTCATTGCTTAAAATTAAAAAGATAACCTTTTAACCAGGCGGTGGTGGTGTACACCTTTAATCCCAGCACTGGGGAAGAGGCAGGCAGATCTCTGTGAGTTCGGGGCCAACCTAGTTTGCAAGAACTAGTTCCAGGACAGACTTCAAAGCTACAGAGAGACCTGTCCCGAAAAACAAAAGAAACAAACAAACAAAAAAGGTAAAAATAAAAAAGATAACCTTTTGGCAACATCATGAGGTCTTAAGAGTTCTTCACAGAAACACTTGAGCAGGCTCCATGCAATGATAATTTACGTTCACTTGAGCCTTGTGACTGACCGTAGTTAAATCCACTTTTTGACAATGTTATGATCTGAGCCTTATGAGCAGCCGTAGTGAGATGATCACTGTTTAATGGTTTAAGGTTAATTCTACCTTAGTGATTTACTGCGCTTAGCATTTGTTTCCTTGAACTGATGACTCTTAAATATCTGCTGAAATTTTCCTAAAGTAGTTGTTTGGAAGAAAAGAGCAGGGAACATTAGCTTCTGAACTCATCTGAAATAGCTCTGCTTGAATGAGCCTTTTCTTCACCCGGCAAGCAAAACTGTCAATCAGAATTATGTCTTTGTTTCCTATCTACTATGAAAAGTTACTTCCTTGACAACCTGCCATGAAATCTGTGACTTCCTGTGCTGGGGCCCTGGAAAGGCATGCAAATCATATACTGGACTCTCTCTTTATAAAACTTTGCCTAAGTTCATAATTTTCCTAATTTTGTTAAAAGTAACAAATATTTTGTTTGTGTCTCAACCACATGGATGAGAAGGGAACCATAGAGAGAGAAATGGGTGGGAAATATTTATTACTCGATATAATATAAATAAACACTGGTCATTGTTAGTCCTGTTCCTTGGCTCTTTTTCCTTCACTGGGCAATGGGTTGGAGTATTTAACAATCTAGTTTTCTGTCTCTTGCCTGGGATAATTGTAGAATTTCTCTTATTTCTCCAGCACTTCCAAATTATATTATTTTCTTCTTCTCTGTCTTTTCAATATAGCAATATCTTTGCCTAAAAAAAAGATGCATAACAAGACATTGATACCCATATGCAAACAAAAAGGGAGTCAAACTACTTTTTGACACCTGTTGTTTTGAAAATGGCCTTTAGCATCTGAGACTGGGTTTGCACCTCACAAGTCACTTAAGTTCAGTGAAATCCTCCACAACTGGTGTCTGATTCTGTGCAGGAGCTGAGTTTAAAGTCAGTTCGGGTGATATCTCTAAACAGTATTCAAGTCCAGAGAATCTGAGCAAATGACAATGGCATCATTTTGTTATACTGGGGGCCAGAGTACCTCCAGGGCTGAGGCAGTGATGCACCCAGCAGCTGGACCACATTGGATTGCAGAAGAACTGCCCCGCCCCGGTCCTCTTTCCTCATCTACAAGACCCATGTGTCAGCTGCAGCCATGCTCCTGGAGCCTCTGGGGGTTGCTTTAGAAGGATTTCTGTGGCGTACCCAGAAGCATTTTATCACGTGTGTACCTGTGTGTTTATGTGTGCATGCACATGTGTTCACGGGTGTGTGCAGGTACCTGCTGGCATGTCTTCTCACCTGCTCTTAAGGTGAACCCCAGTTTGTCCAAAACATACTTCCAAAAAATTTAGAATCGAACTTGGAGTATATCTGGACTTCAAATGACTCAGATGAAAACAGAGCGAAGATGAGCAGGATGTGTAGGCAGTATTTATAGACACAGGCTGGGCATAAATTTAGTTCTGAGCTTCCTGGCAGTAAAGGAAATACCATTGGATTAGGTAATGACTCTTACACCATAAAAAGAAATGTGTCTAGTAAACAAACTATTTTCTTTATTTAAAAAAAAATCTCCAGGACGAACTTATTTACAGCATCTGTTAGAGATAGCAGCTAACAAGAAGCTATGTCTTCTGATGTGGAAATGAAGGCACCAACCTTTTAAAAACAGTTTTCAGGACAACAAAATACACCCATAGTCCAGGGCTTGGATTGTTCTAGGATGCCTGCATCATTTTCAAGGCCCTGGCTTCAATCCACTAGTATTAGTACTACTACTACTACTGCTAATAATAATAATAATAATAATAATTGGTTTTGATGACCATCTGTTATAAACCAAGGTCTTCCTGATAAATCTTCTTAACAAAAAAAAAATTCAGATTGGCCAAAAGGAAGTCAAGTGTTTGTTTTTGTTGTGCTTTTCCAGAACTGGATATTAATTTTTAAAAATGAATTTGTTTTTCCATTGAGTTCTTTAAGCTGGTCTATTAAGTGTCATTAGACCTTTAATTTCTTAAAGATTCTTCTCCTGGCTAGAATAATTTTCATCCTAGCATGGTTGACGTTTGATTACACTGCTTTCCTTCACTAGCTATTCAGCACAAGTCAGTATCCATCGCTTTATTTAGCACACTTGTTGCCAGCACCATGGATAGCTCCCAGGTGTCTATTTTAATGAGTGAAGTCTGAAGTCTGTTTCTAAGCAATCTAGATGCCAAGTGAAACTGATTGCACATAAACGGTTTGGAATTTGTAGGTGAGGGGTTATTAAAAAAAAACAGTAAACAGTTGAATTATGTGATTGTTAGATTTGTGTGGTCATTCTTAGGTAAGGAAGCGGAACAAAAAATGTCAATAGTATTTGCTGAGTTTTTATTATGTGCAGGTTACAACATGTATATTAGCTCATTTAATTTTCACAAAGCTCTTTGACACACATATAATCACTATGAACATCATCATCCCTATGTTATAGATATTGATACTCTGAGGTTAAATAATATGACCCTGGTTCCACGGTCCATATGTAGTGAGCCTAATGCTGCCTAGAGTCCGGGTCTCTATTACCAAAATAACACTCTTTCTCTGAGTACCTTGGCCATCAAATCACATGGCAGGAAAGAAGGGAGCAAAGGACATTAAGGACATGGTTGGCTCATGTCTCTGTCATCCCTAGTCTTTCTCATTTGAGTTTTCAGATATGCATTATGTAAAAATTCTTACAAAAATTTACTGCATGTATGACCCCAATGGCATTACAGGTCTGTTGTTCACTGAGACTGTTTGCCCAATCCACTATAGACAAAGGGAAGATTCTGGACATTAACTAACATAGAGGAGGTATGATGCTTAATGGTTGAATATGGGTTACAGAATTATGCCAATTTCCTTAGCATGGATTATTTTCAGTAATTACAAATATGATTGGATGAATGTATTGTTCTATTAGTGATGACCTTTTTGTCAGAGACCTACTTTAAAAAGAGCTTCCTTTTCATTACTCATTGTTAAATCAATGATTAGCTATTGGCAAAGGTTCAAGACTATCCCTGTTACCATGTTTTTAATAGTGTTTGATTTAGATGTGCTCATACTTCCAGTGCAAATATATATATATATATATATATATATATATATATATATATATATTAGTAATTTACTAATTGCAGCTATGTGCAGTTAAGCACAGTGTTATTGGTGGAAAATCAAGGATAAATCATGAAAAATGTGTAATTATTAAGGAGTTGGAATTAATCTTTAACTTCTTTCAGAGCAAGGAAACTATAATATAGGTTTGACTGGTTTTCACTTCAGATAAGCGAGATTCTGGGTAATTTGGGTAAATTTTGATTTATTTTTTGCCTTTTATATTAGTTGGGGTTCACTAGAGGGACAGAACTGATAGACTAAATCTCCATCTGTACCTAAAGGGGATTTGTTAGAGTAGCTTACAGGCTGTGATACAGCAAATAGGTCAACAGTCGCTGTCTACCAACAAAAGGCCCAAGATTCAGTAGCTGTTCAGTCCACCAGTTTAATGTCTCAGCTGGTCTTCGGTATACACCCGAATCCCGAAGAAGAAGTCTCTAATACCAGTCATGGAATGGACTGTGATAGCAACTGGCTAAAGAGAGCATGCTTCCTCCTTCCATGTCCTTTAGATAAGCAGCTAGCAGAGGGGATAGCCCAGATTAAAAGTGAATCTTCTTACCTAAGAAGATCTGGACTAAAAGTGTTTCTTCCCATTTCAAAAGATTTACTTAAGAAGAAATTCCCTCACAGGTGTGCCCAACCACTTGGTTTTTAGTTAATCCCCAAGTTGAGAAGCATGAACAATCATCACATCTTTCTAATGAAGTGCAGAATCCTTCCCTGTAATGTAAAGAATTAAAGATCTGATTTGCCCACTAATATGTACTTTCTCTTTGGGCTCATAACGCCTTTCAAACTGGAAGACAGACCCACCCCTCAGAACAAGATTGATTCCCTTACACACATGAAGAATTTTTACTTTCCTTCATTTTTATAACCTGGTTTTATAACTAAAGAATGTTACAGCTCGCAGTATCCAATATCTATGGTATCACCTGTTCAACATTGAGCATGCTCACAGAAGTACTTGTAAGAGGTCTATAGAATGCATGTCACTAATGTCCTATTAATTTCATTTCAGACAATCCATGGGCACAAGGGACCAATCACTGCAGTGTCCTTTGCTCCTGATGGGCGTTATCTTGCCACCTACTCAAACACTGACAGCCACATTTCTTTCTGGCAGGTAAGCAGGGCTTAAATATGTACTGCGTGGTGGGCTTTAGTGGGAAGGGCTTCCTATTGGGCCTGTCTGCCGTTCTTCCTTTGTGCCCGCCCACCCTCCCTTACACAAAGGTCAAGTGTTCAGATTACTGATTATGTGCAAAGTGCCAACCTGCAGGGTGCTGGGAATACAGTTAACAATCTCGTAGAGAAGGAACACAAGCTCTCCCGAGTCTTCGCTCTAAAGGAAGCACAGATGCAAGCAGTTAAAATCCAGAGTCTCTGAGAATGAGATGGTGGGAAGCCTTCAGAGCAAGGGACATCTGGGTGTAGCCATGCGAGGTAGAGGAAGAACATAGGTGAAGCTTGGCTGGATCGGAGTCCACGGGAAGCTGCAGTCAAGCAATAGCATTGTAACAGGTTTATGGTAGCATTCTAACAAGGTCTTGGGATCTTCTTTAATGGAGCATAGGATACTGGGTGTTGTCCTGGTATTTTATGCCTGTCCCTTATCTCCTTTTTCATTTCTGTCATGTTTTTGTTTTGGTGGAAGGTTGTTCTTTCTTTTTTTGTTGTTGCTTTGCTTCTTTTCTTTTTCTTTTCCTTTTTTTTTTTTTTTGAAACTGTTTACCTTATAACCCAGGCTTACCTCAAACTCAACATCCTTCTACCTCTCCAGTGCTGAGATTATAGGCTTGTACTGCCAGACCTGGTACTCACATAATATCCTGGATTTCTAAAATATACAAAGCATTTTAAGAAAAACTAAGTGTATCTTGAGCTGGGCGGTGGTGGTGCATGCCTCTAATCCCAGCACTCGGGAGGCAGAGGCAGGCCGATCTCTATGAGTTCGAGGCCAGCCTGGTCTACAAGAGCTAGTTTCAGGAGAGGGACCAAAGCTACAGAGAAACCTTGTCTCAAAAAAAGGACTAAGAATATCTTTATGTGACATTTCATGAAGAAAAATACACATATTTAATTATGTTTATATATAAAATTAAATATTATATATAATATAAAAATTAAATATAATTCAAAATAAATATATAATTAAATATCTTCTTATATGTCACATATAATATAGTATGTTCTATATAAATTATAATGTGTACTATAATTATAATATATAATTAAGTATTATATATGCATATTTAGTTTTGATTAAACAAAACACTAATTTTGAGCAACTAATTTTTATAGGAGACTATTAACTGCCACCATTTCCTCCTCTTTTTAACTCCCTTTAGTCCTGACAATTAGAAAAATATAACTTCATTTTCAGAAGATACAAATGCACTAATAAGACCAGCATATTGCGTTGAAAGCTGAAAAATTAATTAAAATTTTGAGGTCTTCAACACAACCTGATGATGGTTTTAAAAAAAGCTAATAGGATGTAAAATGAATATAATAAATTGTTTAATTAACAACATCCTACTGAAATGCGACACCTTCCAACCTGTCAGAACCTTTTACTACTTTTTAATCTAATGTTCTTTCGTATTTTGGAGGCTTAGACCATATACTAGAACTGGATTGTATGTTTCTCACTCCTTTTCCGGTCCCTCTCTGCTGGCTCCCTGACATTTCTGGGTTTTTCAAGAACGTCTGAGCCTGTGAACACAGCTCCACAAGTCCGCTGCTTCACAGGCTGCCTGGTGCCATCTGCATGTGCAAGGACACCAGACAGCCCAGCCACTCCCAAACAGCATCAGACCTGAAGGTGCACCCAGCTCCTGCATTGCTTAGTTGTGCCCCACCCAGTGTCCAAATTTAAATGGCAGGCAGAAAAAAGACCATTCTGTCTGTCCGGGAAAATCCAAGCTCTTCCTGGATTGTGGTGGCTTCTGTTGGAATTAAAGAGAGTCTAAGTGCAGTGGGCAAATCTGCTGCTGCTGCGCTGACAGAGATACGTGCCGCTCAGTTCTAATGGTGTCTGAGAAGACTCCTGATCGTTCCAGGAAGTGTACTATAATATATTTTGAAAACTTAATGAAGTCTTATTAATACAGAGCCTTACTAAAACTATCAACTGTAAAATCTTTGCTGAGAAATGAGTGTTAATGAGAAATATTGGTTGGGTAATTACTCAAGTGAGACCCGGTAGAAGGTTTGCATGCAGCACCGCTTACTTTGGGGAAGGCATTAAAACATTTCTGTTTTGATGAATTATATCTGTCTGTGTGTGTTTTTCTGTTCAGAAAATAATCTTCACATAACTACTGTTGTGATGCATCTTTCTGAAGGAAAGGGAGAAGCTGCCGTTGGAGTTTAGTCACTCTGTATAATTAACTGTTAAATATGGCAGCAATAAACCATTTTCCTACAATTTGAATATTTCACTTCAGTATATCTATTTGGTATTCCAGAGAGAAAAGTTTGGTAATGAAAAACATCCTTAATTCTCTCATGCAGATATTACCAATACCACCTAACAAGTAAATCTTGTTTTTCAAAAATGTTAATAAATTGCATAGGGATGGGTTTCTTTATATTTACTCCATCATGCGGTAGAGTGCCACTCAGCCATTCAAAAACAGTGATGGGAATCTGTTGTCATTATCACGATGATTTCCTTAACATGTGTTGAACTGAAAAAGCAGATTATAAAAGTGCTTTTAATGTGAGCCTGTTTCTTAGATCTGTGTGTGTGTGTTATGTGTGTATACAGTTTGCATATGATATGTGTGCATAGTATATGCATGCAGTGTGCACGTGAGAACAGGGTGCTTCCTTGCTTGTGAGTACATATGATTTGTATGTGCACAGTGTGCACTACATTCATTGTGTGTGTGTATAATTGTGTGTGCAATTTGCATATTAGTGCCAGGTGTGTGTGATTGATGTGCATAAATAGTTTGTGTGGGTGCATGCGTTGTGCATGTGTATGCACGGTATATGAGTGAACTGGGATGTTCACAGGTTGTTTATCAAAATGCTGGTAGTGATTATCACAAGAAAGTAAGGTTTGGAGGATCTTTTCTTTTTTATAATTTTATTTAAATTTTCATATGTCATATTTATAATACCCTAATTAGAGAAAATGCTTAATATTGCTAAAACTAATTCCATGTAGCTTTCATTCAAAGATTAAGTTTCCTTGAGTTTAGCATAGTTTATAGGTAGACATCAATGAATTAAAAAATAACATTGTCTAGCAGAATGGGTCATTGCTTCAGTGAGAAGTAACATTCACCCTGGAAACTCAGGAATCCTCCTTTGAGTGGGGGTAGGAAGTGTGGTCAGTAGAGAAATGAAACCAGTGAGCAAGTGAGTCTTCATCAGCACAGCTCTAACAGTGTTTGCCTTCGAGAACTCGGCATATCTGTTCCAGGTTGGAAGGCCGTTCAGTGGAGGCATTGAACAGAGCAGGGATGACTCAGCTTATCGCATCCAGATATAGCGGTGATTTTTTTCATAAAATTTGCCCATCTATGGCCTTTCTACAGGATACTCCCGTCCTTCAGCTCTCAGTCCGTTTCCTTTAATGGCTACGTTGAGGCACACATACCGAACCTATTATATGCCCTTTGCATCCTCAGCCACTAGCCGATAGCAAGCTTCATACATATTTTCAAAGAAATCCATAAGGAATGAAAAATACTTTGTAGCTCTTTGTCAACTGAGAACTCATATTTTTAAAGCACAGTACATCCGTTAATGCCAGTTAATTGTAACCAACAATTTCCTAGTTCAATTAGCTCTGTTTTATCAGAGGACTAATTATATACTGGTAGGTTTTGTAGGTGTGATACTAGCTAATCGGGTTCACCATTGTGACTGACATGTTCCACAGTGGGACGCCTCCATGAGGCAGTGAGGCTTAGATTTTTATCTAGTATAAAGTTTTTTTTCAGGAAAAAGAGAAAAGGAAACCAGAAAAGAGACCTTGGAGGGATGACAGGTGAGGTACTGCTTATCTTGAACTGAACTTTTGCAGAAAGAGTTAACCATGACCGTACATTTGGTTTAAAATGTGACCTCGTACACTAGTGATTTTTTTTTCACCTCTTGTGTTGTGCTCGGCACTATTATTAATGCAGGAAAATCAGTAACATTAGTCATCTTAAAAGGGTTATTACTCAAGATGATTTAAATTGTGAAAATGTCAGTGGAGCCTGCACGCGGCCTGCTAGAGATGCCATGATTTACGCCCTCTGACACCATCCTGCTCCTGAGAAGGGCTGGAAAAGGAATGGCCTGTATTTTGTGCTGATCCAAATTCAGAGCATGGTATCACAATAACACAACTTAAAGGTCCCAAGATCTGCTAGGATTTCAGCTGCTCGTGCAGCTGGGTCATGATAGGCATGTTTTGCCCACAGAACTAGCATGTGATCCATGTAGATGAAGCTTTATTCACCAGAGGAATAGGAAGTGAATATTAGTTCAGAGGAAGATTATTTCCAAGGCTTCCTTCCAGTTTTCAGAATGTTCTCTCTGTGATTTATGGTAGCACAAATAATGCATATTGAAGTCATCGAAGTAATATTTAGAACTTGAAGAAACCTTCAAATTCAGTGGCTCCAAAACCAGCCCACTTAGACAACAACCATTTTATATTCATCACCTTCATCTAATTACATAGTTGCTCATAATCTTCAATTTTTATGTTGTCTTCATTTTTGTGAATGGATTAAGAAAAATCACATTATTTTATTAAACTTAGGAAATCCTCAAAAAGGCAAAAATGTCCAAGCAATAAAAAGGTGTTGTCAGTACACATGGAAAACATACTCTCCTTAGTAGGGCAGCAGAGGGGTGGGGTGAAAGTGCTTCTGGGTTCTCTCTTAGAAATGAGCAGGAGCTGAGGACTGAGATGTTCAGTGGGTAAAGCACTGATGATGCAGAAGTCACATAATAATCCCACACTAGTTCAGAATTATGAATAATAAAGGGTTATTTATTTAGGGAAGACTTCCAGATCACTGTCCTAAATCAGTTTTCTGCACGATGGGGAACAGGAACAGAGGCTAGCAGCCAGAAGCAAGAGCTGGAAGCAAGAGAGCGAGCCCATGATTTACAGCTGCATTTATAGTATAAGAGACCACGCCCAAGTGGACTGAAATCTTAAAGGCTACTGGCTGAAGGAGCGAAAGGAGCTCCCACAGCACACTGTAGAGCTGAGTTTGGATTCCCAGCACCTACATATATGCTGGGCAGGTGTGGTAGCTCCTCTGAAAATCCAGCAAATTAGTAGGCAGAGAAAGGGTTGGGGGGGGGGGATCCCCTGGGCAAGTGGGTTAGCTAGACAAGCTAAATTTGTGAGGCCCAGGTTCAGGGAGAGATGTTGCCCCAATATGTAAGATGGAGAGTGATTGCGGATGACACCTGACATGAACCTCTGACCTCCAACCACATGTGTGCACACACGAAATACTATACTTACATACATGGGATGTTTTTCCAAAGCATTTGAAAAGGCAGATGGGAGCAATGAGGGTGATGATGGGAATGGGGCTTAGGGTGTGGCCCAGTCAGCTCTCAGTCTAGCTACAACATGGTTGTACTTGACTTTCCTCAGCTAATTATAAACCACATATTGTCTAACTTGAACTGTTTTTTTAGCAGCCGTAATTTAGCTTTTTTTCCTCAAGATCAATGGACCCTCTACTGTCAGGTTCTGCTCACAGAGTAAAATTTCTCAAGGTTTATGTGTTCACATAAATGGCATCGTGCCAATTTGAAATCTACTGAGAGGGGCCATTTCGAGTTAGAATAACTCAAAACTCCATGTGAATTACCATTCAGGAGGAGCCGGTGGGTAGAAGAAATAAGTCACTGTCTTTGGAGGAAGAAGGAAGCTGTCTAAACCGACATGTGTGTCCCTGTCCCTACAGATGAACACATCACTCCTGGGAAGCATTGGCATGCTGAACTCGGCACCTCAGCTGCGCTGCATTAAGACCTACCAGGTTCCTCCAGTACAACCAGCATCGCCTGGCTCCCACAACGCCCTCAGGCTGGCCCGCCTCATCTGGACTTCCAACCGGAATGTTATCCTTATGGCCCATGACGGGAAGGAGCACCGCTTCATGGTCTAATACCGCTGTCTGCTGCCCTGGCTGCCTGTACGTTCTATACTGTCTAGGCCGACGCTGCTGTCCTCACTCGTACTGGACTGTTGTTTGCTGCCTGCCCTCCTCCATGCCGTCCAGGGGCCATGGCCAGGTCTGTGTCACTTGCGCATGCTTCTTGGGGGCAGACTCCACACGGGCGACCTATCGATTTAAAGGCACACATACCCCTCAACAGGATGTGGCCATTCTGTCACTGGGTAGTTTTTCCCTGCCAGTGAAAGGAGGGGAGAGCTCGTGGTTCCCGGAGATGCTCTTGTTGCTTGATGTAAGGAAAGCCTGAAAATCAATAACCACTGTGATTGTGCCCCAGTCCTGATCCTCATTGTCAGCCCTGGCAGCTCAGCTCTGACCTGGATTCTAGGGCGATGCGAGTCCTCATTATTGAAATTACTTCCCTTTGGGTTTCCCACACTTACTGTTGTTTACCAAACCTATTTCATGTTTACATTGGTTTTTCTCTGCTAGCAGTTGATAGGCAGTTACTCAGTTCCACTTCCTCGAATTTAGCCACTACCTTCTCAGTAACACCAATCTCGATTTGAGATTAATGAGGAAAAAAATGTATTTTTCCTCTTAGAAAATAGTTTTCCAGATAGCTCGCTTTCTAAAATGCTCATTTCCTGCTCAAATGTTAGTGTGTCTCATAGTTTAAAATACAGATAATCCCTACTCCCCACGTGCTGACTATAACTAACCTTCTAAGGGGTTAACCTTTCAACAAAGAACCAAGT
Source organism: Microtus oregoni (assembly GCF_018167655.1). NCBI lineage: Eukaryota > Metazoa > Chordata > Mammalia > Rodentia > Cricetidae > Microtus > Microtus oregoni. The sequence goes on along the minus strand of NW_024543976.1, from coordinate 1,357,684 downwards.
TTAGCACATTTGTACAGTGGAGGTTTCCCCATGTCACAATAGATTCTTCTGTGCAGAAAAGGCCTCCTCCTCGGGAACTTCACAATCTGCAGCTCCCGCATGTGTGGCGATGTTACAGTGGTCCTTTCCACCCCGCTTTCCAATTCCGGCTAATAGAGGAACACCAGGAAGGCATTTCCTTTAAGTGCACACCTGAGAACCTGATAACTGCGTAGACACATTGTTCTGGTGAGCAGAAAAGCGTGAGACTGCCAGTGTGTCCGAGTGGACCTACAGAAAAAGTGTCCACTGCGCTACCACACGAGCTTTAACTCCATTTTCTTCTGTGTCGAATTATGTTGCTCATATTGTAATGGAAGAAAAAAATCCATAACACAGTATTTTGTGTGAGTTGTTCCTAAAAATTTGATATATATTAGCAGCAGGGAGTTGATTTGTTTGTTGGTTGATTAAGGACACTTACCCAAGATTGTTTATTAAATACAAAAATAAAAAGGAGTTATTGAATTCAGAGAAAATATGTGATATTAACAGGGGAGCTAAAAATGAGAGCATTTAGTTTTAAACTCATAGATTGTCAAAACTTGTGTAATATGTAGGAAAGTAGGTTCAAGGTCCATGAATAAATGCATAGTTTACAGTACTTTAAGGAATATGTGAAGAAGCTAACATCCTCAGAATGTCTTTTGCCTACCGATGTATGTTCTTTTCATTGGTGGCAACTCCATACTGTCCCTTGGTTTGTCTCAATGTTGGGACTCTTTCAAAAGTTATTTTATTTCACACGCATGTATATCATATTTATAATGATTATATATGTAGGTTTCAAGAAGGAAATCAAGAGCTGTACAGTGTAGATTGTGGTGAGCAAGCGGATCTATTTAATGTGGATGGGGAAATGTCCAGCGGGCTCCAGAGACTGCTGTCTGCCCAGCACAGGTTTACTCTGTGAACTTCAGAGGGAAGAGTTCAACCGTCTGGAATGATGGGACAAACACAATCTTAGACATTCTGTTAAGCAAAGTGTTCCATGCTTCAGGAAGGCGCTGAACTAGAGAGCAACAGCAGATGGTGCCTGTCGTAGGGTTGGGTGCAAAGCAGTGAGGTCACAGAGACAGTCCTCCCGTGCCCTGTGTGTATAGTTGGAGGAGCACACCAACTGTAAAGCTCCTTGATAGAAGAATGGCTAACTGAAGAAGTGCATTTACATTCTCATTTACATAATGCTCTCCTTGGCTGTTTGACAACCACAGCTCGCAGCTTCATCTCAGCGTATATTCCTCAACACCGGGGCAAACTTGGTGTTGTCATTCCAGTGTGCGCTTGTAGTGTTCTATTGATTTTGTTGACACAGCATTTGGACCTGTCCTTATAAGCATAAAGCCTATGTGACTTCCCTGGTAATTTACAAGCAAAAGTGACCTCTTGTACACTGGTGTGAAAATCGTCATGTTTGAACTGCATATAGTGAATGAATTCAAATGTCTGTCTCCTAAGACATCTCTAGACGACTCCACTTGATAGCCTCTCTATGTGTTTAAGATTGATGTGTACATACTTGTGTTAAATAAACAGAATTGTACTGAAAATTGCTTTTGTCCCATTTTTACTGTTTACTGTGGTTCCTCTTAAACATGCTCTGTTGAAACCATATGCTCCTCTTGCCCTCATGTTTCTAGCTCTTCATTTCATTGGAGAGCAAGTTGCAGACAAGGCAACTACTTCCTCAGAGGACGGTAGAGCAGCGGCAAAGGCTCTTACCCATCAGAAGCTTGAGACCAGATGGAGAAACTCAACAGCACCCTCTGTGGCTTGGGCAGGGCAATTGCATGCATGTTGTTTTATCTCCAGCCTCACTTGTACCTAAACAGATCGACACTGTACCAGATTGAACCTTGTCAGACCTCGTGGCCCGGGTTTACTGCCTGGGAGCCAGACTGAGATCATTAAATTCATTTAATATTCGGTTTGAAGTTGAATTTGAATCATTGAGGTAAGAATAACAAAAATTCTCGTCACCCACAGAGCATTGCAAGTGAATACCGGCCGTACTTCTCGTGCCTTTCACGGAGCAGCTGGACTCGTCGGTCATGTATAGCAGCATCATCATCCCCAGGAATTAGACAACAATAACTTAAATGTGGCCTTGTAGGAAAATAAGAGCAGTAACAGTTCTGTGTGGTTGGCAATCACATAAACTGATCAAATGCGGAAAGGGCATGACATTAATAGGAAGGTAAAGACAAGCAATGCTGGCTGAACTTTCACCTTTCACCCCTCCGCCTGACTGACAGAACTGAGTGGTGGAGAAAATCAATACTTCAGAGCCAGGAGGGAAATATTTCCACCCTCTAACTAGAGAATATATTTTGACAAGGCCAAGATAATACAAGCTGCACAGGAGAAAGAAAAGACTCATTTTTAAAGCTTGACACTTCAAGGTGTTTTTGTACAAGGGTTTAGAGATCGTCAATACATACAAATACCAAAGGTCAAACAGAGAAGCCAGAAGAATTTCAAAAATTAGATGTTCCAGTTCTTTCCGCTGTTTACAAACTGAAGAGAGACGACCTATTGAGGGGCTTGTGTTTGCAATTGTTATTTAAGTGATCAGAGCCTGCCATTGGGTATTTGAGGGTATCATCTTTTTTAAATTTTGTAAAGTCAAAAGTATGAATATATCAGGATAACAGGTATTCACACTCCTTATTTCTAGAACATTTTGCAGTTCGTGTCGATTCTGACCATGACTTAGACTTGGTTTCTCATTTGGTTCAACCCTTTGCATAGGAAAGGGATTCATGTACCTTTAGAGCTGAAATGGTTTCTAGTTTCCCAAATCCTGGTAAGCATATCATTTGGGAACCCTAACCAGACCCTTCTAAATGAGAGGCTTTGCAACTTTGTGAAAAGAGGAAAAGCAACTCAGGCCGTTCTTGCCAGCAAGATCTGGGTTTATTCATACATGCATGTACAGACGTGGATTGTTTTCCTACAGGTAAGAAGGCAAGGATGTCTATGTTGCCAGACCTTCCAGACAAGCTCAGAAGGACAAAGGAATCCTAAGAATAGGGTAGTGCTCATAGCTGATTCTCGTCAGGCTTGCCAAAAAGATTACTGAAGTACAGCCTCAACTTGCCCACCTTCCCTCTCATTAGTAAACGCTCTCTGTTCAGAGGAGGTAAGTCCAGCCGGAGATGTTCAGTTGGGTTATTGCAAAGTAAGAAGGCAGATAGCCAAGACTGCTGGATAATCTGGGAATCCCCAGCGGAAACCTGCAATACCATGCCTGGTTTGCCATCTACGGTATCAAGTAAGTGGATGCTGCACTGTTAAATCTGCGAGATTACACCGTTAAAAAGCAATATCTGCTAAGTGTTCCATAAATGTAAGTGAACATTTTTAGCAGACACTTAGAATTTATTGAGCACGAACAAAAATGATTGGCCATGCCTTTTGGAAAGTGCAGGGTGATCTGTTGTCAGATTTCCTTTCTAGCCTCACTCTGAACATCCCTTCCAATGCCTTCACTCTAGAGTAGCTCTGAGCACGATAGAGCGCCAAGATTCTAGTGTTCGCCAGCCTCTCTGCCTGGTGCGATAGTGACCTTGTTTCTCACCAAAACCTTTAGATGTGAAGAAATGTGAGAACATATGTCTTCACAGCTCCAGAACTGCACTGGAGGTTAGCTGGAGCCTTCATTCACAGCAACACAATCAAACCCTCCCTTTGTTTGACTTACGTTTCCTCTGCAGCCTTGAGCCTGAGACTACTATACCAAAATGTTCTATATCCAGTGTCTCTCCCTCTTTACCTCCTCCCCTTCCTACTTCCTGCTTCTCTCAGTCTACATCCCAAAGAGCCCAGCCTATGACAGTTGGTACCAGGAGTATCCAAGGAAAGCATTCTAGAACAGGATTTGGAACCATTGACCCACAAGAAGTAAAAGGCAAACATAGCCTCCAGCACACTGGAGATGTAGAATTGTTAAAACTCACTGATGATGCCTCTGAACGGAGGCTCCCATAGAGGGTGGCATTAGAAGAACCACCATAGCAGGCATAGATAATGTGGAAGAGATGACTCAGAGGCTAAGTGCCCTGGCTACTCTTGCAAAGGACCAGGGTTTGATTCTCAACACCCACATGGTGGCTCACAACTAGCAGTAACTTCAATTCCAGGGGACCCAAATCCCTTTTCTGGCCTCTGCAAGCACCACTCACACACATGGTGCACATACATAGATGTGGGAAAACAATGCTCAAAGCACATTAAATAAATATATAGTTTGTTTAAAACAGCAATCAGGCCAGGCAGTGGTGGCGCATGCCTTTAATCCCAGCACTTGAGAGGGAGAGGCAGGCGGATCTCTGTGAATTAGAGACCAGCCTGGTCTACAAGAGCTAGTTCCAGGACAGGCTCCAAAGCTACAGAAAAACTCTGTCTCAAAAAAAAAAAATCAGTTTAGATGGCTATTCTAGTGCTCCGAAGGGAGACAATGCACGGCTAAGGGTGACTAGCCACCAATTCAAAACTAAACATGAGAGAGCCAGAGAACTTGTGGCAGCATCAAAGAGGGCCTTTTCTACAGCCACAGGCAAGATGTGCATCCGGCCCAGTACTCACCAGTGAGATGTGGAGTTCCAGGACAGGTGGAACTAGTGACCTCACAGTCTACTGCCCCAAAACAAAACCCTGGTTGAAACAGAAAGGGCTTTTCTGGTCGTGGTGTTTTGAATAGGTATAGTTCCCAAGAGTTTGTGTATTTGAATGCTTTGCCCACAGGGAGTAGACCTTGTGGAATAGGTGTGGCCTTGTTGGAGGACATGTGTCACTGCGGAAGTGTGCTTTGAGGTCTTATAAGCTCAATTCTGGCCAGTGGGACACAGACTCCTGCTGCCTGCGGATCAAGATGTAGGACTCCCAGCTCCTTCTCCAGCACCATGTCTGCATACCACCATGTCTCACCATGATGACAATGAACTACTCTGCAACTGTAAGCCAGTCCCAATTAAATGTTTTCCTTTGTAAGAGTTGCCACGGTCATGTATCTCATCACAGCAATAGAACATGGGCAAAGACACAGGTTGATGCCCTTTAACAATCTTTAATCACCAGCTTCCAGTGGACCCTCCTCCTTAGTGCTTCCTTAGTGTCCTTTTCCATCTCCCGAGGCTAATAGTGCATGTCCCTACCTCCTCTCCCACCCATCACACCAGCTGACCAGGTAAGTCACACTATCACCCAGCCACTGAAAGGCTGGGTCTGCTGACTGGGAAAGAGCTAGATCGCAAAGGAGCTATGAGACCTCACCAACAGGTACCTGGGAGAACTGGTGAAAATAACAGCGTATATGGGGGATCCCAAAAAGACACAATATCAAGTAAGGCAAGGACGTGTTTATTAGTGCTGTTTAACAATGCTCACCTGCTGATGGCAGCTGCTCAGGTGAGGGACAACAACGGCCAAATCCTCTAGAGAGATGAAGGAAATGTTGTTAAACAGAAACAACTGTTGCTAAAATTCCTTCCTGTGGGGAGATAGAAGCAGCATCTACCCCTTCTCCTGAGGCCCCGATGACAAACCAAAGCATGTTTCTGCCAATAATCACTCTGGGGAACTGAGGAGTTTATTGGGCTTTTTTATATAGTATAGGCAACAGGTTACTTCCAATGCTTCCCCTCACAGGACACACCTGAAAAGTCTTTAAAGCCGCATAGATGGAGCCTCCTCACTCCCTATTCTTCAGGGGCCACACGCATTAAGGCAGATTTATGCATAACAGATAATGATTGGCTGGATGTTTTGGGGAGAGTCCTAAGGTTGTCTCCTCCCTCTATAAGAGGATGTCAACAATCAATAAATTGAGGTGGGATAATTCTTTTGCAAAGACATGTGGCTGAATGCCCAAAGATTGTAGTTACTTGGCATAGAGGATAGGCACAACAAAAGACTTGGAGTCTTTGCAGACATTGTTCTTTCTCTTTGCAATTATAAACATGGGGTCAAATTTTTAAATGGCTCAAGCTACATTGATTTTTACTTACAAATAATAGGACTATATTTACCATGAAACAGTGGAGTTAAAAAGGTGAGTGTTGAAACGAACTAACTCATGGGCTGGAGCGATAACTCCATAAACCCAAGTTCGGATCCCCGGAACCTTTGTTTTCAGAAAGCCAGACACAGCAGTGTGCAGCTGTAAATCCCACTGCTCTCGTGGGGAGGTTTGAAGGTGAAGATATGAAAATCCCCAGAAGCCTGAGGGTCAGATAATGTAACCTATGCAGTGGCAAACAGCAAAAGACTAGGTCATGGAGGATGGCAAAGGGTGACTTCTGATGTCCATTCTTGTGCCATGTGCACACTAACCCTAACCCCACGGCCACCCCAAAGCACACACAGAGGCACAGAGACAAGGTGGGTTTTTTTTTTTAAGTACTGTAGTCCATAGATTGGTTTTACTTAGTATACTTGAAGAGCTAGGATTTTTCTCTTAAGAAATGGATATCTTTAGGGGCAGAATCAGAGTCACAGCCCTTAGCCCTGGGTTTTACTGATGACCTAACAGCATGCGGTACTGCTGGCCTGTCCCATGGAGTAGATCATCCTTCCCCCTTGGGTAGCCATGTCTGTCCCTCTGCTTCTCCTGGTTACCTTTTGCTGATACTGCCTCTTCCGATGGATACTTTTCTCCATAGGGAAGGTTTTTTAAATATATATATATATATGTATATATATATATACATATATATATGTTTAAATTTATTGGCTAATATGAAAGATACTCTAGAAACTTGAAATTTTTGAAATGGAATTAGAAACCAGCTTTGGAGGTCTCCCCCTTTTGGAGTCCCCCCACCATAACTTGAGCCCCCACTTGCACAAAAGTGTCACAAGACTTAACTCCCCTTAGCCAGTCTATAAGTTACTGCCCTATTGTTATGACGACCAAATTCCTAAAGGTCCATTTTGGCTTATAATTTAAGGGTGTAGAATAGTGTGTCAATGAAAGCATGGTGCTGAGAGTGATTCTAGAGGGGGCATCACGGGCATGAGGCAGACAGTCACATTGTGTCCCCAGTCAGGAAGCAAGGAGAGAACAATAGCACTCATATGTTTCCTTTTAATTCACTGTGTGTGAGCCCACAGCCCCAAGGAAGGTGGCCAACCACATTCAGAATAAGTTCCCCACCTCCAGAAACTTTCCAGCCCACTCCCAGAATTTTTTCAGCAAGGTGATTTTAAATCTACCAAGTTGATAGATGCAGATTAACCACGTCAAGTCTACTCCTTGTCTCCCTGGCATTCAAACATAGCCTCTTGAACCCAACAGCCTATGTTCATCAGAGTATCCTGCCGGGATAGAGGCCACTGCAGCATCTCCTGTCACGTGGTAGGTTTATGTCACTTCGTGCCCCTGCCCATGGTCATCTCATCCTGGGAAATACTAGAATATACCAGAAGTTCCTAAAAACAAAAGCACACGGCCCCATATGTGTATCTCGTAGCCCCAACTTTGGGACTGCAGCGTGTCTCATGCCCCTGTGACAAACAATTCCCATGTCACCTTCCTAACAAGTCAAGGAAGCCCCCGAGGGTCCAGGAGTGCTTTAAGACTAAGTTAGCCATTTGGTAGATTTGATGATAAATGTCATTTCACTCAGGCCTCTCAATAATCCTATGAGTTAAACTATATTCTCTAGTTTGGAGAACTACTACACTGGGTTAAGTAACTGCCCTGAGGTCACACGGATGGCTAAGTGATGGAGCTGAGATTAAATTCAAAGTACTCTTTCCTCTCACTGGTGGACGGGGTCTTCAAGGGCAGTTTTATAGTACCTGAAGAGACGTGGTTTATTTTTATATTGACCTCAATAAAAACAACAACGAGGACTTCAAAATCCATTCTTCATTTATTTATTACACAGTGACTTATTGAATGCCTATTATTTTCCAGGCATTTCTAGATGGACTAAATTAATACAGCCCAAGTGCTCACATCATTTATGCATCTGAAAATCTATCTAGCTAATGTGGCGCATTTCATAAAGCCCATTATACATATTGCATATGCATGTGCATGCACGCGCGTGCGCACACGCACACACACCCACACACACACATTTCTCATGACTGAACTCAGTCAATATTGCCAAAGCAGTGTGCATGGACCCCAGGCAGTCTCCCCAGTGACCCAGGACTCAATTTCCGCACATGCTTCAGGCTTTTCCTAGACTCCAGCTAAGAATTCTGAACACCTATAATTCCGTTTCTTCTTTTTTTGTCTCTTTCTAGAATTTGTCTTCTGAGTCTTTAGTCAAAGGAAAAGTGGCCGGGCAATGCTTGGTGCATGCCTTTAATCCCAGCACTCAGGAAACAGAGGCAGGTGGATCTCTGTGAGTTCGAGGCCAGCTTGGTCTACAAAGAGAGTTTCAGGACAGCCAGGACTGTTGCACAGAGAAACCCTTCCAATCCCCAATGGGAACTTCGTCCTCCTTTGTCACTTGGGAATTTGACACTTTGAAAGAATGCAGGTTAATCTATATAGACCCCAGTCATTTTGTTGACTGGGGTGATGTTTTCTATCATGTATGAGTTTGTCTGATGTTTCCTATGACTAGGTATAGGGTATACACTTTTGCAAGGAGATTGGAGCCATATGGGGCTAGAAAAATGGGTCCATAGGTAAAGTGTTTACTGCGTAAGCATAAGGATTAGAGTTTGGGTCTCCAGAAGTCACATAAAGCTGAACACAGTCACATGTATCAGTGATTCCAGGGCTTCAGTGAGCTGGGAGGTGGAGAGGAGACAGTCCCTGAAGCTCACTGGTTAGCTAGCCTGCGTATGCAGTGATAAACGAGAGACCATGCCTCAGATATGGTGGAAGGAAAGAACTGGCAGCCAAGATCATGTCCTCTCCCACTCAAACGTGAACACACACATGTTCTCCTAGCTGTTCTATGGCAGGAAACCTGTGGTGTATCTGTGAGGTCTTTCCCTGTGGCTCTCACTTGGATCCCTTGGATGAGGTGTTGCCTGTAAACCAGGCAAACAAACCGTGAATTCACAGTCAGTGTAATGAGCATTTTTGTGAGAGGTGCCCTGAGACAATCCAAAGATACTGTGTCTGTCCATCATACTTTCGTCTGCTAAATCTCAGCACCTGGATGAAACTCTATTGAGTTCCTTATAGCGATGGTCCCCTCGCAACTGGAGATTTTTCTGTTGGTGAAGTTGTTGGAATTATTGCCCTCTTTATCAAACAATAGGGAAGAAAGGGAAAGTTCCAATGGTTGGTTATCATTTTGTGGGACACTGTGTGATTAGGATTAGGGTCAGAGGTCATGCTTTCTCAGCAGATGAGAGTCATATAAACAGTAGCGCCTGCATGCTGAGCCTCTAAGGTCTTGCTAGCAGGGGTTCTGCCTAGCCACCTCTTCCCTCTTATTGGAACACTTTATTTCTGTGAATGTCTGAGACTCCAAAGCACTGTGACTTACATAGATAGTGGCCACTGGGTCAGGGCATTTGCATGACCAAGGTCACTTGTGCCAGGTATCAGATTAACAGGACTTTCCTGTTCCACATCTTCCTATGCCAGTATGTAGTACTTCTTCCCAGATCAACACGCGAGCCAGTTACTGGGTGAGAACCATAATGACTTCCAGGGCATGCTGTTAGCTCTTGTAGGGTGGGAGTGTCCCTGCTGGGATGAGGGGCAGGTAGAAGGGCATTATTACTTCCCCAGAACTTGCTCTTTCCCTCAGGACCTGGATTATTTCCTCAGGATCTCCCATTATGCCCATTTCCTTTTGTTGCTGCCCCAAATCACCTAAATGAAACAGCCTAGGACAACACAAAGTGATGATTTCATTGTTCTGCGTAAACTCAAATCACCCTCCCGGAGCTAGAATCATAGTGTCAGGTGGCCTTTTCCCTTCAGAGGCCATAGGGCAGGACCTCTCCCTTACCTTTCCCAGGTCCGGAGACTCCCTAAATTACTTGGTTCACAACCCCTTTCTTAATCTTCAAATTGAGTCTCATAGCATCTCTTCTCTACCACTGCTTCTGTTTCCATGCGGCTTTCTTGCCACAGAGCTGGATTTGCTGTTATAAGAACTGATGGGCTTACAGTGTACCCACCCCCACCGAGACAACTCAAGATAATCCTGAAACCGTTAAAGTGCATACATCTACAAGGGTCCCTTTTCTGGGCCAGGGGAAATGATTCAACAGGTAAAATGCTTGTTGCTCCAGCATGACTTCTTGTTCTCCAGAATCCACATAAAAGTCAGACATGGCTGTGAATCTCTGTGATCCCAGAATGGGGAGGAAGAGACAGGCTGATCTCTGAAGCATACTGGCTAGCCAGTAAACCAAATCAATGGGTTCCAGGTTAGCGAGAGACCCTACTCAAAAAATAAAAAGTGGAGAGCAACCAAGGAAGACACAGATTTTGACCTGCTTTCCACATTGCATCTGTACATATATGTGCACGTGCTCTGATGCACATGCACACACATGTGCACACACACAGAGACACGATCCCATTTCCCATGTCAGGTATCAGAGAGTCATCTGAGGAACTCAGTGGGAGTTCATGTTGGGCCTCATGCTGTCTTAGGCTTGCAGTTTAGACATAGTTTACTTTCTAGTGCTGTGATAATGACACCATGGTCAAAAGCAACTGGGAAAGAAGCATTTATTTGTCTTACACTTTCAGATTATACTGCATCATTGAGAAAAGTCAGGGATGGAACTCAAGACAGGAACCGGAGATAGGAACTGCAGAGAAACTACAGAACAGTGTTGACTGGCTTTCTCCCCATTATGTTCAGCCTGTATTTTTAAACAAGCCAGGACCACCTGTCCAGGCACCCACCCACCATGAGCTAAGGCCTCCCACATCAACTATTTATCGAGAATATTCCCACGGCCTTGCCTTCAGGCCAATATGATGGATGCATTTTCCCAGTTGAAGCTTTCTTTGCAGATAACGCTACCTTGTGTTACTTTGACAAAAACAAAAAGACAGAAAACAAAAACAAAACAAAACACCAAAACACTGCTGAAACAGAGGATAAAAATTCACAGTGGCTTAAATATGAAGTATGGATCTAATTCTCTGCCACATGCAGTTCAGGACCATAATGCCCTCCCCCATCCTGAGAGCTGGCTCAAGGATATTTTTCATTCAATCTCTCTCTCTCTCTCTCTCTCTCTCTCTCTCTCTCTCGTGTGTCCATGTACATGCATGTTATGACATTTGTATAATTTGAGCAGAGGTTAGAGAATAACTTTGAGAAGTTGGTTGTCTCCGTATTAGACCTGGAGACTGAACTCAGGTTATGAGGTTTACCAGCAAGTATTTCGCCCATGAGCCACCTCCCTGGCTCTGTTCTTTCAATCTTTTATTTTCTTCCCTGATTTGTGTGGGGAAGGGGGCTAGGTTGGGGTGGAGACAGAGCCTCCAGGTTTGCTCTGTAGCCGAGGATGACCTTGATCTCCTGTTCCTCTTGTCTCTGCCTTCCAAGTATTGGGATCACAATTTGGCACCACCACATCAAGCTTTTTAAACATTGTTTTTAAATCTTGTGTCTCTAATCTCACTGCAAATCTTTCTTATGGTCTGATGTAGCTACTTCCACACCACTGTCACATCTGAATTCCAGACAGCAGAAAGAAGCCAAGGAAGAAGATCGCAAAACCTCTATTTGACTTGCATCAGGTCAACTCATAACCTGTTAATTCCACAGCCATATCCAGCTCAAGGATGATGGGAAGTGTAGTCTTTGGCTGGAACCACTTGTCTAGCTAAAATGCCATTAAGGAAGAAGCAGAAAGGATCAGAATTGGCCCCACCAAAACAGGCAAGAGGGCGTAGCAACTTCTGTCAGACTTAACTGATGCAAAGGAACGAATCTACATCTTGCTGTGGATTTAGGTCAACTCTGAGAGAGACAGGTGGACAGCCTGATTCAGCCAAGTGACATCAGCTCCAGTACAGTGGCCAAATGGAAGGGGTATGTAGGCAGAGCCAAGTAGAACTGACCTGGGTCCTGGCTCTTCCATTTGAGAGTTGTGTGACGACCTCTGTGGCTTCATTTCTTATTAAAGTGAAAATGACCTGGACCTGGGGTGATCCTGTGAGCTGTCAGTGAAACAGCATTGGCAAACAACCCTGGCTGAGGCCTAAGATATAGTTGGCACTCAAACTGTGTGGTTGTAATGTCCACCTTCCCATCTATTGATGCTCGCAGCAATTTCTCAAATCTTACCGGCAGATATGTGTGATTCATATCATATTACTGAGCCTTTCAGAGCAAAGTCTTTGAAAAATGGAGGGACGATTTGGCTCTACCGTTATCTTGCTATAATTTCTGTGTTTGGAAATTCGTTAAGAATTCATTTTGATGAATCACAAATGCATGCACCATGAAAAACAATTAGCATTAATAGTGTAAAAGAAGATCAATAAATAGATTCATTTTTAAACTGTAATAATTTATTTCCTTCCTGACTTTTGGGAAATACTGCATCTTTGTGTGACATGCCGATCATTAAAGACCCAAACTGCAATGATTTGTGGGAGGAAGTTGATTTCCAGGAGCCAGACCCTGCTGGTGGATTCAGCAATCCTGCACCAGTACTAGCCTTCAGCCATGGACGCAGCACCAGGAGATGATTCAGCAACAAGCAATTTGATGCAGCTGTGTGTGTAGCTCAGGCCCATCCTGCACAGCGAAAAGAGCTTTCTCGGGTGTCTTATCTTTTAGCACAGTCTGCCGAGAACATTCACGGAACCACAGGCCTGTAACAAGAATGATGAACAGGGCGCTCATCAGACAAGGGGCAGGGAAATGAAAAGCTGCTGAAGGCTGGCATGCTGAGGTCCTCCTTGACTTACCAAGAGCAGAAAGCACAAACTTGTCTGGAGAGAAGAAACCGGAAGGAATTCTAAAATGAGTGTGAAGCTTGCCTTCCAAATGGCTGGAGAGAGCCCACAGCCATTAGGGACAGAGAGGAGAAGAGTGAAGGTAGTCATCCGTCCTGTGGTGCATGATGGGAGGACACAGGTATGGCTGCCATTGTCGCTTCTGATGGAGCCTGATGACACCGCAATACCTGTAGCAGCCTCTGCAAGCGGATGAAGGGAAGGCTTGTTAGTGAATGGGGGCAGAGGGGTCATGAGGGAAGCAGCCTCCAACTCTTTTGCAGTCTCTGTGGGACGTCATGTTGAGACCCCTTGAGTAGAGAAATCCATGATGGGCGGTGGCACCAAGCTAGGGGTGAGGAATATGGACAGACAGACCATGAGACTCCTAAGATCTAACAGCTTTGAGCTGAGAGCTGTCTGGTTTGGAAACCAGGCTGCAGAGGGCCCGCAATGCCTGTCCCACCCACCAGGCCTCCGGCCAAGGGCCAATGCAGATTACATTTTAAGGTGGTAGCTGTCTTTGACCTTTGGGACCTCCAGGGCCACTGGTCATCCATCTTAGAGCCGCTGACCAGCAACCTCTGGGCTATTTTTATGACCAGCAAACATTGCCCATTGATTGAATTGATTGGGATTGCAGCTGGTTTGTGGGAGAAAGGACACAGGCTTCCCAGGGCCTGGTTTGCAGCTTTGCACTGTTACTATTGTTGACTCTTTCCTCTCCTCTTCCCACGTCAACATAAAGTGCATGTGGAAACAGAACATAGGTGAAATCACACACATCTTGAACACACAGGCACATGGACACACATGGACACACACAAGCACACTCTACTAGTAGGTTTTCTGCTATGGCGCTTGTTTTTCTGTCAGAATTTAAAGGGATTCTCAAAGGTCAGAGAAAAATAGCAGAGATGTGTTCAATTCAGGGGGAGTATACATACATACATACGTACGTACATACATATGAACATATGTTATATCTATACACACATGCAAACACACTCAGGTGGGGGTGTGTAAGGACTTGAGATAGAGAAACAAATGTCTAGATACAGAAAAAAGCAAACTTAAAAAATGTACCAAATTCCCTTTTGGGTGTGTTTGGGTGAGACCTGGACAAGGCAAACAAGGCAGCAGAGAAACTAGCCGCGCTTAGGTACCCACAGGCTCTCTGTTGTCACCCCTGCCCTGCCTAGAAGCTGCAGCGGCCTCACAGGGGTGGTAGATCCCAGTGGGACCTCCCCACTGCTCTCCTTGAAGATGAAACAAGCCTGACCAAGAAGACTCCCTAGCAGTGTGAAGTCAGATCTGGATTGTAAGTTCTTTATCCTCCATCACTCCCAGCGGTCCAGCCTCTTTGACTGAACTCTGGCCAAATGTGTGACAAAAGGAGGTTTAAAGCCGGAAGCAACTGCCGGCTTTCACAGTTTGCATTTCTGATCCGTCAACTTTCCTGACCTTGTGGATGGCTGGGGCAGTCTTACCGTGTCCAGGCCGGTGTCCGAAAGCGCCAGCCCTGATTGCATAGGTAGATGCTGTCTCTGAGCCTCTCTCTTGGTCTTCCGACTGTTTTATGCCTCCTACTCCCCAAGCCTAGGGCTGATTCCCTTCTGGAATGCTCTTCAGGGGCACTGGGAAGTCTTGCCCTGGGTAGCAGATAAATATGTCCTGAAGTGGCACTTGATGCCCACTGAGAGTCCACCTAAGGTGACAATGACGAGAGGCCTGGTGACACAAGTCCCCACCTTGGAGGGGACACACAGACAGATGATAGGTTCTTGCAAAGTGTTCTCTGATGGCCTCTCCACTTCCCACCCCTCTTCCTTTTTACCCCTGACTTCACCATTTGCCTCGAGGAAGGGGAATTTCCAGGGAATCAGCTGTTCCACACCCACAAATGCCATTCCCACCCTGCCCCTAGGTCTCGGGTGTTGGGCCAGCCATCCAACACACATCAGGATCAAGACATTTACCTAGGAGAAAACCCTCTGAAGTCATACCAACAAGCAGAAGCAGCCACATGGCCACTAGATGTGTCCAACTCCACCACCTCTAACTGGGAAGACATCTGTGGTGCCCCACTGTAGGCGGAGACGGCTTATTCATTCCCAGCTGCCCAGACCGGAAAAATCAATAAAAACTTTATTAATTACAACACTTCTTGGCCAATGACTCTAGGGTATTTCTAGCTAGCTCTTACATCTTGAATTAACCCATTTCTATTAATCTATGTATCGCCACTAGGCTGTGGCTTACCGGTGCAGGCATGTTACTCCTTCAGCAGCTACATGGCGTTTCTCTGACTCCGTCTACTCTCTCCATCTCTGCTCAGATTTTCCGCCTGGCTTTACTCTATTAAGCCATTGGCAGAAGGCAGCTTCTTTATTAACCAATGGCAATAAAACATACTCACGGTATCCAGAGGGTAATCCCATTTCACCCCACATCCTGCCCTATACAATCCTTCCGAGGAGAAGGAGGGTCTTCCTTAGTCCCCACTTCTTGGGAAGGGATTCATTGAGGGAAGCGGTTGGGCTCTGGGAAGCTCTTTAGCAGGAAAGCTGGGAAAGGAGGTCGGGAGGTTTCCTTCATCATGGACCCAGTGGAGGCAGGGATGAAGTGACGACTGCAGGTGAGCTACTGTGGCTAGCTCACCAAGTACCAAAGACCAACCCTAGCTTGAAGAAGAGCATTTTAGTTGATGCTTTTGATCAAATGAGATTGGTTCTTGTAAAATCCAAACATACCAAAAGGAAAAAAAAATATTTTCAAGGTTATTTTGCTGTTATTTTCTTTTCTTTCCATTAAAAGAGTTATCTGTGTTTATTTTTGAATGCTGAGAATAAGGACACTTACTGTTTACTTTATTACTTCCTTGCTTTATTTATTTATCTCAGCGTATTTGGAAATTTTCAGGTTGCTGAAACAATCCTGTACCATAAAGGAACTTCTGGAGGTATCACAATCCTTGACTTCAAACTCTACTACAGAGCTACAGTACTGAGAAGAGCCTGGTATTGACATAAAAACAGACAGGAGGACCAATGGAACTGAATCAAAGGCATGAATATCAATTGACACACCTACGAACACCTGATTTTTGAAAGAAGCAAAAAAAAAAAAAGGAAAAATGCATATTAAAACAAATCGTGCTGGCATAACTGGATATCAACATGTAGAAGAATGAAAATAGACCCATATCTATCACCATGCAGAAAACTCAAGTCCAGATGGATCAAAGACCTCAACATAAAGCCAGCCACACTGAATCTCATAGAAGACAAAGTGGGAAGTACACTTGAATGCATTGGCACAGGAGACCACTTCCTAAATATAACCCCAGTAGCACAGACACTGAGAGAAACAATTAATAAATGGGACCTCCTGAAACTGAAATGCTTCTGTAAAGCAAAGTACATGGTCAACAAGACAAAACAGCAGCCTACAGAACGGGAAAAGATCTTCACCAACCCCACATCAAATAGAGGGCTGATCTCCAAAATATATAAGAACTCAAGAAATTGGTCATCAAAAGAACAAATAAAATGGGGTATAAATCCCAGAGAACTCTCAACAGATGAATATCAAATGGCTGAAAGACACTTAAGGAAATGCTCAACATCCTTAGTCATCAGAGAAATGCAAATCAAAACAACTCTGAGAGTCCATCTTACACCTGTAAGAATGGCCAAGATTAAAAACACTGATGTGATGACAACTTATGCTGGAGAGGTTATGGGGTAAAGGGAACACTTCTGCATTGCTGATGGGAATGCAAGCTGGTGCATCCCCTTTGGATATCAGTGTGGCAATTTCTCAGAAAATTAGGAAACAACCTTCCTCAAGACCCAACAATATCACTTTGGGGTATATATCCAAAGGATGCTCCATCTTGCCACAAGCACATGTGCTCAACTATGTTCATAGCAGCTTTGTTTGTCATAACCAGAACCTGGAAACAACCTAAATGCCCCTCGACTAAAGAATGGATAAGGCAAATTGGTAAATTTACACCACAAAATACTACACAGCAGAAAAAAAAAATGATGACATCTTCAAATTTGCAGGCAAATGGATGGATCTAGAATACATCATACTAAGTGAGGTAACCCAGACCCAGAAAGACATATATCATATGTACTCACTCATAAGTGGATTTTAGACCTAAAGCAAAGAAAGCCAGCCTACCATTCATAATCCCAGAGAACCTTGATAGCAAAGAGGACCCTAAGAGAGACATATATGGAGCTAGTCTACATGGGAAGTAGAAAAAAGACAAGATCTCTTGAGTAATTTAGGAGCAAAGGGGAGGGGAGAAGCAGGGAAGGGAGCAGAGAAAAATGTAGGGGAGTGGAGAAAAGTATATAGCTCAATAAAAAGTAAAAGAAAAAAGAAAAAAACAAATTTTCAGGTTAATGTATCAGATGCTGTCTCTGGCAGCCCCTCAAGTGTGTATCACTACCCTGCTTCTGTCCACAGCAAAGATACTGTTGACATGTTGGCTAGACAATTCTCTGTTGAGCATTTTATAGAATGCTGTTATATGTCCTGCTTCTACCTACTAGGTGCCACTAACACCCTCAGTTGTAACAACCAAAAAATGTCTCTAGGCACTGCTAGAGTATTCTGGGGAAGTGGGGCAGGTACCAGATTTGAGAAACACTGTTTTGAGGTACGGTAAGACTGTTCAGGCTGACAGGACAAAAATCACTCCCTCCCAAGGTCTGTTCTCTCTTTTCATCTATAAAATGTGTATAAAACCATAGCCTGCCAGACTGTGATATGATCATGTTTATTAAGTCAAGTGTTATTTAAATGTAAGACACCATCATGAAACAACGAGAAGAAGGATCTTATCTAGACCCTTCCCTGTATGCCAGGTGATGGAAGAGAACAGACAAGAAGGAAGGGGAACACATTCGCTGACCCTTTCGCTGACCTGGGGCCTCTGAATTCCTTAAGCACATTCAGTGTTCCACATTGGGCCATGTGAGCTGTCCTGGGGCCCCTGGACTCCTTCAGAACATTCAATGTGCTGTACTGGGACTTGTGAGCTGGCCTGGGGCCTCTGGACTCCCTCAGCTCCAGAAGTCAATAAAATTGATTCCCTGGCCTTTAACCTCTGCAGCAGGGCTGTCACAGGAGAAAGCCCTCCAACTGGAGTATGCGCAAATCTGCAGAAGCCTGTAGGAAGCATCATCCCAGGGGGTCCCATTCAGAGGGACAGTGAGGCTCAGAAATCTGTATTTGAAACAGTGGTTCCCCCTTTTAATTCTGTCACCTACACTTTGGGACATCTGCAATGGCCTAGGAAATGCTTCAAGTGGGAGTTAATCTTCATTTAACAGTCCCTGCTCTTCTTTGGAGACAGCAAAGCCCCCCAAATCTGAAGTCCCCAAATACAAGATGGTGGCTCCAAGGTGCATGGCACGGTCTACACTTTGCAAGCCAGGCTTTATAAGGGCAATACCTTGGCCTAGCAGAGCTACAGATTCTGTGTGCAGATAATGGTTGTTGTTGTTGTTTGTTTTGCTGTTGTTGTTTGGTTGGGCTTGTTTTTTAATCACAACTCTGGAGACACATTAACAAACCTAAGCTTCCCCAAAGCCCCACTGCATGTAGAATTCCCACTCTTTAACCCTGTTGAGAGCCCTGGGACTTTGTAAAGGCCTTGGGACTCTGCAGGGACCTGGGGCCTGGGGCCTTGGGCCTTTGACAAGGCTTCTTCCAAGGGAATTACCTAAATTCCCTGGCCTCTGAAATGAAGAAGTCTAGGGACATCTTTATCTGATATGCAACCCTGGTGGAAGGATCATTCGACCCCAAGGGTCACAAGTCACCAGTTAAGACCCTCTGTGCTAAAGTATTCCCTCACTGACTCCGAAGAGGTCTTCAACTTTCCCAGCTCCTCAGAGACCTGCTGTCTCATGATCCCCCCTGACTATGTTTGGTTTTCCCTTATCAGGTAATACTAGGAGAAACAGTGGCTTTCCCTAAGTCCTCCCCCCAAAGGCAATAGCATGTTGAAGATCTGGGGAGCTCAGTAAGAAGGTTTAGGGAGTTCAGAAAAAGAGGCTCCTCTTTGTGAGGGAGGCCTTCTTGCCTCTCCTACGAAAATGGGGTTCCCATTAATGGTTCTCTCCTCTCTGAATGCTTGTGAGAGGGGTGATGTTTAGGAACTGAAGAGAGGGAGATACACTTAATACAGAAGGGACTCAATCACCTGTGACTATTGACTTTAGCTGTTCTTTCTTCTATACTGCTCAAAGTGGGACTTGCTATCCTGAGGGGTCTGTCGTATTTTGAACTTTCTTCCCTGAGACATTTTTCTTGCCACTGCTAACGTCCAAACCAGAGAATGCCTTGCACAGAGACCAGCTTCACCTGGTCTTTCTCTCCTGAGCCTGGGGGAGGGGGGGGAGGAGGGGTAAGAAGGGCTGGTGTAGCAGTATTAGAGAATGCAGGTGCCTTCTGACTTTCTCATTGGTAGCTGAGTAAGTTTGTTTCCTTGTTTGTTTTTGCAGTCAAGACCTCCTGTATCTCAGGCTGTCCTCAAACTATGTAACCAAGGATCCTGATCCTCCTATAGCCACCTCTCAAGTGCCACCATCACAGGCATGTGCCTTACGGCAGGATTCTTGGAACCCAAGTCTTGAGCAGCGTCTAACCAACCTCCCGACTTAGTCCCAGCTGAGTCTCTGTTGTAGTAGGCAGGCGATTTTCTAGGTCTTTAAGGAATTCTACCCCTTTTGTACCAAATGTGCATGTCATCGCTGCCTAGACTTTCCTTCCTGTTACATGGAATTTAAAATGAAATGAGTAGCGCGCTTTTGCAGCGTGCTGCTTTTATGCTGCCAGTCCTTTCTAGCACGTTGCACAAAACTCGGCCGTAAGAAGGGATGGGTTGCGAGAAGATGTTGACGGGGTCAGTATGGGAGGGAATTCTGTTAGGCAGTGAGGAACCACCTAGGGGAGTAAGCAGAGTGGTCCTCCTTGGGGAGCCAAGACTAAGTACCTGCCAGAGGTGTACAAGCAAGCAAGGCAGACGAGGTGAGAGGGGAGCTGACAGACCTGGGTGCCTGGCTAAAGGCGGCTTGGGAGGGAATGAGGACAGGAAGACCTGACCTGAGACCTGACCATGCCACTCCCCAAATCCAAGAGACCGAAGGTGCCATTAACAGAAGACTTAGGGGTGGCCAGAAGCAGGTGCAGAGGGGCATGGGAAACATGGAGCTGCTATTGTTTGCATTGGCTTTTTTTAATTCTTTTTTCTTTCGGCAGTACTGAGAATTTGAACCCAGAACCTTCTACTTGGTTAGCCAAATACTACTGAGCAGTATCCCCAGCTGTGGCTTGTTTTAATTGGATAAAATGTAACCCAAAAGTCCCACCATTTTAGAGTGTATAAGTCAATGAGTTTTGATATATGCACAAAGTTTTGATAGATGTCACTATTTAGCTGAGTAATGTTTCTATCCACCTCCAAACCTGCACCTGTTAATAAGTGACTCTCTTGTTTTTCTCTCCCTGTACCCAGCCTGTGATAACTACCAATCTCTTTGGACCTGCCCACTCTAAATACTTCAACGGACCTAGAACTTCCAGGTAGTAGCATGCATCAGAACTTCATTCCTTTCTCTATGTATACAACCTAGAAACTGTAATTTGGTAACTGAAGGTGCATAAAACACATGCCTCGGTTGAGGGAGGCTCAAGGGCAATGACCTAGTGCAGTTCCCTGCTCCCAGAAAGTTCATTCCTGGAGCAGAGTCAGGGACAATTTTCTGGAGGGACAGAGACAGGAATGGGGCAATGGTCACAGGCAGTTGCAGTCCTGGATATGTGACACAGCAAATTAGACAAAGCCAAAGGACACCTGGGACCCAGCGTGGGGCTGACTTCATAGCTCTACAGGCATCAGCCTCATGGACAGGTAGGTGGTGATGATAGCCACCAGTATTTGTGGTGTGTCCTGACTTGAGAGTAGAATCTAACTCAAGGGAGCATCCTCTCGCTACCTGTCCATCTTCGGAGGATTTCCTCAATAGAGGAAGCATCTTGGTGGAAAGTCAGACAATCTAAAGCAGGCCACATTCCTGTCAATTAAACCTCAGACTAGCAGTGTCTCCAGGGTCATCTCATTGAGTCCCTGTATTCCACGGAGAGGAAAATAAACACAGAGACCAGTGTAATATTTACCACGCTCCAACTCATCCATGGCCCAGGGCCCATGGGAGCTTCATTTCCTCAGGGAGTTTTCAGCATTGTCAACCCTAGTCTCCTCGCAGGACAAATATTTGATAATGGTGTCCTTATTATCTTAATAGTGCATCTAGAAATAATATAACCTGCCTGTCTACACAATGGCAATCAATAGCATTCCCTATAAGAGAAATCTAACAGGGAATTCATTCATAATGAAGTAGTTCAGTTAGGGAAAGAAGGAACAAGTCTGTTCAAAGATATATTTTATTTTTTTAATTATATGTATATGTCTGAGTGGGGTGTGTGCTGGGTAGAGGTGCCTGCAGAGGCCAGAAGGTAGCACCAGATGCTTGAAACTGACATCAAATTCCCTAAGGCTGAAGTTACTGGTGGTTGTGAATCACCCAGGAGGAGTAGCAAGACCAAATCAAGTCTCTGCCAGAGCGGTATGTACTCTTCATCTCTGAACCACTAACTCTCTTCAAATGGATGTCATCACATAGATACAAACAGATAAAGAACTATTGTTGTCTTGGTGACTTAACATTCAAGTGTGTGTTTTTTTTTAAAAAAAAAAATCTGAAATGGCAACTGCTCTTGGTAAGGGCGAAGTGTGCTGTCCAGTCGGGGGGGGGGGGGTCCAAGTGAGTGCCTAGTAAGAGTTGGGGGTGAAGCAGAGATGCTTCCTCAGGAGGGCAGACTCAGGGTAGCTGAAGGGAGGGAAACCTTCTCCCTATGGCAGTGAAGTTAGAAAGCCAGTGATATTCTCAGAGAGACGTTGATCGAGATGCCTTCCTCTATAAGTGAGAATGTAGCCATGGAGGAGAGGAAGGCTCTGATCAGCCCGGGAAGAAACCAAAGGGTCCAACACAGGCCTCTGGGTCCCTGAGCTCACCCTGAGCCTTCCCCTCTTCTGCCATATTTGGGCCTGCACTCCTTTCCCTTTTCGGGATTGTGAGTCCACATCACGCACCCTGGTTGGGTTCCTGGTCTGTCTTGAATTAGCCCAACACCGGACATGTGAGGGGATTTGGTGGGCCTGATGATACGCCACCAACAAGAACACTAAACAAGTTGCTTGCTAACTCCTGATAGCATTTTTTAGAGAAAGGAAACAAACAAACAAAAAAAAAAACAACCAAACAAACAAACAAAAAACACGAGCATAAGAGAACGAGGCAAAGGAGGCAGGATTCTGTTCAGATGTGTTCCCATTGGTACCTGACATTCTCAAGACCTCGGAATTCCAGGCCTCTCTGGCAGACTGAGTCCGCCTTCCTGCTCGCTCCCTGTGACCACGAGATGAGGTCACACAGGTTGTGAGGACCTCTATTGAGCCCTGGCTTGGGCATGCTCTGTGTCTGCACAGCTGATTGCATTAACAGCGGCTCTCCGGGCTCTGTCCAGCCCTCCCCGTCACACACACACCCCACTCCCGCCCCCTCTCCCGCCCCAGCACTCCCAGTGTCACTGCCCAGGAGCATGGCCCTTTGTCTCCAGCAGCCTGTGTGCATTCTCCAGTGGGCACAGCAGGCGACTTGCTGCAGGGCCTCTGTCCCAGCCAGGATTACTGGTCTGCGTGCGGCAGCAGATGGTACCGCTCAGAGCCAAACTGCACTCGCTTGCTTTGAACATCTTGAAAAGATTTCTTTAGAAGTTAAACTTGGCCTGGGAAGGACAATATGGTTCTGTCTGTGGCTTTGAAAAGGCCTCTGGGTGGGGCGAAGGGAGTGGCAGTGTCAGAGCCCCGCCCCCTCCCGCCTGGGTTGGTGCCTTTCTTGTGTCTTGCGGACCCCGCAGCTCCCGAACTTTGGTTCCATTGTTTGAAAGTCACACTGGCTTCCTGTGCCTGTGCTTCTGCAAGGCCACTTTGTGTTCAGAGCTGTTCCAGCGTGGCAAGTTTTGATGCCTCTGGGCAGCTACAGAGTCCCAAGAGGCAGGAGCGTGTTGGCTGCCCGGGATGGTTTTGCCTCTGCTTCAACTGCGAGCCTCAGACATTTGAGATTTGAGACCCAAATCCTCTGGCACGAGCCTGGACCCAGTGACAGCTTCTTAAATCTTGGCGCTCATGCCTAATTGCCCTGGAATAATGCCCTTCAAATCTCCATTCCGGCGTTGTACTATTTAATGAATCCTTTGAGGGACAAAAGGTTTGATCATTTCAGAACGCTGAGTGCATTTTCCCTTGCCCACCGCTACCATTTTCCTGCCTCAATTTGGCCATGCAAAACTCTATCCAGGAAGACCCAACTTTCCCCAAAAGGAGCCCCCAGGACTATCCCAAGGGTGAGAGCGGCTTTTAAATTAGCAGAAAAAGAATGCAGGGCTTAGTTCTTGGCCAGATTGGCCCTGTCTCTCACAGGAGCCTCACAGGCACCATTGCCCATTTATGAGATGTCAGGTGGTCTACAGATGGGAACACGGCATTATTGATTTTTACTAGCCTGCTAAAACCAAAAGGAAAAAAAAAGAGAGAGAGAAAAAAAAAAACTAAAAAAAAATTCTTCAGAGCTCCCGGTGAAGCTTTGTTTCCTGAACGATGATTCCAGGGCTCCTAGTTTGTCAGAGGCAGATGTAAAATATTGGGACTGAAGGCGATATAGCAAAATGAAATCTCCTAAGCGCAATTAACTTCAGAGAGGAGCAGTGGCTCTCTGCTCCACCTTGGGGTTGTGGGGTGGGAGAGGCCCGAGGAGGGAAGGCGTGGTGGAGCTCCAACCCTAGGCAGCTTCTATAAGATCTCCTGTGGGTGAAGAATGAATCCCAGTGGCTCTAAAGCAAACTCAGACTCTATGTAGGCAGCAGCAGGGGCTGTGTGAGGAGCACCGGTCCGCTGCTCTCCCCTGCTGAAGGGTACGCCATAGGAAGCTGGAAACGTTGAGGGTCAGGCTCTGAGCTCTCTAGGGACTGGGAAGAGCTAGAGTTCTAGAGTTCTAAGAAGCTGATTATTCCACCCCTGTTACTTAGGTGGATGCTTTCTGCTGCCCACCTTCCCAACAACCAGGCTCTTTCATGGTACACTCGGGTATAGTTGCTTCTGCTGAAGTATGTAGGCGTATGGTTGAAAAGCATGGGCGGATGCAGTTCCTGGGGTCACCTCACCAGTCATGTGTTCTAGTTGGGTGGATTTTCGGCAAATATTCAACCTTAAGTGAAATGTCTCCAGAAAAATCCCCCAGTGAAAGAATATATCTCATGAGGTATCTTCTAGAAATGGGGGTCCTGTTTTATGGCTGAGTCACCACATCCTCTAAAGTGTGGGAGCATGCATATGGGTGAATGTACGTGTTCACAGATAGGGGTGTATCGCATGGATACACATGTGTGTGCGCACAAGTGTGTGCGTGTGTGCCCTGTGTTCATGTGTGAGTGTGTGAGTGAAATTTTATATACTTGTTGGACTGAGATAGGGATGCTATTTTGTTTATGAAAAACTTCCTAAACTGTGCAGCAGCATTGCAGTGCTGCAGAGAATATATCAGTTGGTTGACTGACCTTTTTGAAATTAAAAGAGCAAGGGGCTGTGGGTCAAGAGAGCTGGGATCTGACCAATGGATCAATCGGCAGATATCTGTTGAACTTGGAAAAACTCTGGTTTGCACGCTATAGCAGATTCATTGAAACAAATATATCCCTGTCTCAGGTGACAGAAACGTTCAGGGACGCTACCACTCACTACATTGGGTCCACAGACTGGGTCCTGAAATAACAGGACCTCAGTTTAGAGAGGAGCTTGGAAACCCCCTGAATAAAGGAGCTGATGTTAGCATCCACTAAAATGTCTTAAATTTTAACTCAGGGCAAGCGATTGGCAGACAGTTCTGCCATTCCTAACAGGTACCATGGTCTGCACGCTTAGGACCCAGTAGGATTTAAATCTATCTTCCAGTTCTTTTTTCTATCAGATTGGCTGGACAGTGGCTCCTAATGCTGAAATTAAGCAGAAAGGACCTTGGAAATTTCTTCAACCCCTACATCTAAGGGACCACTTGTACTTCCGTTGCACAATCGACTGTAATCCAACAAACAGTAAAGATCTACAAAGTGATCTGCCAAAGACTCTGCTGTCATCATCTACTTAACTCTGACAGTCTTCAGCACGTAAGTACTATTATTACCCGCAATTGGCTGGTTGAGGGCGTTCCTACTCAGGGAGGTTATGTAATTTAAGGATACACCTACCCACAACTCGGGATTCCCAGTGGTCAAATTGTAAAGTGTTTAGCAAACCAAATTACACTTGTTCTATGTTTGTAAGGTCTGCCTGGTGTCTATTCAGGGTTCAGAGCACTGGCTATTGCAGTGTGAATCCTGATGGTGTTTATACCCGAGCTCCTTAGAAAGCTGAGGCTGGAGGCAGGGTTGCTCTGCTTCTACAAATGAATCCTGTTTCCTCAGTGGTTGGCAGTGTCTGGTCAAACCTCACAGACATTTGAGAGTAGGCGCTGTAACTGAGCCTGTGGTATAACACACTAATACAGCATACTAAATCGCCAGTCACCGAAAGACAAACGATGCTCAAAATAATTATTTTCACTACTTTAGAGGTTAAAAGAAATGAATTAAGATTTCAATTAGCTATCATAAACTTTGCACACAACATCAAGGTGAAGA
This sequence comes from Microtus oregoni, assembly GCF_018167655.1. NCBI lineage: Eukaryota > Metazoa > Chordata > Mammalia > Rodentia > Cricetidae > Microtus > Microtus oregoni. Next base: position 1,331,922 of record NW_024543976.1, on the reverse strand, counting down.
CAGAATTCCTTTTTCCTCTGGTGTTGTATTCTACATGGTTGGGGTTGGTCAACTTTCATGAATCGTGGTGATCACCCAGAAAGACACGGGTAGCATGGTGCATTGTTGGCTTACCTGTTCAGTACTTCTCCTCTGTATAATTTTGTAATTTACATAACATGGGGATTTGATTTGATGCCGGGTGTGCTGTTTATGCCAATGTCAACATCTACAGGAATAATTTAGCATCCCGCTGCAGACCAAGAAATCACTATAGGAGCCAAAAGGGGACTCCAAGAAGTAAGTTTTTGCTGAATCTCCATTTTCATGGAAGAATTATGGAGGCTCTAGGAATTTCAAGGGCAACCTCTCCTCAAGCCTTCTTTGCTCTACCCTTGCCCCTGCCTCTTTAATGGCTACTCTCTCGCTGTAACCAAGGTAACCAGAGCCTCAGCAGAAAGGACCCTTCTCTGTCAGAGGATGGCTGCTCAGCACGGGTTAACCCCAGAGGGGACCTGAATGACCAGCGGTACAGACTCCCTCTCCTCACATCTGCCAGGGCTGAGTGACAGCTGAAAGACTGGCTGTGTCACCGCGAGACAGAGGAGGACGCAGCAGGCAGGAGATGCTTATCACTTTCGCGAACACCTCAAATTACAGGCATTAGTTCCAGGGCTTTGTTTAGCAATTGGTACCACAGCAATTGGTTTTTGTTCATTGATTTACATGAATGCATATTGTAGCCGGTGTCTCAGGATACATAATTTGTGTCAAAGGGTTGCTTTTGTTGCCGGGAACTCTTGAGGGAAATGTGGAAGAATCCTCCTCAGACTGAACCCCAGCCCCCGAGCCTCCTCATTTGAGGTTGGGCAGCAGCTACATTCGCACGGGCAGGAAATAGACAGTCAGTAGGCAGGCTCCAGCGTTGGCAGTAAGGGCTGTGTATGTCTTTGTCATGAGGAGTGGTGGGGAGTTGTGCTGTGCCCCGGCCCACTCAGGTTTATCACTATTGGCCTTTACCTAGCAGATGCCAATAGCAACCTTTACCCAAGTTTCAACCACCAAAAATGCCCACACCTGCTTCAGGTCCTAGAGTAGTATTCCAGGGGAGCAAAGTGTGCGGGGTTTGCAAAAAGGCTGGGCAGAAGAGGAAAACCTCTAGCCAGACAAGAAATAATCAAGTTAGGAAGCCCTGATGAAGATCTCCCAGCGGCCCAACACTTCCCTCCCATGAACTAATTTAATCTTCACAGTAGACCCCCCCATGAGGGGTCCTTCTCTGCTTCTTCTTTCTTCTAGTTTGTTTCATATGTGTGTGAGTGTTTTGCCTGTGTGTATGTGTGCCACGTTGGTGTCTGGTTCACACAGAGGTCAGAAGAAGGTGCTGGATCCCGTGGAACTAGCATTAAGAATGTACGCCAGTCACTGTGTGGGCTCTGGCAAATGAACCTGGGTCCTCTGTAAGAGCAACAGCTTTTAACTGCTGAGTCAGCTCTCCAGTGAATGCTTTTTTTTTCTTTCGTAGATGAAGAAACTGAGGCAGAGAGGTTAAAGAATTTGCCAGAGGCCAAAGGGCTAATTTGAAGCAAGACTAAGATTGTAAACATACCTTTCCTTTTACCTCTCTCCTTCCCCCTTAGAACTTAGAGACATCAGCGGCTCTAGTAGCCCAAGACCTGGGTTCTCATGTTGGCCCTACTTCCTCTGGGGATGTTTTATTGCATCTGCTGCAGCTGTGCCCACCTATACAACTGGCTACCTCTCTACATAAAGTGCATAAAGTGCTTAGCACAAGAACAGAGATAGCAGCACCTGACTTAAGGCAACATTCGCTTTTCCCATTATCCACCATGAACCTTTGTGTGGGGAATTGGGTTAGAATCTGAGGAGGCCTGATCTCCCGTGCTCAGCCCCTTCTCAGCCTGATACATTGCCCGGGGGGGGGGGGGGGGGGGGGGAAGTGTGGCTCCACCCGAAGGTGCCACTGTAGAGTCTAGTCTTTAACCTCTCCAATTTGAGCTGTGTTTACTAAATAAAACTGCTCTGCAGATTCCAGGCCTCCAGGGAATAAGGCAAGGTGGAAGAGCAAAGGTCAAGAAGCAGGGTCAAAGGGCTAAGACCCTGGGGGAAACAGGAGATTAAACATTCCCTTTTCAAATCAGGAGCTTTGGATAATTAATTGTTCCCCAAACACGAAAGCTCTCGCTGCCTGTTCTGGGCAGCTGCCATTCCTTTCTTCTTCCTCATTCTCCCTGCAAGACGCCTTTCTCTAACACCAAGGCGCTGCCTAGTCCCGAGGGGGAGGGGGGTTTGTCAGTGGCTGTCCCCACTCAATTGTCCTCTCACCCTTTCAGCTGAAGTTTATCACCTACACAAAGGGTGGCCCTCTCCGGAGGTACTGAAGCTGCCAGTGTAAAGGCAGTGGGGGTGGGAGTACTAGGGTCACCCCAGATCCAGGGCTCCTTGTAACACTGCCTGGTATGTTGTTCAGGCTACCTGGGCTACCCTGATGTTGGCTTATTTGCACTTTTGTCCTGGGAATATCTAGGGTGACTGATGAGAGTGGTGGCTAATCTCCCATGGTAGATCTGTGGGAAGACTGGGGATTTGGTCCTTGGAGTCTTTAAAATGGCTCTGTAGCTCCGCCTCGCCTTTGACAGGCGTTCGAACCGTGGACAGGAACAGCCCCTCCACCAGACCCTTCCCTGGCTGCGCACAGACATCTTGCCCATCAGCTGTATCCTGTTTAACACTTGGGAAGACTGACCTTTCAGGACCAGTGCTGCTGGGTTTCTGTCCCAGGGACCCTGCCGAGGGAGGGAGACCCCAAACAGGGAACTTCTCCACCCAGGGCTGTAGATTGCTAGATTCTGGGAGCAGCCATCCAGGGAAGACATCTCTTAGAAGATGCTCGGCTGAAGCCAGTTCTGGGGATGTCTTGAGAGGCCTCCTCTGGTCACTCTTTGGTCAAGAGTGGAGGGTGAGGGGTCAGCATTAATTGTTACAAGAAGCTGTGTGTGTGTGTGTGAGTGTGTGAGCATACCTGAACAAGTCTTCCAAGTGCTCCAGAAAGGAAGCATAAAGAGCTCTTAGCTTCCCTTTCTTCTTTCTGAAAGGGTCAACGGTGAATCGCTGTCTCTCTGTGTGTGACAGGCCTGCTGTGAAGTACTCTGAAGGAATCGTGGTTTCTAAATCCTATAAATCATTATTCTAGCCTGCTCCCCACGCCTCCGAAATCATTTACGTGCTGAAATATTTAGTGCTATGCATGTTAGTCTGTGAGCACATGCTGTTGGAAATTGTGCAGGACTTAGGGTGGTGGGCAGGTAGGGGTGTCCCTCCTGCCTCCCCCTTGCCTCTGCCTTTCTGTATCCGTGCAGGTGTTTCAATCCGAACTGTGGTCATAGCAGCCTTACGCTCTATGATCCCGATCTGCTTGTAGCTGAAAGAAGCGCTGAGCCAAAACAGCTCAGTCTCTCTTTACAGCCTTCAGAAACGGCCAGTGTCAAAGCAAGCGTGCATGCATGGACAGGACAGGGGATGGGCCAGGACAGATGTGAACGGGGACGGAGGCTGCCCATGAACAGATCAGTTGGGGATGATGTGGGATGAAAGAGCAGACGTCTCCAGACTCGGCTTGCTGTACTGTGCGGTGTGGCCCTTCTCAGCCGAGTCTGGTAGGGTAGCGAAGGGCTGAGTACAGTTAACAGCCTATGAATTTGGGGCTGGGCAAGGAAGACTGAAAGTACTCATCACGTTCCTGCGGACTTGCTGCTTTTTGGCAATGTAGTGCTTGGGCCTGCTTCCTCAGGCCCTGGTTAGGACTGGAAGCTCTGGTTCTTTCTAGAAATTTCCTCCCCCTCATTTCCTCTACACAGGGCGTATACCCTAACACGTGAAAGGTCTGACCGAGCAGCCGCAGTCAGTGGCACTGAAAGGCCTGATTGATTTGCGCTAGCTGATCCGTTTAATGTCCCTTCTCCCCAGGTACCCATCTTGACTGTGGAGAAGCTACATTTTCCTGTGAGGGTCCATCTGCTTGCTGTTGATGCCCTACACCTGGAGGGGGCTTGCCAAAGTCACAGGTACAACAAACAAAATGAATACCCGTAGTTTTTAAACCTTTATGAACTGAGAATGTAAACCTGGAAACCGGCTCTGAAGCTACTAATGGACAATCGGTCTGTCCAGTCCTTCCTTCCTCCACCTGAGGCCATTCTCATTGTGCATGTTTCCAGAGGCAGAGTCCTCCTCGCTGCGTCTCCCCGTCAGTTACAGCCAGGAAAACAGATGCAGGCAAAAGAAGAAGACCCGAGAGGCCTATAGATCAACTGGGAGGCCCACGGCATCCAGGTGAGACCCTGGGAAGGTGCTGGCTGGGACCAAATAGTGGTTTTACCTTCAAACGGTCACTCTTTAGCTCTGGTCAAATGAGAGGCTCCATTCTTACCAGATTCAGCGTGGAAATATAAAAACCCCTAACACAAAAGAAAACCATTTCCCAGTCAGGCATGTACATTGGACACAATAGTCATGGCTGCTGAGCACTATGAAGTCCAGGATGCCCCTCTGGAGCTCACCGTGTGAATAAACCCAGCCCACTGCTTGATTGCCTGCTTTTCTTTTTTTTAAGTGTATTATTTTTTAATTTATATTTTAAAAAAACTATCTTTTCTCTTTTTACATGACAAATCTAGTTCCCACTCTCTCCCCTCCTCCCACTCCCTCTGCATTTTACCCCACCAACCACCACCTCCCATCCACTCCACAGAGAGGTTAAAGTTTTCCACGTGGAGTCAACAAAGCCTAGTATATCACTTTGAAGCAGGACCAAGGCCCTTCCCCCTCTATCTAGGCTGATCAAGGCATCCCTTCAGAGAGAATGGGTTCCAAAAAGCCAGAACAAGCAGTAGGGACAAATCGTGGTCTCACTGCCAGTGGCCCCACAGTCTGCCCCAGCCATACAACTGTCACCCACATTCAGAGGGACTAGTTTGGTCCTATGCTGGTTCCCTCACTGTCAGGTCGGAGTTGCTAGGTTCCTATTCGCTCAGGTAAGCTGTTTCACTGCGTGTCCCCATCATGGTTTTGACTTCTTTGTTCATATTCTCACTCCTTCCCCTCTTCATTCTAGTTCTCCGCTGTGGATCTCTGCATCTGCTTCCATCAGTTGCTGGATGTAGGTTTTATAGTGACATTAAGTCATCAATCTGACTACAGGACAAGGCCAGTTCAGGTACCCTCTCCACTATTACTTAGGGTCTTAGCTGGGGTCCTCCTTGTTGAGCCACCTCTCAGGCCCCTACTACCATGTTTCACAAACATTTTTTAAGATTGCTTATTCACAAAAGGTAGCAAAACATGTTTGTTTCAATATTTGTCATTCACTCTCTCAGGACTGATCTACTGACCATGATTTTATCTGTCCCAGAGGAAACATGGCTCAGTGCAGTGGATGGGAAGAGTCTGGACAGAGAGAGTCTTTGGGGCACTGACACACAAACCTGAGTTATAGGAAAGGCAAAGCCATCGGACTGTGTTAGAATGCTTTCCAATAGGGCCATGCCCTATAGACTTAATCCCTAAGGCAACAGTGTTGGGTGAGGTCATTAAGTGAGGCCTCTGTCTCATGAATGGATCACTGGTGTCATTATTACAAAAATGGGTTTGTTATGAATGGGAGTTTGGCCCCCCTTTTTTGTTCCAAGGACTTCCCATAGCCTGTCTTCATCTACAATGGATAAGAAGCAGACACTCTTGCCAGATACCAACCCCTTGACGCTAGACTTCTTAGTCTTTAGAACCAAGAGGAACAGTTGTGTTCTATAAAACTCCTCCTGTCTCCAGCATTCTGTTCTAGGAACACAAAACAGACCAACACATATCATCCTGATGTGTATGCTGCTTCTCCCGCAGTCCATACAATGCTGACATTGCTGATTGAAACTGAAACCCCCCCGACCACTCAGTTTATCTGTACCTGCATGGCTGCGGATAACGATCATGTTCTCGGGCCTGATCCAGGGTCAGGATGGGAGAAACCGACTCATCATCGTAGTAAGTGCTGATCCAAAAGTTGCTCTTGGACTTCTGCCAGACACGGGTAACTGCAGCAGTGACCCACTTCTCCACCTTTCCCCACAGCCATCCATCTGCCCTTTGAATCTGAGCTCCTCCTGCCGCACTATAGGCACAGTGACTGGATAGTGTAAGCCAGGGTCAGCAGACAACCAGGGGACCCTGACCAGTGGATCACCAGCTGTTCTGAAGAACTTACACTTGGTTCTTCACCGATTCTAGACATTTGTGTGTGAGCCAGTGCCCAATACTGAGTGTGACTGAAGATTGTGTAACTGGCCGTTACTGGCATACAGGAAAGACAGTTGACATACATCAACATGAAATCCGTTCTTCCACTCACCAAATAATTGATATCTGCTGGAATGCTTAATGTTTACATACTTGCTTCTAGTCATACTTGGGCTTCTAATTTCCTCGAGTGTCATATAAATTTTTATCTTTGGGCATGTTCCCGCCACATGCTTCTCTCTCCTGATTCATTTGTGTGTGGTTCATTATATTAATTTTTCCCTCTCAGTGTTTTATTACTTCACTATACAGCATGAATGAGAGAGCAAGAAAATGAAAAGGGAAAACCACTAGAATGTCAGAGAATTGACTGTTCAACTGGAAGATTGAGACAGGGGATGAACGGATGCACTGGAAAATGGAAAACATTGATTGCCTTGCATTCCTCTCTGTTCCACGTTCATCAGCGAATGCTCGCGTATGGCGGCAGGACAATCATTAACCTGTCTTAACCACCCTAGAAGAACCTCTCAGTGACCGCTTTCATTCAGGAATATTAATATGAACTCCAGCTGCGAGTGCAGAACTCCAAAGAACAAAGAGGGGCAGGAGAGTCTCCTGTCATAGCCAGCTGGGGGCCTACTGTGAATTTCATAATGGAACTGTGGGTGCTCAATATTTCTACTTAGATGCAGAATATTGTCAAGGGGTGATGTTGGGCATGACATCACCTACCTCTAAGTATATTTCTATCTTGTGTCCTGAGAAGGAAAAGAAAAGAACAACAACAACAACAAAAATAACAGGATGAAGACAATCAACAGAAAAGACGAGGTAGGGAAGTGGATATCCTAGAAATGTTCAGAAGAGGGGAATGAGTGCTTGTCTGAGCTTTTGATTTGAAGGGGTGCCTTGGACATTTTGAGATCTGACAGCCTGTCTCCCACTTCTATGAGATTCTGTGCTCAAGCTAGGCTGTGGGAAGTAGAAACCAGGACACTTGAGAACTTGTTCCGCATAGTTGGGATTGGATTTCTGATGCCTCTGTTAGCCTCTGGGCCACACACACACACACACACACACACACACACACACGTAAAACTGTGTCCTTGACTGTTTCCTTGATCCACACAAGAAAGCAGAGAACATGGGGAAGGAGAAAAGAAAGCATGTGTGAGGTATGAGACAAAACCATGAGTGGGGAGGTGGTAACTACCCTCGTCAGATTGCAGTCCTCAGGATAAATAACAAAAAATGGGGCTGTTTCAGCCTCTAGACACTGTAACCACATGGTACCTGTCCCTAACATGCTCCTACTTTTTGAGTTGTTTCCTGAACTTACTAAGATAACTTTAATAGGACCAGTAAAGAAGGAAACCGCTGTCTGTTGTCTATTTTTTTTTCTTTTTTTTTTTTTTTTTTGCCTTCCTACATTCATTTTCACCTATCTGCAATTCCAGTTCCAGAGCTCAGGACACTGAAACACCATTCCCCCTGGACCTCCTGGCTGTTGAGTGGGCTGCCCCCCTCAGAAATGGAATCTGCTCTGCGTGTGGATGACAGCTGTGTCACTTGGTCTGTTTGTGGGGCCCCTAGCAGTCTGATCAGGACCTGTTCCTGGTTCTTGAGCTGGCTTTTGGGAACATACTCCCTGTGCTGTGCTGCCTGCTCCACCTTGATGCAGGGGGGAGGAGCTTGGTCCTGCTTCCACTTAATGTGCCCTGCTTTGTTGACTCCCAGGGAAGGCCTGCCCCTTTCTGAATGGAGACAGAGGAGGAGTGGATGGGCTAGAAGGAAGGTGGGGGGAGGGAGCTGGAGGAGAGAGGAGAGAGTAGAAACTGGTCAGAATGCAAAAGAAAGAAAGAAAGAAAGAAAGAAAGAAAGAAAGAAAGAAGTGGAATCTGTTGATATTGGAAGAAGGAGACGGTCATGAGTTTTAGGAAAGACACATGAGTCAGTGCAAATGATACGGGAAAGATGGGAAAAGGCTGACAGAGGCATGGCCTGGATTCCTATCATGGAAAACAAAGACAAACTGAGGACACTTGTTGAATTTGACCAAGTAGAGTTAAGCCAAATGAAACACTGCCCATGTTCCAGGCAACAAGGATCTAACTCTATATTAAAGATGCCACGAGAAAAGTCCCGTCAAATGAAGTAAAGCACAAAGAGTTTAAATCAAGGCATGGCAGTGTGTGGTCCCACCACTCTACCTTGGAGAAGGTTGCAGGGCTGGGGTGTGATGTTGTGGCAGTAAAGTCATAGAAGGGAAGATTGAGGGATGTATAAAGGAGTTAGAGCCATTGTGCAGTGAACCAGTTAAAAATTACACAGATATAGGGGCACCCAGATTTGCTTAAGGAAGTGAGGGCATCTAGATTAGTTCAAAGTATTTTTTTTTTTTTTTTTGCCACAGACCTCTAGTAGCACCAGGTGCTTCTACTTCATGAGAAACTCTGAAGTGGGTACTACAAGAAATCCAAGACCAAATCCAGTCAGCAGAGGAACTGATTCCGAGAGAAGCATCAGAAAACCTGTACCAAGGGCTCAGTAACCACAGGATCAAGCCAGTTCTCCAAGATTTCTCTGAGCTTAGAGAAGCCGTCTTCCCTAAATGGCGTTTCTGAGCTTCCTGGGGCTCACCCTCATCCCTTGCTGGCACTGGCCCCTTGATTCTAAGAGTATAGTGTAGAGCCCTGTTGGCAAAATAGCATCCAACCCCTTCTCTTTCTTTCCTATGTGACTTCTTCCCAAAGTGTCAAGACACACATCTAATAATATGGAAGACAGAAGAGTACCTTGAATTTGCTGGTGGAAGCTGATTCTAAGCCCAGTAGAAAGAAGAGAAGAACTTCAGAGGTCAAGGAATCTGCGAAATTCAGAATCATTTTGCGAAGGATTTGGAGTCCTTGTCATTCTGTCCTGCCATCGTGTTCCTCTTGTTTGTATTGTTTTATTCACTTGGATCTTAAAAATAAAATTGTCATAGGCCCACTACGTTGGAAACAAAAACGTTTGTGTCAGAATTAACGGTGAATTCATAAATTATATCAAGAGTGCTAGCCTTCTCCTCTTCCTCCTTCTTCTTTGCTGCCAACTTAATTTACCTTGATAACTGACCATTAGTAATCACAGGTTCGTCTATTCCAATCTTAATTACGAGTATTAACGTCCAAATCACATATTAGATCTTCACACACTAATTATCTTTATCTGTCTACACATCTGCTCAGTCAGCCAGCCAGCCAGCCAGCCGTCTGTCTGTCTACACATCTGCTCAGCCAGCCAGCCAGCCAGCCAGCCAGCCAGCCAGCCAGCCGTCTGTCTGTCTTACCAAATGGCTACAAATGGGCTAAAGATCACAGCCGTGCTCCCACAGGCCTTACTGGAATCAGAGGCACACCGTTATACCAATGTACAGAGAATCAGTGTGGGTGTCTATACGAAATAGTAGCTGCCCTGCTGCAGAGCTGTTGAGTTGCAGGATAGCAGGGCTGAGCTGCAAGGGTATAGACTCTTAGAGCTGTGGATGGGAGGTGCAGGACCAGTCCACACAGATGGGCTGACAGCTGCATGCATGACATTTGGAATGGGCTACACCATGCAATGGGGATCACGCTGAGCTGAACCTCAAGGTCAACAAGCAGCTCTTTGCCCATCTGCCCCTTGATGCGTGTACCCAGTAGTCAGATGGCAGGTCAGTGGGGCCGTCGCCATCATAACATTATGTATCTTTTGTATTCTGATGTCCAGGTAAGAGTGTTGTGTCCTTCATTGGTCTGGTGTCCTTGATAAGTTCTTGAGCCTGTTTTTTTTTTTCTGATACAGTTTGAATATGCCCACATGCCCATGTGTTCCCAGTCTGCTTCAGTTTACTTGCTTGAATAAGTTATTTATTTATTCTCATGATTGTTGGACATGTAGTAGTGTCCACATGCACAGATCTCAAAATGAAGCCAACTGCTACTTTGTACACTATAGACACCCAAAGCATACCAAGACCTACAGCCAAGATACTTTCAATTTTTAGCACCTCAGTTTACATAACTTTAAAATGGGGATAATGAAATAGTCCTACAGGACTGTCATGGAGGTTAGTTAAATGTGTGAACTGTGCCTAGGTAAATGTAATGTCCTTATTTGCCAGAGCTGCTCTTTGCCTCTTTTCTTCCGTGTCCTTCAAGGTCAGACAGGTGGGAAAGAGATAGGTAGGCAGCTGTTCGACTAGATGGGCTGTGGAAGTGCTAATAGAGAGTTGCAGGCAGCTACCTGTAAGCAAAGCAGAGGGGCTAGACAGATTGGATATTGGCCACATTGTAAAACCATAATCCCATGTATGTTAGGTTGCCTGCTCCTCCACTCTCTGATGTCTGTGCACAAGAACCTTGACTCCAAGGTTAGAATTCTCTAATTATCTTTGAGCTTCTGAGATTGCCGGATGCCTTCTTGTATAGAAGATGGAGGGCCACTAAGAAACTCACCTGGGGAATGGTGAAACTCACCCTTTCTAGACCACTGGGCTCAGTGAGTAGATGGATTTTTAACTGGAGTTAATTATACAGTCCTGCCTACCTGTGGAAGCAATGTTATGTATCACCGCTACCTTCCCAACTCCATACAAACTTCCTGAAGAAGGGACTTTGGAAACTGGAATCTCTTGCCTTCCAGCCAAATGAAATTCAGGATTCTCATGAAATTCTGAGAACTTGAGGTAAGAACTGCATAGCAATGAGACACCGATGTGGTTGACAGAGATGGGATGCATTAGACACAGGAAGAACAGATGACTCTGGGATGTGATTTAGAGATGATATTTATGATTTGTTTCCTGCCTGTTTCTAGTGCTCACTGGTACACAAGGAAGATTTCATAAAAATTCCCTGAGTGGATGAATGAGGGAGGTCTATGACTGATATTACCAAGTCCAAGTTTAAACGTTGAGACCTGGATCTGGTGAAACCCAAGCTCATCAAGAGAGAAATTAGCCTGACAGGAACACATGCCTGGGACATCACATATCCTGGACATCACAGGAAAGACAGCATCTGAGCCAGAAGTCCAGATGGTACCTGTGTGCTCAGAATCAAATGTAGAATATGTTGAGTTTCAGAAAATAGAAAGCCACAAAATGTATAAGTAATGAAGAATATGGAATTCTGAGTCCCTAGCGCAGTGGTACTCAATCTTCTTAATACTACAACCCCTTAACACAGTTCCTCAGGTTGTGGTGACTATACCAACGATAAAACCTGTTCATTGCTACTTCAAAACTGTAATTTTGCTACCATTATGAATTGGAATGTAAATATCCTCAGGATATCTGATATCTAATATCTGGCCCACAGGTTGGGAACCAATGCAATATCAAGATCCTACATTTAGTAGGGTTCCAGAATTGTGGAGGTGTGGAAGCAGGGACCTGGGTTCTTGGATCCTCCTTCTCTCCCATTTGGGTTGATGCTATATTTAGGTTGGTTTCCCTCAAATTATCCGACAGCAATTGGCAACAGGTCAAGTCTAGCAACTGTGTATCCACCAACATAAAAGTATGAATTCTGGGGCCTAGGCTAATTGGATCACCCTGAAATGATCACCATGACCAGGGAAATTCTGGGTAGTGGAAGGATCAGCTTTTATTAACTAAGATAACTCCCATGGCAAGGGGATATATCCGAGGGATATAGCCACCTGAGCATCCTCAGAGTTGCCCTGTGAAGATAATCTTACTCAGATGTGGAGGGAGAGTGGCAAATGCAGTACCCCTGTGAGTCCCCTCTGATCCCGCACTGTGATCCACTCCTGGGGCTGCCTCTTGACCAAGCATATAACTTTAAGCACAAAAGGCTAGGGTGAACTTATGTTCCTCACTTTAATGCTTCTGAAGCTCTATTAATGTCTGAATAATCAGCACTCAGTACATTTGTAAGCCTGTCTTGCCTTAGAGCTTGGGAAGAGAGGGGTCTCAGGACACTGATGGAGACCCTATATTCTTAAAGGGCCTACAGCCTTCAGGAAGGCCTGAGAAGTGAGCTTGATTGTCCTCACGTACAGATGAGAAAATGGTGGCTCTGTCACTCAAGTTGACAGATAGGTCAGATGCCAGGTCTGTGACATTCTCAAGGCCGAACTTAGCCTTCTCTGACTTGTGGTATTCTTTTCTCCAGATTGAAGAGTGATTTAAGCTTCCATGGGTGCTTGAGCTGAAAACATTTGTTCCTGACTATGACAGCAATGGCAAAGGAAACAGCGGTCCCCTCTGAGGGAAACCGGGCACTGATTTGGAAATATCTGTGACTTTGTCATTTGCCAGGCTAGGCCCAGGAATTGTGTCAAAGTATGTAGAGATTCCTTTTACTAGTTCCTTTCCACACTTGGTACTAAGGGAATCCTCGTCTTCTCTGTCCTGTGTCATCTGCCAGTTCCCAGACACCCCTGCCCTGCCACCGCCATGACCTTATTTCTGACTTTAGAGTGCTTTCCACATCCCAAGGCCCTCTTCTTTCAGAACCTTGTTAGGGACTGACACTAACAACTGAGTGAAGGAGGCCCCTGGAAGGTTGTCAAGAGCCAAGTGACTGTGCAGGGTCAGTAGAGGCGACACACGAGCCAATGAGTGCACCCTCTGAACACAGAGCCAACCTCATGCTCACCATCCCATGTCGGAGTGCAGGGGTAGAACAGAGAGTGAAAATCTCCTGAGTGAGATACTCTTGTTAAGACTAGAGTTGAGAAAGAAGGAGAAGGTGGAAACTAAGTCTGCCCTAAGGCAAGTCTGGCAAAATGATCCACATTAGTGCGCGCTCGCGCACGCACACACACACACACACACACACACACACACACACACACACACACTCACACATGCATGAACAAATATCAGGCACAGAAAACCTTGTGCAGAAATTTTCACAAAGATTGTTCCCTGTGAAAGAAAAGATTCTTTTGCCCATTTGTATGTGTTTGAGGGAATACAACTACTTTAATGTGCAAGAGATGAATTTAAATGCTGGTTCTGTGGACGTCAGATGGAACAAATGTCCGATTAATGGCTTTCCCCAAATGAATGCTGTGGAAGAGGGAGGTGGTAGATAGGGAAAGAGGAAAAGGAGAGAGGAGAGAAATTGAGAAAAAGCCAACAGAGAGAGGGGGCAGAGACAAGGGAGAGGAGGAGGAGGACAAGAAGGAAGGGGAGAAAGAAGAGGCGGGATAAATGCAACTATTACACCAGGAGGTGTAGACATGAGCCTTGGCCTCAAATATCCTGAACCAGCCACCCGCTTGCAGAGCTCTGGGGCTGCACAGCCTGCTTTCTGCACAGCCTGCTTCCCTCACAACTTTATCCTTGTCTTTTCAGCCCTCACTTTATGCTCTCTCAGCTACATTGGCCTTTGCAAAGCCCCAGGCTCATCTCAGACTCCCTCTCCTCTAGGGAACTCTCTGATCACCTCCGTTTTCTCCAGCAGGAACATGGCCTCAGCAGCAGCAGCAGCTCTAGTCTTCTTTGGAGAGCCTGGGGTAGGTCTCACTATGCGCCCTTTCCTCTTTCAAGGATGCATCCCTCACCGTAGAGATGCTTCTGTTTCTTCTTGATCTATCTGCCTATCTCATCCCTCCCCCTACTGTGTATAATCTTCCCTTGCCAGAATCCTTCCTTGTCTTCCCCAGATCTGGGGTCAAAGTTGTAATCTCTAGATAGCACCTAGCTTTTCATATCATTCAATACAATCCCTGGCATGTACCCAGAGTCTTAGAGTTCTGGTTAATCTAGTGCCCTGGGATACAGATGTAATTGGTTTCTATAGTCTCATAGGGATTGGTACTATTTGGAGGTGTGGCTTTATTAGAGTGGGCCTGGCCTTGGAGGAAGTGCATTACCGTGGGGGTGGGCTTTGAGGTTTCCTATGCTCAGGATATTGCCTAGTGTGTCTGTCGACTTCCTGTTGCCTGCAAGGCGTAGGACTCTCAGCTATTCCTCCAGCACCACATCTGCCTGCATGCTGTCATGCTCCCCACCATGATAATAATGGACTGAACCTCTGAAACTATAAGCTAGCCACACCAATGAAATGTTTTCTTTAAAAGAGTCCTTGTGGTCATGGTGTCTCTTCAGAGCAATGAAAACCCAAACTAAGACAACCACTGTGACGTTTAGCTTTTTTACTGGGACAAGGGGATGATTGTCTTAAGTTAGTTGATGTGGGAGGAAGCAGCCCACTGTGGACAGTAACATTCTGTAGGTAGAAAGTCCTGAACAGTGTGAGAAGAGAAATCAATTTGAGTGCAGGCAAGCAAGGAAGCACTCATGTATTTATTTCTCTCTGCTTTCACCCGGACTCGATGTCATTAGCTGTTTTAAGTTCCTGCCTCGACTTCCCCACAACCTGGAGTTGGGAGCCAAAACGAACCTTCTCCTATGAGTTGCTTGTGGCAGGACGTTTTTACCACAGTGATGGGAAAGAAACTAGAGCAATTTCCAAGTCTGGAAAGTTTATAGTAGGGGCTAGATTCTCCCTGATTCTCAAAAGGAGAAATTGGCAAGGGAAGCAGAAAGGGGTACCTCAGAGTCAGAGATGAAGCTTGCTACCGGCCTCCTCGGCAACCGTAGCAGCATTTTCCTGAATTCTAGGTCCTTTTAATGCCAGCTTCTATGACGTGGAGTAGCAGAACATAGGCATCTAGTGTCCTGGTTAACTATGTTTGTTTGGTTTGCTTTGTTTTCATTTTTTTTTTTTTGTCAACATGGGCCTGAAGAAGGAATTTC
This sequence comes from Microtus oregoni, assembly GCF_018167655.1. Lineage (NCBI taxonomy): Eukaryota > Metazoa > Chordata > Mammalia > Rodentia > Cricetidae > Microtus > Microtus oregoni. Next base: position 1,316,873 of record NW_024543976.1, on the reverse strand, counting down.
AGCTGAGAAAATGCCTCCATCGATTGGCCTGTAGGATATTTTCCTGATTAGTGATTGATGTGGGAGGGGAGAGCAATCCCACACCTGGAAAGATGGTTGAGCAAGCCATGGACAGCAAGCCAGTAAAATGATGTCCTTCTACCATTACTGCTTCCCTCCCTGATCACGTGACTCTGCCATGACTTTCCTCAATGACGGATTGTGACAAAAAAAACACAAGTTGCGATAAAACCTTTCCCCACCCCAAGTTGCTTCGGTTATGGTGTTCACTGCAGCAATAGAAAACTCACTAAGACACATGGCCTAGCAAAATCAAAATTTGACTCTTACTGTCTCATTTCCAATGGACTCATTTCATATTCCTTCTTCTAGCCTAAATTTTTGGGCTGTGAAAAGGCAAAGAATAATTTTCTTCAAAAGTGAGGTGCCTTGTATCAAGTAGCAAAGAGATGTGCTGACCCCAGTCAGTTAGACAAAGGCAGAGCTCTGGGGTGGGGGGAAATCCCCACATCACACACACGCAACCCTCGTAGTTGGTGAGGTACAGCTTGGAATGATTCACCTCTCACACACAGTTCTGCCGTTCTGCGGAGGTTCTGAGGCATTTGCCATCCCGGGATGCTGGAAGGCAGCTAACAGGAGAGTTCACTGGTGGAACTCCTTTCTACAAGGTTCTTAGATGCTCTCGAGTGCAATGAAAAGACTTCAGGCTTCAGTCTGAAGTGAAACCGAGGCTGTGGTTTCCTGTGGAGAGCCAAGTGGAAAGGCAGAGGCTACAAAGGCTCAGAAGCCAAACAGCGGGGAGTGAGATGGTGATTCACAGGATGGGGGCGGGGCTTGGGGGGTGGAAGGAAGCCTAGTGGCTGCAGCCAAAGAAGGAACAAAACCAGATGTGCAGGCTGTGGAAGCCAAAGGAAAATGATCAATAAGACTTCAGGAAGTGGGCACATTTATTTGTCCTTCTGATCACATCACACTAGAGGATATGGGACCTGAGCTGTATGGCAGGGAGGCTGGTTTGTGGTGGGGGAAGCTCACAATATGGACATATTGTTTGAGAATATAATAAAAATATTCAAAATGCATTTTTTGAGGAACCAGATCTTTTTATTTTTTATTTTATTTTATTTTTTGAGGTTTTTTTGAGACAGGGTTTCTCTGTGGCTTTGGAGCCTGTCCTGGAACTAGCTCTGTAGACCAGGCTGGCCTCGAACTCACAGAGATCTGCCTGTCTCTGCCTCCTAAGTGCTGTGATTAAAGGTGTGCACCGCCACTGCCCGGCAAAGAACCAGTTCTTACTTGTGCTTTATATTAAGAATAATCTTTTTCCCCTGACATCCACAGTGGTCAGAAGAATTCCATGTGGGAGTTAATCAGGATGAGAAGCTAACGCGGAAAGCCCGCACGGTTGGTCTTTGCTTTCTACCTTGCTTTTCTGCTTCTTTTAGATTTATTTACTTATTTATTTCCTCCCATAAGCATTTGTGACTTCGTTTGGCAATGGCATTAGGCCTGGTAAAGTTGCTATTCCTGTGAGGTCCTTGGAACTCAGTGTATCATTCCTACAAGGGATGAAGTCATCAGGAGCAGTGTTGTTGACACCAGCTGGAAAATACTTCGTCAGCTGGAGTCTTTTTCTTAACTTCTTAGGTCTTGTGGTAGGGGTAATCTCTTTACTCACCAATGCATGAAGCCAACTGAGTTCAAAGTCGATGAGAGCAGTTGTCTTCTACTGTTCCTGACAGCACAGAAATGCCCTCTCCGGGAAATGGCACAGTGCAGTGGTTGGAATTCCAGTCAAGCTGTGGCATTACTTCCTCATCTTTCCAGACTCAGTTCCTATCTGAAAAGCAGAGACAAGGGTGATACGTTGTAGTTGGTCTTTCTTGTTGGACTTTCTTTGGACTGCTAGACTTCAAATAATTACATGGACACTTATTATTAATTATAAAAGCTTGGTCTTAGCCTAGGCTTGTCCTCAATTAGCTCCTAAAACTTAAATTAACCCATTTCTGTTAATCCACGTTCTGCCATGTGGCTCTTTATCTCTCCTCCATTCTGTACGTCTGACCCCCTGTGTCTGGCTGGTGAATTCCATCTCTCTTCATCCCACAGTTCCTTTCTCTCCCCAGAGGTCCAGCCTATCCTCTCCTGCCTAGCTATTGGCTGTTCAGCTCTTTGTTAAACGAATCAGGTGTCTTAGGCAGGTAAGGCAAATCACAGGCACGTCTTCACAGTGTAAACAAACAATCTGCAACAATATGTTCTGCACCGTGCTGTTGTAGAGTTGAGATATTGCGTGAGAGAGGTGCCTGCCAGACATTCTGCCAAATGTCTTGTTTGCCTAGTAGGCTTCTATGCTAGCACATGGTTTCATGGGCTCCTATTATGCTGAAAATAGCTAGTTGTACCAAGGAGAAAAATATTACTTCATGTGGAAGAACAGATTTCTATTTAAAAATATTTTAATTTTTAATTAAGATGTAATGCAATCGTACATATTTATAAGTTACATAAGTCATTTTTATACAGGTACAGCATCCAATCACAGTGACTGGATCACATACATCATTTATTCTTTTTAACTAAATAATATTATTTTTACATTTATTTGCTCATGTGTTTATTTACCTCCTTCTGTGTGTAGGTGCATGCATGCCAACGTGTACATATAGAAGCCAAAGGATACCTTGTGGGAATCAGTTCTCTATTTCCACTATGTGGGTGCTGGAAATCATACTGAGGTCATCAGGAATGACCGCAAGGCTTTTATGTGCCAAGCCACCTCTCTGACCCACACTTCTCATTTCTTTGTGCTTGGAGTGTCCAGTCATCTTTAGTGGCTACTTTGAAATGTTAGGTAAATTGTTGCCAGTCATGACTATCCTCACGTGCTACAGAAATATGAGAAGTGTGATTCCTCCATATAATGGCATTCCTATATCTATATTCTGACATGTGTTCATTCCACCTTCTAGATTATTCCCATGCTTTGGGGGACACTATTCTGTCCCCTACTTCTTTGAGATAAACCTTTTACCTTCCAAATATAGGTAAAAATGTATTATTTGGCTTCCTGAATTATTTCACTTAACATAATACCATCCAGTTTTATCTGTATTTCTGAAAATGACATAATTTTACCTTTTTATGATTGAACAGTATCCCCTTCTATATTGATTGTAGTGGTTTTACTGAGAATGGACCCCATAGGTTCATATATTTGAAAGCTTTGTTATTAAGGAGTGGCTACATGACAGGTATTAGGAGGTGTGGGATTGTTGGAGGGAATGTGTCACTGGGGATGGACGTTGGGGTTTCAAGTGCTCAAGGCAAACTCTCTTCCTGCTGCCTGTGGATCTGCATGGAAGAGAGAATTACCTCCTTTTACAGGACTTAGCACTTACCTATCCTAGCCCACTCTGACTTTTAACAATCATCTCCCATGACACCTATCACATTTCCCTTTTGCCAACCTGCGCACACATATATGCTGTGTACATGCATGTGCACATATGTGACAGACATACATACACATGCACAAACATACACACATGTTATATCATATATTTGCCTTGTCTTTATAGACATTATCTAAGGACCTTACCCAGAAATGCTTCTCTTCCAGATGTTTTTGTTTTGATCCATCTTGCTACTTTATACCTTGGGCCTAGCCTACTTGGAGTAGCTTGAGATTTAATGTTGAAACACTCGGAAGGCAACTTGCACCAGCTGACTGTCTATGAAAGTTCACATCATCACATGGTTACATGGAGACAGATTTGTATTAGTGCTATTTATGTCATGGATAATGCAATGCATTGGAATCTTTGTTTTCTTTCCCATCAACAGCATTAGGTGTGCTATGAAGGATGTGTAACTATTTTCCTTAATGCATTGTTTTGCTCAGATAACATAACAAAAATATTCTGGAGACCTGGAAGTGCAAGAACAAGGTATCTGGAAGTTCCGTTTCTGGGAAGGCTCCGTCTGGTCTTCATGGTGTTGATTTCTCATAGTCACAGCTGTGACTGGTATCAGCACCATGGACAGCACCAGCAAAGGCACAGGAAGATTCCAATTAGGACATCAACAGAAAGTTTAGCAATCGGCATTTACCAAAGGGTTGGAAAACGAGAAGATAGCAATTAATCCATGATGATGGGATATTATGCTAACTTTTAGGATCCTTGAAAGATGAGGCACCCTGGGGTTGGGTTCCAACAGTCAAAGCTGATGTTTTATATGACCAAAATAGATTGTCAGGAGATAGAAGTCATATGAAGTGGGAGGATGTGACAGTAGCAGCAGGGCATTTTAGGTCCTGGGCAGGTGTGAGCCAGGTACCAGATGGGTCATACTCTGCCACCAATTTGCCAAGTGATAGTAGTCAGATTACTTATTCTTCCTAAGGCAAAGTGTTCTTATCTGTGAAATAATGGAATTGGAATATAACCCTGAGGTTCTTCCCTCTAGCTGTGTGACTATAGAGTAAATTGTATAAGGCATGAAAATCTGCATAGACCTTTAGAGACGCTGAGTTGGAAGCTGGTGAGGAGAATGCTTTGACTGGAATAGGAATTAAATCGAGATCGATAAAGTTTGGCCCTCATATTTTGTGATAGTAAACACAGATAGGTTCTTGGAGAAAAAAAATAAAAGTGCGTGACCTAGGGCTGTACCCACCTGATCATTAGTCCTGAGGATTTGTGCTCATATTGAGGGCTTAGCTTGTTCCTAAGTGTCCTGCCCTTGTTGAGAAATTAGTTCTCTACTTCTTTGTTTATTTGGGGACTGAGCATCACATGAATGCCAACTTTTAAAGTCGGAGGTTTCTGCAGGTATACAGTGGAAGAAGGGCATGGTTGTGACACTCAGCCTAAGTACTTATTTTAGTGAGGAGCTCAGGAAATATCTAAATAGAAGTTTCTTAAGAACTGGAAGATTAGTGAATCATGAGTCATAAAAACTGGTCAATTATTTCCCAGAATTAGTAAGAAGGCCAAGCTGGATTTCAGAAAATGCTATTGGAGTTCACACATCACATTCCCATCAAAGCATTCAGGTACGAGGGGAGCTGTGCAGGGTGAGCTCCTTCTTTCAAGAGTCATTGCCATGCCCGTGAACCAACTTTAAGTTGGACTCAAGTGCCCCGTCAGTCAAGGTTTGAGTTCAGAACTGCTGATGTCTGACCTAACTGCTGTTCTGAGCAGTCAGCAGGTACTCAAGGGCTTCCTGAAGAGCCCTAAAGATGTCTTTCCCAGCATCCAAGTCTGTGTAGAGGGTAAAGTCCAGCTGTGCCAAAGGATAGAGACAAACATCTGGAGGATAGAGACCTACATGTAGTTGACTGGTTTATGGATATACGTGTTATACAAAATGTACAAAGTTTCCTTTAAATATTCATCCCATTTACAGTTGAATGACGTGAGCAGACAGAAATCTAGAGTGAGCATGTGGTTTGTCATTTTGTATAATTGGAGCCATATTTATCCAACCTTTCTTCTGTAGACGAAGACTGTTATTTTGTTTTCCTACTGCTCAGACCTGAATAATCACATGGAAACTATATTAATTACAATACTATTTGGCCAATAGCTTAGTCACATTCCTTGCTAGCTCTTACATCTTAAATTAACTTATTTCTATTAGCCTATGTATTGCCATGAGGCTGTGGCTTACTGGTAAGTTTCTGTCAGGTGTCTGTCTCCTTTGGCAGCTACATGGTGACCCCTGACTCCACCTACTCTCTCTCTATTTCCTGCCTGGTTTTACTCTGCTAAGCCATTGACTGAAACAGCTTTATTCATCAACCAATAAAAGCAACACATATCTAAAAGGACCTCCCACATCATCCTTCTTTGAGTAACTACATCCATTTTATTGCCAAAATACCAATAATACATGTTTTTGTTTAAAAAAAACATTTATTCTCACCTTTAATTCCAGCACTTGGGAGGCAGAGGCAGGTGGATTTATGTGAGGTCAAGGCAAGCCTGATCTACAGAGTGAGTTCCAGGACAACTAGGAGTATTACACAGAGAATTCCTGTCTTAAAAAACAAAAGTTGTTCTACATGAACTTTAAATCATGATAGAGCTTTAAATTTTTAGGGCTTGAAGGAGTCAAGGAACCATATCTATCCTAGCTGCTGGTAAGATAGTGACATGAACATAAGCATCTTTAGAATATTTTTTTTTCCACTCAGATCACGCTTTACTGGAGTACCCTTGATTGATGGGGAGCAGGAAACGAGAGGGGCAGGAAAACAGGGGCAGGAAGGGAAGGGTAGGAAGCGAAGGGGCAGGGAGCGAAGGGGCAGGGAGCTAAGGGGAGAGACAGCATGAAGCGAAGGGCAGAAGGGCACTTAGGCAGCTGCTTAAATAGGGAATTGGCACATGGGTCACCCTGTGATTGGCTGCCACCAACAGCTGACACCAGACTGCATCGGGATAGGCTCAAGGATCCTCATCCACCACGCATGCGGGAAGCGGGGGACACGCAGCTCTCAAAGGCATAGCCAAATATGGAGTTGTTTATTTCCAACAAGACAGGATGTAGGCACCATCTTGTAATGGCGATCCTGTCCGGCTCACTACAGTTCCCCCTTATTGTTTGTAAGCAATGAGTGCAGGACTAACGTCATCCAATCTGACCCCCACCTCATGATGTGTTGGTCGATCGAGGATGGAAGATATTTTTCATGGACACACCTTCCCCTGTGCAATGGGTACTCGAGGAACCCCGGGGGGTGCAAAGGCTGTGTCGCAGGAATCTACATCCGCACACCTACCCAAGTGCAATGGATCAACAGATTCCATGGGGTGCATAGGCTGTGCTTGATGGAAGCCCTAAGCGTCTCTTAGTGCTGACAACCATATCTGGGGGAAGGAGTCACACTCCAGGGTAGCTAATGCCTGAGAGATTATAACCTTATCCCAATATAGCCTCATCCCTATTGGTCTGGGCTTGAAGGCAGCAAACCAACCACAGGCACAACACACAGCCACCCAGGCAGCTTGCCAAAAAACATGCCCACGCAACTGAAAGCACAGGGACCCTTTCTCTGTAATGTTACGTGCTTCTCCTAAAAGGGCCACTTTAGACTTATACATTAAAAATGGTAAATCAAGGTTTCTATTGGTGGTAAAAATCCGGAGAAAACTGTAGCATCATGCTGAACAGGCATCGCCTTTGGGAAGGCTGACAGGATTCTCCTTCTGTGCTCCGCCTTCCCCTGGATCCACATCATCAGGGATGTCAGCAGGAACTTCCTCCAGAGACTCATCCTCATCCTTAGGAACTTCCTTGATCATGCGTGTCAGCCGGCTCGGAACCCAAAGCGGAGCCTCTTGGCCCTGTGGAAAAACACACACAGCTCCCCTGGATCTTGCCACCACAAGATCCGGTCCATACCATTTGTTATCCAATACATCTTTCCACATCACATATTCCTTTTCTTCCATAGGGCCTGCTGCATGCTTCTCAGCTGCTGCAGTACCCGACTCATTCAGATTTAAAAAATTAAGTGTGAAGAGAGCAAGGGAGATTCTTTCCCTGGGGGAAGCGGATTCAGCTATTCCCCCTTTTTGTTTTTGTAGAATTTCTTTAATATTTCTGTTGGCTTTCTCCACAATACCTTGTCCTTGTGGATTGTATGGAAGACCCGTAATGTGGGTCACTTGGAGCTGTGCACAAAAGGCACGAAATCCATGGGAGGTATATGCCGGGCCATTGTCTGTCTTAAGGCGTAGGGGTTTTCCCCAGGCAGCCCAGGCCTCAAGGCAATGTGATTTTACATGAGTTACCTTTTCTCCCACTAGGGGCGTGGCATGAATAATGCCAGAAAAGGTATCCACTGATACATGTAAATATTTTAATTTGCCAAATTCAGGCACATGGGTAACAATTATTTGCCATAACACGTTAGGTTGTAGCCCTCTAGGATTGACCACAACATGTAGAAAAATGAAAATAGATCTACATCCATCTCCATGTACAAAATTTAAGTTTAAATGAGCCAAAGGCCTTTGCATATAAAAATTATGTTGAACCTCACAGAGAAAAATTTTTGAAGCATATTTTGCCACATCTTAAACATAGCCTTAGTGGCACAAACATTGTAAGAAACCATAAATTATATCTCCTGCATCTTTAGAATATTTTTACCTGCTATAATTGTGGGGGACTTGCACACAACAATAAATGATACACCACTGACCACAGTGATGATGTGGTTAAACATGATCACTCACTCATGTGAGCCTTACAGAAAGGCTGTGGCTTGCCTTTGCCCTCACTGCAGTGAGCACCGCACACATGGTGGACACACAGTCTTGCATGATGTCCAATTCTTGGCAGCTCACAGTCTAATACATGGCAGGAACCTAGGCTGTCTCTTCAGAGGTTAAACCTCCAGGTATACTCACTCTTCTGTGTATGTCCTAGATATGCTTAGACCTTAGGGAATCTTTGGAAGTAAGGCTAGCCTTTGAAAACAACTATAGAAGGTTGTGTTCTTTAAAGAACATTTTGGTAAGACTTGGTAGAAAGGGGAGTGGAGCTAAGGTCTGAAATATGTGTGTATGGAAAGTCACCATGATATCTATTGATTTGTACAGTTAATATAGTCATCATGCGAGAGAGAGAGAGAGAGAGAGAGAGAGAGAGAGAGAGAGAGAGATTATTTTGGAATTCCCAGATATTTCCCAGATATTTGCTGACTCCTTTCTCATTTTTAGTATTTCATAATTTTTGGTCCATGTTCTATTCACAGTGACATAGATCTCAGAGCTTTTAGTGTCATACTGCCAAGGACTTCATTCAGGTCTTCTTCCAGAGCACCTAAGTCAATTCAGCCACAGACGTTACAGTAACCTTACCGTAACCTAGCATGTCTCTAACATTTATGGTAAGTCAAAGGGTGCCATTTTGGTTTTTATTTTCTCTGTGAATTCCTGGCACTCATCATTCCCTTTGGTGTAGAAGGAGCTGTGGGCTGCTTTCCTGCCACCTGGCTCCCAGCCGCCTGGCTAGCTTATGCCCCAAAATAACAACACACAAGCTGTATTCATATAAACACTGCCTGGCCCATTATATCTAGGCTCTTCTTTGCTAATTCTCACATATCTTGCTTTAACCCATATCTAATAATCTGTGTAGCACCACAAGGTGGTGTCTTATCAGGAAGATTCTAGTGTATGTCCATCTTGGGCTGGAGCTTCATCGCATCTGACCCAGAGAAGAGAGGCATGGCAATTTCCTCACTTCCTCCCAGCATTCTGTTCTGTCTACTCCACCCACCTAATTTTCTGCCCTATCAAAAGCCAAGGCAGTTTCTTTATTAACCAATGGAAGTAACTCCTTCATCACTTTGGTCTCATTCTTTTTATTCCAAGTGGTTTATGGAAACCCAGTCTTGCAGAATTTTCCCATGTTGCATAGCAGCATAGCTGTGCATCCAGAAGTTGTAGGATCATTGCAGACTCTCCACTTAAGCAGTGCAGCTGAACACGTATGGTTATTGTCAAATCTGATATGGGGACCATCTCATTCCTTCTTCTTTATTCAGTGCCCCAGTTTCCCAGATCAAATCAAAATCCCTTTCCCCTTGAATTCTCCCATTTAGCCTTTTGGATTTACATGACTCGCCAAGCAAGAGTTAAAGCTCAGGATATTTGTAACCCCCTTGAAGAACCTAGTTAATAGCTTTAGAAGCTGATGACTCTCTTGCCATGCATCCAAAAGGGAGATGAGAGCAAAGAGCATGTGACAAGAAGTGATGGATTCTCCACGATCATAAAATATGTCTTTCACTGAGGGCTCTACTGAGTTAATGCTGAGTGAGGTGTGGGTGGTGAAGAAAGAAATTAGCAAGATGTTGCTGGTATCAAAGAATAGCCCAGTTTGTAGAGTGGCACTCATGTAATGGTGTCATTTGGGCAGGGTTTTGGATGACTCATATGATGGGGAAATGGTCATAATTTAAAAGCTGTCATGGGGGACTACTTGGCACTCCATCAATGGCACACTGCTCATCTCCCGTAATGGGATGCAAACAACTTCGTCAGGTATTGGAGGAGCTGGGCTGTGAATCAGGCAGCCATACTCTCAGACAATTGAGCTGATTTGTGCTTGCATCCCATTTTGTCTCCGACAGGAATGGAATGTAAAGGAGATGCTTCTGTACTTCCTCCACCTGGAAGAGACAGCTCTTTCCTCTAGTGTCGTGGACACTTTGGTGTGGGGGCTGTGTGAAGTGAGGCTGGGAGCTTTGGCTGAGAGCTCAGAGAGGACCTGTCTAATATGACAGCACTAGTTGGTGATTTACCATCCAATTTCAATGATATCAACAGTTCATACGTGCTCAGAAATATTTTGTGCATAAGTATGTGCCCTTTTGTCTTTTTCCTTCTGTTTGATTTCCCTCACTCTCTCCATATTGTTCTGTTTCCTTCTTCATATCCACTGTGTCCTGCTATTTATCTCACAAGCTGTCCCTACCTATGGTCCTTATTACGATCTTGGGTTCTGTGTTTACCCCACATCATATACTTATGCCTAAGGATTTGGAGCTAGGAACCAGAGATGAAAAAGAACATGGATGTTTTCCTTTCTAGTCTGGGTTGCCTCACTCAATATAGTCTTATCAAGTTCTTCCCATTTATCTGCAAGTTTCATGGTTTCGTTTTTCTTTGCAGCTGAATAGTATTCCATTGTGTGCATGCTCCACATTCCCATTATCCATTCATCTGATGAAGGAAATTTAACTCATTTCCATTTCCTGGCTATTGTGAATAGGGCAGCAATGAACATCATTGTTCTCACCTGTCATCAATGTTTTTGATCTTGTCCATTCTTAGAGGTATAAGATAGAATCCTAGAGTTGTTTTGATTTGTATTTCTCTCATGGCTAAGGATGTTGAACACTTCCTTAAGTATCTTTTAGCATTTGATAGTCATCTGTTGAGAGTTCTCTGAGGTCTATACCCCATTTTTTATTGGATTATTTATTCATTTGATGACTAATTTCTTGAGTTCTTTGTAATTTTGAAGATCAGCCCTCTGTCTGATATGGGGTTGGTGAAGATATTTTCCCATTCTGTAGGCTGTCATTTTGTCTTGTTGACCATGTCCTTTGCTTTACAGAAGCTTTTCAGTTTCAGGAAATCCCATTTATTAATTGTTTCTCTCAGTGTCTGTGCTGCTGGGTTATATTTAGGAAGTGGTCTCCTGTGCCAGTGCATTCAAGTATACTTCCCACTTTCTCTTCTATGACGTTCAGTGTGGTTGGCTTTATGTTGAGGTCTTTGATCCATTTGGACTTGAGTTTTTGTGCATGGGAATAGATATGGGTCTATTTTCATTCTTCTACTTGTTGACATCCAGTTATGCCAGCACCATCTAGGTAGTTCTTATTAGAGAACACTTCTGTAGGGCTAGTGCATTTAATGGGAGACATGATATTTTCACCATTCATGATGGTTTTGTTTTTGTAATTTGACATGGGCATACGAGGTTCTTTCTTTGGTTTTGGATCTGATGTGATAATATGGCCTTCCTTAGATTGGGCCGGTAGAGGAGATGCCTGACCTGAGCTAGGCTGGGTAAAGTTGATTGGTGAACTATTTAATTGGACCATGGAAACATGGCTTCCAATCCACGGGTCTAGAGCTAAGACAAGGAGGGTTCATAAATGAAGAGGGTTCATGGCCGCATGTCTGGAACGAGGCTTGTGGGTTTGTAGATGGCAGTAGGCTGGAGAGAGGGAAGGCAAAGGAAAGAAGCAACCTGCCTAGGCAAGGCGGTTCTCACACAAAGAGGGTTTGTGTGCTATGGGTCTGGAACCAGGCCTGTGGGTATGTAGATGGCAGTGGGGTTAGGTAAAGGCATGGAACGAGAGGTAGTAACGTACCCAGAAAAACAGCTCAGGCACCAACAGGGATTTGAAGCTAATGATCTTGCCCACACCTTATTTTTGAGACAGGGTCTCTCACTGAAGCTGGAGCTTGCCAGCTGGCTGGCCAGTCTGGTAAGGCGAGCTTCTGCGATCCTCATCTCCTCTCTCCTTCTTAGCACTGGGGCCACAGGTGTGCATCTCCAGAGCACCCAGCTGGCTTTTTCGCTGGATGCTGACACCTGAACTCAGCTCTTCATGCTTGCTCAGCCAGTGCAGGCCATATCTGCATCTCCGGGAAATATTTTATAATCCATTCCCTGGGTAAGAAAAAAAATCTGTAGCATTTCCTGATTCCCACGGTGAAAACATTCCATCAACACTAATTTCAAGCTGCCCTATAATGTCATTAGTTGTGGAGGTGGGCTGTGTCAGATGTTCCAGATGTGCTGATCCTGGGAGCTCCAGCAGAGCAAGAGCAGCAGTCCCAGAATATTCACAGAAAGATGTCCTTTAAGGATTGAGCACAGAAATGCCATCCTGATCCCCTGGTTTCTGTGAGTTCAGAATGGGGAGTCTGCGTATGAGTCTTTTAGAGTCTTTGGGGACAATTGTTACATTCCTAGGCATCCTGCTGGGGTTGCAGTAGTTCCTTTATTAAGAGGACTGCATTCTTCAGTGTCTTAGCAGGAACACTTTTGAGATAAAAAGGGATATTATTAGCAATTACACTAGGACAACCAAGGAAGCACTTGGAGAAACCGGAACAATGTGGGCACATTTCTTCAAGGCAGTGTGTGAATTTAATAGAAAGGGAATCTTGGGTCTATAGAGAAGTTGTGAGGTATCTGCCAGAGAAAACCACTTGGATAGGGGTTCAAGCTAAGAGAAAGTCTCTATTGGCCAGCCGGTGACAACACTGTATGTTCAAGCACAGTTCCAAGCCTTTCTCAGGGTGAGCTTTTAGCAAAAAAACCACACCTATGTTGGCACACCTCAGCTTTCAAGAAGAGTTGGTCAGAAGTGGAACTACAGAAGCTAAGAAGCAAGGTTATTACACGAAGGGACATTCCCAGAACTCTGGACTTTGATGGATTAGGTTTTGGTTCTCGTTTTGGCAGGTGTTGTTGCCTGTGTGCTGGGTTCCAAGGTCTGAATGGCACTTCCATCATGGTGTCTATCGTGCTAAGGTCTGGGGGCCTCCTAAAGTCTAGGGCTCCTGTGACAGAAGCCTCTTTTGAATTTTGCATCCTCGAGCTTGTTTCTGTGTCCTTCTGGGAGAAGTCCCCACTCAGTCTAGGACTGCGGCCAGCATGGGAGGGGCCAAGTCTGCGGAGCTCATCAAGACAAGTGTGTTTTCAGGCTTGCAGCTTCCCCTGGCACAGTTTTTCAAGCACTTCAAATACCCCTTCCTGTCTAGCAATTGTGTCAGCAGCTAAATGCTTCTCCTGTTGGTATCAGTCCAAACTTCCTGTTCTCATAAAAGAAAGAAAGAGATAAGATTTTGTGACAGAAAAAAAAAAATCCAGCAAACAGCTGTCTGTTTTTACCATTCTAAATTTGCTTGTAATTCTGTATACTCTTGCTGATGCGTGTACAGATAGTATTATTGGTGGAGTGGCAATGAGCACCTGCAAAACATTGCGTTTTCTGCCTGCTGCCATTTAGTATTGTTTCCTCTACCCCTTTCCCTATACTGACACCATCTGTAGTGGTCTGAATAGGTATAGCCCTCATGGACTCCGGTGTTTGAATGCCTTGCCCAAAGGGAGTGGCACTATTAGGAGATGCGGACTTGTTGGAGGAAGTGTGTCACTGTGGAGGCAGGCATTGAGGTTTCTTATGGTCAAGCCACACCTACCATGGCACACACAGTCTCCTTCTGCTGTCTGCAGATGAAGATGCAGAACTCTCAGCTCCTTCTCTAGCACCATGTCTGCCTGCATGTCACCGTGTCCTAAATCTCTGAAACTGTAAGCCAGCTCAATTAAGTGTTTTCCTTTATAAGAGTTGCCATGATCATGGCATTTCTTCACAGCAATAGAAGTCCTTAGTAAGACACCATTCATAGACTTAGCATTTTTTATGACAATGTAGTACTCGATCTGTCAACACAATCTCATTTCATGTCCTGCTTTCCATAGATAAGTCCTAGTTCCATACAGATTGGTAGTCATGGCAACCAGATGGCACGGGGCATCTCAATAGACTTACACTATGAGAAGCACAAAAACACAGTGTATATATGGAATTAAGCATTCTTTGGATGTGGTTTAAGAAGTGAATACGTGGGCAGGGGCAACCCCTGGAACAAAGGTGAAAGTTCAACATTAACACACGCCAGCCTCCAGCTTTCGTCACCCTCATGTCCTCAAAGGTCCCCAGCACCGAATCTAGCCTCACATCAATAAGCACATTTAACTGAGGGCAGCTAGCATTATGCAGGCCTTGGGGGCAACCTCTATGCTATGCTTGAGAAACATAGAGACATTTTAATTATGCAGCAGTTCAGTGGAGCCTGCCAACTTCGCCGTGGTTTCTGAGGACATCTTGCTCACCAGGTGGTTACTCACTGGTAATAAAGGATGAAGGCAGACAGTTTTGACTCTGAGATCAGGCCCTGGGAGTGAGAGCTGGCTTCCCACTGTGGGCTTACAGTTCACACCTTCCTCATTGAGCTCCGTAGGCTATTGATCTGAATGAGTGTTGCTTGGGTTCCTGAGGAAGATCAATAAACAGTATAAAGGAAGAGGGTTATGCTTAAGCAAAACCTTTGTCCTTAAACCTAAGGCTGAGTTAGTTAAATTTGATTATCTTCTTGTTGGGGGTAGGGCCTGGTCTTTGTGTAATGAGATTCTGTGACAGGGACTTGTGTCGGTAGTGTGGGCTCTGTCCTAAGTACTTTAGACATGATAGCTTAGTAATCCTCATTACAGTTGTGCAAAAAAAAAAAAATATACTAGTATTATCTCCATTTGTAACTGAGGCATAGGGAGGTGAGTGGTTGAAGTCACAAAGTCAGTATGTGATGAATCTAAATTTGGGATTTGAACCCTGGCGGTTTTTATCCAGAGTCTACATCACACTCTTCTAACAAAATTCCAGATTTTTTATAAATTGGGGGGAGTCTGGTCTGTCTTTGTCCTTGGCCCCTATCTGTCCCAAGCCAGACTAGGCCATCTTCGGTCGTGAGGAAGAATCACAGACAGCGTAGGCCAACAGTGTCCATCTGTGCCTTGGGAGCTGAACAATGGAAACACAGCTAAAATGATTAACCCCAATTCTGCCTCTAATTTCCTTCCTAAGTAGATTTTTCTCCTCCTGATGAAATCTGCTTCGGTGTAGTGGGTGGGCGCACAGACTGATTTGGTCTCATGTGTGTACAGGGAAAATGCAGGGGGGGGGGAATGACATTCTCCAAACATGGCGAGGAAACCACAGCCCTTAGCCAGCTGACATTCCGCTTACCTATCTGTCTGTCCATCCGCACATCCACGCGTCTACCTGCCTGTCTGGCTCTCACTTTGTAGGCGGTTGATAATAGCAGTGTTAAGGCCCCCTGTTCAGGATGCTGCCTGGCATGTCAGCCACTCCAACCCTCTTTATGGTCATCATAAAATGTCTGTGGATAGTCCAGCCGCTGATTTTCCCGAGTCTTTTTCTACTGTCTGAAAGATCAGGGGGGCAAAAATCTATTGGCTGGAGAAATGAAGCCATTTTTCTTCCGTGGGCTGAAATGGAGACGTAGACATTAAAATGCTGCAGTGGATTCCGGATGGGTGAAAAATTGGTCTCTGCATAAGAAGAGGAGGGAGAATTGGAAGGGCTATAATTAGCTCCTGGCAGAGGCTCCAGGGCGGGGCCACATAAAGTGGAAGAGTAAGCAGGAACCACATAAAACCCTGTGTGTATGTGGGGGGAATGTGGGGGCCCTAAACCCAGTGGAGAGGTAAGTCGGGGCCATATAAAACCCTGTGTGGTGGGAGGGGCCGCAAAAATCTGATGGAGGGAAAAGTGGGGGTAACCTAAAACCCTGTGCATATGTAAGAGATAGTGGGGGTCACAATAAACCCCGTGTTGGGGGAAGAGGGGCCATGTAAAATCTGGTGCAGGGGTAAGTGGGGGCTACATAAAACCCAGTGGCCTCTGGACCCAGGCACCTAACCTTCCTGATTTGGGTGGAGTTCCTGGCTCAGGCGGGCCATTTCTGTCCATGGTCAGTCTTGGGAACAGGTTTCAGGCTGCCTGATCAGGCTGTCTTCCTCCCACTGCCTGCTTTCTCTTTGCAGTGGAGGTGGGGGCAGACCCAGCAGGCTAGGGCACACTGAATGTAAGCCTGACCTCTAGGTGATGTGGCCAGTCACCTCACTGCTGTGAGACCTGTCTGGATTTTGACAAGGTTAGGACGGCAGAGCTTAGTCTTCAGAGTCGCTGTGTTGACCTAGTAGGTACTCAGTGGATTATGTTATTGTTTTTTGGTAGCATAAGTTAAGGGGCTCTGGATTCTTGCTATTCCCAAACATTGCTCCATACGTACTATTCACAAATCCGTCATGAATTTTCATTTATGTGTGTCAATATCACAGCAGAGAGGAGAAGTGTTCTTCCGCTCTCAGATCCTCTTAAAGGGCCAGTACCAGAAAGAGGCCTCAAGCCACCAGACCTGCTGGGGCACATCTTGCCACAAAGCACCTGGTGGTAGGTAGGCATGAGCAAGTGTCCTGGTGGGATGTGAGGATAGGGCCAGATGACAGAGCAAGTGAGACATTTCTCAAGTCTCTGTAGTCCATGCCTCCAGCCCTGGAGGGACCAGAGAGCACTGTGTCCTGAGCCTCTGGCTGCGGTGGGACTATAGAAGGCCTTTCTGCCAGGTCTTCAGCCCCAGTAGTCTCAGAGAAGACAATGAGAGGTTAATTTCTTTTATAAATATAAATGCAAAATTCCCAACAAAGTACTTGAAAACCAAAAATTCAGAAACATGTTTAAAAGATCATGCATACTACCAAATAGATGTCATTCCAGAAAGGCAAGGTTGATGGGCTGTACACTAATCAATAAATGTAATATTCCATAGAAACAGACTTAAGGACAGAAACCACATAATCATCTTGACTGATGTTCAAAAAGTTTGACAAAGCTCAGCATGTCTTCATGATAAAAGTCCTGGAGACATTAGGGATAGATGGAACATACCTCAGAATAATAAATAATAAAGGCTGTGCACAAAACTGTAGCCAAAATAAGAGAACCAAACTGGGAGCATTTCCTCTAAAATCAGGAATGAGATAAGAATGTCCACTCTCCCACTCTTGTTTGATAAAATGCTTGAAGTCTTAGCAATAGCAGCTAGACAAAATTAAAAAAAACAGAAGAGATTGACAATAATAAAGGAAGAAGTCAAACTATCCTTACGTACAGGTGGCATTATTTTTTTTTTAATTTTACTTAAAAGACTCTATGAATCTACTAGAAAATTCTTAGGCCTAATAGACAAGTAAAGTTGCCAGATACAAAATCAATATTAAAAAGCAACAATAACAGTATCATCTATACCAACAAAGTACTCTTGAGAAAAAATTAGGAAAATATCTTATTCAAAAATAACTCCAAATTATTGAGTATCTAAGAACACACTTAATCAAAGAAGAGAAAGACATACAGTGAAAATTTGCTAACATTGAAAGAAAAAAAAAAACCAAAGAAGGTGCTAGATGATGGAAAGACATTATATGTTCCAGGACTGGAAGAATTAACATTGCAAAAATAGCTGTACTACCAAAATTAATATATGTATTTAATACAGCATCTATCAATATTCCATCTCATATTTCACAGATTCAGAAAAAAATCCCCAAAATTCACATAAGAAGCACAAAAGACCACAAACAGCCTATGGTGTAGGAACGCAAATGGCAGCATTCCTGTTCCCAACCTCAAACTGCACTACAGCGCTATTGTGATGAAGAAGCCTGGCACTGCCATGAAAGGAGACAGGTAGACCAATCGGATAGACCAGGGCTCAGAATCAATGTGGCAAAGCTATGCCCGCCGAATTTGGACAAAGGAGACAAAAGACACACATTGGAAAATAACCTGTTCAACAGTGCTGGCAAAATCAGATATCCCCCTGCAGGAGAATGGGAGAGCTTTGCGTTTCTTGCCCAACCAAAAATGAATAAAATACTTTACCTTAAAACCCAAAATGCTGAAAATGCCAGAAGAAAGCATAAAGAATACTCTTCACTACGTTGGGGCAGGTAAGAACTTTCTGAACAGAACATCAGTAGGGCAGGAGCTGTTGCCAAGTGTCAGCAGATGGGACTCCACAAAACTAAGAAGTGAGTATCTATCAGCAGAGAACACAGACACTCATAGAATGGGAGATGGCCTTTACCAGCTGTGCTTCAGAAAGGGGCTCACGTCCAGAACTGTAGGAAGCCAATACCAAGGAAGTGGAGCTGTTAACTACAAATGGGCTCAAAAGCTAAATCAGCAGAAGTAAAGAGGAGGAGCAAGAGGAGGAAGAGGAAAAAGAGGAAGAGGAAGAAGGAAGAGAGGAAGAGGAAGAAGGAAGAGAGGAAGAGGAAGAAGAAATACAAATGGTCAATAACTATCTTTCAAAGTGTTCTAGTCGAATAGAAGACCCTGACATTAACCCACAAACATATGAACACCCGATTTTCGATAAAGGAGCTAAAAGTATACAATGGAAAAAAGAGAGCATCTTCAACAAATTGTGCTGGCAAAACTGGATGTCAACCTGTAGAAGAATGAAAATAGATCCATATCTATCGCCATGCACAAAACTCAAGTCCAAATGGATTAAAGACCACAATATCAGTCCGAACACATTGAACCTGATAGAAGAGAAAGTGGGAAGTACTCTACAACACATGGGCACAGGAGACCACTTCCTACGTATAACCCCAGCAGCACAGACATTAAGGACCTCATTGAATAAATGGGACCTCCTGAGACTGAGAAGCTTCTCTAAAGCAAAGGACACTGTCACTAAGACACAAAGGCAACCCACTTACTGGGAAAAAGATCTTCACCAACACCGCAACTGATCTCCAAAATATATAAAGAACTCAAGAAACTAGACCGTAAAAATCTAATCAACCCAATTATAAAATGGGGCACTGAGCTGAACAGAGAATTCTCAACAGAAGAAGTTCAAATGGCCAAAAGACACTTAAGGTCATGCTCAACTTCCTTAGCTATCAGGGAAATGCAAATCAAGACAACTTTAAGATACCATCTTACATCTGTCAGAATGGCTAAAATAAAAAACACCAATGATAGCCTTTGTTGGAGAGGTTGTGGAGAAAGGGGTACACTCATCCATTGCTGGTGGGAATGCAAACTTGTGCAACCACTTTGGAAAGCAGTGTGGCGGTTTCTCAGGAAATTCGTGATCAACCTACCCCTGGACCCAGCAATACCACTCTTGGGAATATACCCAAGAGAGGCCTTATCATACAACAAAAGTATATGCTCTACTATGTTCATAGCAGCATTGTTTGTAATAGCCAGAACCTGGAAACAACCTAGATGCCTTTCAATTGAAGAATGGATGAAGAAAGTATGGAATGTATACATATTAGAGTACTACTCAGCAGTAAAAAACAAGGACTTCTTGAATTTTGCATACAAATGGATGGAAATAGAAAACACTATCCTGAGTAAGGTAAGCCAGACCCAAAAAGAGGAACATGGGATGTACTCACTCATATTTGATTTCTAGGCATAAACAAAGGACATTGAGCCTATAATTAGTGATCCTAGAGAAGTTAAATAAGGAGAACCCAAAGAAAAACATATAGGCATCCTCCTGAATATTAATTAACCTTCATCAGGCAATGAAAGGAGACAGAGACAGAGACCCACTTTGGAGCACCGGACAGAAATCTCAAGGTCCAAATCAGGAGCAGAAGGAGAGAGAGTACGAGCATGGAACTCAGGACCGTGAGGGGTGCACCCACACACTGAGACAATGGGGATGTTCTATCTCAGACCCAGCTGGCCTGGGTCTGAAAAAACCTGGGATAAAACTGGACTTGCTGAACATAGTGGACAATGAGGACTACTGAGAACTCAAGAACAATGGCAGTGGGTTTTTGATTCTACTGCACGTACTGGCTTTGTGGGAGCCTAGGCAGTTTGGATGCTCACCTTACTAGACCTGGATGGAGGTGGGTGGTCCTTGGACTTCCCACAGGGCAGGAAACCCCGATAGCTCTATGGGTTGACAAGGGAGGGGAATTTGATTGGGGGAAGGGGGGAAATGGGAGGCGGTGGTGGGGAAGAGACAGAAATCTTTAATAAATAAATAAACGGAAAAAAAGGAAAAAAAAGTGTTCTAGCAACCGCCAGGGAGACATAAATTAAAACTACTTTGAGATACCACCTCACCCTAGTCTGAAAAAAACCAGACAACAAATATTGGAGAGAATATGGAGAAAGAGGAGCCCTTATTTACTGTTGGTGTGGGTGTAAATTAATACAATCATTATGGAAATCAGTGTGGAGGTTTCTCAAAAAATTAAAGATTCAACCACCACATGATCTAGTTGCTTCACTCTTGGCCATATACACAGAGAAACCTATATCCTATATATGTATATGTATGCATATGTACATTTATATACATACATATATATATCCATGTTTATTGCTGCCCTATTCACTATAGCAAGAAAACAAAACCAATCTAGATGCTCATTAACACACGAATGGATGGTGAAAATGTAGCACAAATATAAAATGGAATAATATTCATTCTAAAGAAAAACAAAATAAAATAACTGCAGAAAATGAATGACTTGGACTGTGTCACACTAAGTGAGCACACCCATTCTCAGGGAGACAAAAGTCCTTCTTCTGCATATGCTGGTCCTAGTGTGCAGTGTAAACAAATGTACATGTGGCTTCAGTACAACACATAGAAAGGAGAACGATAACGGGAAAATAAGAGAATACGTGAGTTGTAGAAAATATTACAAAGCTAATATTTTTCTACTTTTAACAATCATGGATTTTGTACAGTGGATAAATGAATAAAAATTGATAGTGAAGGTGAAAATCCAACGTGAAGCCCTATGTCATCGGAATGGTTCTCCTAACGGCATTGGAGTTCACTGAGATGTATAGACTTTTGGTCTGGGCAAGAAGTGATTTGAGTGACTATATTAACCTATCTACATGATGTTTGTATTTGCAAATTCTTTATAATAAAGTGATTTTTATTTTTAAAGTTGATGTAAATTCCGTCTACTCTATAGCATAAATACTTGGAAATGTTTTACTTAGAATGAAACAGAAGTCTAGTACTGTTAGAAGAGGAGTGTTCCAGTAAGGTTCCAACATTGTCCCCTCGACCAGCTTCTTCATCAGGACCGTCACAGTGGCTCAGACCCCAAGGCAGGCTGGCCCATGTTCTGAGCTGTTCTCTCTAAAGTGTGGACTTTGGAAAATGTCTGACCTGAAGCAGGCTTGGGATCCATTGTGTAGCCAATCTTTGTGGTTTATGACCTAAGTCTGTTGAGATCTGCATAGTTTTCCTTCAAACCAAAGGGAGGGGATTGATGGGAGTAGAAGCCATGTGTAGGTCTCAGAGGGGACAGGAGGAAAGCCAGACCTTGTTCTACAAAGAGGAAGGGCTGAAGTCAGGAACATAGACAGAGGCCTTATGTCTTCTTCCGCAACTGTGTGTTTCATCGCAAAATGAGGACATTCACCATAGTACTTTAGGGTTGCTATAAGAAAACACATGAATCTAAGCAATGTATTAATAACGGAGATTATTGCTTACAGTTCTGAACACTGGTAAGTCCAAGGTGACAGTGCCAACAGATTCAGTGTCTGTCAAGGTTTTATTCTTTACAAATGGTGCCTTATTGCTATGTCCTCATGTGGTGACAAGGGTTAAGCAGCCGCCTTCAAATTCTTACTAGACCTAATCCCTCATGACTTAATCACCTCACAAAAGCCACCACCTCTTAATTCTGTCACTCTGAGGATAAAGTGAAAACATTCATTCGGGGCAGGATAGGCATCAGTGTTCACAACGCATCATTAAAACTAAACTAAATACAAGCTTGTGGCTCTTGTTAACATACTCGGGATGTGAAAGTTGCTTGAAGAATCCAAAGTTACTGAGGCTGGCCTGTGACTATACCAGTATTCCCTGTTGGGGTGGCTAGTTTTTATGACAACTTTTATGTGAAAAGGGAGCCTCTGTTGAGAAAATGCTGCCCACCAGTGGGCCTGTGGACAAGTCTGTTGTGCATTTTCTTCATTAATAATTTCTTCATTGATAACTGAGGCAGACAGCGCCGCCTCTGGCCTAGTGGTCCTGAATACTATACAAAGGCAAGCTGAGCAAGCCAGGGCGAGAAATCCGGTAAGTAGCAACTCATGCCATGGCTTCTGTATCAGTTCCTTTCTTTAGGTTCCTGGCCCACCTTCCCCGGATGATGGACAGGCTGTAAGATGAAATAGAAGTTGGTTTTGGTCATGGTGTTTCAATACAGCAATAGAAACCCTAACTAACATGCCTGGCCACTGCAATCTGATTTTAACTTGACATTTGTTGGTTACCAAATTTACTGCTGATGACACCACAAAAACCATGTGACATTGTTCCTGAATGTTTGTATGCCGGGGGCTCTCTAAAAGCAGAGATTTGAAGGTTTTTCCAAATGCTGCATGCATCCCGACCCTCCTGTAATCTTGGTCATGTTTTGTGCCTGCCTGGCTGGAGGTTGGCCCTGCATGGCCTGGCCATTAGTGTCACCTCCCACCTCCCTGTGTATCGCTGACTTGTTCCTTCACCGTCACACTAGAGAGCGAAAGCAGTGAGCAGCAGACAGACTGGCTGAGAGCGTCCCATTTCAGGTTTTCCAGTTTGCCAGGCAGCGGGGCCCCAAGCCTGTATTTCTGCTGAGGCAGGTGAACCCCTGGGACCTGACCTCTGCCCCTTTGTCCCTCAGCAGGGCCAGTTGTCAAGGAGATGACAAGATTGGATTCTGAGTTAAGGGAACCAATCTTTCTTTCTAAATTTACCTTCACTCTCTGCCTTCTTCCTGTTTTCTGTTCCTCCCTCACGACATTTTTCCTTTTTTCTTTCTTTCTTTTTTTATTGCATGCAGCCATTTAAAGTATTGTGGTCAATTTGAAATTGTGGTGAATTTATTTATTTATTTATTTATTTTTTAGTGCAAGACCTTTTGTTGCTTTTTAGGAAATCTCTGCATGTTGCAGTGTTGATTTTGCACACGGCATTCTCAAAGATACCCTTATTATCGATATCTTGACAAATTCACTTGCAGTCAATGCAGGATCCTAAGAAGACTTTTCTCCAATTGCCTGATGAAAAAAGCAGAACTGAGAGGGTAAGGCTGAGAAGGTTGAGGCGAGAACTGAGAAGGCCATGTAATGCTAAGATGAGGTTAGATCCTAGTCACAGCTGACTGGGGCTTAGGAGCATTGGCGGCCCCAAGGCATGTAAGCTGAGAGGATAGGGTAAAGGCATGTAGTGAAGTGAAAACAGTGGGTCTGAGCTCCTTGTTTCACCTTGTTTAGGTGATGCTGATGCTGAGAACGCTTGTAACATCATCTGCATCATATATAAACAGCTATCAGCTTCTCAGACCAAACCTGGCAGCAGGGCTTCCTGTTTTTCCTTTTAATAGCCAGTTTTTCCTGTTGACTTCAGATAATAAAAATATGGCATAGTTATAAAACCCTAAGGCCAACACTAGGATCTTAGAAACAGACAAAAGTGATCTGGTCACAATTTTAAAAATGATCACCCTTATTTTAATGTCTACACACACAATGAGAAAAAAAGAAAAAAACTGTTGACTAGTAATATAAGACACACATTGGAATTTGAAGATTTAGTATGAAATTAATGGAAATATTTCAGTAAGAGTAAAATATTGATTACATCTTGAGATATTGTTTAGAATATATCTAAGAGAAAACAATGTTATTATTATTAATTAATTCCACAATCAAAATGTTCTTTAATAGGTGGGTAGTTTAAAAAAAACAGGCTTGGAATATACTCATACCCCAGAATATTATTGCTGTTGTTATTGTTTTTGAAACATGGTCTTACTACATTACCCAGACTGGACTTAAGCTCAGGTCTAGTTTCCTGTCTTAGCCTTTTGAGTTCCAGGATTGCAGTCTGGAGCCACCATGCCTGCCTAACACACCAAGAAAAGACGTGGAGAAACCTGAGATGTGTGTTGCTGAGAGACGTCAGTCTGAAAAGATTGCAAACTGTCCGGATCCAGTTCTACAAGTTCTGGAAAAGGCTAACTATGAGGAGAGGATGAAGACGAGAGAAGCAGGCAGGGCACAGGAGCTGCTGTGTGCGAAAACCCCAAATGATGCTACAACCGTAACACATCTGGATATCTGTCAAAACTCATAGGACATGTAGCAGAATCAGGCCCAGTGCACGTGCATGTGGTGGTCAGAAGACAGCTTGTTATAATCAGCACCTTTACACCTGAACCATCTCACAGGCACCCGGCCTCTGTAGCTTGCAGTTCCGTTTCTAACCTCCACTCTCCCAGGTGATTAACTAAGAAGCTGTGCTGTTCGTGCAGCAGCCTGGGTTCCCATAAAAGGAGAACGACAGACTCTGTCCAGCACAGAAGGGCTTCCTCTTGCCTGATGTCTGCTACGGAGCTGCATGGGTCCTTTGTGGTCAAGATAGATGAGATTAGGTTCTGCCTATTGCCTACCCTCCCCAAATGTGGGGACAGAGACTATGTAAGCCCTCCTCCCTCAGCCCTCTGCTGCCAGCACTTCTGGATGGGTTCTGAGTGGTCATTTGGCCGGGAGAGTATTTCAGCCCTCACCCTGGGGTGACCCAGTCTAAGTGAGGCTCCCAATATGGGTGAGCCTTCCCAGGACAGAACTTGGATGAGCAGCCTCGGCCTCCCTCAGGGATTCTCTCTTCCCTGAGAGAAGTCCTGAACCTGCTGCTGGCGGTCTTTCCTGGAAGGCCTGCATTTCTGCAGCACTCTGTAAGGTATTGTGCTTATACATCATAACATGGGTCTGAAACAAACTCCCTGCCTCAGGGCACACTGAGGCCCAGGAACACTCTGGGGCCAGTAGCTCAACCAGAGTGGTTCTCTGAGCAAGGTCCCATCTGGCCCCTCCTCTGAGACCCAAAGGTCTGAATGCAATTGAGCACTCAGCCAGGGCTGCTGTCCTTAAGCAACCTATGGTGGCTACGCAGAGGTGGCCAGGGTGGCCTACAGCCTTGTGGTGTGACCTGAGGCCCCATTTACACTGCAAACACCTTCTTTCATTGAGTTGTGTTTAAACCGCAAAATGCCACCAACACTTAAGAGAACACAGAAAACATGGTGCCACTCCATGTAGCCACCGCCCACATGTGACAAATGTTCGTATTGCCCATTTGACTTCCAGTCACTTTTAAAAGACATGAACCCATTATAGACGAGGAGAATCACCACCTGACTCCACCCAGAGGGGTCATCTATGATGGCACCCCTGACATCACCATAAACAATATATCATCATTATTATTATTAATATTAATATTATTATTATTATTATTACTCAATGTCCAGTAAATATCTACAGGATGCCTCCTTGCAGCAGCCAAGTTTGGCCAGGGAGGAGGGAGGCATGATAAAGCCGAGTCCCAATAGGTCAGCTCACGTTCTAGCGAGGGAAATAAGGGGGAAAACTAGCAAATGTGTACCATACCGCATTTAGTTTTCACACTTCGATCCCCTAGAAGTTTCCTTCCTGAGGTCTGTCTTTGTTTGGGAAAGGTGGTAGGCTAGATTAATAACCCCTAGGTGAATTCCCATACGTTAAAGGCCCATTAGGTTTTCTTTGGGGTGCTGTTGTGGCAGATGAGCTTTCCCGAGTCACAGCGACCCTGAGAGCAACGAGAAGTCCTTTATCTGTCAGTGACTGGCATGGCCGATTAGTGGCAACGGAAGGAGAATGAAGTTAATGAAAGATGAACTTACTGTTGTTGATAACAGAATTATAAGATTACCGTAATTAATGAATTTTGTTGCTAGTTCCTTTTTATAAATACTTTAGCTCAAATTCAGGCTCGAGCCTAAAGTGATTCCCAAGGGAAGGATAGAGGGATATGTGAATGGAGAAGGGAGGAGTCTTGGCAAGGGGGGTGAATGTCTGGTACTGCCCTAAGGAGAGAGGCGTGAAGCTGTAGACTTCTCTATGGTGTCCGAGTGTTTTACCTCACTGAGGAGGAGTCCTGCGTTTGACCTGAGACTCATTCCATCCCTGCCCTCATGGCTGTTCTAGCTTTCCTAAGTGAAGTTCATCCCAGGCAGAATGTTCTCTCACAGAACTCTAACATGGGACAAGAACCCGGCTGGTTGCTTGAATTAGGGCTCCCTCTATCTCAAAAACATCCAAGGCACAGCACTGCTCTAGGACTCGACCTTGGCTGTTGGGAATATGGCTGCCATCATGTCAGACCTCATCTAGATTAAATACTGAAGGACTGGCCTCTAGGTGCCTGGTCTTACTTTTGGAAGCCATGGTTGAACATGGTTAGGAACTCAGTGTTGGGGAGATTTGCTATTTGGGGTGAGATTATTTTCCTCTGAAGGCATCACATGAAGCCTGAGCCTTCTTACTTCCAGAACTTTCTTACCTGATTGATTTCCATCCTTCTCTAGAAACTTTGATTTTGTGATCTCAACAGTGTACTCCACCCTCGAATATGCTGGATTTTGTCAATGACCTTAATTGTCTTCCTCATCCCCTTCCTTGTTGCTTTGCTTGTTCTGTGGTCACAAACTCCATGGCTCCTGGCTGTCTTGAACAGTTTTCAAACAGTGCTAGTGCTGGACTCTCCTGCAGAACAACGGCTTCATTGTATCCACATCTGCCCTATATCCTAATATCAACCTTAGAGACCGAATCTTTCGAAAAAGTTGTGGAAGGGATCCCACGATGGCTTTCAAAGGAGCCTGTGACAGCTCTCTGTGAAATCGGGGCGCCCCCTTGTCTGTTTTCTCATTCCTGTTGGTTATTTTTCATTTCCCTAGATTCTCCTTCCCATGCCCTTGTGCTCGGCAGCCACACCTGGTTACTGGACAGGTGCGAACTGGGTAGCCTGTAGCTTCAGGTCAGATGATCCAGATTTGTTTCAAGGCAGTCTACTGAATAGCTTAGACCTTCTTATATCAGTCCATGCCTCTCAAATAGCCTGGCTACCACCCATTAGGAGTCTGTGAGGGGTCAGAGAATTTTTATCTCCCTCTTTTTTCTGTTTCCATATGGTGGAGCAGTATTATAATCATAGTCTACCCAAGGAAATGTTTGTTGGAATCAGCTGAAGTCTCTTTTGGGCCAGGTTTTCCTAAGGCAGATCCACTCCACTGAGACCCGGGCAACATAAGCCATCTTTCTGGGTCTCTCAACTACAGAATTTCCTGTTCCAGTTTCTATTTCCATGCAAGCTTGAGAATGACAGTTCAGATTGGAGTGGTAGGAAAGATGACTTGCAGAACTCTCTGGACAAGTCAGCCTTTCCAACACCTTCGATTTGAGGTTGTTAGCTAAAGATTGTTCTTTCTGCAAATTTGGTCCAGTTATCTGCTGTAGGAAGTCCTACAGCTAGTAGTTATCCGCCCATTTGGGCGTGGCCTCTTATACTATTTATGCCTATATAGAGCATGCATCCAACCTCTCTTTTCTGGCTGTGGGATTCGGTTTCTGTGCTCTGTTCCAGCAAAGGATTCTGATTTGTGAGTCTACCCCTAAATAAATAACCATGCATTTCTCAATTCTGAGCTAGTGTGGGATTTTCTTTTAAGCATCCTTCTTCAGTTATCAATGGGGCCAGATGTGGAAGGGAGAAAACAGGGACTCTTCACTTCCATTAAATGGCAAGAAAAAGATGCCATGACTTGTGTGCTTTTTTTATGTTTAACCCATTCTAATCCTCCTTGTAGATGCAGACACAGGAAAATGACCTCTGATTTGGAAATCCTACTCCATTTTTAGGGACACCTTCTCTCCATTTTAGGGATCCCTCCCAGACTCCCGTGGTCAATGTTGCTGCTGGGTCATCTTCTCCAACTACACAGAACTTTCCCTGCATTTGCCTGATTTCTCGGAGCAAGAGGCATCATCAGGCATCTGCATTCAGGTCAGGAGGAGCCTGTCATCAGGACGTTGCGAAGCCAGCTCCACTGCGGTCCCTCTTGACTATGGAAATGCCTCATGTCTTCTGGCATTTCAGGACTTTCAGGACCCGCCAAATCAATCTGGGAAATCCTTGGCGGCCAGCGCCATCAGGCCACAGCCCTCCATACGGTGACACAGAGCGGGCGTCCCTGGGAATGGCTGTCAACTACAACAGCCACTACGTGCAACCAGGTTGGTTGTGTTAAGAAGATTCCCTTCTGTGCTGCAGCCAGACGGAAGTTTGCAGAGACCAGACAAATGGTCTTCTCTTCTTCCTCCTTCCCAGTTCTGTCTTTTGGCCTTTTCCTGGCTTTGTTCTTTGTCATAAAGGTCTGGAGTGGCGAAACAGTGGCTTCTGCTGTGTGAGGCATATAATTTTGAACCCTTCTGCTCTTAAAATAAATCAATACCCTCTTTGAGTCTCTACGGAAAGTACACTATAGGTTGTCCTCTGAGCAGTCTATCCTGTAAATGCTGAGGCTCTCTGATGAACCTCCTTATACTATCCACATTTTTAAGATATTTTCAAAACCTTGTGTTCCTCCGTAACTAAGGCTTTCCTAAACATAGCTGCTGCGTGACATGCAAGCACAGTACATTGCATGCATCCAGTTTGAAGAGAAAAGCTGCTCATTTATACACCTGGAGGGACTGGAGTGTGGCAAAGGTCGTTGGCCTGGAGGCCTCCGGGAGGTGTGTGAAGTGTCAGTTCATGGTAGTGAAAGATGTGTTTAACTATGGCTGTGGAGCTGGAGGTGAATCCTTGGTCCTGCTCTTCCACAGCATCCCCTGCAGGAAGCCCCTGCTTCTGGTCCCTTCTGTAGTAGCAGCCGCATGCCAGGAGGAGAAATAAGCAATCACAACTTCACTGCAAAGGTCCAAGGGTAGCAAGATTTCAAAGTCACAAAATCCTGAGGTTGGAGGGCGGTGACTTTTTTGTTCTCCACGATTGGCAGGTCTTTTTTGACTTACCCTTTTCTAAAAATCGTATCTTTGTTTGTCGTTTGCTCTTTGGCTTGTTGGTTTTAAGTAGAATTTGCAGTAAATCTTTAAATACCTGGAGCCAGGTTTCATGGTACATACCTGTAACCTCAACTACATGGAACATGGACACAGGAGAGTCACATGTAAAGTTTTGTTTTTTTGGGGGGGGGGTTCTAAAGTGAATTCAGAGCCTGCTGGGGTAACTTAGTGAGACTGGAGACTGGCTTAATTTTATTTTTCTAGTGTTGGGGATTGAACCCAGAGCCTAACACATGCAAAGCAAATATTCTACAACTGAGCTTTAACCTAAGAGTCCATCTTAAAATAAAATGAATAAATGAACTGTAAAGGAAGAGAGCTACAACTCAGTGGTATCACACTTGTCTAGCACAGGGAAGGCCCTGGGTTCAGCCCCCAGCATCAAACACATTTGTTTTCCTTTTAAATATCAGGAGGTTTAAAATAGAAATAAGATTTAAAATATTTTCTAGAAGAACACCTTTAAGTTCTGGTACTGAGGGATCCATTTTTTGGTGGGAACAACCAAGATGGCAAGCCCCTTACACTCCCTGGAGGCTAGGCTTCCCACCCAGTGGACTTACTGTGGTACAACCAGACATAGAAGGCAACAAAGTTTACAGCTTTTCATGAAAATTTAGCCCTCCTTCAGTCTTGTCTGAAGAAAGAGGAACCTTGAAAGCATAGTGACTCTCTGCATGCCCCCTGCCCCACCACCACACACACAGGGACCAAGGTACAGGGCTCCGCAGGGTCTCTGACAGTGCTAAAAGTTAGGTCTTCCATGGGCCTGCGGAGGGGATTGCTCTTTTCCACGGCAGTATGTTCCTAGCTTGCTGACTGATTCCAGAGGAGAGAGTCATACAACCTGAACAATGGGGATGGCCGTAGAAAATAAGTAATTAAAAGAAATTCTTTTCACACAGACAAGAAGAACAATCAGCCTTGTTGGTTGCTTACCAGGGCTGTGCTCACAAGTAGCAGGAACCCAGGTGATGCCCACATCAATTATTCTCTCGTTATCTGATTCTTGATTTCTCTTCATTATTGGTTTGAAAAGAAAGGACAGGTGGTGGGCTCTTGGTTTTGCCTCGAGATAAATGACACACGCACCTCCTCCAGTCAGACCGTTTTCAAGGGTGCTACACCCACTTACTTAAAATTGGTCATGCAAGCAAATCTCTCTGAGTGTTCTGTGTGGCCATGATGACTTCAGAGTTTATCAGTTACTTTTTATTCCTGTGATAAAACGCCATGACCAAAAGCAACTTACGGAAGTTAGTTTTGATTTATGGTTTCAGAGGGGGGAGTCCATGATGGTTGGGCAGAAATGGAAGCAAGTGGTTGCAGCCAAGGCTGAGAGATCCCATCAGCCCTATGAAGAAAGCAGGGAGGGAACGAGAAGGGGGTCAAGGCTGTAAGCTGCTGAAGCCTGCTCCTGGGGACACAATTCCTACAGCAGTGCTTTCCACCCTGAACGTTCCATAGCCTCCCCAAACAGCGCCACCAGCTAAAGGTAAAGTGTCCGAATACATGAGCCTATGGCAGAAACATCTCACGCAAACCACTACAAACAAGTGGGCCCAGGAATAGCTCTTGACGATCTAGCTGAGGCAATGAGGCAACAAAGAAGGGTGAGCATATACTCAGGGAGCCGTTGTTTCCATGGTTGGGTTGTCAGAAGGTGTCATAGGAGAAACTGTGTGATGACCCACCTTGGTTGTCAGCCTGACTGGATCTGGAACCCACCGAGGCACAGGCTGTGGGCACTTACGTGAGGAGTCTTCCTGACAGGGGACACATCAGTGTCTCCGCACATCAGTTTGACTTCCTTGAGGAAGATGCTAGAGTGAAGCCTCCCAGCAGAGCTTAGGCAAACATCCTAGCTGCTCTGTCTGACTTCACACCCCTCCACTTCTTTCTTTCTTGGGTTCTTGGGCAGGACAGTTGCTAGGAGCCCTACAGAAAGATTAGGAAGAGGTGAAAAGGTAATGCCAGCGGTAATGTTTGCTTTCTCATGGTCCCTGTGTGACCCAGAATGAACAAGGAGACAGCAGATAAGGTTAATCAGCAGGGCAGGCTGGCTGCTTCACAGGGACAGTGGTTATAATCTTAATGAAAACCTAAGTGTGGTATTTGATAAAGGGGGAAATCATGTGATTTCCACCAGTGAATTCCTTCAGAAAATCAGCCCTTTCCAGAAGATGGCTTGATACTGTCTGTAAATACAATTAGTCTGGGGTCTCTGCCACATGGTAATAAAGATGTCTTTTTAAAAAGCAGAAGGGAGATTAAATGATGGCATTAGTAAAGCAAATATGTGTATGATAAAGTTTTATGAGTGTTCCTTCCAAGAAAGGGGCTCCACAAAACAGTATTTTATTATACTTGCTCTAATGCTCAGGAAAATGTCCCCTCCCTTATCCAATGGGAAAGTAGGTGGGCATAGTCATCTATTATGACATCTCTGTCTTGATTATTATTTGTAAGAAGATTTAAACTAGGCAAATACTGGTATTTGAAACTTTCCACACTGGATTTAAAATATATTTATTTTGTTTTTAGTTTATGTGTTTGAGCGTTTGCCACGTGTGTGTATACATCCCCCACATATACCTGTTGCCTTGTGAGGCCAGAAGAGGGCACCAGATCCCCTGGAACTAGAGTTTCAGACCATTGGGCGCTGCCATACAGATGCTGGGCCTGAACCCAGATCCTCTGCAAGAGCAGCAAGTGCTCTTGACCACCAAACCATCTCTCCATGTTGAATCTTCAACTAGCTTGTTTACTCAGGACACATCCTATTTTAGGCAACAGCCCCAAATTAGCAAAGTATCAAAACAGGAGTAAACAGTAGCACAGGACCTCTTGCTGAGCTTTTGCAATTTCCTTGATTATAGGATGTTAAGAGCAGGTTCGCCAGCTCTTAGGGAACAGGATCAGAGCTGGTGGGTGGGCTCGGTAGTTCTCTGGGTATCATAGCTGGCTGTTCCTTAAACACAACTCGTAAGTAAAATGAGAACTTCCATTTCAGGTACCAGTTAGAATCATATAAGCTGTGGGCTTATAGTCTAAGGCAGGCAAGACGTTCTTTTAGGTGACATCCTATTCTCTTGCTACATAGCTCAATTAATGTTATATAACATGCTACTTTGTATTAGATGAAATAAAACATTTAACATCCAGTTCATATGGATGAAAGTTTGGATCCAATGTTAGGGCTTAATCTAATCGCTTTTGATCTTCCTTTCACTTAGGAAAAAAATATTCCAAATGAAATGCTTTGGCTGTTTATTTTATTTTACTGATTGACAAGGTTGGAAGAAGTGGTTCCTGTCTTCTAGATTTCTACTCTAATAACTGGATGAGAAAATACATCAGAATGAAATTGCTAACATTTCCCTACTAGGATTTTCCCATAGATCTTCCCGCCAGCTAGAGTCCTTCACTGGAAATACAAGAAAGAAGCCCAAATATTTGTTATGGTCATTATTTTTGTAATATTCTTTTGGTCCCACAGCTCAGCCTTGTGTAGGAAAGACTTATACAAATGTGGGAAGGCTAAGAGCTGAAACAACGTTGGAGGCCATATTGGAAATTGGCAATCACATTCGCTGAGAATCTTCATTTTGATTTCTGTGACAATATTTCAAGTGTCATTCCGTGGTTTACCTCAAAATATTAGTAGGTTCTTGACAAAAGCCAGTCTTAGCTCCTGATTACCGTCAGCATTCATAGTATGGTGCATCACCATCCTAACCTTCTGAGCTCCAAAGAAATATGCGGCTGTACTTCCCATGGTGTCAGAAAAGCATTAGCATTCACTCCAGTAAGATGGAACTGGATTTCTTAAACCCCTGTGAGCTTGAACTGTCTTTCAAAGAACATATGTCAGTGTCTCCAAAAATGCTGGACTGGGAAGGATATGGTTTGGTAAATGTATTTTGGACATGTTCCAAGTTAAAGCTGATCTATCTTGAAGTTTTTCCATCTCCATTGAGATATTTGTGGAGCTACCAGTAGGGTAGAGGGGTGAGTTTGCCTGAGGGTTACCTGTTTCTTGATTGGTACATTTGCCATTTTCAGGCCAATGGAAACCATAAGACTCCTGGCAAAGTCTTTAAAAGAAATAAATGCAGTCTTTGTACCATCTGTTTTTGTAGTAGTGAAGTGTTTCCATGTTGTGGTCACGTTAAGCTCGGATCTTTTCTTAGGAAAAGAGAAGGCGGCGTCTCCAATCTTACTCAACTGGAGTTGAGGAAAGTATGCCATTGTCAAGCAAACTGGCTCTGGAGTCCCAGAACCTCTCGGTCTCTGGGGCCACACGTGACCTCGGGGCTCAGGGAGTCTCCTTAACCACTTGAGGTTTCACTTTCTTTATTTGCAAAATAAGCACAACAATAAAACACACTACCCAGGGGAAATCAAATGGTTAGAGTTGTAAAAGGGCTTTAGTCTACCTCTGGCCCCTAAGACAGCTCAATAGAAGTCTTAAGGAAAGGGAGGCGGGCGGTTACTTGGAAAGCTGGTGACTTTCTTTTCTTTAAACCTTCATATTTATGAGCTGCCAGCATAAAAAGCAAGCAGGAATATCCACTGGAAAAGAATCCAGGAAAATGACTGGATGGGAACATTCAGGAGGTAAGGAAACGCTGGTGGAAAGGCAGAGCGTGTCGGGGTCCGATGGATGTCACCAGTGCCCGTCTGTCAGTCACTCCACGACTTTATCAGCACCCAGAAATCATGAACTCTGATGATCGACTTGCAAAGTTAAAAGAAATGTCACAAATTTAGCCAGTCTGGAGCCTCATTTGATAGTTAAAGGAACAGAGAACTATGTAAGATTAACTTGCCATAATTCCCACTGGTTGTCAGATACAAAACTACAATCCCAGTACTGGACTCTGGGCCATTTAATGTGCATTAAAAAAAAAAGTCTTATGTGAATTAAAAATAAAGAAACTGTTGTTAAGACAAAATTTTCCTGATAATACAGGAGCTAAACCATTCCCCTGCACTGTGCTTTCTCTGACAGGCTCATGTTCTAACAAGTACCACGGGGCAAGCATGTCACCATAATTGCTTGTTAGGAGAGACATCTATGAGGATGGGGTTAGAACGTCACTGTTGTCAGAACACGAGGGAAGCCTGGTTCTATTTTGTGGTATGATGACATTGGGCTTTTGTTTCCCTTCGATCAATTTTATTGAAGTCTGGTTTACCTGGCATAGGATGCGGATTTTAATTCTATAGTGGTGTGGATTTAGAAAACTGTGCATATCCCGGTAACCTCAGACAAGAATCAGAATACTTCCAACACATAGGAAAACTTCCATCATGTGCTGGTCCAGCCAAGCTTCTGCTCCATATATGCGTGCTTAGCATTGGTCTGATTTCACAGTAGACTTTCTGGCAGTGAGGTCAGTGGTTCTGGCCTGGTTGATGTACTGTCCAGTGACTTGAGAGATAAAGAATAAAAAGCTGGCTCTTAGCTCTGTGGTCAGCTCTAGAGACAAACAGGAAAAGATTGAGTTGCAATACCTTTGTTTGTCATCCTGAACCAAAAAGGTAAGGGATGCATTGGCAAGTCTGAAGATTGCCACAGGCCAACAGGGTTGGGGAGGTCTTATGCCTTGGGGAGTATCTGTGAAAGGTGATAACAGTGGTTTTGTGGGAGAACAGAGGACAGGAAGCCCAGTGGGGTTGGGTGGCCAGGGGCTGACCTCTGACATTGACTGTCTTTTCCTGGACTTGAACACTTGCTGGTTGGAGGGGTCTGCATGAGCCCTGCTGAGTAGCTGTATTAGACAAGTGAGGTCTGGGATAGGAGGCTCGGGCTGTTTCCATAATTATTGCATAATATAGCACATGCTGCATTAACATACATTATTTACTAAATAAATGCAGGTTTAAAAAAATGTCGGACTGTGATCCTGTTGCCCTTTTGCTTTTGAAAATGGCCTTGGTGCCTCTCAGGCCTTGGCCAGCTCTCCTGGGCTTTGAGAAGCCCCAGAGCGGGAACATTTGCCAAGCCCCTAATGACAAGGGCCCATTAGAGCACATGGCTGGATTCCTGGAACCGCCGAGTAGATTCAAAAATGGAGCAAGAAAATTAGCTTGATGCTCACTCTGCCAAGCAGGGACACGTGTCTCCAGTGGTGGCAGCTCCCTGGAGGTGAGGCAGATGGGTCATTATGACAATGCTGCCAACAGCAACCTGGCTCTTAGCATCTCCCCGGCCCATCTCATCCCCAGATGCTGAGGTGGCTCAGGAATCCTTGTGACCCCGCGGCTCTTGATGTCAGTAGCAAAAGGCGTTATGAGACACAGCATTAGTCATTTTTCAAAAGAAGAGAGGAGAAGGTATGTGAAGTCATTAATAGAGAGAATTATCTTATGCCAGATGCTGGGGGCAAAGGGAGAAGTCAGGTGTCTAGTGATGTGGACGAGAGGAAGAGGAGGGTGGCTAACTGCTTACGAAGACATGGAGTGATGAGGTCCCTGTTGTGACTGTACGGTTCTCCCCAAATTCATCTGTGAAATCCTACTCATCTGTATCAGAATGGGGCCTTGTTTGGAGTTGTTCAGAATAAAATGAGGGCCTTAGAGTGACCCCAATACAATGTGATCATTGTCTTTATGAAAGAAAATTTCAGAGTATACAACTCCACACGAGCTGAGGAGAGATGCTTAAACAAGATGTTCCATCTCAGTTTTCAATCCAAGGCCTCTTTGAGACTAAGATCTTGATTTCGAATTTCTATTCTCCAGAATTATAAGAAGTAAATTTATATTTTTAAAGATACTACTCTGTGGCCCTTTGTAACAATAGCTGGAAGAGGCTCTTTCAGCTGTGGGCTCCTTTAAAAATCAAAATTAAATACCTTGTTCAAGAGGAAAGGACCAGAGCACCATCACAATCTGAGCTAAGGGAAACCAAACTCCAAAAATATAAATAACTCACTGTCCAATTTTTTGGGATCTATCGTGAGCTTCTGGACTCCTGCGAAGGAGTAGCTTCTCTGGCTCTGCCCTCTGCTGCGCACACAGCATGTCTTCTAGGCCCCGACTGGGTCTACTGAGCTGCTACTACTGTTTTTGGTGGTTATCCCCTGGCATCTCCAAAATGCTGGGGTCTTCTGCTGCAACTGGGCTGCACTGTCACCAACAGGCTCTCTTCATGGTGCCAAGTCTCAACTCTAGCTTCTGTCAAATTATCACCAAGCCAACCAGCAGAGAGGCTTAAAGTTCTGCTGGAGAAGAAAGGAGGACCTCCCAATGCAGACTGTGACTAAGAGGGCTCAGGTCCTGGACCAAGGAGGCTGTGGTCTGGATGTGAATGAGTCACTGTTTAGCAAGGGAAGGAAAGAGGTGGTGTGGGCTGAGGAAGACGGGAGAGATATGTGGCCAGAGATAACGGCCGCCCAGGGGTCCTGTATGCCAGGGTGAACCTTCAGAAATTATGTTTATAAAACCAGAAGCCCTAAGAAGCCTGAAAGCAGGTATCAGATGCCATCTGAGAAACAAGCCTGAAGACCCAAGCAGACCATGGCAGGCAGACTGCCCAGCATAGGTCTCTGGAAACATCCCTAATTCCCCCCCCCCCCCCCCCCCGCTTGGCAGCTTCCTCCCCAAAATCTCACCCCAGAAAACAAAACTACAAACAAGGTCACTGACTATGTCTATACGTTTGCTACTGGAAATCAGGAAACTTTTTTTTTTTCTTGTGGTGATTGATTTATGTGGGTCTCTGAGATCAGGTTAATTGTTACCCACAGGGTGAGCTACTACTGCAAGCCTGGGAGTGGGGTAATTGCTCCCCCCACCTCCTCAGCCCGTGCATCGCCCTTTGGTTCTTTACACTGAGAGCCGTAGATGATGCAACCCTGCGGTGATTTGGAGCTGGCCTTGGTGGGGTTCACTTGCCCTCAGACAAGGTGTGATAAGTGATTGCCTGATTTCAGTAATCAGCTTGACGTGGGGCCAGCAAATTCCAAACTCAGATGGGGCGGGGGGGTTGCTGTATTTGCTCAAGGAACCTGGATTTTTCCTTTGAGTTTGTTGTTGCTTTCCAAACAATAAATAGGCAGGTTTTCTGAATGGAAACAAGTCAACCTGTCTGGATCTTAAAGCCTTTCCTAGAGCCATGTTGGGGAGTGATATGGTGGAGAGAGATTTATCTCCATGGAGATTTCCCCAAGCCAAAACAGCTTTCAGATCTGAGAGACTCTGCTTTCCTGGTGAATGGAGTTCAAGTTTGGGCCTTCCTTTTTGTGGGGCACGGGGCGAAGATAACCTGAGACTGAACAGGGCACTTTCCCAGGACCAATTTCTGGACAATAGATTTTGTTTTATTGTCTAGAGAGAGGCTGGGAACTATTCTCCAACATTTGGTAGGCTGTCAAGAGGAAGGATAAATTTGGGGCTGCTTTTAAATACTGGGTTTCAATTGATTCCTCTTTCGGCGGGCAGATATACGGTCTTCCGGTATGATTTAATGTCTGAGCCCCGGGAACTGGTGAACTCCTGCATGCTGGAGAGGGGACTTTCCAATTCATTTTGAATTCTCTTCTGAAGACAAGCCCTAGCCCCAGTAGGGGACACTCAAGATAGACGATTCTCTTGGAAGAACAGTGAGAGGCCAGAGTCACCACTGGCCTGGCTTCCTGCTGCTTCCGAGTGTGAGAAAGGCCCTCATCATAATAATAACAACAATAATGACGGCTGCTATTGCTGTGTCTGTAAAGGTGCTCGCCGATTCTCTTAGATGTAACCATTTAGAGAAAATTGCCCTAAAAGAGTTAGCGATGTTATCTGGAAGAATTGGACAAGTTCTAACTGGCTCTTGGGTCTAAATTCACACCCTAGAGACCACAGCCTTCCTTATGATCGGTGCGCTGAGGGAAAGATGGAGGAAGCCAGGGATAAGCAAGAAGTCGCATGAAGCATCCGTGTTGCATTCTGGGACTCTGATCCCAGTGCATGTGGCCAGTGGCGTTGCTTTATTCTATTGAATGTCACCAAATGGGGGAATTGTTCCTGCTCTGGATGGAACAGCCTGTGACGTAAGTATGAAAAGGGATGGGAGGTGTTTATTCCAGTATTGTTCTATGATGGGCAATGGGTGAGGGAGACAAATCAGGAGGAGGGCCTTGTGTTTGTCACTTAGGTAGGCACGATGTTGTCAGTACCTCTTACAGACCTGGCACTCAGATCAGGAGGGCACATGTGGTGGTATACTGTCAACCTAAGGATGCTTTGCTTCCTGACAAAGGTCCAGAAACAATGGTTTGGCCAGTTTTTCTAAATTGTCATTGGCCTCTCGTATTCAAGCTCTGGGTTAGCAGAGTCCTTCTTTATACCCCCTGTGGGAAGCATAGACTGTGACTGGCCACAGGCTGGGTCATCTTAAGTGTTAGGGATCAGGAACCTGGGCAAGAGAAGAATTTGCTGTGGTTTTGTATTCTAGGCAACCGGCCATTAACTTCGGTTCCAGCTTGGAGACTGATGTTCTTTCTACCAGCAGATGTGATCTTGGGTCTTGTGTAGTAATTGCTCTTTCTCAGAAGGAGCTGCCTTTCTGTCAGAAATTATTAGCTGATTTCACGGGGGTGCAGTTGGGAAGGCCCAATGGCAAGATCCAGTCTAGGACAAAAGCCAATCCAGAGGAACTAGATAGAAAACTCCGAGGCCTTTGTCCAATCACCCCATTCCCATAGGACCGAAGCTGGGCATTCTTCTGGCTTTTTGTTGTTGTTTTTGTTTGTTTAGAGACAGGGTTTTGCCATGCAGCTCTGGCTGGCCTGGGACTCATGATGTAGACCAGATTGGCCCTGAATGCATAGAAATATATAAATCAAACATTTACTGATTATATCTTATAAGGAAAGCAACTTTAAAATGATTCATTGGTGTATAAATACAACTTTATCATTTATTAAAGAGGAGCAAATTGTGCAGTGATGGCATTGGGGGTGCTTGTTTGTTTTGCAAAGAGAGCTAAATCTTGATAGCATATTTGGTATTGCAGGAGGACATTAAACATCATCACCATTTGAGAGAGAGAGAGAGAGAGAGAGAGAGAATAAAAGAAAAATCCACCTGCCTCTGCTTTCCACGTGTTGGGATGGAAGGTGTATACCCACATCCTCAGCTATCTGTCTTTCCAAGTTAAGCCTGTCTATCTCTCCTCCATTTTTTGAGCTGGACTTCTGCTGCGTATAATAAAAAAACGAAACAAACAAACAAACAAACAAAAAACTCTTAGCTAAAGCCCTTAAGGATCTTTACAACAAAATCAACAGTTTCTAGACAATTGACCATCGAAATAAAGCAGGAAACACGCTTGATGAGATAAGATTCTCAGCACTTCTGTGGCCAGAAACTAGCCCACTACTATCTTGGGGCAGAGCATCTGAAGCTCAAGGTTAAAGTAGCTGATTATATGGAGGAGCAGCAGCTGAAGAGATCAGCACAGACTTACTGAGTCTGAGAAGATTAAATACACTGACCGCAGTCCCATACAGGGAGGAGTAGGAAATGTGTGAGCTATGTGGTCAGGTGACCATCGAAAATGTAGGATGAGGAGTCTTAGGATTACTAGGGGAGAAAGGCTGAAAATGTAAGAAACAGTGACTGTAGAAAAGGCGGCATCTGTAGAGATGGCACAGGAAGCAAAGCGAAGGCAGAGTCTTCCTGAGATGCTCCTCTGCTGCTGGCCTCCCTGCCCTTAGGCGATGCTGGTCCAAGTGCTTCATCGCAGACCAGGAAAAACAGTGCCAACAGACTACTGGTGTGAAGTGACTAGGTCAGACACGCAGGTATGTGACCAATAGGGAGTGTAGCAGGAGACCTGTACGGTCTGAGGCTGTGTGCACGGGCACGTGTGCCTAAATTGGGGGTAGGAGGCGTGGCTGAGAATCGGTAGCAGGCTTAGTTTATCCACCAGGCAGCTGTCAGCCAAGGGGCACTTCCCGTTGTGATTGAGAAATGGCAGCGCGCTATCTTTCCCAGAG
The DNA here is from genome assembly GCF_018167655.1 of Microtus oregoni. NCBI lineage: Eukaryota > Metazoa > Chordata > Mammalia > Rodentia > Cricetidae > Microtus > Microtus oregoni. The sequence continues at coordinate 1,276,724 of NW_024543976.1, read as the reverse complement.
TGAGTTGATAGTAATTAATTGTCCATTGATCCCTCAGGTCAGCTAGAGGTCAGTGAAGCTACTCTAGTGGCTTGCTAGTTTGCCAAGCAACCAGGAGGAGTAGTTGGAGGCCGGTGGGAACTGTCCTGTGCCCTCAACCCCGACAAAAGTGATGAGATAATTATGGTAACCCTAATGTCCGTTATTACAAATACTATGTAGTGGGTAAGTAGGGAAGAAGATGTCAGAACGTCACTTGAGACTTGAGGACGAAGATAAGCAGGAGGAAAAGGAGGAGAAGGGTAGTTTGGATGAGAATGTCACTCCGTAGGCACTGATATTTGAATGCTTGGTCCCCAGTTGGCAGTGATGCTAAGGGGAGGTGGGAAAGCCTTGCTAGAGGAAGAAACTCACTGGGGGCAGACTTTGAGTGTTCAAAACCTGCCCCCTATTACCAGTTCTTTCTCTGTTTCGTGTTTGCAGTTGAAGATGTGATCTCTCCTCTTCTTGCCCTGGGTGCCTGCTTCCATTCTCCCAGCACCATTATGGGCTCCTCTGCAATCATAAGTCACACAAACGCTTCCTCTAGAAGATGCCTAGGCCATGTTTTTTTGTTTTGTTTTGTTTTGTTTTTTATCACAGCCAAAGAAAATCTACTAATACAAGGAGGAAAAGAGGACAAAAGAAAAACCACTATCTTAGGTAAATGTCCCCTAGGGTACAAAGCTCCTGGAAAATCCCATAGATCTTGCCTTCTATTTGTCTATTCACATTGACTACTGCAGTCTAAGACAGAGAAGGCTTCCACAATCTGAAGGGCACACACACAGAATGAACCAAAATAATCAGTGTTCAGACCCAAATCATTTGCAAACATTTTTCCCTGCTTGCCACACCTTCCCACCCTCTGAGTGGTTCCAACACATGACAAGTCATCCACCCATCATTTGTATTTGTGTTGTCTTCATCCAAAACTAGGACTTCATCTAGTACTTCTTTGTACTTGACAGTCACTATGCTCCATGCTCATGCTACATCCATGATCCACAGAGCCTGGGTCCAGGTCCTAATTGCTCTTCCTTGTTCAGTCTTCCATCTCCAAACAGACGGTGAACCTCTTGAAGATCAGCAATGTTGGGTATGCTTAACAGCAATCAAATCCAGCCTTTATTGAGTGTTTTATGGGGTACACTCCATTCTTGGTAGGTCCTTTTGTCCCTTCTCCTTGCTGCTGTCCTGGATACCTTGTGCTCTCTATAGCCCCCCCCTCCCAAGCCCTCTGTACTTTGAGTTTAACCCTACTCCCTGGTTAGACACCCATCACACCCTTCCTGACTTCTACCACTTTATTCCCATATGTCCCCAAAGATATGCCGACATAGTCCCTAAGTCTTCAGAAGCACCTGTCACATGATGGGCAATGTATCAAGCTTTATTTTCCATAGCTAATCTTCACAACCTAATGAAGGTACCCTCCTCTGTTCTCATATGGAGACTGTGGAAATCAAACACATGAGCCTGTGTCCCAGCATGGAACCCACATTTAACAGCCCTTTTCACTAAGCTTTAACCATATCATCTTGTCATAGTAAGCTGTCCCTGCCCAGAGATCTGTTGATGCTGGTCAAATGCAACCTTCCACCCGAGTAGGAGTTTGTTTTATTAGTTTTGTTTCTTTCCTAACCCCAATGCATGCTCACAAGGGCTCAGCGTTTTGTAGAAAGAAGCTATTTCTACGTCTATCTTTTCCAGAATTTACCTAATGTCTCAAATTGTTGCCTTTATAATTTAAAAGGTGAAAAACAATGTCATATCTTGTATCAACAAGTCCAAGCAAAACAAGGACTTTCTTAACCCTGCGTGTGTACTTGTAAGTGGTTTAACATGATTTCACAAAATTGGGAGTCTGGAAGCAGAAGGCCCTCTTATAAGACACCCCTCCCTTTTCTAGGTACTGGGCTCTTTTTGAAAATTAGCTTCTGAATATGAACAAGTCAGCTCTTTAAAGTTTAATGTCTCAGCCGTTTTAATTGTTTCTTTCAAAGTACAAAAGAGCAGCTGGGCCGCATGAGCACCAATCACTTGCCAACTTCCCTTCTGTAGAGGCAGCTGAGCTCTTTCTGGTATTTTAAAGTCACCCCATCGGAGACCCCAGCTTGGCCTCCCCGTTTGCACTCACACACAGAAGAATTTCTGCTTTTAAGAAATGCATTGCTTGAGACATTTTGGATTCGGGTTCTTTTAAGAATAATGCGATAAAGCATCATAAACTTTAAAGTTTTTCTTTTTTTTTTTCTCTAAGTGCCCCTTCCTCCTTCTCCACTTAAATTGCCCTGAGATTGTGTTGCCAGGTAAAATATAGGACACTTATTATCCTCCTCTGACTTCCATTTCTGTAGCAAAATATTGGAAACTTGAAGGCTGTGGACAGAGCTCAGTCAATACAGCACTTGCTTTGTAAGCACAAAAATCCAAGTTTGAATTTTAGAACAAAAGGAAAAACAAAACAGAAACAGAACAAAGAAAAACAGACTTTGTGATCCATGCTTGTACTTGTGCTGGAGAGCAGTGGAAGATGGGTGGGTCCTCGGGCCATCCCAGTGAGTCCCAGGGTAACCCTGGGAGAAATCCTGCCTCATACAGCAAGAAAGTGATGGAGACATGGCCCCGTAGCTTAAGGGTAATGATTGCTTTTCCAGAGGGCCCGAGTTCAAGTCCAAGCACACACATTAGTTAACTCACAACTGCTTGTAACTCCAGCTCCATGGAATCCAAGGGATCCAACATCCTCTTCGGGCCCCTGTGGGTACACAGTCATGTGCTACACACATACATAAATAAAAATAAAAATAAATCTAATAAACAAAAAAATTCTAAACAGACAAAATGAATGGCTCCTGCAGAATAATGCCTGAGGTTATCCTATGGCTTCCATATGTAGATATATACATGTGCACATGCGTGTGTATACTTATACACACACACATAAAGAAAAAATAAAAACTCTAGGACTTGGTGCTTTATAAAGAAAAAGGTCAATTTATCTCAGTTTTGCTAAAGGTCCAAGAATTGGGGCTGACCTGGAGTGGGTCAGCCTATGCTGAGGTCTCCTTGGCTCCATCCCATTGAATAGTCAACAGGATCATGGTGGGACTATGTCCATGAGGATGAGGCCATGTGGCAATACAAGACGCCAGAGGATGGAGAGGAAGGATTGGACTTGCTCTTTTATAACAAACTTTTCTAGAGAACTAATTGGTTTCCCATGAGTGCCTTGTTAATCCCTTTGAGAGTAACACCCACAGCTGATGCATTTGGCTGCCTCTTAACGTCCCTACCACTTCACACTTTGTTACACGGGGACAAGCTTCCAGGACATGATACTTTGGGTGCCACTCAAAACCACGAGACTCCGTTAATTTGAATGTCAGATAAACAGCAAATGCTAACCCCATGAAAATTTTAGAAAATACTTATATTTTAAAAATTTTTTCTGTTTTAAAGCTCAAATTTGCTGGCCATTTGTACTTTAATTTGCCAGGTCTGACAGCCTTCACCTAAGGGCTTTTGCTTCTTCGATGTGAATCTGGAAATCTGGAAAAATGCAAACCTGTATGGGAGCTCCCTCTTCTAGAAATCAGTAAGTCGCTAAATAAATGAATGAATCCTGTCACTTGAGACATCCAGACACATGACACATGCTCACATGATGACATGTTCACTACTTTCTCAGGAACGGTTCCTTTCTTATAGTCCAGAATGAGCGGATAGAATTTCTGGAATTTAAATGTTTACGAAAATGTATGTTTTGGAGGAACTTGCACACAGGTGAAAGTGCTGTCTATGGTCTCTGTCACTGGGGTCATAGCTGAACTTTCATGAAGCAAAAGGGACAATGATTTCCTGAGCTGTGATCCCCTTCCGCAAAGGTGAGGGGAAAGAATTTCAGAGAAGAACTAGAGCATTGGGGCCAGGGAGACAGAGGCAAGAGACAGACAGACAGACAGACATCGGTGTGTGTGTGTGTGTGTGTGTGTGTGTGTGTGTTTGTGTGTGTGTGTGTGTGTGTGAGCACGCGCGCATATGCATCTTCCCTTTTAGACTGCAAGGGGTCCCTCCTTTGGTTCCCTCTTTCCTCCCCAACTCCAGCTTTCAGAGCTGGCTGAGTACTGAGGCCCCCAGAGGCACCATTCGGCCGTGGGTTTGAAATCGATTCTTTTTGGGTTACAGGGCAACAAGAGCAAGCCAGTGCTTAGCTGTCATCTGTGAGACTTCCGTAGACCCTGACAGCAGTGCCAGCTCCCTGCCTTCTGTCTTTCGTATCGGCTTCTAATCCACATGGGGAATGACATGCGGAGGTTCACTGGGAGGGCCTGTGCACAGGCTGGAGTTGGCCTGTAGCACAGTTCTAAGACAACACGGTGATGACCGCTTCCCACCCTGGTCCTGCCCTGGCTTACTCTTCTGGTTTAAAGACCTGATGTAGGGTCTTCCTTGAAGGAAACTCTTTCTGGCCCCAGACCCAGGAGTGGCACAGTCTCCATCATAAGAGCCTGTCTGGTATATGCAAGCGTGGATTGGGAGACATAGTACCTTTCAGGGCAAGTCCATTTCCCTCAAAGCACTTCTAACCTGTTTTGGGAAGTAGCATTAACTAGATAGGTAGTGAAGAGTAGACATTGAAGATGAGGATGTTCCTAAATGAGTTTTGAAACCCTGGAGCAGGGGCAGTTCAGGGTCTTTGGAAGAAAATAAATTTGAGGACTTTGGAAAAAAAAATACAGGAAGCAGAAATAAATGCAAGGATAATGCCTCTGAAAGACAGCCACATAGGGTCAGCCTATGCTGAGAATCTCCTCGGCTCCATTCCATTGGACAGCCAACACACCATGGCAGGGCTATGTCCATGAGGATGAGGTCATGTGGCAATACAGGAAGCCAAAGGATGGAGAAGAAGGATGGGGCTTGTCCTTTTATAACAAACCTTTCTGGAGAACTAATTGGTTTCCCATGAGTGCCTGGTTAATCCCTTTGAGAGTAACACCTGCAGCAGATGCATTTGGCTGCCTCTTAATGTCCCTACCCCTTCACACTTTGTTACAAGTGTCCAGGACATGAAACTTCGGGTAGCACTCAAACCATGAGACTGTAAATTTGAATTTCAGATAAACAGCAAATGCTGGAGGCAGGAAGTGGATGATAGAGCCCTTGTAAGCCTTGGTTCAGGAAGTGGACGCACCTGTAGGGAGTTGGGCCTGGGACCACTCGAGACCTTCGAGCACTGCAAGACCACGAGAACACGTTTGTGCTGGGTTCCTGGTGATGCTATGCTACAATTTCTAGATCATGTAGCTAGGACTGACAGGAGGACCAGACACATTTGCTTTCCACTTACTAGAACTGGTTGTTTTCCAGTCTCTTATGAAAACTAACAGATGGTATCAGCTATCAGCTCATCACTGTTTTGTTTTGTTAGGTAGGATGGGCTGGAGAGGGAAGATAATTCTAGTTTCTCTTTTCTCTCTAGTCAGTCTCATTATTTCCGTGTTTTTCTCACTCCCACCTCCAATTCAGCCTCCCCTAAACCCACCACAAATTACAAATATCCGGTAGGAATGGTAGTCATAGTAGCCTTCCCCCTATTCTTTGTCCCTTCAATGAAAATCCCGCAGGATGGGGGCAGACCTGGGTAGCGTTCTTAGAAGAGTGGACTCAACATGTTTTGCTAGTTCTCTATGTCTTGGCCTCAGACTCAATGAACTCCAGACAGAAAAAGCAGGACGGAACTCTGTTGGAATCAGAGCTTTAGACCTGTTATCCATTGTAGTAGCACTGGATATTTCCAGAAGGCCCTTACGTTTGAAAGACAGAAGTTATCCAGTAGAGCTATCCCAGACTCAGCTTTAGCCCTTTTGTGGGAGGAGCTTGTGTTGTTGACTGCTGACCACTCATGGGGGAGGCGTTTCCTTGTTTTTTGCTGCTGCATCTAATTTTTAACAATTAATCACGGTCGTGACGTTACCAGCAGGTCAACATACTACTTCAAACTGAACAGATGCTACCGCAATGTGCTATGCCTTCAGCATGTCCCTGAAGAGTTCATGTCTGAAGTTTAGACCCCAGTGTGGGTGTGCTGGTGATGGGATCTTTAATAGGTGGTAATTAAATAACAGCGGCACTACCATCAGAAGGGATTGACATAGTTTTACTTTTGTTAGATTTTTTTAGTGGATTTTTGTTTCTTTGTTTGTTTGTTTGAGACAGGATTTCTCTGGGTAGCTCTGTCTGTCCTGGAGCTCACTCTGTAGACCAGGTTAGTCTTGAACTCACAGATCCTCCTGCCCCTGGTCTCTTGAACGCTGGCATTAAAGGTGTGTGCCACTGGCCTAGCTTGGCATAGTTGTTTCAGGACCCTGGTTAGTTCTTGTTAGGGTGATTTATTCCTAAAAGGGCAAACCTGGTCCCTGAATTTCTCTGGCTTCTGAGATCATTCAGTGGCTATTTCCTCTTACAAATGTTCTGCTGTGAATCATTTACTTTTGCCATGATACAGAAAGCCCTCCCAGAGCCCAACAGGCTCTACTGCCATGCCTTCGAATCTCCTGTCGTTGAGTATTTGGCAAAGGAGCAGAAAACTTTATGGGCGGGAGAGAGACTGCCGAACACCACATCCTTTCCTCTTGGACAACATGGAGGAGCCATTTTCCTGTCTTTAGTACTAAAACTTTTAGTCTAAAATGCCATGGCATGTTCCCAAACCACCTGTTGGGATTGCAAATGGACAGAGCTATTCTGGCCCCTGATGGAGAGAGAGTACAGGAAACAACCTTGTGGGGGGTGTTACTAGGAGGCAGGTGAACCTCTTTGGCTGGTGCCAGGAATAGTATGGATTATGATTGGAAGGGGTTATCCCATGGGGTCTGGGCATAGAAGACAAGGGACCCAACAGTCTCTGCTCTCAGACTGTAGCCACAGTCTTCCCCTAGGTGAGATAGGAGATGGGGGGGGTTGCTTAGCACTGAAGGGTTGCCAGTAATATTTTCCCACACTTCCAACTAGGAAGAGAGACAGCCCTATGGGGAAAAGTTCCAGGTATTTCAACCGCACGGTGTACAACACTGGGAAGCACTGGGCAGCTTAGCTCTCTTTGGTCTCAGCTCCTTCTAAGATTGTTTCCACCCCTTTTCCCTCTTCTTTACTCATTTGTTACTCTTTATGTCTAAGGCAGGCCTTCTGGTGGGGCTCCCAGAAGGGTTGCAGTGGGTTAGTCGTAACTGTTTGCTTTAGGAATGAAATGGATTGTTACTGCATATCTAGGTCTTGGCTAGTGCACAGACCCTCTTTTTATATCTCTTGCAAGGGATGCAGATACAATGTAGACCGAAAGGAAATTTGGGAGATTCAGTTCCTTTTAGTCAGCATACGAAACTGGCAAGCGGAGTGTCTAGACAGCCCTATCGAGTGGATAAGTCCATGGAAAAAGTTAAGTAAGTTCGCCTGTATCATATAGTTTATTATGGATTAATATGCAATTTCTTTTTCTGTTTACAAACACTGGAAATAGGTGTGGATTTCATTTTTTTGGCATTTCCCAAGGCCTAAGAAGCTCAGGTGGGGGTGGGGGTGGGGAATTTCCAAATTAACATCAGGAAATTGGGGGCTGGAAAGATGGCTCAGTAGATAAAATACTTGCTGTGTGAGCATGAAGATGGAAGGTCAGATTCCTACCACCCACAGGAGAGCTGACCCAGTGCCCACCCATCACTTGGGATGTGGTTCATCAGACTGGTTCCCGGTACAGCAGGAGATCCTGCCTCAGTAAAAGAATGCGAAAAGTAAGAAAGACATGTGTATACACACACATGCACGTGTACTCCACAATGTACACCCCCATATAAACACGGATGCTCCCCACATATATATACCCCAAAAAAAAGAAGAAAAAACAGGGACATCAATGGTCAGTGTAGGGGCAGTGAGCTCTGCGGGGCCGCCACACAGGGACCCTCTGGGCAAGACCCTCCTGGATCAGGATCTCCCAGGTGTTTCCTGCTCTTCCCGTGTCTTGGCTTGCAGTGCAGTTTATCTTCTCAGAGCACTGACGTGGCTAATTGCTTGTAACAAAACTTGGCCTTAGAAATGTCAGGCATAATGGTAAGATGGAGAAGGAGGAAGGGGGGAATGAAAACCAACAGGAGGAATCGGCAGAAGCCGCTGTGGCGGGCAGGCTCTGGGCTCTGGGGCCAGCCAAGTTTATTAACTGATGCGGATTTAGAAGGTCACCACCTTGCACAGCAGACACTCCCGCCTAGTGGCCCCCAGGTAGCAGCTGTCATGAGAACACCATGGAAAGGGCAGAGAAGTGTCAGCAGGCCCCACAGCACTCCCTGGCAGTTCTGAGGCCAGGCCAGGGCCTGCCCTCCACCAAATGCCAGAGTAAAACATTTATTAAGCCAGTTCTTTCTAGTCCACTGGGCCCATCACTGACAGGGGGGCAGCTTGCTTCTGAGGTTCAGCCTTGACTCAGGGAGGCCACAGCCATCGTCTCCACCCCTACCCAGGTTGTTCGGGATGAGGTGGCACTGTCAGTGAGCAAGAGTAGGCTTGACTTTGGGCGTGTACCAGAAACCCCATTTTCACTTCCCTTCCAGCTTTGCTCTGGAGTTTTTTCCCCTCACAATCCTCCTGAAATTGGACACAACTGGTCTGCATTAAAGCATTAATAATAATGCAGTTGGCTCTGGAATATTTATAATGGTCAGTAGAAAAGACTGGCTAGGGGCATTGCTCCAGGCAGAGTAATTAGGGCTTGCTTCCTCGGTCCAGCCTCTGCCCTGCTCCTCAGCCCTTTGCTTGAGCAAGTGTGGATGTTATGGAAGGGATGTAGGGGACAGCCTAGGCCTATTCATTCCCATGTAAAAGTCAATCCTTCTTTTCTTATACTCATTTTTATTTTATGTGCATGAATGGTTTGCCTGCTTGTGCATATGCTCATGCATGCTAAGTGTCCATGGAGGCCGAGAGAGAGGGCTACAGAGTCCCTGGAGCTGGAGCTATGGACAGCTGTTGTCCATCATGTGGATGCTGGGAACTGAACCCGAGTTCTCTGTGAGAGCAGCAGGTACACTTAATTGCTGGACCACCTCCCCAGGCTCCAAAGTCAATTCTTGATGATGTCAGTTCTCGCCATCTTTGCTAAAGCTCTTAGTGCCCCCAAAGTGATATCTGGGACCCACAGCTAAACCCATGGGTCATTTGCTTCAGGTCTGGGGTAGATAGCAGGAACTTTAATCACTGGGCTACCTAGGTCATTCCCCCACACACTCCAAGAGCCCCTACCCCGAGACTTCTAGATGACAAGTCATTTCACTTCTCCCTACCTCAGTTTCCTTGCCTGTAAAAGGCTCAGCATGTCACCCACCTCACTGGGCTACTGTGAGGATTCAGAATGCTTATGTACAAAAACATTGAGAGGGGTCTGAGGAGCTAGTTCCGACAGTAAAGCTAATGCCTTCAGAGCATGAGGACCTGAGTTTGATGTCCAGAATCTGTGTTAAAGAAGCCTGGGGAGGAGACAGGTCAGCAGTTCAGAATGCCCACTGCTCCGTCAGGACCAGAGTTCAGACATCACCACTCATCAGATGGTTCACAACTGCCTGTAACTCCAGTTCCAAGGAATCTGATGCCTTCTTCTGGCCTGCATGGCCAGCCCCCATTAGACACACTTAGGCATACAGAGAGAGAAAGAGAGGAAGAGAGAGACAGACAAGAGTATAGAACATGCCTCCTGAGGCTTGGGGACGCTCAGGAAACACTTCTGGAATAAGCATGCCTGTGTTCTAGTGTAGTGGTGAAAGGGTTAAGTTTGTCACCCTGTCTTTCCCACAAAGTCTAATAATAGGATATCTATTACTCAGTGGTCGCATCTCTGCACTGGGTCACTCTATCAACATCTACTCACTTCATTCTTCCAGAAATCCCAAGCCATGATCTATTAAACACTGAGTGAATGTCATCTACTCAAGGTCACCAAGCTTGTCTTGGGTTTCAGATGTGGGTCCAGAGTTAAGGCAGACTTCTCCTGTGTCTTAGTCAGAGGGATTGGACCTTAGTTCCAGCAGGTCCTGCTCTGGTCTCCTTCACAGGCTGAGGTTCCAAAAGCTCTCATTACTTCTCATCGTCTTAGGCTACTATTGGGAGTCTGTCAATGCCCAGCTTCACACAATGACCCAAAAGCTAAGGGTCACCTTGCTGGTATCTTCAGGAATGATTTAATGTTTGTCTCTAAATCCTGGAACTTATAACACTGTCTAACACAGTAGTGACTATGAATAGTCATTGAATGGATGTATATATGGATGGATGAATGGATGGATGGATGGATGGATGGATGAATTATGTATCAACCATGCTTTACAGTTTGGTTATTATTTTTACTGTTGCTATACCTAACCAAGTGTCCAAAGCTTTGCCATGATCCATGTGAAGACACAAGGTCAGGATTACCTCTCATTTCCAAACTTCAAATCAGTTTTCAGTAAAAATATATAGAACTAGGTCACAAGGTCCAATATCTCTTTGTTTCAGTTCCTCAAATCAATTCAAACCCCATTAATACTTAATTTAATTCACTGGCTCTTTTTTTCTAGAACATTAACAGATGTGTTATTAAACTGAGGGGTCATCCATAATTGGTCATCTCTCTGTGAATTAAATTTTAAAAAGGAAAAGTAAGACGAAGGAATAATCAGATTTCCTATTTATGCAAGGCAACCAAGTTAAATTATATTTGCTTTCTAAAAATAGATTATTTTCTTAAGAATTAAACATTTGTTTTGATCTTAACCAATATCAATATATTGTATGTAGAATTAACAGATAAATTCTAGGTAATAGTATTATATATTTAATAGATTTAGAACGTACTGAATGATGTTTGAGTGTTAGACACTGAGCTGCATCTTAGAAGGAAACAGATGGATGTCTTGAAAGGTACTCAGAAACAATACGAAACAGTGAATCTTGAGGGGAGGGCCAAGCAAACCTGCTTATGGAATTTTGGCTTCAAGGTACCAAGTTGAAGCTTTACGTACTTTGAAGTCTTGGTTTAATAACGTGACTGATGTTGGAAAGACTACACTTTATTAATTTTCTACAGTGATAAGCACTTAGAATGGACCTCAGTGTCCAACTGACACAGACTGTGACGGGTGTCCTTGTGTCTGTGGCCATCTGAGACTTCGTCTACCCAAGACTGCTTCATCCTAGAATGGCTGTTTTTCTTGATCGTATTTGATATAGACTGCAGGTTCCTAATAAGAGATAACCTCCTTCCACACACCTGGGGGAAATATGCCAACGTCTGGAGACATTTTGATTGTCACGGTTGGAGGACATACTATTGGTATCTAATGATGAACAATGTTGCCAAGTATCTTATAGTGTACAGGGCAACTCCTACAATAAAGTCTTATCTGGCCTATCTGTATGTAGTCTGAGTTTGTAAAACCCCAGTCTAGGTCTCCAACTGTGGTTGTACTCCTTGTTGGGATCTGTTGGTGGGCTTCAGTGATACTGGGAATCTCTAGAAAGAATGTGGCAATTTTCAGGTACACGTGAGACAGATGATAGATTGAATAGTGTCTCTCCCAGATTTGTGTTCAATCAGAGTCTTGAATTATTTGGAAGCAGGGTAAGAAGCTATGTGAAGATGGAGAAGGGCAAAGGATCAATTGCTGCTGCCCCTAGCCAAGGAATGTAGGGACCCTCCAGAAGTTAAAGGAGACAAGGAAGTGTCCTCTCCTAGAGTCTTCAAAGCCAAGGCCCTGCCAGCATATTGATTTTTGCCAGAATTTTGAAAGGATCACTTGTGATAATATTTTCTCCTCTTTTAAAAATGATTTATTTAAGAATTTTGTACAGTGGGTTGTGATAATATTTGCTTATCACCCCAGCTTTCCCCAGATCCTCCACTCGTTCTTTACCCACCCACCTTTATGCCCTGTCCATCAAGTTGGATCTGTACTATCCATATATTCTTCAATATGAAGCCTTGGATATGTGGTAGTTGACCTACAAAGGCTACACCCTGATTTTATTTTTTTAGCTTTATTTATTATACAATGCATATACACGTGTTTTGTCTGTATGGACACACGTGCTTCATGGGCATGCCTGGTGCCTGAGGTCAAAAGAAGGTTCAAATCTCCGGGAACTGGAGCTACTCTGGTGGTTGTGAGTCGCCATGTGGGTGCTGGGGATGAGATCTGATAAGATCAACCAGTGCTCTTAACTGAACCAACTGTCCACTTCCCTTGGGACAAGACTGTTAAAGGAGTCAGACTCTCCCTCTCGCAGCATACATTAAGGGCTCATAGCTTAGGGAGTGGAAATGTGTGCCTGCTTCCCTCTTTATGCTGAGATTTTGTCTAGCTTGAGCTTATACGGGTCTTGTGTATAAGTGAAACTGTCCTGATGTGTCTGGAAAGCAGTTTTCAGGTCATCCACCACTTCTGACTTCTGTTATTTTTCTGCCTCCTCTTCTGCAATGATCTCTGAGTCTTGAGAGGAGGGAATGAGATGTAGATGTTCTGTTTAGGGCTTAGCATTCCACAGTCTTTTTTTTTCCTTCTTTTTTTTTTAAATTTATTCTTCTCTTATATATTGCATACCAACCAGTTTCCCTTCCTTCCTCCCCTCCCAGTTTCTCCCCTCAACATCCCATCTCCTCCAGAAACACTCTTCCTCAATTTCCCTTCAGAAAGGAGTAGGCCTCCCAGGGATATCAACTGAACATGGCATAACAAGTTATAATAAGACTAGGTACATACCCTCAAATCAATGCTGGGCAAGGTAACCCATTAGGAGAAAGGGGGTCCCAAAAGCAAGCAAAAGAGTCAAGAGACAGGGCCAACTCCCACTGTTAGGTGCCTCACAAGAACACCAAGCTATATACCTTGATGTATAGGTGGAGGACCTAGTTCAAACCTATACAGTCTCCCTGATTGTCAATTCCTGTAAGCCCCATTTGGTTGATTCTGTGGGCTGTGTTCTCAGGGTGTTCTTGACCCCTCTGTCTCCTACGATCCTTCCTTTCTCTCTTCCACAGGATTCCCTGAGCTGCACCTAATTTTTGGCTGCGGGTCTCTGCATCTGCTCCTTTCAGTTGCTAGATGAAGTCTATCTGATGACAGTTATGTTTGGCTCCAATCTATGCATAGAATATAGCAGAATATCCTTAGGAATCAGCTGTTAAGTTGATCTGTGATGGCCTTTGCTTGTGACTGTCTTTGCCGTTGTATAGATTCTGCTAGAGCAGAATAGAAATTCAAAGACAGAAGATATAGCCCAAATCTCAATGGAAGGGGCTGCATACAACTTCAGAGTCATATATTAAAATCACAACAGGGAGGATACTGTCAGGGGCCTCTTCTAAGATGAAACTCGTTAATGAGAGAGATGATGTCTTGATACTGTTTGAAGCTCTTGATCAGTTTGTTATTGAAGATTCATCTTTCTTTCATGTAACCACGAAATCTATCCCACCCTTTTCTTTGTTTAAGCCAGAATGAATTGAGTTTCTGTCACTCAACAGCAACCAAAAGAGATACTGGAGAAATGCCCTCAACCATGCCTTGGAAAAATGAAAAATAACTCTGTTAGTGGCTATATCATAATTACATTGTAATCTACCATACAAAGCTGGGGTGTCACATTTTTCATACTGATCCATTTGATTCACTTTCTCTCTCTTTCTGTGTGTGTGTGTGTGTGTGTGTGTGTGTGCGCGCGCGCGCACTTGTTGTGTGGGGTGTATGTGGAGGTCAGAGAGACTGACTTTTGCATGTCTTCCTTAATCATCTCTCCACATTTTTTGGGGTGGGGGGGAGGAGCCTGAATCACACGCTTGTGGTCAAACTGGATGTCTAGTGAACTCCCTAGTTCTGTCTGTCTCCATGCCACCAATTACTGGAGTTACCGGCACATACTGCTATGCCCAGGTGTTATGTGAGTGCTGTTGGTCCAAACTCAAGTCTTCATGCATACCCAGTGACCACTTTCCACACTGATCCATCTCCTCAGCTTGATCATTTTGGTTTGATGGGTATCCCCTTCTCAGTTTACACACCACACGCAATCCTGGGATGAGTTTCTCACCTTGTGTCCCATGCATTTACATAATCAGCAATCTGGGTCTTCTGCCTGGTCCCTCTGGCACGGTGAGGTGGAAATAGCAATGTCGTGTAAGGAGGAACTAAACTGGCCATATGTAACACACTGGACTATTCCTCTATTCCTTTTTAACGTGAGGCTGTGTGGTACTCTCACAGGCAGATCCAGGAGGAAAAGGAGTAACCACAGAGCATTAGCCACTGTCTGATGCCCCTCAACCCCATGCAAAACACACACTGTTCAGAAGAATGACCCTTAGACTCTGAGTAAGCCAAAGGGAGGGGCCAGCAGTATAGTAAGCTTGCGACCTAATAAGATAATCTCCACAGCCTTCTTTGGAGGCAGGAAGAATTCCACACTAGACTAAAACTGCCACTGAGCCGAACAAACCCCACAAGGATGTGGATCTCAATCATGTCTGAATGTGGCGGACCTCTCGACCGGCGACGAAGAACGACCACCACATCAGGATTCCATTCAGAACACGCTTTACTGGAGTGCCCTTGATTGATGGGGAGCAGGGAACGAGAGGGCGGGAAAACGAGGAACAGGGAGCGGAGGGGCAGGGAGCGAAGGGGAGAGGCAGCAGGAAGCGAAGGGGGGGGGGCACTTAGGCAGCCGCTTAAATAGGGAATTGGCACACGGGTCGCCCTGTGATTGGCTGCCACCAACAGCTGACACCAGACCGCATCGGGATAGGCTCAAGGATCCTCATCCACCGCGCATGCGGGAAGCAGGGACGCGCAGCTCTCAAAGCCATAGCCAAATATGGAGTTGTTTATAACCAACAAGACAGGATGTCGGCGTCATCTTGTAATGGCGATCCTGTCCGGCTCACTACATCTGAGAGTCCTGGTTTAGAGTTAACCTTAAGGAACTGAGATAACTCTTCCAGAGGACTCTCTTCACACCTACCTCTCACCTATGTGTGAACAAGGGTCAGAGTCCTTAAGGCAAGATCACAGTACAACTTTCTCATTTTGTTTTCAAAAACTATCAAAGCAGAGACACCCATTTCAGAAGACACAGCTCCCTTCAGAGTCACCCATGATGAAAATCTCTACTGTGGTAGTTTTAGAAACATGACCCTCAAGTTCTCTGATGCTCCTTCAGCTGAGGAAAAAGCTTGTCTCCTCTCCTTGGGTCTGTGTTCTATGACTGACTGACTAATAAAACATGGCAAAACAGACATCATAGCAACTTCTCACCCCACAGCTTTAACAGCTCAGCAGCTGCCACTTTCTTCCCTTGCAGCTCATGCTCTTGGAAGCCAGCTATCATGCTGGAAGGAATCGGGCCTGCCCAAGGAGAAGACCCCGCTGAGCTTCTAACCCATCAGCACCAATGTACCATCCATGTGATTCCACCATGTTGGAAGTGAATTCTTGGATTCACCAGCACCCTAGGCTTAGATGGGAGTGCTGGAACATCCTCTCTGTAAGACTGGCTTATGTTGCAGCTTAATAAACTGAATAAATGTTTGTTTTTGGATATATGGTGCTTTCAAGTCACTGGTTTGGCATGATTTGTTAACAGCAATAAATGACTAGACCAGTCCCTGTCCAGCACACTCCCAATTATAAAATCAACCAACATTTCCTTGGGGGTGGAGATGCGGCTACCAGGAAATCCCAACCTTGGTGATTCTCATACTTGACCTGAGAGGCCTTGAAAATACAAACTACCTGATTGTTTCAGTGATTCCATCATAGGCTCTAGAACCTGCCCTTTTGAGGCATTGTTTAGTAATACTTACTTCTAGTTGTCTGAATGAGAACGGCCCCCATAGGTCCCTAAGTTGGACAGCTTGGTCACCAGACAGTGGTGCTATTTGAAAAGATTAGAAGGGTGGCCTTTTTGGAGGAAGTGTGTCACTGGGGGTGGGCTTTGAGGTTTTCAAAAGCCCAAGCTAGGCCCAGTTGATGTGGGATTCCCCTCTGTATGCTGTGAATATGTTTTATTGTCATTGATTAATAAAAACTGTTTATGGCCTATGGCAGGGCAAAATAAAGCCAGGCTGGAGGAGATATATATAGAGAGAAGGTAGAGTCAAGGAGACACCATGTAGAGCTGCTGAAGAAGGAAGACACTGAGCCTTACCAGGAGGCCACAGCCCTGTGGTGATACATAGATTTAATTTAAGATGCAAGGGCTAGCTAGAAATACGCCTGAGTCATCGGTCAAGCAGTGTTGTAATTAATATAGTTTCCTTGTGATTTTCCAGGTCTGAGTGGCCAGGAAATGAACGAACAGTCCTCAATTACACCAAGTGGCCCTCTCTTCCTGTTGTCTGTGGATCTGGATGCAGAACTGTTAGTTCCTTCTCCAGCACCATGTCTGCTTGCATGCCACCATGTTTAATTCCCTGGTAACAATGGACTAAACCTCAGAAACCGAAGCCAGCTCCAATTAAATGCTTTCTCATATCAGAGCTGCTCTGGTCATAGTGTTCCTTCACAGCAATAGAACTCCAGCTAAGACATTAGTCTAATACGAAAGCAAGCTTTGGGGAAATCACAGCTATTCTTCAGATCTGCTTCTCTACCCCCTTTTTTTTTTTTTTTTTTTTTTTTTTTTTACCATTCTGTAGCCTAAAAGAGACTGCTAGCCAGCTTTCTAAAAGGAGGAGTAAAACAATACTCTAACCTTAGTCATATGAACCAAAGTTCTGTGTGTCTGGAAGTGAGAGGCAGAAGAACTTCCTTCCCATAAGGAATGTTCTCAGCTGGCAGCCAGGGACACTGCCCTGTGTCCTCCCAACTGACCCATTCTCTGCGGGAGCATAACACAACAGTAGGAGTCTTCCTAGCAAGGGGACAGGCCTAGGTTCAAATCTTTACTTTAGCAAACAGCTCCATCTTTTCAAGACTCCACTTTCTCATCAGTGAGGTGATGGTCGCCATGCTATATTAATAGGCTGTGAGGTTTAAGTGACTAATACACTTTGCAAGAACCTCCTACAACTCTGGGCGTATGGCATGGGCTCAGTAAATATTGTGACTTAACACTTGTCCAATAAAAATAACAGAGAGGGGCAAAGATGTGTCTCATTACCAGAACGTATACCGGGAGGGAGGGGAGCGGACGAATTCTGTGATGACCACACTCTGATGGAAGCTAGAGACAGATCTCAGGGTACATCTCGCTGATTCTGGATCGGGAGATGTGTATAAACTGAAAAATTTGGGCAACATTTCTGAGATCGGGTACCTAGTGAAACACGAATTCTTTGCTCCTGAACATGCTGAATCCTTCAAACATCAAAATAATTTGCAAGATGCTGTTTTGATTCAGTAGCTCTCCACACGTTTGACACATCACACCTGGGGAATGTAGCTTCTGTGCACTTGATAAACTAGAGTCACCGAGGTCACCACGGGCCAGACCAGCTCCTAGCTTTCAAAGTGGATGCAATTCCATTCTGCCAGGAGAAAGCCTCTGAAGAGGGGTGAAGCCCAGCCACTTGGGCTGCTCTGATCTCTCCATAAGTTTCTTATTTGCTTCTTCTGGACCCGACCCAGCTTGTGCCTGTAGAATGAAAGCTGCCACTCACAGAGATTTTAACTAATCATCCTCCTTCTTTCCTCCCCCACTCCTTTTGGGTCAGACTCCCTAGTGTCTGTTACGTTGACAGCTCTCTGGGGAGTCTTCTGTTCCAAGGATGTGAAAAACTGTACCCACAAAAAGAGTTTCCCCCATCCGATCAATTCTCTCTCACAACTTTATTGATTAACTGATGGAACATTTTTTCATTTATTAATTATGAAGCTGTTTCTGTGATTTCTTAATGTTAACTATTGTGATTTTCTTTTGAATACTGAGTTAACACTGACTAACTTTCTCAAGCTGCTTAGCAGGTTTTGCAGCCCTAACTCAGGGACATGGCACCCTGATAGAGGACACCCTGAAGTGTCTATAAGCACAGGCAAGGGTCTAGACCTTCATTTTGGGTTGATTAATTGATGGCTTGGAAAAGAGAATGTGGCTTGTCCTCTTTGATATGTGCTAGCATCAAAATACCATCCCAGGGTGATGTTTAGGTGAGTGGTAGCTAATTAATTAATTGCTACCCAGTTGAAAACCATGTTTGACCCAGGTAAATCTTTCAGTTATTAAAATCGATTTTGGCAACGGGCTATGCAAAGGGATTTGGAATACAGACAGGAATCTTGGCTGGCTCTTCCTCTTGGCTCCCTACTCTGCTTCCCCCTCTTCTTGCTGACTCTGGCAGGAACAGGTGTGTGTTAGAACTGGGTGTGGAGAGAGTGATCAAGACCAAGTTGGTCAGCAGAGTGTGTCAGAGCTCCCTGGGCTATAGGTGCTTTTTCCATGGCCCAGGCTGGTGTCCTTTACTCTTAAGCTACTCAGCAGAGAACATTAGGACTGTGGACATTCCTGCTGGATGGATTTCCATGGCCTCCCGTGGAGGAAGGCTAAGCTGTTCAGGAGTGAGGCAGCCTGTACTAAGAGACCAGATTCTTGCTCTCCAACTCCCCAGAAGCATCTCCAGCCCTGACTCTCACTACACACATTCTAGAGTACATTTATGACAAAGGACCCCAATCCTGGATGAAGGAAAGGATGAATCTAGTCACTTCATCCCTCAAATATCCTGAGATTGCTTTGAGTCGACCAATCGGTGTGGGCATGACCATGAACAAAGACCTATCCCGATCCTCAGGGTGATTTCACTGGATTGAAACATTCTTCTTACAATTCTAGAAGAACTGGGTCATCTTCCAGAGGAAAACTGGGTGTGGAGAGAGTGATCAAGACCAAGAAATGGCCACCTAAGCTCTAGTACTCCAGACGAAAATGGGTTTGGTCCCAGACTGCCACATTAAAGAGGAGACAATTTTTCATATGAACAAGGACAGGAAGAAATGGATGGGATGAATGGGATGGATGTGATGAATGGGATCACAGAGTGAGTGGGATTATGGGATGTGAATGAGGCCAGTGAAAAGGAAGAGAATGAGAGACAAAGGAGGAGCAGAACTGTAGGGGCTCCCAGAAGAGCTCACTGCAAAGTCTGTGGTAGAATTCTGCCCAGGTAAGGTTCAAGGGGCTGGGGCCACAGAAGCCTGGGTTTTCAAACCGTTCAATGAACTATCAGAAGCTTGACACTTGTATTTGGTGTAGGAAGATAAACGTGGAGAGAGAAGCCCAGCTTTGAGATGGGGCCATAGAGTCAAACTGGGTTCTCCAGAAACGAATCAGCTTTTCCACAGAAGGGACAAAGGGAGCTTAGGTTATATGAAAGTCATTGATGTCTTCAAGAAAAAGGCACCCTGGGCTCTTAAATCGGGCTTTCACAAGTTCTGCTTCCTGTGTTAAGGAAGAAGAGATATGAATAAGAAAGTGTCTTGGCAAAATTCACAAGTAAAGACATATAGTGTTTCCCTCAACTGCCAGCCAACCAGCTCCTGCCACTGACATACATAAGTCCCTGGTAAATTTGTAGAACAAGTTACCAGAAGGAGGACTGGAAGTTTTTGGAGATGAATCCAGTAGGTCAGGCATAATGGTGCATGCCTTTAATTCCAGAACTTGGGGGAAGAGTTGGAGGTCTACACAGCCAGTTCCAGGACATTAAAGGTTACACAGAGACCCTGTCTTGGAAACAACAATAAAACAAAATAAAACAAACAAAACAAAGAAATAGAGAGAGATAGAGGAGCAAGAGAAAGATTGAAGACTCCAGCTTTCCTTAGTGGGCAGCACAGCATTGTTAACAATAAAGCAACTTAGCATATTATCTTCCTGATAGGGCTCTAGACTCTAAGCATGTCTTAATGACAGACCATCTACATCCCAACAAAGCAACTGCAGCCTGCTATTCTAATTAGTTGAATTTGTGCATTGCTTTTGGACAATCATCAATGAGCATTCTTTCCTACTGCAAGAATCTAGGCTGCTAAGACAAGACGAAGTTGGGTTTACAACTCTGTCTCCAATCAGTGTTGTTCAACATTTTTCTGAAAAAGTGAACGAAAAAAAAAAAAAGACATGGTTATCAGATTTCTAAGTATGACTCATGTCTGTGAGAGATAGATAACACAGCAAAAGAACAAATCAATATTCAAAGTTATTCTGTTAGTTTGGTATATGGAAATGAGCCAAGAATATAACAGGAATAAACATAATGTCTGAGTTTAAGTTAAATAAAATCAATCACAATGACATGGCTTGTGGGACTGTGGCTTAGGTTGTAGTTAATATTGAAAAAAGCTGTTGGGAGCTTTTAATGCTTAGAAGCCTAAGAAAAGAAGCATCAGAATGAGGAAGTTGATTGCAATATCAGATCTATCATGCTTCGCCCTCCAGTCGTAGATAAAAGTTCCAGTGTAAGGAATTAACCTGTATTACGACTCCAGAAACCCCCTTCTGTGTGTGAAGGAGGAGTGGCAGATGCTATCGTGTCAATAACCATGCGGGTAATACAGTCCAGTGCAGAGTGCGGACATGGTGGCTTTTATACTCGAAATCCCATGAGTCATTGGCTGAAGGCTTCCCTGTGGAGTGAAAGTCCACTGGTCTCTGGGAACAAGACAGGCTTTGGATAGCACACACAGGTACCCACAAACTGGAGTCTGGCAGACGTCAGTGTGATGAGGCTCAAAGGGATATGAGTACCAGTAATATCTGACATCGTCTAAGAATTACAGAATGAACGTACATCCATCCTGCTATCCAGCCATTATCTGCGGGACTCTGACTCTGGATGCTACAAGCAAGAAGAATCTTGAAAATCCTGAGTGTTTCTCATCATAGGGGAACAGTCAATAAGGATGTTGATGATCACATTATTTGAAAATGTGGTTTAAAGGCTTCTGTTTGAAAGTGGAAGACGCATGAATATCTAATCTTGGGTGTCTAACAGATTTCTCCAACTGAATAGGTCTGAATGGTAACTCATTCCCCCGTCCCCCTAAAAACTAGAAAACTACAGCTGAAAAAACTGTGGACAAATACACAAAATACCATATGACCCTGATGTATGTTCCCAATCTAAGATTCTTTTCCAGACTCTAGAATCTAGAGGGATGGTAGGAAAGAGAATCACAACATGTATAACGACCAAAATCTAAATGCCAAAAATTTTAACATATATATGCTAAATATGTATACACACCTACACATACATACACACATACACAGAAATGAGTTTGAACAATGAGAACCCTAAGAGAGACATACATGGATCTAATCTACATGGGAAGTAAAAAGAAACAAGATCTCCTGAGTAAACTGGGAGCATGGGGACCATGGGAGAGGGTTGAAGGGGAGGGGAGAGGAAGGAAGGGGAGCAGAGAAAAATATATATCTCAATAAAATCAATTTAAGAAAAGAAATGAGTTTGAAGTTGTTGGGGGAGTTGTTTTGTTTGGTTTTTGAGACAGACTCTTGAATATCTCAGGTGGCCCTCAGACTTGCTACGTAGCTGAAAATGGCCACGACTCCCTATACAGATCTAAGGTATTGGAGTTAGAGTTTGAAGCAAGGTGGAAAATATTGATTATGCAAGTATTTTAGTATAAGTTTCATCTCTAGAAAGTGGGGCAAAGAGGATAGACCAGTTCTCCACTTCTCTTTCTAAGTGATTGTCATTAAAGAGTTCGGCATCTTTAACAGGGCAGTCTGGGTCCTGTGAGACACTCACTGGTGGGTGGGTGACGGTACTGAACAAGTCTTTTCTAGATGCAAAGCACATTTTCAGAGAATGCAATTGTCCTGAACATCATTATGAACAATGCGTTATGAATGAACTTGGATTCTGAGAAGTAGGGAGCTTCAGTTTCAAGGTAAGAAGTGGAGATTGCAGCTCCTATTTTTTCATGTGTCCTTTTGGTCATTTCCCTTCTGCCATGAACTGTTCCCTCTTTCCTGGCATCTCCCACCTCCAGTCTACCCTTGATGTAAGAGCTTCCATCCCCAAGTGTCACCATTGGAGCAACAATAGCTCTGAAAGTTCCTTGGGAGGACGAATCCGTCTTTGGGGGGAGAGTTAAACCCTGATAGCTTTGCCACTGACCAACTCAGCAGACTTTTAGGGAATGGAAGACTTTTTCACCATCAACTTGGCTGGATGTCAAACATACACATCTGTATGTTTGTGAGGGCATTTCCATAGATGTTTAACTTAGGGAGCAAGGTCACCTTAAATGTGGACAGCAACGTCCGTGGACTGACCTCTGGGGCGACTAAAGAGGGACAAAGGAGGAATGAGCCTAGCATGCTTATCCTCCCTTCTCTTCCCTTGTCTGTGGAAATGTGAAGCACCCCAGCCTCCCTCTCCAGTCCCCAGGAACTCTTCTCTGCCTTCCCTGCCACGATAAATTGTGCCCTGAGACCTCGAGCCTTAAATACTCTTTTCCCCTCTTAAGTGCTAGGTACTTGGTTACAACAGTGAGAAAACTAAGAGTACAGAAAACAAGACATATACACTTAAAAACAATCTGGAATAAAGAACCCGGCTAAATACAGAAGGAGAACCCAGGCAAAAAGCCTCAGGGAAACTATGAGGAGTCAGCATTTTCAGGACAAGGAGTGAACTGGAGAAAATGGATGGAACGGCTCTAGGGAAAACGTCACGTGATGGCAATGTTCCTTCTGTTTCTATTGTGGGGAATAATTTGAGGAGTATGTCCACCTCCTGTGAACTGTAGGTATTAAGCTTCAATGCGGCAGGCCACAGAAAGATGAATGGTTAAGTTTAGGTGAAGTAGGAAAGAAAAAGAGGTTGGACAGAAAGAACCTCGGAGGCCACTTAGCCTTTGAACAGATGCTCACGGACTTTAAATTTAGGCCTAGAATGTCATCCACAGCAGTCTATCCAGAGAGAAAAGGCTTGGCAGGTCTCTGGCGTGTGGCGTCTCATAGATTGAGATAGGGGCCTGCGAGGGAACTCACTGAGGGGAGGGAGAGTTGGCATGTTAGACCCCCTGAGAAGTACCCAGACCTACTGAGAAGTCCCCTCCCTGGAGCCTCGAGCCTTAGGGGCATCCTGGACCCAGAATGTTGGTTGGATCACAGAACAGACACCTGGGGCTCTGTTTCCCAGGGCACCTGGAGTAAGAAACAGGACTCAGAGGGAATGATAGGTTACAGCCGAGAAACATGGTATACTCTGTGACCTACCTTTCCAGTTCTGTGAGTTTTACTCAGCAGATATTCCCAAGAATGCTCACTGCTTCGTTGTTAGTAACAGCGAAAGGCTGGAAATAGCCTAAAATAAAGTTGATCAAGAGAGACGATTAAGGTAAATCATGGGGCACTTACAGAGTGGAGACTAAAGCACCCGACTTTCCCCACACTGACCTGAAACACGTCAACATGTGTTTTCCTCAAAGTGGGTAAAGAAGAAAATGGAATGGATGCTTTCTGTAAATGTGTTCAGAGTCCCTAGCAAAGGACAGTTGGGTAGCGGCTGGGTGTTAGGGTGGGAAGACAATATTTACCAACATTTCCCTTTGAATGTGGCAGGTTTGTAACATATATTAACACGGGTTCAGAGAGAGGACGAGTGATGATGGGACATTCTGCCAGAAGACATTCTTAAGTCTGGAAAAATATTTTAAGGCATTCAGTCCAGTTGTTGCAAAAGATCAGTGTGAGTTGGGCTGTGTCAGAATCAACCAGAACCTTTTTTTTTTAAAGATTTGTGGGACTGGACAGGGGACTCAGGGAGACAAGCACTTGCTGTGCAAGCCTGGTGTCTTGAGTTTGTTCCCCAGGTCATGGAATCCCTGTCCTGGATAGGCAGAGGCAGCGAGCATACTGGGGCTTGTTGCCATCTGGTCCAGCTGAGTAGGTGAACCCCAGACTCACTGAGTGTCTTAGTTAGGATTTTCTGTTGCTGGGAAGAGATTCCATGACCATGGCAACTCTTCTAAAGAAAGCATTTAATTGGGGTGGCTTACAGTTTCAGAGATTCAGTCCATTAGCATCATGATGGGGAGCATGGTGGCATGCAGGCAGATGGGGTGCTGGAGCTGAGAGGGCTACATCTTGCAGGCAATAAGAAGTCGACTGACTCACTGGGCAGTGTTCCCAACATAGGAACCCTCAAAGCCTGCCCTCAGAGTGAACGTTCCCTCCAACTTCCTTCCAAAATACCTACTTTAACAAAGTCTCACCTCTTAATAGTGCCAATCCCTCTGAGATTATGGGGGCCAATTACATTCAGACTACCACAGTGAGAGTCTGGAAGCAGAAAGTATAGATAGTGAGTCCACACTATCAAGCCTCAAGCCAGCCCCAGTGACCCATTTCCTAAAGGCTCAATTGTTACCAAACAACACCAATGACTGGGAACCAACTGTTCAAATACATGAGCCTGTAGGGGACATTTCACATTCAGACCATAACTGTCCCCAGTGCAAGGTTCAGAGATCTAAGATTTGGGCAAGTGACTGGACCATCATCAATGGATTATTACTCCATCAAGGAATCATAATCTGAAAAGATTATTGGGAAGAGGTAGAAACTACCATTGGGAGGTAACTGGTGGCATTTGGGGCATGACTTGGAAGCATGGCTCTTTTTCCAGTTCATGCTCTCCCCTCCTCTGTTCTTCTCCCCCCACATCTGAATCTCAGTCAATAAATCTCCCCCCTCCTGCCTTCATCTGTCTCCCTGGCTATCACGGAGTGAGTAACCATGGTGTCACACCTCAACGTTCGTCTACAGTTACAAAGCCAAGAGATGGTGGGCTGACGCTTATGAAGTCATGCTGAAGTAGAACTTTCTTTCTTTAAGTCGTCTTCCACTTTGATGAAAAGCAAAGACATACATGGAGTGCCCATCTGCTATTATTCCCGTCCTCTTCATGGTCACGCAATCGCGGCCTCTCAGGGAAATAGAATCTCTCTGAGAGCAAAAAGATGGTTGTAGGAGGAGCCCGAAACTGAGTGAGTAGATGTCTCCCTATGCGTTTATTGAAGTCTAGCTTCAAACTGCCCAAGGAGCTTGACTAAAATATGAGTCTAGCCTGGAATCTGTTTCCTGCAAGGATTATGATCCTGTGTCTGCTCAGCTCACTCAAATCTGTGCAAACATTTAGTGCTCAATCTCCCTCGAAGTACAGCATTTCAGACTTTCAGTGGCATTCCTTGGCCTTTGCACCGAGTCACACTAGTGGGAGAAACAGACTGATTCTCATCTGGGGGTACAGGGGAGTTCTGAGGCTTTTGTCCTCCCTGTGGGGCTCCTGACAAGATTGCTTTTCTAGGGGTGCAGAGTGGAAACTGGAGATGTTTGTTTGATCTCTTCCCCCACCTGCCTAACTCCACTAATGATTACAGAAGCATACTCCCAGCGCATTCAGCAGGGTTGGACTCCTGAAGAATCATTCCAATTTCTCATTATGCCTGGTAGGCTGGCGAGAGTCTCTGCAGATGGAAAGCTGCATCTGAGGAAGTCTAGAGGCTCACCTTAGCCTTTGTCTTAAGCAAGGCTGCATTTTCTCAGAGCCCAAGCTACTGAATTCCTTCAGATCAAGAATTTGTAGGAACGACATCGTGCAGGGCATGGCTCATGCTGGGAGTTATGTTTTAAACCAATATTTATTTCTTTGGACCTGGTGGTAAATGTCTATAATTTCAGAATTTGAAAAGCTGAGCCAGAGGTTTGTGAGTTTAAGGCCAAGCTGAGCTACATTGCAGAGTTTGAGGTCAGTCTCTCTCTAGGAGCTCCCTCTCCCTCTTTCTGCCCCTCTTTCCCACTCTCCCTCTCTGCTTCCCTCACTCCCTTGTGTGTGTATGTGTGTCTGTCTGTCTGTGTCTCTCTGTGTGTTGTGAAATTCTTATTTCTGTTGTAGCACTGGCTGAAGGAGGTGGATCAATGGCCGAATAGCTCTATAACCCGATACTACACCCAAATGTGAATTTCAGATCGTATTTTTCCCCACGGCTCCTCAGGTTAGTTTTTCTCATATTTTCTTTCTCCAGAATGTGAACATTACAGTCTTCATTTCCATGCATGTAGATGTTTTGCCTATATATGTCTCTGTAGCACCGTGTGCATGTAGTAACCATAGAAGCCAGAAGAGGTCATGGGATGACCTGGAATTACAGTTCCAGACACTTAAGTGTAACAAAGGGTCTGCTGGGAATCAAGGCCAGGTGCTCTAGAAGAGCTGCCAGTGATCTTAACTGCTGAGCCATCTCTTCTGCTCCGAATGGCATCTTCTTGCAACCTGTTTCTGAAATAAGAACCAGAGAAAAAGCAAGAATAAATGCAGGCAGATCGATGAAGCACTCAGACACGAGAAGCCAGACAGGGGTCTTTCCAAAGAGTGGGGGATTCATGTAAGCAGAGACTGAGCGAGTCCTTGGTGGGTTTGTCCTAACTCCTTTTCAGAAATGAAAAGAAACTGAAATCTGGAGAGACAGCGGGAGTGGTATATGACTCATCAATGCTCAGAATCCAGCTGTTTTGATCTGGGCAGTTGGGGCAGCATCAGGAAGAAATAACTTGGCACAAGGGACAGGAAAGTAGAGCATAAGAAGTTAATACTGAGTGTGGTACACTGTCAAATGTGTCCCTAGGAGTTTTGAAAATGTAATTCCTAAAGAAAAAGAAACCACTACATATGTGGGTTGGTTTCTAGTGAGGGATAGCAAGCTAAACAAAAGCTAAGCAGTTTGACACAGCAAACAAGTCTCTCCTGGATCCTGTGGGTCAGGTGAACATTGTTAGGCTTGAGATACCCCACAAGACTAAAGCCAAGAACTCCACTGGGGCTGTAGTCCCACCTGAAGTTCATCTAGGGCAAGGCCAAGATACAGTTCTTTGCGGGCTATTGGACTGGGACCTCTCAGGTCATTGATGGCTGATGGCTAGTGGTCCTCTATTTTTTTTTCTGTGGGGATTTCAACGCAGAGCAAATAATAACGTGGCAGTGAGTTTTCCTCACAGCACATGAAAAAGCAAAAATAGGCAATTTACATCCCCAGTTGGGAGGCATCATCTGATCAACTCTACTGTACTCTCTCTAGAATCAAGTGACTAAATCCAGCCCACACTCAAGGGGCAGGGGAGGCACCAGGGCATGAATACTAAGACGTATATAACATTGGAGGCTATTCTTGAGACCTCCTATGAGCAACTCATATATTCAGTAGAAAATACAGATAGACTGGATGCGACAATTTTGCATCAAAGGTCTTAATGACTTCCGTATCATTCATAGATAAATGTACTTAAAAAGATTTTTTTAAACTATGTATCTTCTTGGGTTATATGTCCTGGTCTCCCAGAAGTACACCACAAATTGGTATCAATAAATGGTATTCTATACCATGGATAGAACTGACTATTATCTGAGACAAATAGGTCAAATGCACAGCAGAAGGTCAACTTGGTGCTAGAGGGGAGGAGTGCTCACTGGAGCCAAAAAGGACTTTGCCTCAAGTGCATATAGAATACCTTGGTGTGGCCTAGGAATTCCAGCAAGGCAGGAAACGGTTCACCACTCAACAGTATGTAATAGCAGAAGCTTAAAGACATCTCTATAGGTCACATGTAAGATAGCAGTGCCAGCTGTTCTGAACTCATGGCCTAGTCATCGCTAGTCATACAAATATTTTAATCACATCAAGTGTGTAACTCAAAATCTCAGGGTTCAAAAGTGAGACTTGTGGTTCAGTAAGTGGGGGGGGGACTTCTTGCTTAGCATGGGGAGGGTCCCGGGTTCAAAGACTAAAAGAAAAAGGAGAATAGTATGACACAAATCCATAAGCATTGACTACCATAGAAATGAAGTCTCAAAGCCAATTCACTGGGGTGAAGATAAGAAAAGTCAGTGCCTGCTACGATTCTCAGCCTTGGCAGCATTTTGGAGTGTTCTGCTCCCAGAGGGTCTAGTTTAATGCTGGTTTGAGGTGGTGTTTCAGAAGCTCCCCAGGTGATTCTGGTATGCAGCCGTAGCTGGGAACCCCTGAGCTAACTGTAAAGCATTGGCTTGGTCAGGTGTGCAGGGGCTTGAGCGGAGGGAGCTAAACTTCACCTTGCTTTCCTGTGTAGGTTCCTAAGTCTGAGGAGTCAAGGGAAAATGCTACAGAGGAATCTCAGGAGTGGTGTGGGAGGTCCTTCTGTCTATGTGTTGCTCTTATTGGTTAATGAATAAAGAAACTGCTCTGAGTAGAGCTAGGCATAGGAAACTAAACTGGATGCTGGGAGAAAGAAGGCAGAATCAGGAGAAGCCATGTAGCCCTGCCAGAGACAGACGCTGAAACTTTACCCGGTAAGCCACAGTCTCTTGGAGATACACAGATTAATGGAGATGGGTTAATTTAAAATATGAGTTATCCAGAAATATGCTAGAGTCATTGGCCAAGCAATGTTTTAAATAATATAGTTTCTGTGTGATTATTTCGGGTCTGAGTGGCTGGACAGCTGGGGAAAAAAAAACAAACAGCTTCTCACCACACAGAAGAACAGAAGGACAGACTTCCTCACACCGGTGCCTCCAGGAACACTTTCTAACATCCTAGTCTCACTCCCTCAATAATTAGACACCAAAGTTAAAGCCATTCCAGGAATGTAAATGTTCTACCCTGTGTTCACATGGGAGTTAGTCTGTTTGCACTGCTATAGCAGAATGCCATGGATTGGGTTCGTTTTTCAACATTTCCGAAAGCAGTGAAGTCCATGACCAAGGCTCTATTGGAAAAGGGAATGGCTGTCTGGTGAGGGCTGCTCTCTACCTTCAAGATGGTTCCTCAATGCTGTGTCCTCTAGAAAGGAGAGGCATTGTGTCTTCACAAGAATTGATGAATTCTAATGGTACATTAGAATCCTTCTATCCAATATTAGCATATCATGGTTCATGACTTGGGAAGAAGTAGAGATTTAAAGGTGAACACAGAACTGTTACTTAAGTAGAAGTTGGAAAAGGAGATAGAGACTCAGAAAGAACACTCTAAAAATCAGGGAGTCCCTGAGAAGGTTGTTCCACCCAAGAGAATGTAAAAATCAGAAACAGGTACAGAGATATGGGACCAAAGCAGGTGCCCTTTGACTAAGTAGATTGGGAAACTCAAGGAAACACTGGAAGGTCAAAAACACAGGAGGAAGAGCAACAAGATTGGGGTGTATTCAGGGAACTACACGGAAAAGAGTGAAATCTGGTGGAAGGGTAGAAGCGAAGAAGAGGGAAGAGGCAAGAGTACGTCACAGAGAAACAAAACGGTGCCCAAATGATGCAGGCACAGGGCAGAATGTCCAAACAGTATTTTCAGTTGCATAACACAAAAGAAGAGTCAGGACAGCACTGCTCCCGGTGGACAAACAGGGTGAATGGATAACAAAAGGATTTCAAACAGCAGAGGTTTTCATGTCCAGTTTTACTTCTGTCTTTACCAAAAGATATTATGTTTTGATGTAAGGTCTGTGGGTTTCACTCTGAAAGCAACCACAGGCAGACATATTGTCTCCCAGGGAACCAGTGCCCAGTAATTCTCTTGATTTCTGATCCCCTTTCAGCCCCACCCAAGGCTGCTGCTAGATATAGTTGCATATTTCTTTGTCTTTTTTTGTGTTTAACTCCCAGGCTTATTTTCTAGCTCTGGAGTCCCTGTTCTACACCACACGATGTGGTTGGGGCCACTATGCTGAAAATAGACCAGACCACCTTCTGCAAAAAGCTGCCTGAAATTAAACCCACAGGGACTCGTGACGTTCAGTTGAATGGACACAGGGAATTGCCAGCAGTCCCTGGGAAGGAAGCAGCAATTATTGTGAGCATTTGCAGAGAGGGGGTGTTACCTCGGAAGCATCACAGTTTGCAGCCATGAGGCTGCCCATCTCTTAGGAAGCAGAAAAGATGACCACATTCCTCATAACCCCATGAGCTTAACCGGGCTTCTGGAGAAGGCACGAGAGCAAATCACCAGGCAATCAATGTGTAGTCAGCCAGAGTGGGCAAGGCCCGTGTAGCTGCAAGAAGTAAATCAAGTTGGGGCCAATTTAATTTCCTTCTATGATAGAGTGACAGGCTATGTAGATAACATACAAGCAATAGATGTAATCGACCCGAGACCTCAGCGAGGCATTTGCTCCTGCCCCACGTGACAGCTCAGTGACAAGCCCACTTGCTACAGTTCAGGACAGGGGTCATCAGCCCAGGAGTTCTTACACAAGATGGTGGGGGGATCTGGTTCCTGTCACACAGTCCCCCTGTCTGCTCTTTACTGCAAGAAGGTGATGCTCAGAGTGATGCAGTTCTATTTGGCAAACATTTGGTTTGTGCCTCTTGGTTATATGCACCACTGACCCTTAATACATACACACTGAATAAATGCTTATGCTATAATTACCAGTGTTAGGGGAACTGACACAGGGGAGCCCAACAAAGTCTCAATATGCTACTGTGTGCGGGGTGTGTGGTGTGGTGTGTGTAGATCAGTGGTCAATCTCGAGTGTCTTGTTCAAGTGTTACCCACTTTGGATTTTGAGGCAGGGTCTTTCGCTGTCCCAGAGATTATGGGTTTGGCTGAACCAAGAGCCCTAGATTGTCACCTGCCTCTGCCTCCTCAGTGCTGGGATGACAAGCACACTTCAGTAGACTAGGATCTTTCGATGTGTTCAGAGGATGGAACTCAGGTCTTTGTGATAACTGAGCTATCTTCCCAGTCCCCAAAACTTGTTTTTTTTTTTTTTTTTTTTTTTTTTTTTGTATTCGTAGCAAACTGAGGAAACGCAGGTGCAACATGAGAAGCAGAATTTGCTTCTCAGTGCTTATGTAGCCATGGAGGCTAGCACCTTGAATGTCAGGGTTTCAATAATGCAAACTTGAATAAGTCATAAGAAACAGACCAGAACCATAAGCACATGAAACAAGGTTCAAGACGGACACTGACCTATTCAGGTGTAGTTGGTCTATGTTGAGATGTAGGCCACACTAGACCCCCAGGTGGCAGAAGACACCAGGAATTGATGACCAGCATCAAGTAACTGCCATTCTTCCCGAGGCACAGACTTTATAGACTTTGCACTTGTGGGGAGGATGATGAGAAGATGGAAATGATGGGGTGACTCAGTGGGTGGGCAAATATAGGCAGCTCCTCTAAAGAGACGCTGTCAGTTGTAACCGCTGTCATTGAGAGCATAGGTAATACGCCCTTGGTAAACAGGGCACAGGCCATCATGTTCCATTGTTCCTCTGAGTAGGGAAAAAATCAGGTGCAAGATTTTATTATTAAAGTTTGTCTTTCCCGACCAAACACATATATACATTTTAATATAAAAAATGCTTAAAGAAATGTCAAAACACCATAAAAAGGCCAGAGAGATGGATGGGTCAGTAAAATACTTGCATGAAGACCCGAATTTATCTTCAACACTAGGCAGGCAGGGCTTGGTGACTTGTGACTGTAAAGTACTCCCAGCGCTAGGGAGGCAGAGACACCTCTGGGCCTTGCTGGCCAGTCAGCCTAGCTGAATCAGTGAGAAGGAGGGACAGGAGCAATCAAAGAAGACACTCATCAACTTTTGACTTCTGTGTGAGTGTGTATGTGTGTGTGTGTGTGTGTTCACGTGTGCATGTGTGGGCACATGCACACACAGAGCAGGGAAAGGAGAGAAGAGAGAGGAGGGAGGAGGAAGGAGAGAGGGAGCGAAGAGTAACAAGGAGAGAAGGAGAGAGAGAGGAAAAGGAGAGACAGAGAGAGAGAGACAGAGAGAGTGTGTGTATCATCAAAAAGCAAAGCAGACCTTTGAATTCATGAACACATGGCATAGTATGTGCCCAGCCTTCCTCTGTCACAACAGGGATGTTTCTGGGATAATCCTCTGAATGGGTTCTGTGTAAGCATTGAGTTTCAGGTCTATACCTCCTGATGTTTGCACTAGAAGCCCCTGACTGAAGATGCTGGGGCTGCCTGGTGAGAAAAGTTTAGGAACTGAAGAAATGAATCCCACACACTCCTTTCTCTCTTCCCATCTAAGTTTTTCCTAAATTACAATAGTTACTTTTCTCATTGCTGTAACAACATGTGTGGCAAAAGCCATTTAAGGAAGAAAGGGTGTATTTGGCCCACAGTTTGAGGGTGAGTCCATTGTGGTGACGTCATAGAAGCGAAGTCTTGAGGCAACTGGTCACATTGCATCTGGGGTGAGGAAGACAGAAAGATGCGTGATAGTGCTCACTTTTCTCTGTCCTTACATTCAGTCCTGGATTCCAGCCCATGGAATCCAGTTAGTGGGGTTCCCACCTCAGCTAATCCAGGCTAAATTCTCCCCCATAGACATGCTCTTAGGAAACTCTTGATGGCCATCAGTATTAACCATCGCAAGTATTTATCAAGTTCTCACCCCACTGTACATTTATTGTTTAGATTTGTTCATCTATTCTCCGAGGAAAACGTAAAGCAGGAAGATCCCTGTTAGGAATATGATGAGCCTCTCCACCGCAAATAATTCAAATTAGACCAAATTAGACCGAATAAAAGATGCCCACGTTTAATGCAGCGCTTCCAGGTGGCAGGAAAGCATGGCAGGAAAAAGAAATCAGGGGAGACCATGCGAAACCCAAAGACCACGTGTTCCTTTTCTGGGCAGCAGTCTAAAAAGCCTGTGAGAGTGGTCCTGACCCTCCCTGCAGAGGGGTCAGTGCTTGGTGGGCTTTCCCAGGGGGAGGGCCTTCCAAAGATGGATGCCGGGTATTACATTTGATGACTTAAGGTACTGGTAGCTCATTACTTTATTTTCTAATTTTCTTGCTAAAACACAGAGAGGTGTGCCCCACCTGGGAGCGCTGTATTAAATGTGGGCATCTAAATTTGGTCTAATTTGATCCGATTGGAATTATTTGCATCTGCAGAGAGGCTCGTCTTATTCCTAACACTCCCTTCTTGTTCTCCTTTACATTTCCAGCACATCTTACAGGGTCTGACTAAGAGTAGATGCTCTGAACTCTAGTAGACACTCTGTGGACTCCTATGGTGAGATCCAGCAGCCCCATTCCTAGTCAGAAGATGCAGAGCACGCAGACTGCACAGAAACACAGGAGAGCAGGCAGGAAAGAGATTCATGTTTATTACAGGAAGTTCACAAGTCAGAAACTGAACAAGGTGACGATTGCAGAGCACAGACCCTCTGTGGGGTCCACATGGCCATGTCTAGGCCACCCCTCTCTCTCTCTCTCTGTTCATGGGACAAGTAGCATTGCCAGGCTGTCTGGCAGCAAATCACGTCCCTCTCTCCCCAGCTTTGGAGTCACGGAGATCTATTTTTATTCTTTTTCTCTCTCCATCTCTCAAGACTGGTAGCTCCTCTGGAGTCGGTGAGTAGTAGTAGTAAATGGATCTACAAGCCCTATGGAAAGCCTTCTAGTTCCTGCTCCCAAGTTTCTAGAGAGAGGCAGTTTGAAAGCTATGACCTGTGTGACCCACAAAGTGTAGAAGCTGTGGTGATGATTTCTCGTTTTTTTTTTTTTGGACCCTCTGAAGCTTCTCCACAGGAGCTAGGCAAAACCATCTTTTCCCTCTGGAACTAGCACATCTCTGGCTTCCCTGATTTGAGCCAGTGATCTGTGACTCCGGCCCAAAGCAACAGGCCTTCATTGAAACCCTTCCCCTTACCAAGGTCTAAATTGAGTCTTACATCCGTATTGTAGCCTTTGTACACAGACTCCCTCTCTGGTAAGGCCAAAGCTACATTACAAGGAATTTGCTTTTTCTTGTATGTTTATTCCAATCTCCATTTAGGTCTTTTGTTTTGTTTTGTTTTGCTTTTAAAGACAGGGTTTCTCTGTGTAGCCCTGGAACCCACTCTTTAGACCAGGCTGGCCTTGAACTCACAGAGATCCACCTGCCTCTGCCTCCCAAGTGCTGGGATTAAATGCGTGCGCCATTACTGCCTGGGTTCCATATAAGTCTTGACATTTTCCCACTTTCTTCCCACATAGCATGAGTTGTGTTGGGACTTTTGGGAACAGGGCCCTCAGGAGAAAGTCCCTCCTTCCCGATTCCTTGATAGGAAGATAAGGAATAAAATCTCAGTGCAAATAACTCATCATTAATCAAAGCTGCCAGACTCCCGCATTACTTTCCATCATTATCAAAGTAACACTTGTTTCAGAAGTTTTGGAACACACAGAAGATGATGTTTGAAAGTCTTGCACATTCTAGGGTATTTCCTGTCAGTACAAATAGGCACACATTTCCAAGGAAATTGGAATCATATCATCTAGTTCTCTGTGCTTCTTTCCTTTTGATATTTTATGGGGACATTTCATGTCATTAAATATCTTTCCAAAGTATAATTTTTCATAGCTTCAAAACATGGCACCATATGGACCCGCTTTGGTGTTTTGCCCTGTGTTAGGCATTCCAGACATTCCCATTCTCAATTTTAAAGTTATTCACTTATTATAATTGTGTGTATGGGACATGCATTCTTTCATGTGGAGGCCAGAGGTCAGTTTGGGGGAGCCGGGAGCCGGTTCACTTTCCCATGGGTTCCAGGCTCCCATGGCAAACACCTTTACCCTCTGAGGCATCTCCCCTGCCCCAGGGATTCTCAGAGTCTCCTTTGACTCTCTCTGTCCCACTTCCTGCAGTCACCTTCAAGATTTTGATTCACTATTTAGTTCCATGATGTGTTTACTTGAAAATCTCTCAAGTCCTGCCCCATCTTGTCCAGCCCCTACACCAAGCATCTCTCTGTGTGTTGCTCTTAGCCTGAAGTAAAGAAGCCAATGCTTAGGACCCCTGTGAAACTCCTTGGCCCTAGACCCTTTACTCGGTTACCCACAGATGTGCCCAGGCCAATGCCCCAAGGACTAGCAATCAAGGGCTGATCTACTGCTTGGTTTCTTTGTTCTTTGCCTCTTTACAAAGTTAGGTCTTGGATTAGTACCTTGCTTCTGAGTCTCCCCTCCTGTGGTTGTCATTCTTCTTCTTTCTATTCTAACCCCTGAGCCTTGTCTTCTACACTGCTCTCTACCAGAACAGCCGTGTCACATTGTGTGTGTGTGTGTGTGTGTGTGTGTGTGTATGTGTGTGTGTGATAACGAGGGCCAATCAGTAATATGACCCTACATACATACTGTGGATGGCCCAAACTCAGCCTGTAGGCTCCCATCTGAAGGAAGTAGACATAAAGCCTTTGGAACTCCTCTTCGACTTTAGGTGGACCTACCCTGGGCCTCAAGTGGCTTTGTTTTTACTAATAAAAGAGCAAGGAAGGCAGAGTTTAGGAGGTTCCGTTCCAAGCCTGAACTGTTTGTATTTGAAAGGGTGTGACTGTGTGTCTTGTGAGAGACCCATAGACAGAAACTATGCTGGGCCCATTTTCCTGTCTTCGCTGCACATAACACCTACTCAATTCAATGCCACAAATGCAATAAGCTAAGATTGGAATTAGAAGACAAAAGTGGGACCTGTGAAGTTGAGGATGAACTCATCAACACTGAAAATTCCTCACCAATCTGAGAAATTTGCTTTCCGGTACTGAGGGAACTGCAGTTGTCTGAGCTGAGGACAAAGACAAAGGTGTTTGCTTTTTTTTTTTTTTTAATCTACTCTTGATTAGAAAGGATGTGGGGGGGGTGGACATGATATAAAATGTTGAAAAATGGGCACTACTTACTTTTATTTAATAAGTGCAGGGCCCAAGGGCTACCCTAGGACTTATCTGGCAGGCACAGATACATCAGCTATGCTGGAAGCATTAGCACATTTTTGTAATAGGGAAAAGGTGGTTCTCCTTGTAATGAGTGTAGAGCTGGTGCTCAGGCAGATGCTGATGGCAGTGAGGTCTTCCTGGGACTTCTCCTTGCTTTAGTGTATCTTCCTCCTTGGGGTGATCTATCATCATAGTCTACTGCTGACTTTGTGCTGAGTTCATGTCATGAAGCTTCAGCTAGACACCTAGCTGTGCCCCAGGCTGTTTTCTAACCCTGGTAGCTATTTTATGGTGGTTCAGAGAGACTGAGTCGCCAATGTCTTGATGCTGGTAAGTGGTTGAGAGCTCAAACTGAGGTCTGCTGGGGCCAAGAGTGGTATTTGTTCCATTGCATTAGGTGTGATCACACATACAGGGGCAAAAGAATCATTCCAAGAGCTTATTTCAGCTCTGCACCCCCAGGGTGTATCTGATCTAAGGGACTTTGGGGTGCTACATAAAGGGTTTTATTTTTAGTAAGTCTCTCAGATGACCATGATGTAGATGATTTAGGGTGTTGAGGAGTGTGGTCTTAGGGTGTTGATGTAACTGGAGTGAAGAATAACAGCACATCTGGCTCTCTACACCGCCCCCCCACCCCAATATATCTAGTTTCAGATGCTAAGAGCTCAAAAGGCTATTCTACCAATCTTGGTTCTGGCTGGAAGAAGTGGGATGACAAATGCAACTTTAGCTGAATTTCCCTTCCATAGGAATAAATTATTAATGTTGCCTAATGTACAAGGGACAGGGTAGGAATAACCTGGAAGAAACATCTGCAGAATGTGGGCTCAATGATCTCCTGAGCAAGGATTCATCCTAGACACCCCTAAGGGGAGCAGCCCTCCTCCGGAGTTGTGAATGTCATCTGCTTCCCTCTTCCAGACAAAGGAAGGAGTTCTTTTCTAATTCTAATCCTGTTTACTGGCACCCGCTAAAGCCTTTAACGAACATGTTGGAATCTCAAAATTCTCTTGGAAATACTAATAGAGCAGCTGGTGATGAGAAAGATAACTAGAATTTTCTTTAAAACTTGGGGGAGGCACAGTGGCACAGATACTGAGAGAAACAATTAATAAATGGGACCTCCTGGAACTGAGAAGCTTCTGTAAATCAAAGGACATGGTCAATAAGACCAAAATATACAAAGAGCTCAGGAAATTGGCCATCAAAAGAACAAATAATCCAATAAAAAAACTGGAGTATAGACCTAAACAGCGAACTCTCAACAGAGGAATATAAAATGACTAAAAGACACTTAAGGAAATGCCTAGCATCCTTAGCCATCAGAGAAATGCAAATCAAATCAACTCTGAGATTCCATCTTACACCTGTAAGAATAGCTAAGATCAAAAACACTGATTGCAACTTATGCTGGAGAGGTTATGGGGTAAAGGGAACACTCCTGCATTGCTGGTGGGAGTGCAAGCTGGTACAGCTCCTTTGGATATCAGTATGGAGATTTCTCAGAAAATTAGGAAACAACTTTCCTCAAGACCCAGTAATACCATTTTTAGGTATATATCCAAAGGATGCTCAATTGTGCCACAAGGACATGTGCTCAGCTATGTTCATAGCAGCATTATTTGTCATAGCCAGAACCTGGAAACAACCTAAATGCCTCTTGACAGAAGAATGGATAAGGAAAATGTGGTACATTTACACAGTGGAGTACTACACGGCAGAAAAAAAATAGCAACATCTTGAATTTTGCAGGAAAATGGATGGAACTAGAAAACATCATTTTGAGTGAGGTAACCCAGACCCAGAAAGACAATTATCACATGTACTCACTCATAAGTGGTTTTTAGACATAAAGCAAAGAAAACCAATCTACAAATCACAATCCCAGAGAACCTAGATAACAATGAGGACCCTAAGAGAGACATACATAGATCTAATCTACATGGGAAGTAGAAAAAGACAAGATTTCCTGAGTAAATTTGGAGCATGGGGACCTTGGGAGAGGGAAAGGGAGGTGTAGTACTAAGGGCGGTGGGGCTGCGTCCCCAATACCCCAGCCGCCTGCTCGGCTAGCTTATGCCCCGAAATAACAACACACAAACTGTATTCATTTAATCATTGCTTGGACCATTCTCTTCTAGGCTAATTCTCACATATTAATTTAGCCCATTTCTAATCATCTGTGTGTAGCACCCCAAGGTGCGCTTACCGGGGAGATTCTAGCCTAGTCCATCCTGGGTCGGAGCTTCATCCCGGGAGCGGGGCATGGCATCTCTCTCTGGCGTCTGCTCCTGAGAGGAGAGCTTTCGAGTCTGACCTCACTTCCTCTTCCTCCCAGTGTTCTACTCTGTTTTCTCCTCCCACCTATCTTCTAACCAATAAAATGGGCCAAGGCAGTTCCTTTATTAGCCAATGACCTTCCTCCATCAGGGAGGGGAGCAGAGAAAAATATAGAGCACAATAAAAATCAATAAAGAAAAGAAACTTGGGGGAGGGAAAGACGAACTCTGGTTCTAAAGCCCACTTCCTTGTCAGAGTAGGTGCTGGCCTGGTCTCACTTTTCATAGTGAGTAACCTGGTGTGTGTGTGTGTGGTGGGGGGGGTTCCTGACTATACTCTTCTGTTTCAGTGTTTCTGTCCCTGGGATATATGTTCAAGGATACACGCAGACATACCTAAGGAAATGTAAAATCTGCAAATGCATTGTTTTCCATTCCAATAAATTATTTTAGACCAGCTGCAGGTCAACTCAAGTGTGTATTTTTAATATTCTCCCATGTAAATTCTTTGTACAGCTAAGATGGAGAAACACTCCTATGCATTAATAAGTCTTAGCTTTGCTCTTTTGAGGCACCGTTTCTGAATAGTTGGTACATTTACTCCAGGGAAAAGGTATCCCTCTTTTTCCGTAGCTTTCTCAGTATTTAGAATGCTGTCCTGAAAAAAATATTCCCTTATAAAATGCTCATTGGATCGATGGTGCGCCTTGACGTGGGGATATCATGGTTACTCATCATGCCTAATGCTGGGTGTTCAGACTCCTGCCCTTTTACATGTAAATATACAAGTTAAAATAGTAATGTAGGAATTCAGCAGCAACTTGAAAGACTTAGTGCAAGAATTTGTCAAATCTATACTTACTTGTGAGGAGGAAGAAGAGTTCCTGGTGTGATTCCAGGATGTTTTCCCTGAAAGCTGCGTCTTGAGCATCTATCTGCAGAATATTTGACAGTGGGAGGAATGAAGAAAGAGGGGAGAGAGGGTCTGAAGATGATTCCCCAAACAGGCAGAGGCCCACACTCCATGACTCCGCTTCTCTTCCGAGTACACCAGTGCTTAAGGGTACTCCTCTCTCACTGCTGCAGAGACTCTTGTTACAAATAGGACAACACTGCAAGTTAGGAAACCAGTTGAAACTACTGAACATTCATTATTATTTATTATTATTCTTCAGGGATATTTTATTTTAAAAATGAAAGGAGAGAAAAGTATGGGGCTGTAAGCACTACTGTGTGAGAGGGAAAACTAAGGAATTGGAGAAGCTGGACTTTGGTGGCACTCAGGAGGCAGAGACAGGGAGATCTCTGTGAGTTTGAGGCCAGCCTGGTCTACAGAACTAGAACTAGTTCCAGAACAGCTAGGGCTGTTACACAGAGAAACCCTGTCTCAAAAAAATTAATTAATTAAAAGAACAGAGATAGAGATGGAGAGCCCTGGGCATTTTTGCCAGATGTTGGACTCATTCTAGACAGAAGGAAGGTAAACCACGGACACTCATATGCTTCAGGATCAGTTACTGATGTGGGATTCCACTTTGCATGCTATGAATATGTTTTATTACTATTTGTTAATAAAGAAGCTGCTTTGGCCTATGGCAGGACAGAATATAGCCAGTGAGGAAATCTGAACAGAACTATAGAGAAAAGAAGGCAGAGTCATGGAGATGCCATCTAGCTGACAAAGGAGAAAGAAGCCGAACCCTTAACCAGTAAGCCACAGTCTTGTGGCTATATATAGATGAATAGAAATGAGTTAATTTAAGATGTAAGAGCTAGCTTAAAATATGCCTGAGCCATCAGCCAAACAGAGTTGTAAATAATATAGTTTCTGTGTGATTATTCTGGTCTGGATGGCTGGGAAATGAAATACAGCCTCTGTCTACAAGTTATTTTAGAATTTTGCAAACTCGGAACACAGAGATGCACAGACATTTAATCCCCCAGGCAAAACATCATGTGCTGTAGTACTGCGTGGTACTGTTGACTCTGAAATAAAATATTTTGTTGATACCACTTATTAATTTTAGTAATTGAATCTACTTCTTGATTGGTCAGAGAGGTAATTGATTATATCGGTTAAATATTTGTCTATTCTTAGTCCATCTAGAATTCCAAACTTTAGTTATAACATTTTAGATAATAGAGAGCTGAAAGAGAGTAGGGGTCTGCCCTATGTACGGGATTTATTTAGTTTAAGAGTAGGAGTTTATTCATCTGATGTTGATATTTAATTATCAACTTTTAATAGAAAAAAATTGCATTGAGCCTCGATTTCAAAATTCTCAAGAAAAAGCCACCAATATGTTTACGAATTCATTTATTTTTAATGAATCTTTTTAGGTAAAAAAACCGTAAAGAATTTACTTCATCAGGATTTGACTGAATTTTACTCAAATGCATTTTCCATGAAAGTGTTTGAATAATTGTCTAGGAGCTAATGTTTTAAGTATTTTCATGAAACAATGGACTAATTTTAGCAATAATGAACCCTTTATAAAGCCTCACTGTAGCAACCATTAATTAGCTTCATTAGTGCCTAAAGTTAATTTTTTTGTCCTCAGGATTTTATTTAACTAATAAATTTTAATCCTTCTGGCTCTTGATCTCTATTAACTGTGGTAACTTACAGAACTTTAAGGCCTACTTTATATTTTCTATCTTTTACTTTGGTGCCAAGACCATAAGACTCAGGATTTACCTTTAAAATGAGCTCTATTTTTAAAATTTATTTTATTTTTCTTTTTTTAAAAAGAAAACACAGTATCTTTTTTCATTTTACATACCAATCCCAGTTCCATCTCCCTCCCCTCCTCCCATCCCCTCCTCCCATTTACCCTCCCCATCCCCCAACCATTCTTCAGAGAGGATGAGGCTTTATATGTAGATTATTTTTGTTATTTTTAAAAGAATTTTGTGTGTGCATACAAAATATTTTGATCATATTTTCCACCCCCCTCCTCCTGGATCCACCCTGTACCTCCAACTCCCTCCCAACTTTGTGTCCTTGTTTTTCTTTCATAACCAGCTGATTGCAATTTGTGCTGCTTATGTATTTACGGACACTGGGTCAGGCACTGGAGTGTGGTTGGCTTACTGGGAGCCATCTTTTTAAATAAACTTATTCTCCTTCCCTCAGAAGTCATCAGTGGAAACTTGTACAATAAAGTTTATTAAATATGTTCAACATATAATAAAATGTGCCAACGAATATGTTTTGGTATAGTTTCAACAAATTTGTATACTCATACCGTTACAGTTCAAAATAGAGGACTTGCTTACCAAGTTCCTCTCTGCCTTTTCCAGTCACGTATTATTTGCAGATAGTCAGTAATCACGGATCCACTTCCTGTCCCTGTCAATTAGATCTCTCTTTCCTGGAGTTTACTAAGTGTGGTCATGTACTCTTTAGTATTAGACTTTTTACATTCAATGCAATATTTCCAATTGAAATTCATCCACTAGCATGCATTCGTAGTTTACCCCCTTTTAATGTTCTAAATGCACCATTGCACCAGAGCGCTCTTGTTTCTATACAGTCATCTGCTGGTGGACATTTGGGATGGTTCCATTCTGAGGTTATTGTTAATAGCATTGTTGTGAATTTTCATGTACAAGCATATATGATTTATGAACATGTGTTTTCATTTACCTTGAGTAAATACCTAAGAACACAGTTATGTGTGTGGTTTCATGGTAAGTATATACTTACCTTAATAGCAATTGTTAAACTGTTTTCTAAAGTGACCATTCCATTTTGCTTATCCACTATTAAGACGGATGTGCTCCATTTGGTCTTCATCATTGCCAACGTTTGGTATTGTCAACATTTTACATGTCAGTCACCTGGGCTATGTTTTGATTTTATATCATGGTTTATGTCTGTGAAGAAAGAGCCAGAAGGGCCTGTGGAACATTCAGCACAACTCCTGGGTTCTGCTGCTTGGCTCTAAGATGGGCCTTATGGGTTAGAGGGTCACAGTGCTCTTTGAAGCCCAAGCACACTGTTGGATTTCACTAGAAATCCAAGAATCGCTAGACGCCAAGGTCAGGTGATTCTGATGAATTAGTTCTTTACCCCTTTTCAGTGGTAAATCTTTAGGTCCCTTTGTCATCTAATTCCACAGTCTAACACCAGCTGGTGCCTCCTGGGCTCTCCTGGGCCTGCCAACACATCTAATGATGAAAGGTTAGCAGGATGCTTCTCTTCCCACTCATGCCGACTCTTTCATTCGGTGATATGCTTTAATGAGGAAGGTGAGGAAAGAAAATGAGGGCCAGATGTACCAGATGTACCCATTGGTCTGTCTGAACAATTTTCTTAGTCGGTGTTCTAATGCTGTGAAGAGATACCATGACCCTGCCTATTCTGATAAAGGAAAACATTCAGCTGGGGTTTGCTTACCATTTCAGAGATTCAGTTCCTTATCAGTATGG
Organism: Microtus oregoni; assembly: GCF_018167655.1. Lineage (NCBI taxonomy): Eukaryota > Metazoa > Chordata > Mammalia > Rodentia > Cricetidae > Microtus > Microtus oregoni. Next base: position 1,234,224 of record NW_024543976.1, on the reverse strand, counting down.
TAGGAAGCATGGCGGCACACAGGATGACGTGGTGCTAGAGGAGATGGGAATTCTACATCTGATTCCACAGGCAACAGGAAGAGAGTAACGCTGGGCCTGGCTTGTGCTTCTGAAGCCTCAAAGCCTACCTCCAGTGATACACTTCCTCCAAAAAGGCCATAACTAGTCCATCAAGGCCACACCGCCTAGACATTCTAAGTATTGCCATTCCCAGATGACCAAGCATTCAAATCTATGAACCTATGGGGGTTCTGTTTATTCACACCACTCCAACAATAATTCCATTCCATGGTGAAATTAGAGAAATGCTAGGCCCATCATGCTGTGACAAAAGCTGGCAGAAGCAAGCTGCTTCCCTTAAAGCTCAAAGCTCTAGCAGAAAAGGAAGCCAACGATACTAGAAGAGAAGCAAAGTTTGCCATATCCCCTCTAATTGACAACCAAAGAAGATGAATTGAAGTTCAATCAGGGCTTTGAGCATGTAGATCTGCCATGTAGTGCATTCTTCTCCATCCTAAATTCTATAACTCTATGAAAACAAAGTCTGTACTAGCTACTTCCTCTTTGTGGTGAGTAAATGCTTAATAATCAGCCTCTTAAGAGATGAGAGGTCTATTTTGGATAGTAGTTTGAGAAAGCACAACACATCATGGTTGGGAAAGGGTGGTGGCTGCAGCAGCTTGTAGCTGTGGCAATGTGTGAGGCTGATTGCTCATATTTTGGTAGATCAGGAAAGAGAGAGCTTAGAACAGGGCTGGGCTAGAACCCATAAGGTTCACCCCCAGAATCATCTTCCCTCTAGTAAGGTTCTATTTCCTGAAGATCCCATAACTTCCCCTCAAACAGTTCTGTGAGCCATTGACTAAGTAAGTGTTAAAGTGTATGAGCCTATGGGAGACACTGAATCAAACCATCATGCAATCCACCCCATCTCTTTAGCCTTGGGGTGTGGGGAGCACATAAAGTCCTGAGTGAATGTGTATGGTTGATATAAGCATGGCTATATCAAGAACCCCAGTACCTCGCACCCATAGGGATGGCAAAGCCTTCTTCAGCTTAGGATCAGTGAAATAGCAAAGCCTTCTCTAGTCTATTGTGCAGATGTTAGCAAAGTGTGCAGAAAATGTCGACAGCAGCTAGGTGGTGGTGGTACACACATTTAATCCCAGCACTCGGGAAGCAGAGGCAGGTGGATTTTGAAGCCAGCCTAGTCTACAGAGTGAGTACCAGGACAGGCTCCAAAGCTACACACAGAAACCCTGTCTCTAAAAACAAACGAAGAAGGAGAAGGAGAAGGAGAAGGAGAAGGAGAAGAAGAAGAAGAAGAAGAAAATGTCTGTAGCTTCCTCCTCTGGGATGTATACAACCTAAGACGGTTCCCCTTCAGATTCCCTCTACCAAGATTAGCTACACTTACCTCCTTGTTCGCTCTATAAAATAACCCTGCCTTCTCATCAAGTTGTATACAATAACCCTGTGTCCTTGATGCAGTTGTATAAAATAAACACACTGAGTTTCCAGGCTAAAGCTGGTGCATCTCCATAAGAGCTCAAAGCACATCTAATCCAAGCTATTCTGCGTGTGTGTGTGTGTGTGTGTGTGTGTGTGTGTGTGTGTGTGTGTGCGTGCATGTGTGTGCATGCATGTGTGTGTGGTGTCTTCATTCTCAGTTGTCCCTAATTGGCCAACCCCTAAGTCATTTCAGGTGGAGGCACTGGGAGAATGTGAACGGGCAAATGTTGTTGGACGCCTACCCAGCACTTCAGTCTCATGATTCAATTGTCCACCGCTAGAGTGTATCTCATCTACAGCTAAAGACATGGGCCTGCTAGCTGCCTCTGGTTTCCTGGTGTTCTGTTTAATGTGTGACTTTGATTTTCAAAGCCATAAATAATATAGCTACTAGAGTTTCACTTATATCTACATCTCAAGTAAAAAAATACAGAGGAAACAGTTATAAAAGGTTTTCAACAATCCCCAGTGACTTTAGAAATATTTTTTATTGATCACTCTGTCTTAAGGGTAGACTGAGGGATAGAACTTTGCCACAGTGCTTATAGAGGGGGAAATCCTAGTAACCTCGGTTTCCACAGTTCTTGGTTTTAGCTTTATACTTCAGTAAATATAATGCCTGGAACACTGACTGGTCCATTCTACTAAAGAATTTCAATACAGTTTTTCTTTTGATAAAATTAATAAAATAAAGAGTGAAGGTCTGGAGAGTAATAGTAGCTGAATATTTAGTTTTGAAGGATGATCACCAGGAGGGCAGTAGTCACTCCCAGGGAGAGCTGGTGCACCCACGTTAGTGTCTACATGCTCCACCACGAAGATACAGTCTTTCAATCAAAAGCATCGTGTTTCCTCTGTACTCCACAAACGGGCGAGGCCACATCAGCCTTATGAATCGGAAGCAGAGATCAAGTTAAAGTGGCTCCTAAGGGGCTGGAGAGATGACTCAGCGGTTAAGAGCACTTGTTGCTCTTTCAGAAGACCAGGGTTCAGTTCTCAGCACCCACATGATGGTTTACAAATGTCCATAACTTGGTTTTTGGGGAATCCAATGCCCTCTTCTGATTTCTTGACACATACACATCTGTGGTACACTACATACATGCACGTAAAACATTCATACACAAAAATAAAGAAATCTAAAACAATTTTAAGTGGTTCCTGGGTGCTTGCTCAGAGCCTTTTAAACAGCAATCTGCCTTGATGCTATGTAGAAATAAACCTCCCTGAGATTCCAGACATCCTAGAGGGGTTTGTATGGACACAATATGCCCTAAAACTCGAGTCTCCCTAATGTGCTCTTCTGAGATGTGTATTTTTAAAGCATAAAGAAGACACTTTAAAGGATCCATCTAGAGTCATAGTTTCAGGGATTAAAATGTATGACTTTCACATTAGGATTCTCCAAAGAGACACTCAGTTACATATGTAGTATAATGGCTTGGATCAGGTGATTTGGAGGCTGAAAAGTCACAAAATAAACAGTGCAAAGACTTGAGAGTGAATAAGACCCGTGGCTGAAAGATCCATCAGTCAGAAGCCAAGAGAAGACCCATGTGCTTGTGTGAACACTAAAGCATAGAATGCGCTCTCTCTGGCTTTACTTTTCTATCTGTTGAGGCCTTCAAAGATTGAGTGATGTCCACCCTGTTCCAATCTTATCTACTGAGTCAAATGTCTTTTATTCTTTGAAGGTACCCATAGACACACCCAGAATAATATATAACTAAATATCTGGGCATCAGTCATGTTGTCGTGTAAAATTAACCTTTACAGCCTTGACCCAAAGTCACTTCATCTCTCCCTGCCCATTTCCTCATTTGTAGAGTGAGAATGACATCATCAATTTAGAAATACTTAACATAAGTGCTCCAGCATCCTGCAAGGGGCGGGGGTAGAACAGGAACGAAGCAGCTCTAGAAAAGGTCCAAGCTGACTCATCCTTATGTAGCTGTTGCTCCATTCTGGACTCCATTGCTGTCCTATTCCTACTTTTTCTCTTTATAGTGGCTCTGATCCTGACACTTGAAATTCAAGCCTGCATCTGATTCTTGCCTTCTTTTCTATTATTTGGCAGCCTCTCCTCATTAGAAATCTGATTGCCTCCCTCAGAGTCTTTGATGAAGGCTAAGGCAGAGAACAGATGAGGGGGATCAAGAGGACAATGCTGTCTGCAGCTATGGCTTTTGGTACTGTGGGGGCTGAATGACTTCCACCCAAGCCATCGAAATACGATTGATACAAGCAAGAACCCAACAGCATTTCCCTGTGGTTTCTCGGCTGCCATATTTATTCTAAGGACCATGGGTCTCCACGGAGATAGTTCTGGGGGTAATATTGGAAACTGAGAATTACATCTATGACGTAGGCCAGAGATACATGAGGGTGATGGAAATATTTGACGTAAAAGAATTCTCCCCTTTTACACACATATCTAAAAACTATTAATTTTAGGCAGCGGCAAGGAAGAAATACATGAAAGGAAATTGATTTCTATTTAAATGGTATGTTTTCATCACCTTTCTTTGGAGTCTCAGCATTCATCTTTGAATACCTGTGCTAATTGATTTCAAATGCAATTCAACACCGTAGCTGTAGAACAATAAATCTCAGGCCTAAAGGCTAAAGGAAGGAACTTGAACAGGCAAGGGATATAATACTTGGCATTTAAAAGGGGCACCTATGTCATGGTGACTCCAGGAATCATCTCCTGATGGGAGGTGACACTATTCCAGTCAGTAGGAGACTCTTAGTTGTAGTGGAAAATCCTTTGGGTTTGAAATTTTCCAAGTGATGTAGGGATTGTAGAATTTTGAGCCCCAGCTTGGATTGAGATGGACTATGTCAAGGCAAGCTTTGGGCATCTCAAAAGGAGGAAAGTGTAGCACCTGTTGCCTTCTTGCCCAATAACACTCACTACACACACACACACACACACACACACACACACACACACCTCACAGACCTACAGTCTCATCTTGGTACGCCTCTTTCCTACTGTCTTCTTTGTCTAAACTTGATGCCCATTACTCTTCAGGTATTTTAACTTGAAAGGCATATGGCTGATCTGGTTCCTGTAAGACATGGATGGGCCATATGGTAGACTCAAATTTAGCACTCTGAAGTTATAATTACAATATGAAAATCTAGTCTGTGATCAACACAGAGGGGAAATGGACCTTTTGGATTTTGTGCTGATGGTTCCGTATGGGCCAATGTCTCAGGATCTTGCTATTTCTCATCTCTAGAGAAGTGAGGGCTGGAGGATGTAGCACAAGAGCCGGAATAAAAGACTAGACAGGCACAAAAGGTCACAATGAATATTCTTACTCAGGGGTCCCATAAAGGCTATAATGTTCCTTTCCAGAGAAAGAACAGAGCCTGTAAAAGAGAAAGCCACAAGCCCATCAGCATGTCCATGCTAAGAAGCTAGCCAATCATAAAAAAGTAATGTGCTTATACCGAAAATAATTTGTCAGAGTGGGGTCCAATGTCTGAGAGTCACTCCAGCAGGTGGCTTAGTTTGGAAGAAGAGGACAAATGATGTAGCCAGTGTGCAGAGCTCAGAAGATCGTGCATGGCAATCGTTCACTCTCTTGGAAGCTGACTCATGCCAGTGGGCTGGTAGAACTGGCAGTCATGTTTTGTGCCAGATGTGACATTCTCCACAACAATATGGAATCTAAGTAGTGCCTTGACATTTCCCGAGCTACACTTCAGCAGGCCAGAGCCACCTACAAGGGTTCTCCTTTAAATTATTGACAGCCGGAGTTTCTTTCTGATCATGAAGAGTTCTTGTGCAAGATCTATAGAAGCAACATCTATAGAAGATCAAAACACAAAGTGACTTCAGTCAGTTTGAACGCAGAAACCATTAATCTAAATTTACAACGTCCTTACGAATCAGACTAAGATAGACTGAACTACTAATGGTCTTAATGGTTTATAGTTGTGTATAGACAGTGCTGTGTTCTTTCTGGCAAGCATTGCACTGTCAGGTGAATACATGTAAATATAAAATAATTTCTGTTTTGTTCAACATGGAATGAGCCGTCCTGAAGCCTACATCTCTCCCTGCTATTATCTCATTCATTCATTCATTCATTCATCCTTTTCCTCTCCAAAAGTTTACCATCTTCTGGGGGAGAGCAAACAATGAGCAGACAAGTGTGTCTCCCTGTGTCATGGTGATAGAATAAGTAAGATTTAAAGCACAAAATCCTGGCTATTGGAGAGTCCGAAGCAAGCTTCCATGTCTGTTCTTAGATTGTTTTCCCATCTCTCACCTGCCAGCTACCTCTGTGGCCCATTGAGCTTTGACATGCTGTGGTATAAAATGACACATTGTGGCATATTATTAGGTGGAGGGCTGGCAGAGAGGAGAGAAGACCCTTCTAGTTCATGCTGAGAGTAACTCTTCTCACACCCACTTCCCACTACAGCTAACTCCTGAATTCTACTTAAGACAGCACATGGAGGGTGCAGAAGATTTCCACTAGACCCATTGATCTCTCCTCCCAAAGCACTGTAGAGCCAGGAAACTGTGGGAGCTGAAGAAACCACAGTGAGGAACTGTGAAGTGCATGGTTGCTCTTTAACTAAACTTCTGGGGAGTGGGGACATCATCATGCATATATCTGCTGCTGCAGGACTGTACCTCCCTGAAAACTGTCCCTCGGTGAAAAATTCCTCACGTCGTAGCCCTGATAGAGAGAAAAGGGCTACGGGAAATAACCTGAAGAGGAAAAATAGAGGCATTAGCAAGCGGGGCTTGCTGGGTGATGAGGTCTGTTTCTCCTGAAGCTCTCGCTGCTAAGGGACCAAGGAGGCTAAGGGTCAAGCTTTCCCTGCAGCCTGGGCCGAAGGGAACATGACTCATCTTCCTGACCAGGCCATTCGGGAATGCTTGCCAGCCCTTTCTCAGCACTGGCCTTTTCTCTCTCATGTTTCCTGCCCAGCAAGCACTTGAGTCTTTCCCTTCAGGGTCTGTACTGGGAAGGATTGTTGAATGTTTTTCATCACAATTCAAAGCCTATCACTATTTGTTCCCATGGGGAGCCCTCTACCTTGCTAGGCGGCCTTCTACAATACTTTATACACGACAGGGAGTTGGGGGGAGAGGAGTTGGTTCCTTAGATTCCTGACCCCCCCAAAAATCCATATCAAGTGTCACAGTACTGTGGTGCACAGTCACCGCTGATCCTCACAGACAGCAGGGAATGCCCACTGCTCCCTTTAGTACCCCGGGTCAATCTGGGTGTTACCTCACCACCTTACTCCCTGCTCTTACGAATGCGCCTGCCCTCTTCTCATGATGCCCACTACAGCTGGATGCTGACCTTGGGCATCTCAGTGACCTCCAACACAACTATGGGGAAATGGTAGTTTTCCACCAGTGTGTAAGCCTTGTGGTGCAAGGGGAAGCTGAACCCAGGAAGGAGGATGGGCTTCTGGACATGAAAGGACATTTGAGAATGTCCGATGGTGTTAGACATTGCTGCAGTTGAAGCATACTGTCCCCCCCCCCTGCCATACATACATCTTGTCATCAGGCCATCTTCCCTATTTTTGTGTCCCCCAGCACTTAACATGTACTGCGTGGTAAAAGGAATTTATCATATGCATGCATAAATGAATACCTGAGTGCATTAATAAGTGAACACAAGACAGAGTCTGCAACTTCAAAGTGCTTGCAATCTTTTGCAAGGCAAGATTATCCTACATCAAACAATTAAAGAACAGCACAAGATGGAACCTAATTAATTTCTAAATGATCGAGTGCAGGCTATAAGTGCCAGAGTTTCAGAGACGGAAAAGATCAATGCGGACTGGAGGAGTTAATGACGGCTTAAATATAATTCCCCGACATTATAGTACCGTGGAAACAGCAGTGCTGGTCTTAAAACCAAGGAGATGAAAGCCAATACATGGAACCTATTTACCCAGCGTTGCACGGCAGACCACCATGATATGGGGGATTGAATTAATAACATTGGCCTTAGGGGTTAGTGCTGTTCAAGTGGCCTTATTCTTACACACAGTGATAGGCTCTTTTCTAATTGATTCTCATTGTATTCTTTTTCTAAGAATTTTCCATTGCTGTAAAATTCACCTAATATCAAACTAGCCATTTTAAAGTAAGCAACTCAGTGCCATGCAATGAGATGCCAATGGCTGTACATCTGCCACATCTTTCTCCAAATCATTAGCACCTTGGAAGAAAACCCATCATTTTTAACCTAGTCATGTAGAGGTGCAGGCTGAAAAGAGCTCTGGAGAGTGGGGCTTGGAGTTTGCGTCTGAGGTGTGTGAGTAAACCAAGCAGACGCAAGCCAGGCAGCATCCATTCCATCATTTGTAAACTGACAGGGTTTGACTAAGAGGCTACCAAGGTCTTCCATCCTTGCAATGTCACAATTCTGACTACAGTTGTCTCTCACATTTAAAGGCAATTAATACCAAACACATTTCTAGATTGGTTATAATACATAAAAAGGCCCTCCCGTGTGTGTGTGCATACGCATGTGTGTATACACACACACACACACATGTATATTATGAAAGGTGGCCTTGAAAGGAAGGGATGAGTAGCTGGGGCTAAGATATGGCCAGATAATATATCAATAAAAGGTAGAACTGGAGAAGATCTAGCTATTACATTTTTGACAGCATCTTTTCATGTATACCTTCTTATTGGACAGCGACTAAACACAGAATGCTTATTTCAGAGATACATTAGCTACTACCAATGGGCTATGTCTGTGTTCTGATAAATTTCATATATAATCCCAAAGATGAAAATTCTTTCATTTCTTCCATTCCAGTTATAGTTTTGATTTTAGAGGATTTTTAGAATTTTATACATGAATATAAATTTATATCATTTCACTTCTCTCATCTCTAACTCCTCCCATATCCCCACTCCCTCTAAAATCTATGACCTCTTCTTCTGTAATTATATATGGATATGTACATATGCATATATACATATGCACCTATAAATGCGCCCTGCTGAGTCCACTTAGTGTTGCTCCTATGTGTGCTTAGGTCTGAGTGTTCAGATTGGATAAACTCAAAGGCCTATCCCCGGAGAGACTGATTTTTCTGGTCTCAGTCCCCATTAATTTTCTGTAGCTCTTCATCAAGGCGTGGGGCCTTGGGAGATTTTCTCTGTCCAGACTGGCATGTCGTCAGTGTTTGGGTCTTGTTTAAGTTACCTTATTTTTGTGATTTCATGGGTGCAGCTCCCTGTCCTATATAGAAGACACTATCTTGAAGCAGACATCCTGGTTCTCTGGCTCTTGGAATTTTTCTGTCCCCCTTCCTTGATATTCCATGAGTCTTATAGAGGTTCTGTGTAAAAGTATCAGCCAGTGGTGAGCCTACTCAGAGTCTTTACTGCTTCTCCTTATCAACTTTGTACATCTCACAGAAAGAAGAGATTCCCATTTCTCTGAATTGTTTCAGGCTTGAGACTTGATAGCCCAAGCCAACGCCCAGAATCTCTAAACTAATGGAGCGAAACCGGGGTAGCCGTGTGCTAAGATGCTGGGTTCGTGAAGATTCTGCTAAAATCCATGTGCTGCTGTCTGTGCAGTGGTGGTTAGTTCTCTGTGCCTGCTTGGCTGGGTTAGAGAATGCCTACCGAGGGGGGGAACCATCTCTGACCCGGTCTGGGAGGAGGGTGTTTCCATGTGCAGTCGGCTTGTGAATCACCAACTCAGTGAAGCTTTGCCGTCCTCGCTGAGGGTGGGTGCAACGCTTTAAATACCGGATAAAACAGAGGCAGAAAAGGGGAAATGTTCTTACTTCTTTAGCTAGACTTTCCCCTTCTCCTGCCCTTTGACCTGAGGCTTCCGGTTCTCAGTAATGAGACTGGTATCATCAGGATCCCAGATCCTCAGGCCTTTTGAATTTGAAGTAAATTACACAGCTGTCTTTCTTCCTTTCTCTCTTATTAAGGGTTGGAAATTTAACTTTGGACTACACTCACGTTAAGTAAACTCTCTACAACTGATGTATGTTCTCAGCCCTGCCATCTTTATTAGCTTCCAATTCGCCAATGGTAGATTGTGAACTTTCTCATTGCTCAAAAGAATATCTATATTCATACATATATATGTATATATATTCATATATATATGAAACTCTGGACCTATAAGCTACAGGTTGTTGCTTGGATACCCAAATTTATGAGAGTAAGTAAAGAGGCACAGAACAGAATAAACAAAGGTAGGTCACGGGATACTTTCTGGTATCAGACTGGCTGGTTTGTCCATTTAATAAATAGGTTATTTAGGCTAACTTGGCCTTTTGGGTGTGTGACCATCAGCTGAGGGAAGATAGTGATGTGGTAACAAATCGCTGAGCTACTTTTCAAGATTGTAAAAGTACTGACCTAAAACTCAGTAGCGCTATCAGATGAACAAAACTTTCATTTCTCATTCCGGCTTCTCATTCTGGCACCCAGGTTAAGGAATGGGTCCTTATCGGAGCCGCGCTGACCTGAACAGAGTTAGAAGATAAGCACAAAATCTTCAGTGACTCAGAGTTTCCCACAGGAAATGGATTACATCACTCTATTTTATTTATTGTACTAAACAAGTTATACGGCCAAGATAGTCAGGCATCAATAGGGTGGAGAAGAGCATTGAATGTATGAATATATACACATATATGATCTACCACAAATTTATCCCACTTACTCATCTGTAAAATAGAAATAACAAAAGTACTCGTTTCTTCCATTTAGAGTAAGATACAATCAGACCCTACTTAATCAAATGCTTGACACATAAGAAAGATAATAGCTGCTGTCATGATCTTATATATTCTATATATACAATGTATATATTTGTACATATTACACATATGCATATTATGTATGTGTATTGGTATATTTTCATTGTGAAAGTAACAATAATAGAGGGTATTAAGGGTATTAAGATTATATTAACCCCTTCCAACTCTGCCCTGCCCTTTCAAATATCCCCTCCCCTATGCACCCAACTTTGTGTCCTCATTTTATTAAAAATCCAGTGACTCCAATTTGTGTGTCCCTACACTGGAGCATGGTTGTCATGCCGGGGCAGGGGCTGGTATTTGTTAGCCTGTGGCATTGTTGCCCTAATATAGGGTCACTCTGTTTAAATTCTTTGTGTGCGTGAGCATGTGTGTGCATGTGTTTTAAGAAGGTTCTGTGGTAGCGGGTTTCCATATTACCTTTTCCAAGGGTCTGTAGTATTAGAGTGTCCTTCCCTCACCCTCCTCTACCCCCCATTCCACTTAATGTTTCCTACTTCATTATTCCCCTTTAACCCTTTATACTGCTGTATTATATTTTTCCTCCCTTGAAAGTCTCTTTCCCATGACCCTTTACTAATTCTCTGACCTCTCTGATCAGAAAACATGTAAGTTTAAATGTGAAGATAAGATCCATAAAGGACAACAACCGTGTGCTGTTTGTCTTGCTGGGTCTGGGCCGCCTCACTCAGAATGATAGTTTCCAGTTCCAGCCATTTATCCATGAATTTCATTTTTCTTAGCAGTTGAATTTCCATTGTGCAAATGAACCACGATGTCATTGCCGTTCGTCAGCTGATGGACATTTGGGCTGAATCCCATTTTCTAACTACTATACATAGAGCAGCAGCGGCTCAGCAATTCATTTTCTACTCCCTTCTACTCTGTTCTATTTCTTCTTCTTCTCTATTAGGACTCTGCAACTTATATTGATATTAATGAAGTAACTGATTGAAATCTCATAGGATTCAAGTCATCAGTTCTTCAGGGACTGTTCATGCGCATGTCACTCCCATATCCTTGAAGGGCATTCCAATCCAAAGACTGTCTAGTGGCCAACAGTGTCTATAGTTAAGATATTAATAAACCAAATGCTTTGAGGCATTAGAAGAAGAATTGACAAGAAGGTATACACAATTTAAAAATGTAAAAAATGCATTTGATAGATTTGAAATGACATTTCAGAACAACTTAGGAACTACAAGTGAGTTGGTAATATAATGTCTACCTTATCCTAACTTCACTTGGAAAACATTTCCTTTTTTAATTTAAGGCAAGGAAAAAAAAAGTCAGGGATCCCGAAGTTCATTCCCCTTCTTCCAGACCCAGTGTTTAAGCCTCTTGTACTTGAATTATCATAAAAGCCTCTATAATTGCCTAAGCATGTTAATTTATCCTGCGACTAGCTGGTTTTTATCTGTCTGTCTTTAAAGGATTTAAGGGGTGACAGGGAACAGCTGGAATGATGTATTCAATCTGTGAACGGGCTCCTGACTTCACAGACAGGTGGATGCGCTGAGTGTGCCGACACAGAGAGACGAGCCTGTGGCTGCCGTGGCTGCCTGACTGTTCTCAAGCTGGCCAGTTTGTTTCTATTGTCTCTCCTCCAGTCCCTACTCCTGGAGTGTGCCCTCTCTCTCTCTCTCTCTCTCTCTCTCTCTCTCTCTCTTTCTCTTTCTCTCTCTCTCTTCCTCCCTCCTTTCCTCCCTTTCTCTTTTTTCCTTTCAGCTTTCTCACCTATCCCCTTTAACCCAATGATTACAGCCTTGCTGGAGGCAGGTGGATTACCCTCTCTACCCCCCCCCCCCCATCTTATTATTGTTGCTATAGCCAGCACCGGGAGTAGCTTCAATGCGTATATTGATAATCACAGCTGGGACTGTGTAAGCAAAATCAAACCAGTAAAATAAGAGCTAGGAGATGGTCAGGGACCATGGAAAACCCATTGATTGCTGCCGCCGCCGCCTCTTTCTGTATAAGGCAGAATGCACGTAGAAGAGCAGAGCTCCCGGTAATTTCTGGCAAACAATGTGCTGTGGCGTGTTATTCATTTGTAGGCCCTGAAAATCGAAATGGAACCCCCAGGTCCCCACAGAACATGCTTCATTAGAGGGGAGAGGAGGCTGCTGCTGACTGGGCACAGCATTTTCGACTCTGAAGCACAGTGGGGGAGGGGGGGCGGCAACAGGTGGAGCCAAAGCTCTGAGGCCTGCGCTAAGCAAGGCCCTGCCTCTGAGAGAAGCCCAAGCCAGAGGGGAGTTATTCCTTCCTTCGTTAGGGTCTGAAATTAGTAAGAGCAAAACTGCCACCCTGAACTGATTAACTGGGGAACTTGGCCACCTGCAGCCCCTTCCACCTCTGTCCTAGGTTTTCGTAAGGGTGAACTAAGACACGGTGATGTTAAGCTGTTCATTCTGCATGAATCTCTTTGACTTTATAGATCCATGCAGCATCATGATAGGCAGAGGTGTGTGTCAGGAACAGCCTGGTCAGGTCCGAGGTGACACCCTCCATCCAGGTATAGAGACAAAGACACATTTTCCAAATCGGAACAAGATTAAAGGAAACCATCAAGAGATGACGAGTAAGCCTGGGTTAGTGCAGTAGAAAGGGAATCTGCTCTTAGGACTAAATAGTTAACAAGAAAGCAGGCTTCAAAGCTCAGAGAGGGCAGCAGCTGTTATTGTGTTAAAAAAAAAACATAACAAAACAAAAGGCTGCCCCATAAAAGGTGTGCTCTTTGTTAGACTTAGTGCTACAAAGAGTGACCATGACCCAAGAGAGGAGGAGGTGGTAATGAGGGTGAACACCCTGCCCTCACTCTCTTCCCTCTTTCTCATCCTCTGGCAGAGAATTTTATTTGTTAACCCAAAACTGGGAAACAAAAGACAAGGAATTCTGTTCCCAGATTTCCCAAGTCAGTGGCATGAGTCTTTTCTGGAACGTCTAACACAACCTTCCTGCTGTTTATCCCCAAAGCCTTCTGAGAATTTGCCAATTTCTTTGCCGTATATCTACTCATACTCCGTTATCCACATTAAACTCCAGAAAGCAGTGGAGATTTCCATGGCAGTGGGTACAGTCTATGAATGGTTAGAAGGGTTGGAACTATTTGTGTTGGTCTACAAACAAGGTCAGACAGGCATTGCTGATTCTCTGGGCAATTAAAAACACTTTTCATTTTATGGTAACACAATTCAGGCATCTTAATGTCCTACGTCAATGCATGACATGATCCTTGAGACCCAAAAATAATGGAAGGATCCAGTCAGTGATGACTTGACAACACCTGAGAGAAGTCAAAAGGGGATACCTCATTTGCCAAATGTTTTTAGGGAACTTCCTGAGCAGACCATATATTCAGGAACCTTCAAAACACTGAGCAAATGCCCTTTGGTATTCTAATTTTGCATATTCCATGGTACCTTGCATACCTCTTGATTGCATCTATGCCATGGTGTCTCCATCACCATTTCAAGCTTTTGGTGATTAGACCCTATCTTTGTTGTGTTCAGCCCAGCAGAGTGACGAATAATCCAACCCCCATTTCGGAGGTGACAAACTGACAGAGATCCTGTGTTCTAGGCCAACAGATTCTTCGTGATCCTCCTACAGAGCGAACAGCCAGAGGCTATAGCTTAGAAAAGGAAAAAAAGCAGTCTTCTCCCACAGTCTCCCACACTCAACTATCCTTACGGTCCCACAGCCAGCTGCTCAGTTTAAGGAAACCCTGGCTTGAAAAATAAGAGGAAGAAATAAAAGAGAAAAAGAAGGAGAAAAGGAGAAGGCAAAGAAAAATAAAGGAAGAAGAGCAAGGAGAAAAGAAGGACAAGAAAGGGAGCTGAGAAAAGAAATAAATCCCTCAGACTCCCAGGACTGACCTAGGAATCTGTGGTGGTTTGAATGAAAATGGCCCCTATAGGCTCATAGGGAGTGGTTTTATTCAAAATGATTGGGACATGTGGCCTTGTTGGAGTAGCTGTGGTCAGAAGCTCAAGTCAGGCCCTCCGGCTCAGTCTCTTCCTGCTGCCAGAGGTAGAACTCTCTAGCATCATGTCTGCCTGCACCATACTTCCCACCATGATGAAAACCGACTAATCCTCTGAACCGTAAGCCAGCCCCAACTAAATGCTTTCTTTTGTTAAGAGTTGCCATGATTATGGTGTCTCTTCACCGCAATAGAAACCCTAACAAAGACAGTATCCAAATGTTCCAACTCCTTTGGCTATTGGCCGAAGTAGGCAGGAAGCTCCATGCAGCCAGCATGGAGTCCAAGAGGGACCAATTTTCCTACAACCCTTCCAGAGTTTTCCATGAAAATATCCCTTGTAAAAATGTATGGAGTCTTGTCTTCAAGCCAGGAATACACAGAGTTCACCTGGAAAAGGGTGAGAGGGTGAAGTCAAAGTGACATGGCATTTGTTTTGATGATGCTTTCCCTGATTCCCAAGGCATTTCCAACATCAAATGGGTGAGGAAGTTAGTTAGTTACAAGATCTCCTGTGATCCAATCATAAAGCTAAACTAATGCCTGGTCTGGAGTTGAGAGCGGCACACGTTAAACATGGAGGGCATGAGCCACTTGTTCTAATGCTTTCGGTGTCGAGTTGGCAATATGGGAACTAGTGGAAACCTGGAGTCTCAGCTCATCTCTGAGGTTCTCTCTGAGTGCTCTCCTGTGTGGTCATGACTCTGGAGTCACACAGACCTGAATTAGATCTCAGAATTTACAACTGTTTCACTGGAAGACTTTGATGATATTAATTACTCTTTATTCATTCATTTAACAGATACCTTGCAATTACCACTGTGTCTGGAGAACTGTGTTCTGGGAAAACTGTTACTAATTCCTTCTTTTGTGTAATTTACTTTCTAGTGGGCAAACAAGGCCCACTGGGCCTGGGCCTGGGAAGCGTCCTATTGATTCCCATTGGGGTGTACTGATTCAATGTGGCCCTTCAGAAGGCTTGTCTCTTCTGAGAAGATGCTGAGGTGATGCTCAGGGACCAGAATAGGGGTGGGGGAGGAAGAAGAGTAACAGAGAGACAGAGACAGAGAGAAACAGAAACAGAGAGAGACAGAGACAGAGAGAGACAGAGACAGAGAGGCAGAGACAGAGAGATACAGAGACAGAGAGATATAGAGACAGAGATAGAAAGAGAGACAGAGAGAGATAGAGACAGAGAAAGAAGGGAACACAGTACAAAGGAAAAGAAATAAAGGAGGGAGAAAGAGAGAAGGGGTAATAAAAAGACAGGGGTGGAGAGAGAGTGAGAACTGTTTACCCAGTATGCACTGAACAGAGCTGGGACAGGCACTCAGACATCTTAGAAAATAAGATGCTTCGCGGAAGTCAGGCTTCAAACTCCTCAGGTCACAAAGAAAGCTACTAGCTCCTCTGCTGCACTTCCCTTGAAGACTTGTTATTTCTAAAAGAACGCAGGGTAGCTCTGCTCCTCTGCCCACAAGGATGCCAGATTTCCCTCTCAATGTTTCAACGCTCTTCTTAGAAAGGCGGACCCATGCACGCTCTCTTTATGTGGGACAATGCCTGCTAAACTGGGTCAGAAAGTGTGGGAAATGGAAAAGTACTCAGAAGCGATTCTCCGGCAGACTCCCAGGCTGCCTCTCCCACACACTAGTGGGGTGCGCAGGTGGAAGAACGGAAGGGGAGCCTCGTCCTTTACACCTCCTCTCTTGCCAAGCAAAATG
This sequence comes from Microtus oregoni, assembly GCF_018167655.1. Lineage (NCBI taxonomy): Eukaryota > Metazoa > Chordata > Mammalia > Rodentia > Cricetidae > Microtus > Microtus oregoni. The sequence goes on along the minus strand of NW_024543976.1, from coordinate 1,218,198 downwards.
GGAGTTCGTGAGTAAACAATATTTCCCTCGCAGAGCATGGGAAAAGAAAGATGAAGCTGCTAGAGCCTGAGGTCCCCTTGTCCGCCAGCCTAGGAATCCAGGAAGTCAAACCTGTAGGACTGCCTTCCTGGGACAAGTAAGAACTGGAGGCTGCACAGTTGGCGGCAATGAAGGTCAGTGATAGGCAACAGTGTGTAATTCAGACGGCCTTGTGCTTCAGTAGCCCTCGGCTATCTTGGAAGAAAGAGAGAGAGTCTGGGAAGTTAAGGTGGCTAAACACACTTTGCCTAAACAAATGAGAAGGCCCCTTTACTCTCCTCACGGCCTTGCGATATTTCTAAGACTCTTGCATTTTTTGCTCTGTTTGAACGTAAATGTTTTCTTTAATATATTAGGTCATGACGTTTTTATTGATTATCATGAGATAAATGATATCACTTCGAAAAACATTTTCTCTCTTTCGTCACTTTAAATAAAGGGGATGATACATCAAATGGCAGAAACTCTCCTTGAGTCTGAGTTCGTTATGAGCCCACATATTTTGCAGAAGAGATATTTTTTTTTTCAACTCACGGGGCGGGGGAGGAACAGAATGTGAAAAAAAATTTAAGGGTTCCTTCTGCTCTTTTTGTCAATTCCCTTGAAGTTGAAGATTAATCTTGTCTGGTCTATGGATTGCCAGATTGGGTTGCTATTCCCTACCTTTCTTATTTAGCTCTTTGGATAGTCCCCAGGCCTGGCTCAACATGGGTCCTGAAGGGGTCAAAGGGAGCTTTTTTCTAAGCCGAGGCTAAAATGGCTATGTCTGTGTTGACTGCTCACTCCATCAATTACTCCACCCCTCTGCCATTTGACTCACTTGGTAAGAGTCTATCAATCAAAGTCTCCGTGGCCATTTGTCAGCTCTGCCCAGCCCACTGATGTTCACGGACAAACATCAGTCTATCACTTTGGAGAGGTTAAAGGCAACTTTTCATGACTCCTTGAAGAACTATTTCATATTTGAATGCCTGTCAACCATTTCGAAGGTGAATACTGGAGGAAATAGCATCTATTCCGACAGACTACGTCAAATGCCCTTCAAGGCAAATACTTTGGCTCACACCAGCTTTCTGTATCCACATTGAGGACCCTGCCCTCTCAGTGGGAACTCTGATCTCTAGATCCGTCCCAACCCTGTGGTCAGGAAACAAGCCCTGCCCCAGATCTGATAGTAACTTTATGAGAAATGTTAATGTGGTCTTTGTTTTCCACCTCCTATTGTGACCAGAGACTCTGTCACTAAAGATCTGAAGAAATCGTCCCAATGAGGAGCAGAAGGAGGGAGAACATGAGCAAAGAAGTCAGGACCACAAGGGGTGCACCCACCCACGGAGACAGTGGGGCTGATCTTTTGGGAACTCACCAAGGCCAGCTGAACTGGGACTGAAAAAGCATGGGATAAAACCAGACTCTCTGAATATGGCGGACAATGAGGGCTGCTGAGAAGCCAAGGACAATGGCACTGGGTTTTGATCCTACTTCATGTTCTGGCTTTGTGGGAGCCTAGCCAGTTTGGATGTTCACCTTCCTAGACCAGGATGGAGGGGGGAGGACTTTGGACTTTCCACAGGGCAGGGAACCCTGATTGCTCTTCAGAGTGGAGAGGGAGGGGGAGAGGAGTGGGGGGAGGGGGATAGGAGGGGGAGGAGGGGGAGGGGAAGGGGGAAAGGAGTGGGAGGCTGGGAGGAGGCGGAAATTTTTTTTTCAATAAAAAAAAAAAAAAGATCTGAAGAAATCAACCTGAAGAAAACCTGACTTGGGCCTAGGTGAAGTACCCGAAGTCTCCACTGAGAGCCGGCTAGCATTTTAGTGTGATCTCGTATCCACAGAAAGGACTGAAGTGGAAGATTCTAGAAATGTGTCTGGTGTTACTTCTCTGCTAAAAAGCTTCATGTGGTTTAGAATCTGCTCCAGCCTTTTTGTCTTGGCATTCAGAGCTAGGTCTGTTAAACCACACTGCTCCCCTACTGCGTAAATTTCTATCCAGGCAAGCCTACTCTGGTTCTAATACACAAATTCTTTTTTTCTCTACTCTTCCAGGATCCTGTCCTTCTTTGGGTCCAGGTTCCATCCTGAGCAGCTTTGTGGCACCTTCTCTTATCAGCTCAAAGACCTGACTTCTCTCTTCCCTTCTTGTCATTGTGGCTCACAAGGTAAGTGTCACAAACAGCCCCCATGCTGGACCTGCTGATCTAGTCCTCAATTCTTGGATCAAGACTTAACTTTCCTTGAGTTCTTTGCTTAAGTAGGTTGGGCACTCCTCAGGGGATCAGATTTATATGTGATTCTTCTTCGGATCCCCTGGCAGACAGTAGGAGTTTAATCAATGTACACTGTGTAATCGATATGAAAATCGTTCTATCGCCAGAACCTCGTTCAGATCCCAAAGCCACAAGGCACAAAGCTCTCTCACTTAATGATCGAGTTGAGAACTTGTTCGTGCTGTGATTATCGACTTGCAAAAGAAGCATGCGCATCGAATTACCCCACTTCCTCAGTGTCTGAACAGCCCTATGCAAGGTCTCATTCTTAAAATGATGGGATTTCCAGAATCAGAAGGGTGAAGTCCAGGGATTGGCCTCAGCTGCTACCCTCCTTTTTTTCATCTGCTCCAGCATAGCTATGGACACACAACTTGGTGTTATTTACTGATAATTTCGTCAAGTATCAGCTGCATGCTCAACACTGTTATTAACATCCCACATATTTGAATTCTTTGGAATGGGTCTCTGCTTCCTTTTAAAGGTAACTTAAATAACAGTGACATTGGGGCACAGAGTCACCTGGCTAGAAGAAGCATGGCTTGATCTCCTTTGGCTTACTCTACTTCCCATTGAACTTACCCTGAAATCCCCCCCCCCATTTTTGAAGTACTATAAATAGCATGATAAGGAAGTTTCTTCATCTAGGGAACAGGAATGAGGATACTCCATCACAGACCTACAACTTCTTCATGAGTACTAGAAGCCAGAATGAAATGCTCCATGTGGCTGTTTCAGAGAAGAAAGAGAAGCCAGTAACACCTGTGCTGATACCCAAGACATATTTAGGGCTTCAGCATACTCTTACCCATGTCCTACAAGAGCTGAGCGATATGAACATTATAGTATTGTAGAAGACTCAACTCGTCTTGGCCAACAGAACACATATGGCGTCCATTCATTTTTTTTTTATGTATATACAGCAAGTGTTTGCTGAGTGTCCATGACATTCCAGATACCTGTAGATAGAAAATGATCAATGCTTTCCCTTGGAGAAGTGACTATCTAGAGAAAAAGTGGACATGCAGATGCACAGTCATATAGAATCAAGGGGTGACCCCGAGCAGAATGGCAGAGAAAGTCTGATGTGGGAGCAGGCTCTCCCCTAGCTAGCTCTCCATTCTCACGTTCACACTCCTTACCCTGTTGTATTTTCTACCCCTATTATGCTAATAGAGTCCACCATGCTTATGGAGAAAGAAGGGAAATTTGACTCATCTTCCCATCTCTGGAAGCTGATAGATATAATAGTCTCTGGGAGAGGTAACAACTCTGAATCTTCTGGAGAAAGAAAGTGTGGAAGAGAGAAGAGGAAAGTAGGAGAAGAGAGTGGGACGGTGAGAGATGATGACATGGACCACTTACCGGGCCACACCCTACACTCTCTTTCTCTGGATCTCCAGAGTATGCATTCTGTGGCTACTTCTGGAAATAAACAAGGAAAGAATACACACACATGAATATATACATATATGTACACATATACACAAGTGAACTTAGGCACCCATGTGCCACGCATCACGTCCCCCGTCTGTGCTCTAAGCGCTAGAACCCAGTTCGTGAGCTTCAGGCAAAGGACTGGAGGTTGAGAATACACACGCAGAGACAGACCGACACACAGACCTTCCAACACTGGTACAAAAGCCCATCTTTAATAGCACCATGGAGGCTTAAATACACTGCAATCAATGGCCAACAGGTGAAAATCCTATCCTCTGATCCTCTAAGCTAGGCACAGCTTCTAGTAACTTCAATTAGAAGGTTCTAGCAGGGAAGAGCAGCTGAAGGCCAGGACTCAATTAGTCCCAACACCCATGCATATATAAACAGAGAGAGAGAGAAAGAGGGAGAGAGGGGGAATACACATACATGTACCAGAGCCCTGTACTTTCTAAGCTCAGAGTTCTTCATCTGGTTGTTCTCACTACACACACCGCAACATCATCCAAACTCCCAGTTAAGGAAGTTTTGGATTCTATCTTGCTCTAAGCCATCTGGAACCCATTAGGAAGAAAACCTAATCTCCAGCTCAAGAAGTCACTATAGAAGAAGCTAGCTCTGCATAGGTACGTTCATGATCATGGAAGAATGAGCCAATGACAGGTTTTATATATACCTGATTAAAATGAATCTTGAATGAGCGAGTGAATGAATGCACAAATGAAGCTTTTTTACCGAAGTATTTCTACATAGCAAACCTGTACCAGGAATGCTTAGGAGTATCTTTTACTTTAATTTTCATGCTGTCTTTTGACATCGGATTATTACCTTCACTTTGGTGGCAAATAACCTAAAAGGGTGAAAGCAGACAGGGCTTTTCAAAGAGAATACAAAAGCGCTGTTGGAACAGCCAAGCTGGAGTTTAACAGATTCTTCCTTCATTCCAGAGCTGGTTGCGGATACCATGCGTTCTTGCTGATGTTAGGCACGAGGGAGAAGTGTGGAAAATGGAAGACTCTGCTTTGATGCAAAGGGCTCGGAGATGAGAGACAAATGATGTGATCTTCAGACACAACGGCAGTGTCCATAAGCGATCACACAATAAAGCAAGAGATATGGATGCAAGAAGGGAACTTCAGTTCCCGCCCAGAGTCCTGACAGAAATTATGCGGAAACCCAAGGTTCTGAACTCATCGAGGTTTCTTAGTGTGTGCTGGTCTGGTCTGCTGAGGTCTAGACAGGCAGATAAATGGAAGCATAAAACACCAAGTCTAGAAACAGGCTTGAGAATAAGAATCGCACGCTCTATGACAGTAACTGGGCACATAAGACCTAGTCAACAGAGAGTTTAGAGGGGCTTAATTGCCATTGGATACAAAGAAAAGCTGTGTCCTGGCTTCACGCAGAAAATAAAAATAAATTCTGCAGTAATTAAGACATAGCCACCAAAAAGTGGAGTCACTGGGACTAGCAGTACATTCTTCATCAGAAAACTGTTGCCAAGCTGCCTCCCAATTTACCCCGCGTACGAGGGTGCTTGTTTCTCTATGTACTAGCACCAGTACTTCATCAAATGCCTGGAATTTAAGCCATGGGTGAAGGGAAGGTAAAACTTTAGGATAATTTTAATTTGCATCTCTCTTGTTATAAGTGAATCTGGGTGCCACTCCATCTATTAAACAGGAATGCTGTGGAAGGTGTGTTCATCTAGAAACTGCAAGAGTTTAAGGACCAGACATAGACTAAGCAGGATTAAAGATTGATACACACTTTTCTGAGGATCGTTTGTCAACATGCATTAAAGACCCTCAACATGTGAATAATCTCAGGACCAGAGAGTCTGTCTGTAGAAATGTGTCATGGGAACTGGTTTCTAGATGTAGAAGGATGTGGATGTGAGAGGCTGTACATTGGAGCAATTTCCGGTGTCAAACGACTAAACTCATCACAGCCCAGAATAGTGGTTTCACTTGCATTCCCAACCCCCCCTCCCCCCCGCATCTTTCTTCACATGAATCCCTTTTCTAAAGACAGGATCTCATCATGCGGGCCCCTACCAGACTCCTTCTGCTTCCCCTTGCAGGGGTGTGGCAGTCCACACTCGGGAAAACAGTACCCTGCAAGGGGACGCAGAAGCTTTACTAATGCTACTCAGAGCCATTGCTTCAAAAACCAAGGCAATTTACATCCGCCAACAGTTTTACATTAGAGCCAGTCTGGGTAGCAGAAAATATTTCTGCATGTTTCTCAAATTCTTGGAAGAAGGAATATGGTTGTCTCAGGAGGTACGTGTGTCATTCTTCCCTGGTAATGTTTTCATTGGGGGACATTTTCTATTGCGCAGTCATGAAGACAGAGAAGTGCTCTGAGACCAGAGGCTCTGGAACGCCAGAAGCAAGCATCTACTTGTTGCCCGCCTCAAAGGACCCCAAATGTGATAACCTGGGTCCAGAGTCAAAAACTGAGGGAACAAAGCTCATTTGCTGGGCTACAGATGTTATCATATTTAGTTACCATTTCTTTAATTGGTTGGCATTTTAAAACAAATCTTATCTAACTGAATCATAATTCTGGAGATTTTGCCTTATGACACAGGAGCGGCTTCCCGAGAAAAGAAATTTTTCTTTCGTATAGTCACAGTGCCAGTGCTTACAGAGGAAAAGCACTTTCTCAATGTTTTCAGAGTGTCTGTCCCCAAGACTCCACCAGGCCAGTGTGTGTGTGTTTGTGTGTGTGTGTGTGTGTGTGTGTGTGTGTGTGTGTGTGTGTGCGTGTGTAAAAGGAAAGCTTACAAAAGAGCTTGAATGGTTTCTTTGCAGGAAAAAAAAAAACAGTTCTTTCATGAATTTTTATCAGTTTATCCTAAAAGCAAAGGGCTGACTTGAGAGCCATTTTAAAGTTAGATGACTTGAACAATTTGATTGGGTAGCTAAAGTAGAAGACAGAAATTTGAAGGCTTCCAGCTTGGACCAAGAATGGCTTATGCTAGTGTGTGTCTGTTCATACTCATTCAGAGAAGCAAGAACAGATGCAGAAGGCAATAGATTAGGTTCATGAGTGTGTTGCTCCTTAGATGACATTTGTCTATGGCTACTAAGATGACGCTGTTTATGTGACATTGTTCTGGGATAATAAGATGTGCTGTCTTTACATGGCACAGGTCTAGAATCCGATGTGACAAGTCTAACTTTAAAAGTTCAACTCAAGTATTCTGCTCTGTCACCTATCTTCTCCCCAATGCATCTGAAACATAAGACCTGCTGCAGGCAGCTTAGCTGGGGGTAATGCCGAGAAGCAGAGTGAAAAAGAGGGCACAGACAGACAGACAGACAGAATACAGAGAAGTCAATATTGAGGGTGTGTTTAGTTATCTCAGTAGACAGCTGGATCTCAGTGTGATGGGGATGAGGCAATGAAGCACAGATAGTATCTGCTATGGGAATCTCAAGCAGCGCAAGGACTGGACCTCAGAATCCAGAGAAGTGACAGTGAGTGACCAGGGAGGCAGAAGGTGGCAGCAGCCAGAAGCATGTTTATGCAGAAGAAGGTAAGGTCAGTGACTGAGCTCAGATGGACTGAGACCACTGCTGACCTTGGTGAAGAGTGGAAATAAGTATATATTTTTTTATTTTGTTTTGGGTGGAAGTGGGCAGGGAGATGGAGAAGTGTATCTCCTTCTCAAGAACTTTGGTTTCAAAGGGGAGAAGAAATTGGCTGGGAATGTGGGGCTTACAATGATGTGTTATATATCACAATGTACTCTCCTGAAGCAAAAGTTGTGTTCTTATTTCTGGGATTTGGGGATGTGCAGAGGGCAAATATTTCTACAACAACTGATTTGAAACTATCAGTGTGATGTCAGCTGTCTTAAACTTTTCCTGAAACTGGAACAATTAGCCCGTGTGACCTGGTAAGAGTTCGTCCTATCATGCCACTGGGCAGGACGCTAATGAGTATGGATATTAAAATTTATATGGATATAAAAATTAGGGAAATTTTTTCATTGATGCTAAGCAAATGGAGAAGCAGAGATGGACTATACAAGGAGATAATATGATGAAATAGCTTGGCGTGAGAACACATACATGCAATCATAGCACTCAGGCTGAGGCAGGAATATTATGTGTTCAAAGCCAGGCTGGACTACATAGTACCTGGGCTGTGTAATGAAATTCCATCTTAAAACAACAAGCAAAGAAATGAATGAATGAATAAACAAACATTTTTACAAAACTATAGTGCAATGGCTGCAAGCTGAGAAGGACGGGATAATTGGCATATTGAGCAATTTGGAATGGAGTAGAGATGAAGGAAGATCAAACAGGGAGGAAGTGAAGTGTGTGCTTCAGGAACCGAGACTCATTCGCCATCTGCTGAGCATCTAGGCAGGAGTGGGAAGGAAATAGAATAGACGGTGCAGAGTGCACTGCGAAAGCCAGAGATGTGTGTGTGAGCACCATAGCGCCACAGCTCTCCCACCAAACTGCAGCTCCATTGTTAACAAATCATTCAAGATCTACTTTGAGGGAGTGTCAAAGTGCTAAATAGGCAGATAGATGATCATAGCAACAAAAACTGATAGGAGCTGCTCTCTACTGAGCGTAAGTACATGATAGGAACAGACTGAGCATTTCCACAATAATCTCATTAAGTTTATTCAGTAACTTCATGAGATGAGTTTTTTAAATTAGCATATATTCATTATACATGACTTTCATTATGACATTGTATAATAGATTTCCAAATCATATTCAAACGCTGCTACTCTCTCTTGTCCTCTGCCATTCTCCCTAACCTCCTTCTTTATGAAGTGAATTCTGTTATATCCAACTTAACAGATGAGAAACTCACCTCAAACATCAGATAACATTTCCAAGTGTGTAGAGCTAGTGGTATTCCACAGAACCAGAACTTAAGCAGTATGATATCCTATCAACCGCTGCACCAAACTGCATCCTACAACATCTGACACATGGGAGTGAATGGCCTGGTAGTGTTGTCTCTTCCACCAGGAAAGAGCAGAGTTTGGAAAAGCTAAATGAATAGCCCAGCAGCTGCGTCCAATCAGATGTGAGTGAAAGAATCACTTCACAGCACTCAGTGGTCCTGGGACTCAGGTGGGGAGGGGTACAGAGGGAGGAATTACAAGGGTCCTAGGATTCAGTTGGAGAGGCATTATAAAAGATCTGGGACTTTTACACGGGGAGGGGTTAAGAGGCCCCTGGGACTCGTGGGTAGGAAGGGGTTAGGAGGGACTCATAAGTAGGGAGGGGCTAGGAGGGCCCTGGGAAACCTAATGGGGAGGGGTTAGGAGGGCCCTGAGACTCACAGGTTGGAAAGGCCAGGGAGACACAGAACAGGAAAACTAGGACCTTTCATTCTTTTACTGGATCAGGCCCCACCTATAGTTGACTGGAAGGAAAAGAAGGCTCCATAGATCTCTATCAGGTGCAGCTTGTTAGTGAGTTTAGCCCAACCTAGCCCTATACCCAAATCACTGTCACAAGACAGATTTCCAAAGACTTGCCCTTGGTACTTCTCCCTTGTGTTTACTTTGGAATGGAAAATAAAAGGAATTCTTAAGTGTTCTGGAAAGTCAAAGCCAAGCCACTGGTTCTCACTTAGTACTACAAAGTTAACCATGGGGCTGGGTTTCGGACATCCTAAATTTGCCATCTTCTGAGTTGACGTGAACATTGGTAGCGTGACTGACTGTCCATGCCAGAAAGCTTCCTCTAAGGTGTGACGTCATGTAAGAGAGCCAAGCACATACACTCAGCCTAGAGTTCCTCTTCCCACAGGAAGCCCTGCCCAAGGGAGAGAATTTCTCAGTTGGCTGGAGGATGTTGCGTGTTGGGAGTTACATCTCATCTCTCAGAACAAAGCTGTTTCAGGAAGTTCAAGTGTCTGTGAGTATGACAAACCGTCTCATATTTTTTAATGAAAAGACTATAAAGAGTCCATCTGCAGAGGACTTGGAGCGGCTCACAGCACCATCTGCCCTTTTCTAATAAGTGGCTAGCTGTCTTGGGCAATGGTGCTGTGAAGGATGGAGTGGCAGGCAAAAGGTTAATAGAGCACTGGGCATTTTTTAATTGAAAAAATGACTGCAAGACCCCACAGCAGACCGAGTGATAATAACATGACAGGACGTGAGTTTCAGAGACTTACTTATTCATTGAGGGTGAGGAAATAGACATACAAACATACTGCTACGCTTCAACAGAAACCTAGGTCTACAAGGAGCTTAAAAAGTCATGCATAGAATTTTTTCAAGCAAATGTATACTTTAAAAAATCCACCTCCTCCTTTCAGTTATTACTAATTTACTATTACTCGGGAAATGAACATAGGGTGTTGGCCAAATTGCTAGCAATTCTGATCTGTTAATGTGTCTGGCCCAAGTTGGGTATTCAGTTAAACCACCCCCAAATAAGAGGCAGGTTTTCGTTATTTTCATTTTCATAATAGAAAAATAATTAATTTCCAAGAATCTTCTCTGAAAAGATGACATATAAAACAGAAAATACGTCCTTTTTGACTAAGCCTTTTAAAAAAAAGCTGAATGAGAAAGCATGTGGTGTGTGCTAGATAGTTTTATGTCAACCTCACACAAGCTACAGTTATCTGAAAAGGGGGAACCTCCATTAAGAAAAGAAAGCTTTCCCAAAGAAAGCCAGCCTATAAACCACAATCCCAGAGAACTTAGGCAGAGACTTACATAAATCTAATCTACATGGGAAGTAGAAAGCGGAAAAAGACAGGTCTCCTGAGTAAATTGAGAGCATTGGAACCTTGGGGGAGGGTTCAAGGAGGGAGAGGAGAAGCAGGGAGGGGAGCAGAGAAAAATGTAGAGCTCAATAAAAACAATTTAAAAAAAAAGAAAAAGGAAGAAAATGCTTCCACAAGATCTGGATGTAGGGAATTTTCTTAATTAGTGATTAATGGGGGAGGGCCTAGCCCTTGTAGGTGCTGCCACCCATGAACCACCCTTGATGGTCCTGGGCTGTCTAAGAAAGCAGACTGAGCAAGCCAGTAAGCAGCACCCCTCCATGGCCTCCCTATCCGTTCCTGTCTCCCAGTTCTTGCCCTGTTTGAGTTCCTGTCCTGACTTCCTTCAATGATGGACTACAGTGTGGAAGTGTAAGACAGGGGTTGTCCATTTGTATTTAAGAACTTTTTCTCAAGGGCTTTGTAAACCTTACTAAGCACCAAGTGTCTGCAAGATACAGTATTCAGTCATATATGATCTAAGTCTTCTGGGGTACGTTAGCATCAGTAGCCTTTGGAGTGTTGTGGTCCATGGAACTGAGCCCACTCCAAGATGAATATGAGACGGAATCACCTCAGATGAGCCAGGGTGTCCGTTGCAAGTTGGACTTCATACATGGCTTCCTCAATACTTTGTCACCTCACAAGCCAAGTAGCAGGAGGTCTAGCAACGAAGCATATGGTGCACATATGTTCCCAACTCAGGAGTACCCTGCCCACTCAGGCTCAATGTGCTACCTTTACCAACAGCTTATTGCTCTTTAAAAAGCAGGAGAGATGGAGGGGTGATATAGATGCAGACTGGGTAGCTCCTTAACACAAGACACAGGGTGAGTCATGGGACTGGACAGAGGCAAGAGCTCACAGCCCAGCAACTGCTGATAGAGTCACATGATGCACCCAGGACTGCCCAAGGGCCAACCAAACAAGTAGCTCCATTCCCAGTCACCACAGCACATGCCCTCCACAATCTTCTTGCCCCAAATCAAAATCCCTTCAAAACACAGTGCCTTTCAACCCAAAGTGAGGGTTGATTTGCTCTCACGATGGATCAGTTTGTCTGGCCAATGCAAGCACAGAAAAGTGCTTTGAGACTTGTGCCTATTCAGAAGTGACAGGGCACATCCAATGACTGTCACTGTAAAGTGTGACCTTGCAAACCGTCCTCTTGGTTTTGTAGCGTCCACGGATACTCTGGGGTTTCACTTCTTTTGTACCTTTCATGGCTTTAAAGGGTCAATTGAAAACGGATTTCTGTTCTACCTTAAAACAGCTACAATTTTTTTCATTTGCATTTCTTCATTGTGATTTCATGACAGCAGCTTCATCCCAGTATATGATGTACTTTGACCACATTCAATTCCTAATACCTCACTCCCCTCCCCGCTTTCTCCCTTCCCACCACCCATCATCCTCTTTCTGCTTCTAGACACCTTTGCTTCTACTTTCATGTAACATACATGTGTCTATGTATACATATGTGTATGTATATATGTATCTGTAGGCATACATGTGTATATATACATATATATTACATACAAAACCTAGGATTTGTAGATGAAAAAAACCTATTTGCCTTTCCAAGTATGATTTAATACACTTAATTTGATAATCTCTAGCTGAATCCACTTTCCTGAAAGTAATGTAATGTCATCCTCCTTCATGGATGAATGAAATGTATGTGTACATGTGTATCGCATTTATTGTATTTCCTTTATCTGTCCCTCTGTTTATGGACAACCTGGGTTGATCCCATGACTTGGATGTTCTGAACAGCACTGCCACACACAACTGTGTACATTTATACCTGCTGGTGTCTTTATGCTGCCATGCTTCTCGGGTCCAAACGGAAGTGACAGAAGGGCCCTGCAGCTCTCTGAGAAAGCAGAACTTCAGCTTTGCCCTTTTAAGTCCTCCACTGTCCGGAACAGACAAGAATCAAAGTTGAAAGCTTGACAGCATCTCCACGGACATTTTAGGGATGGCAGATGAGTTAATGGGGCTGAGTTTTCCACGCACAACCAGTGCTGAAAGATGCTAGCCACCAGCTCATTGTAGGCTGCTCAGGTTATCCGAGGGAAATAATATGTATGTAGACTCAATAGAAAGCATAAAAATAATAAATGAAACTAATAACGCAAAAGACATTTGGGAAATAAGACATCCCTTCTGACATGAATAGCACTGGAAGCCTTGGGGAAAGAAAACTAGAATATTAAGTGAAAGATGTAAATTGTAGAAATTGGATCCATAAATATTCCTTTGGAGGCAGAGGAAGGCAACAGCTCTTTCTCATAGAGCCTGGTTTCTCAGCGAGGATGAACTCAAGAAAGGGAGTTGCTTGCTTCACATCCACAGAGGGCCAGGGCTCAGGAGCAGGAGGTCATGGGGAGGAGAGGACAAATGAGCAGCTTTGCAGTCTGGTGTCCGGGTTAAACTGAAGTTACCATTTCTGTGGGGGCTGTAGGAGGCTGAGGGCAGCCTGGAGTAATCATCTCCTTTGTCAGCCTTATGTTTCTTGGTGAAGGAATCCCAGGCACCATCCCTCTCCCCTGAGATGCTCAACCAAGGAAATAATGATTGGTCAAGTTAGAGACCTTGACAAGGGTGGACAGTAAAACCACGCAAGGCAGACCTGCTCAAATTTGATCAAAAACATCTCAGTCAAGTCCGGTGTCACATGGAAGATTTTTCATCTGTTTTGTTTGAAAGGGGACAGAAGGTGAGGATGGGTCGAGGACAGAAGGTGAGGATGGGTCGAGGACCATCCTGTTAAGAGGAGACGGATTTTGCTGCTTGTTTGTTTTGTTGAGGGATTACTGTTCTCGGTGGAGTTGTTGCCTGCCTGGCATTTGATTAGGTTATTTTCAACTCCAACTCATTAGCTTAGACTTTCTCTAGGCAGTAGCAACTAGAAATACCAAGTCTCCCCATATTCCATGCCATCTTTAGAGCAATAAGTATGCCATCACCCTTAAAACATGCTTTGACTTGTTTGTCCTACCAGCCAGCAAATGGAAAATGGAGACTCGGGGCCCTTAAGTCAGGAGCAGATCCCAGTGGCCCCAGCTCAACTTGGTCTCTTTTGATTTCTCCCTCATCCATATGAAATGCAAAGGATAAAAACAATATGGATAGAGAGCTCAGCTGAGCATTGATGGCACATGCGCCTTTTATCCCAGCATTCAGAAGGCAGAGGTAGCGGTTGTGGGGACGAGGCAGAAATCCTTAATAAATAAATAAATTTAAATAAAAAAAAAAGAAGGCAGAGGTAGGTGGGTCTCTGTGATTTCAAAGCCACCCTGGTCTACAGAGTAAGTTCCAAGACAGTGGAACTCTGTCTCCAAAAACAATCAAGCAAGCAAACAAATAAAAAAGAAGAAAAGAAAAAGAAAAAAAGAGAATGCTCAGGTACTTCACGAATACGGGCCCATAATAAACACTGGGCGCACACAGGCAACAGAGCCTGGATTCAGCCCTCCATTCACCAGCTCCATTCACAGCCCTGATACACTATTTTTTCTTTTACATACTTATGTACATCTAACATATGTTTTGATCGTATTCCCCCATTTCCTGTTATTGTCCCCTTCTCAGTCCTTCTGGTTTCCTTCCTCTCCCCAGCTAGTCCTCCTTTAACTTGTATGTTTGGTTTTGTGTGTGTGTGTGTGTGTGTGTGTGTGTGTGTGTGTATGTGTGTGTGTGTGTGTGTTTATACGTGCATAAGTCCCAGTGATTTTTGCTAGGGCTGTTTAGAGGCATGGGTGAGAGGTTATGTTTAGGAGCATGGGAACCTTGCCAGTGGTTTGCACCATTTGAGAAAAACGTGAGTCCTTCCCTGGAAGCTTTTAATGGCCTAGCGATCCCCATGGAGCAGAGGGATCTCAGGAAACTCTCTGCCTTGATTTACTAATTCCTCATCCTAGCAAACCCTGAGCATCTATATCGCGTTAGACGCCAAGTCTTCAGTAGAAAGTAAGGAGTTTTGGACGATCTCCTTTGGGGGCACAGCACCACAGGACATTCTCTGCCAGGAAGACTTCATCCAAACTAATTGTCTTTGGGATGACAGCCAAGTAAACTGTATCTCAAAATGCTGAGGCTTAGGATTTCTATAGATCTCTTGAGGGGACACAATGCAAACCATAAAACCAGACGACGTGGATAATATCCCCCATTGTCTCTCAAAAAAGCTTCCAGAATTTTGTGCTGTAAGGGAGAAGAGACTTAGAGCATCTACTTTGGTGTGTGTCTGCTGAATGAATTCTTCCCAATCTCCTGATGTCCTCACCCCAATTGCCACCAGATTTTAGAATTCAAAGTGTCTGGAAACTGTTGCTTAGTTTCACAAAGACCCCACTTATTTTTTCTTCCAATATTAATTACCCACACGTTCTTTAAAAGACACTATCTCTGCTAAGATTGTTGGGGGCTTCAGAAAATTTAGAATGTGTTCACCCAAAGGAATGGAACTGAGAACAAAAAAAAGACCTAAACAAACAAACAAACAAAAACCTTACTTTTGGCATGCCAAGATTTCTGCCTCCTTTCCTCTCTGTGAGGTAAGTTGGAACTCTGGTGAGCTGTATGTTCAATCGTGTGACCACTAAGGTTATGTCTACAGAAACAGACTGTGTAGCCAAGAGGGATACAAGTCACCCAGATGTAGGACCTTCTGCTTGCCAATGTCTGTGCCTGAGATGTGGGGATGGTAGTTACAAGTTAAGGAATCAAAATTAGGTAATATTATAAAGTCAGAACTTCAGTTGCTCTAGCCACTTGTAGGTAGTCCCCAACAACTGCAGCACTTGGATACCGCAACTGGCATGGTTCTTGCCACTACAGGAAACTCTGTAGACGGTGCTGGTTATTACAGTAGTTCAAGTACAGGGAGAAAATGTCGTTACTTTGGAAAAACGGTTTCCAATGGAAAACAAGTGTTTGAACAGGGAAGGGAAGGGAAAAGGAAGCCAGGATACTTTTTGAACAGTATTTTGTGGTGGCCCGGAAGTCATCATCCATGGTGCTGAATGGGAATTGTGAGGTAGGCACCTGTGAAGGGCCGAGGCACATCCTTTGTGATCACCACAGGTCTACTCTGTTGTCATTGTTCCTTGAGGAAAATGTCATATGCCACAAAAGGGGGCATCTCCAGCTGCAGTGGGCATATGGAACCAATAATGGCCCTTTGGCCACGGCTTATAAGATCAGGAATATCACCTGAGTCAGTCCTGGAGTGTCAGGTGAGGTTCAGATCTTCAGAGCAGAGGGAAGAGCTTTGTAAAGATGGAGGTAGGAAGGAAAGCCTTTTGCTGTGCCCACTAGATACAAAACATCAAAGGAGAGCAGCTCTCCCATTCTCAGGCTGCTAGAAGCAATATCGGGTACATTTTAATTTAAAAAGTAAACTTAATGCCAACACTTACACTAATGCACGTACAAGGTACGTAAGACTGCCCAAGTCATGGCATAAGAGGATATGAGGAATCTCTGCGGGGTCTGTTTCTCAATGGTCCCTCTCTCAGGAAACACCAACACCTCTGAACTATCAGTTCCTCCCCAAGGGCACAGTGCTCCTGCAGTCCTGGTTTGATGGGAATCAGACTCCTATGCATCTCATACGGGCTAAGATGTCTACTCTACACCATAGAAACTGCACTGTTCGAAACACTAACTGAGGGGCCACGGCACTGCCAATGGCTTTCCTCTATTACCAGTTACCACGTTTTAAAGCCCAAATCTTTGCCTCCTGCCATCTCTGGGATCCAGGGCTCTTCGTTGGGATTCATGAAGGGTCTGGGTACACGAAACACTCTTCAGTATTTCAGACCATGGGAAATTTTAAAGGAAGGACTCTAGGAAGGAGGCTTTGCCCACCCACTCCTCATTCTGCTTGACTTTTTTCTTCTATCCCTGCCCCCTCCCCAACCCCAGTTGTCAGTGTCTCTCCTGTCCTTTCTGGGGAAGCCTCTGCCCTGAACACAGGGACCCAAGCCCTGATCTCAGCCCAGGAGACCTCATCAAGCATTTGCTCTTCATCACTGGCTCCGTCTTGCAGCGGCTCGAAAGAGCAAATGGTCTTTGTCTCAGATATATTCAGAATCACGTCTTCTCAACAGCCCTAGGAGGAGTCACAATTCTTCTTCCTATTTTGTGAAAGAGGAAATTAAGGCTTTGAGAGGCTATATGATGTAATTAAGGTTACCAAAGGGAAGGGCCAGTACACAGGCACGGGTCTGCCTGATTCTAAAGCCCGGATCGGACTCTTGTTCCTTGTCTGAATGAATCAAGACCTGGGCAGCCATAGAAAATGGGAAGAAAACACAATCACCACATAGGAGGATTTTCCAGAATTCTATCCAGGCTGTCTAAAAATGACTGTAAAAATAGAACACACTGGAAAACATGCTGGACACACTTGGTAAGAATTCTAATGAGCATCCAAGCTTGGCTGTACGCATCTGAGCTATGCCTGATGGAGGTCAGAAATGAAGGATTTATTCTGCCCACGAGTCAGAGCAACTATTGTTATTATTTAGCATTGATTAATTGTTCCTCCAGCCCCCTAAGACCTCTCCACACAGTTCTCAAAAAATCGTTATACTTCGAGTTTGCCTGTGCCTTGACATTCGGAGTAAAGGAGCTTTATTATGAGCCTTTGAAGAATAACCCACGTGTGAGTGGCCGTGAAAGCACCCACACAGGCGACATGAACCAATCCACAGTTGGATGCTTCCTGGATCTTTCACCCCCATCTTGACAGTGCTGCTACTCAGGGGAGGTCATGATGGAAATTCAAACAAAGAAACAAAAGGCAGGACTTCTACCTGCTTACAGAGAAAACCCAGCAAGCTCCGGCCGTCTTCCATGTTGAGGACTTTGGGAAATGTATAAATATTGCATAATCACTAATGAGGAGGGGGAACCCTTCAGGGGTAATTACAGCAGGGAGGCCTCGGCCACATTCATGTGAGCCTGATTAAATGTAACATTGTAAAGGGAGCTGGGGCAGTGAATTTGCCTCCTGACATTCAATAACGCTCCCTGACCCTTCGGATATTGTCCTCCCTGGAGGTCAAAAGTATGAATAAATTATGGGTCTGACAACTTTGACGTGGAAAGGAGTGGGAATGGACAGCTCTCTGGGAAAAAAAAGTATCTGACATTGTTTGTGATGACAAAGTATATTTTTTTAAAAAAAATCCATATGCTAATATTGCCAAATTTCGGCTTGCTGGGAAGAAGAGCAGATAGCCTCCGTTGCTATGTTTATTGAGAAGGCCAGGGACTCTTGGAGCTCAAAGCCAACATGCAGACTCAATCATTCAGCAGAAGGGAGGGAGGAACTAGGCCTTTGCTAGTGACTCTTATCTGTCAGAAATGCTCCACCCAGGGGCAGTGCCATCCCAAGGCATTGCCTGCAAAACAGTGCGGTCAAACAGTTACAGGACATGCTTCCACTTAGATAAAATGTCCAGTGCGTGGAGCCATCTGTCACTCATGAGGACCCTCATTTGCAAAGATAAGCCAAGGCCATCACCTGGAATCCGTGAAGCTACGAAATTGTCACAGCTTGCTGAAGAAAGATTGTCTCTTGTTTCAGGTTCTGTCAACAGATAGGGGAGGTGCGGAAATCAAGGCCTGAAAAGGAGAGGAGGGAATTACTCAGGTGGCCTTGGAGAGGCTGGCTTTTGGATGAAGGCCAGAGGGCAATGTTAAGAGCCCATCCATCCATCCATCCTAGCCTAGAGCCTGTTGGCCTTGAGTTCAAAGATTCAACACCAGGGACATAAAACCTACAATGTCATTAAAACAACTGGTAACATCCAATGCATGAGCTCTATATCACTCAAAAGGCAAGGTTGCTGGGAAAGAAAGAACAAGCAAGCCCCTCTGTCCGTGGATAGTATGACCTTGATTAGACTGTACCAGTGGTGGCACAATAAACTTGTTCAACAGCCAAGGCAGATTCTTTCTCTCCTGACCCAGGTCCAAAAGCAGCTGCACTCCCGTAGACACAGATTCAAGAACACTGTGCTGATTCCAGCTATTTGAAGCCCAGTTGGCAGTTACAAGGCAATGAAGGGCAAATAGATTTAATTTTGCATCACGGGCCTTGTCCAAACACTGTCCACTCTACCGATGAACTCCTCTGTTGCTTGTATCATTTCTTGCCCTGGAAATACTTCCTTTGACTTCCTCTAGGAAATAGAGGACACGGGGTAAACATCTAGGATGCAGGGTCTGACCACCAAGCCTTATATGTAACTCCCTTCTTCCTCAGTGTGGCGGTCACTCTGATATGGGACCCTTATGGTCACTGTGGGACCAGAACACTCTTGTCTCCAGTAGGCGAAAGCCAGGCCTTGACGGGATGCACAGTAGCCACCATCAGTTGAAAGCATCCGTATTACAAATCTCACATGTGGACAATGTTGAGAGATACCTGTCAACACAAGGGGCTACAGATTAATTTTGAGGTTTGTAACTTTCCATCATAATGTTATTTATTTTGAGTGCTGAGACCTAGAACCCTCTGGAATATTGTATATGGGGTGAGCGTTTCATTTCTCTCCCCTTTCTCACTGTTGGCAGGAAATGTTGGCGGCTGGTGGCTGACAGTTTTCACCTTCCAGGAATACCAATAGCCAGAGAGGTCCGCCTTAGTGGGTGTGCTTCAGATGGGAGCCCCTATGCCATGTAAACTAGCCAAGTAGGAGTTGAAAGCATATGAGTGGGAGAAGTCGATAGCCCGGCTATGGATTCAACAGGGAAGTCCTTGGAGAGCATCCCAGGCGCAAAGCCCTTCACACAGTAACTTAGGAAACACTCAGTAACTTGGAACTACAGAATTCATTATCCAACATTCCTAAAGGCCAGCAATCTAAAATCAAACTATCCACATGATGGAGGAAGGTCATTGGCTAATAAAGGAACTGCCTTGGCCCATTTTATTGGTTAAGGACATAGGTAGGTGGAGTAAACAGATCAGAACGCTGGGAGGAAGAGGATGTGAGGTCAGAGTCTCGACAGCTCTCCTCTAGGGAGAAGACGCTAGAGCAGGGATGCCATGCCCCGCTCCCGGGCAGACACACGCCATGAAGCTCCGACCCAGGATGGACTAGGCTAGAATCTCCCCGGTAAGCGCACCTTGGGGTGCCATACACAGATGATTAGAAATGGGCTAAATTAATATGTGAGAATTAGCCTAGAAGAGAATGGGCCAAGCAGTGATTAAATGAATACAGTTTGTGTGTTGTTATTTCGGGGCATAAGCTAGCCGAGCAGGCGGCCGGGGTGCTGGGAACGCAGCCCCGCCGCCCCTATTACTACATCCACAGGATCCCCATTCCCCTGAAGGTGTTAGGAAAGACCTTCATGATTTGTTTCTTGACATTTGTTTACCATAATTGGATTTGGATAAACATAATTCTCATATTCGTCAGATATGGATGCTCCTTTTATAAAGGTCATGACTCACACTGAATTGGGCACTCTAATCCAAAATGGACTCATGTTAACTAAGTCCACGTGAAACAATCCAGTTTCCAAACAGCTATGTTCTAAAGTCCTGGGGATTAGAGTTTCAGCATATGAATGCCAAGGGTATATAATCTACTCCACAACACCAGTCGTGCCCAGGCGTTTCTCTTCCCACTTCTCGGTCTTGCTCATCCCCTTCCATCACTCTCTTGTAGATATTAACCCCCAAATAGAGCCTTCCAGTATGTGAAGGGTTTGGGGGGAGGAGGCATCTTTCGCATTTATTATTGGTGGTGTTTTGTCATTGTTTGCTTTTTTGGTTTGTTTTTGCCGAATTGACATGTGCTAGAGCAATCTGAGGAAAGGCAATCTTAATGGAGAAGATGCCCCCATCAGATTAGCCTATGGGCATTTTCTTGAATAGTGAGAAAGTGTCTGGCCCACTTTGAGTGGTGCCACTTCTGAGCAGATGGTTCTGGGGGCGTATATAAGAAAGCAGGCTGAGCAAACCACGAGGAGCAAGCCAGGAAGCACCATTCCTCCATGGTCTCTGCTTAGTTCTTGACTCCAGGTTCCTGCCTTGAGTTTTGCCCTGACTTGTCCACTGGGATTGAGTGCAAACCTGAGATTTGTAAGAAAAAAACATGCCCTTTCCTCCCCAAGTTGCTTTGGTTATGATGTTTGATTGCAGCAATAGTAACCCTAACTGGGACACAGTGGCTTAAGAAGTCTCATCAACTCTTTGTCAATCCAGGTCAAGAGTTGACTGTCGTAGCTAGTGCATTCCACTCTCCCCTCCCCTCAGCCCGAGTATCTTGGTCTTGGACTGGAGGCTATTTTGACTCTTAGTTCCTTTCCGGTAAAGTCAGTCTTTCATCTGCCCTTCCGCTCCCTCCCCCTGGATCTTCTGATGCACGGAGTCACCAGGAGCTGTCTGTCAGTCTTCTCTCCGCTAGCACAGATTCACCACTCACACCTCATGTGACACACCACAGTGGGTGAATACAGAAGCCACTGGGGGGATTCTGGGATGAGAGAAATGGGTTCTTTAACTTGATCACCATCCCCAGTTGGCTCCTGCCTCTGGGTGGGAATAGCAACTAAAATCCAGCTGTTTCTCATCATGTCTGCTACCCACAGGCAATTTATCCAATTTGTCACTGAGCCCTAGGAATTCCTGGTGCTGCATGGTTGCCTCCCTTCTGCCTTCGTGTCACCTGTCTCCCAGTTTCGTGTTCCCTCCTTGGGATGACTTGATTGCTTCTATGAGCATGAACCACTCTCAAATCTCCCAGAGTGTTGAAAGTCCCTATCTATCCCTTGGGAGGGGGTGGGGGAGCTGGGAGGTGAGGGGGCCATCACAGCAGATACAATCCCAGAAGCCTTCTGCCTCTTCCCCTTCCCTGTCCTTTAGCTCAGTTACTCCCTCATGTTGACCAGGGAAGGGGGCGGGGAAAGGAAAACAGGCTCCGGGATAAAGTGTGGCAGAGAAGTGCTATCTCCAAGTGGGCCACAGGAGCCCTGGCACCCACTTAGGTACAGCTGTCTTTAAAACTTTGTGTGATACGTGCAACTTACTTGCTGTTTCAGACGTCACAGGAAGGAGCCAGTCAAATCCAGTTCTGGAATTCTCCATGGAACCTGCTCGCAAGACCAGTGTCTGGGGACATTGTGTCTGCAGCACTCGCCTTCCTCCAGAAAGACGGGATGGCTTTGTTATCACAGTTGTGTGCACGGTGGAGAGACACACTTCACCACAGCCTCTAAGACTGGGAGAACACTGAACTGCACAGGCGATTCCTCCCTGTTCTGTGCACTTCCTGACTCTAAAAGTTCTTTGTCAGAGGGCCAGCACTTTCCAGTCTGATCAAGGACCAACAATGGCCAGTTTAAGGCCAAGGATATCCCGTTGCTTTGCATTCACGTTGGCCTACCCAAGGGGATTCTCACACTTGAGATCTGGAGTTACCTTCAATGCAAAACTCAACCAAAAGCACTGCCCCCAACTGGCCATCGTTATCACCATCGCTTCAGCGAGCTTGATCTAGTCAACCTGAATGATGGACAAAGAATTACACATGCGTTTTTATTTTCATTCATTCTCACAACCATGCTGAAGGAGTTACGACTGACTGTCCACATGCATGAAAAGAGGAAACCAGTTCTAAGGCCAAATATCTGAGCAGTGGATTCAAGATTTTCTGACATTAAAGCCAAAGTTTCATCCTGCTTCTACCCTGGTGCTTACTGATGACCTCATTCCGTAGAAGGAAGATGAGAAACAAGGCAAAGGAGCAGCCTTCAGCATTTTCAGACACAGAGAATGATGGACAAGTGGAAAAAAGCAGTAGGGCTGCTCTTTTCCTTAAGATTTATTATTTATTTTTCCCGAGAGTGTGTGTGTGTGCCTGCCTGCATGCATGTGTGCATGCATGCACGTGTGCACACGCTGTGTGTGTGTGTGTGTGTGTGTGTGTGTGTGATTGCCACATGTCAAGGGCTCTCATGAAGACCAGAAGAGTGCGTCAGATCCCTTAGAGCTGGGATTACAGATAGTTACAAACTGCTATGCATGGGCACTGCAAACCAAAGTCAAGTCCTCAGCAAGACTAGTATGTGCTCTTAATCTTTGAGCCATCTCTGCAGCCACAAGTGGGGTTGTTCTGAAGGGAAACTAGTTTTTTATGGCTAATGTTTGCCTCTGGCTAGGACTAGCCTGATAGATTCTTGTCCAGCCTGCTCAGTCAGACACTCCTGGGTTTCCTCTCTTCTAGTTTTCAAAAGGTAAGAAATCAATCCTCTGCCAATTCTGTTTCTTTTGAATTCAAAGCACGTATGTTGAAAAGGAATTACAGATGCAAGATGAGCCCTGTGGACTCCAGAGGGGTTGGAATGGATGAGGGGGCTCAGTAAATGGCTGTTATTTGGGTATGAGCTGTTGCCTCATCATTCACATAAATTTGGAATCTGTGCTCAGATGGGCACGCCTATGAATTGTTCGTGAATCTGAGATAAAATGGAAATAATGGTAAGAAATGAAGTAACTGTGTTCACATTTAAACACATTCATTACATAGGGAAACACAGTGGATATTAAGAAAGAGAACTTGACCTTGAAATCAACATCTTAATACTTGCTATTTGATAGATCCCAGCTATTCACCTTCTGCCTCTTGGCTTAACTCTTCTTGATGCGTAGTTTTTGTTTGGCCCAAACATGATACCTCTCTCTCGACCTCATTTAAACAGCTTTCTCTCCTTGGCACTGTTGAACATTAGCCCAAGTTTAGAAATATTGGGGTTCATAGGAACTTCTGCCTAGACCAGATCCTAGAAGAAACCAGCGTTCTCAAGAATCCTGTCAAAGTTACTCTCTGGGAAATCAGGTAATATCCTCTGCCTTTTGGGCATTTCTAAAACCCAAGAGGGTAATCTGAGGTCCTATATAACTAACCCCTCAGGAGTTGGGGTGTAGGGGAGATAAATACTCTCCTACTGGTGGGGAAACATTACTCTGGATCCTACTCCAGCCTGTCCCAGACTCCAGGAACTCAGGCCTAGAGACTAGGGTCAGACAATGCTTCCTCCTTGGACCAATGGCAAATTATGGGCATCAGGGTAGAGATTTTGGAGTCATGTAGGTTCAATGGATGAATCCCAGTCTGCCATCCTCTCTTCAGGAAGGAATTGTTCCCTCTAAATTTGGCGGTAAATATTGAGCTGGAGGACATGACACAGTGAAGTCTGCAGTTTCATCAGGATGGGGTCCTAAACTCGATGCCTAAGGAAGGAGTTGGTTGGAGGTACTTTTCAAACCCCTTAACCCTCAGAAGACTGAAGGAGGAGGATTATAGCAAGTTCAAGGCTAACCTGTGTGTATTTGTCAGGGTTCTCTAGAGAAACAGAACTTATAGGACGAACATACATATTACAATGACTCACAGACTGTGGTCCAACTAGTTCAACAATGACTGTCTGCCTGGTAGTTTTTGAGTCCACAGGACTGTATGTCTCAGTTGGTCTTCAGTGTGTACCAGAATCCCTAAGAAGCACGCACTAATGCAAGTGAAGTGAAAGACAGATGTATTTCCAACAACGGTGTCTTAGAAGCCAGTACCTACAGAGGAGGACTCCAGAAAAAGGAGAGGAGTTTAGAGAAACTCAGAAGAAAGGCTACACAGACTGCTTGCTAAGGGCTGGGCAGGGCCGCAGCACAGTGAGCTTCTGGCAGCCACGAGGCTGCAAAGTTGAGCATCTTACCTGTCGGGTGCTTCTTCACCTGAGTTCCTAAAGAGGAAAAGGGAAAGAGACATCTGGTGGAAGGTGAGGGAAGGCAGCAGGGACAATGGCAAGAAATGATCAGTCACCTGGAGAAAATAAAGCCTGTTGTCTGTGAACTCAAATTAGCCACTTGAATGCAGTCAGAATGCTTTAGAACCCAGGGCTTGGAAGTAATTGGGAGATGGATTTTGCATTTTGTCACACAATACAATTAAGAGGTAGAATCCAGGCAACATCTGAAGCCTATTAAGGGACCTCAATGGAAGATGGCCATGCTCGCCGGCCTGGGATGAGGTAGAAGTTCTTGCATTGCTCTCCCGGGGGAAATGTGACTAGACTACGCAGGCCACACACACACACAAGGTGACAGCAGGCCTCCAAGAGGAGCCTGCCCTGCCTGTTCCCTAGTCACTCTGGAGCGCTTCAAATACATCATCATCGTGGCCCCTGTCGCCTCTGACAGCAAATATGATTTCAGTGTCAGGGAGCTGACAGAAAGTAGGGCATAATTTACAGCCACATTCAGCCAGCCGAAGAACACACCTGGCTCCCAGAGGCGTGGGCTAGAGACGCACACCCAAGCACAGGATTTTGTTGGCCAGTTGAAAGGGATGAAATTCCTCACAGGGGTAATCAGCACTTCCTACAGAGAGAAAGGGTCGACGTGAATGAAAATATTCAGTATGGCGAGGATTTCTAAAGTATGCTTTGAGAATCAGGGCTGGCAGTAAATTCTACCGTGATAGAGAGATATCTAGAGAGGGACGACTGCTCACTGGGGCGAAACTCTTTGCCGTCTACCAAGGGAAAGGTGTACTCAACTTCAACTGTGTACCTTGAAGAGTCTTTTAGACATGACATTATGGGCTGCCTCTGTGGCCTTAGAAAGGACATGGTTTGAAAGTGCTGAATTCTTGTAATGACTGAAGTTGGTGGGCGGATAGGGAAGTTTGGGAGGGATGCAGTTCTATCACAAATACCTAAAATGAACCAAAGGCAAGGCATTCAGAAATGCGAGCTGTTTAGTGTGGGTAGATGGTTTTTAAAGGATGCTCATTGCCTTCCTGGGAGCTCCAGGAAGCAACTACTGAGCGAGGAAACCTGGAATCGAGTCTGGTTTGTTTTCAGCGTCTGTGTAAGCACCATTCCATGTAGGGCAATCATGAAGCACAACCAGGACCCGAGCCAGCCAATCTGCTCAGCTTTGGATCTTGGTTTTATCACTTAGTAACCCTCTTTAAGGTCTGGGGCCAGTCCTCTGATCATGCAAACATGGCCCTGGTTTTCTATGATGTCGAAAGCAGGCGAAAAGTATACAGAGGCACAGAATGAAGGGAGACGGTATGTGTGGAAGGGCACAGTGGCCAGCGCACGGTCACAGTTCAGTGGACAGCAGACTATGTGAGATACGGGGCTTAGTTCAGCAAGATGCCTGAGCACCTCTTAGGTGCAGGCACAAAGGCTCTCCACAGAGGCAAAGCTGGTGGCCAGGGAGGACAAACGATGCAGGATGAAGAGAGGGAAGGTTCTGTACAGTGACCGCTGAATTATGTGCCCCGGAGAGGAAATGACAGGAAAGGAAAAGTTCAGACCAGGGAAGCTAGGCTGATGTCTCCCGATCTGTGGAAGGGAACACGAATGGCCATCTCTGTCATTTTCTCTTTGACTTCCTAGCTCCACCGAGGTGCAGGCTTTCAACAGACA
Source organism: Microtus oregoni (assembly GCF_018167655.1). Taxonomy (NCBI): domain Eukaryota; kingdom Metazoa; phylum Chordata; class Mammalia; order Rodentia; family Cricetidae; genus Microtus; species Microtus oregoni. The sequence continues at coordinate 1,192,216 of NW_024543976.1, read as the reverse complement.
CTCATTCAAGTGTACTTGCACTTAGGAATGGAGATGGGCGTTTGTATGGAAAATGTAGTGGAGAGCAAAGTCTTATCTCTCCTGAAAAATCTTTCCACTGCCGAAGGGCCACTGCTAAGCCTGACAGAGCTCGGGACTGTAGGAAGGTAAAAAACCCAACTGCAGCCTATGCCATCGCTGGACCTTCTGAGGAGTCTTCAAATACAGGTTTAGCCATCAGGAGCCTGACCTTATTGTTGAAATGTGTCTTCCTATTTGTTTGTTGTCCAATAAATCTTCCGTACCTGTTTATATGGGTCTGGGAGGGACAAGGAACACAGGATTTGTTTGTAACTAAAACATAGATACAGGGTTGTTCTTACTATCTCATCCATTTAGACCTCGGCCGAACATTTATTGGTGGATATTATAGGCTAGATCGTATCCTCAGAAATTCATACACTCAAATATTAAGCAACAGGAAGTATCCCATAATACGACTACGTTTGAAGATAGGACCTTTAAAGTGATCATTAAATGAATGAGGCCATTTAGCTAATCCCTAATTCAATAAGACTGCAGTCCTTAAAAGAGGAGATCAGGATGGATGTGTATAGAGTGGAGATGACAGGAAGACACGGGGATGGGATTGCCTCATCTCACAAGCCAGAGAGAGAGACCTAAGAAGACACCAGCCCTGCTGACAGCTTGATCTTTGGCTGCAGAATTCCATTATGATACGAAAATTAATGTCTGGTGTTTAAGCTGAATAGACCTTGGTACTTTGTTGTAGCTGCTCTTACACAGTACTATGTTGGATTACTGTGCACCAGGTACATGGTTCAGCGTTGGACACATGAGGCTGAGGAAGATACCTCACTCACCTCAGAGAGTTCACAATCTAGTGAGGGGCCAAGTACTTGCAAACATAGTGTGATAGAGAGCTATGAGACTTTGCGCATTGGAGTAGTGAACGGCGTGGAAGCTCTTGGTCAAACAATTCAAAGCTGACGCTGCAGCATCACTTAGCTCATTCCTCAGCACCACAAGTTTTGTGTTGGTCAATCTTCAATCAATAGATCGCATCTGTTTGTGTGTTCGCTAGATTGCTGACTCGCCAACTTGTACTTTGGGATAGTAAATAAGCCCTAAATTCATGGGGCTGCGATAAATTGTTGGGGTGTGGGGGGTCTGTGGATGTGATTGCATATTCTATATGTGTATGTATACATACATGTATACATGAAGGCCAAAGATTGATGAGAGGTGTCTTCCTCAATTACTGTCCACCTTAAGGTTTGAGATGAGACCTCTCAATAAACCTGGAGCCTGCCAATTTAGCTAGGATACCTGGCCAGAGAGTCCTGAAGCCCCACCTGTCTCCACCTTCTCGGTGCTAGGATTAAAAGACATGTTACCATGCTCATCTTTTGCATATGGGTTCTATATGGGATCAAATTTAGATTACAAAAAAAAAATTTAGATTACATGCTTATGTGGCAAGCACTTCACAAACTGAGCTATTTTCCCAACCCCAGTGTCCATGTTTTTGATAAGTTCTAGGTAATGTTGCAGGCCATACCTGGAGGCCTTTCACCCAGCAGATGAGAGCATTCAGGCTGTAAAAGGTGTAGTGATTTACCCAAGGTCACAGCACTGTCTACAGAAAGTTCAGCAGACCTCTGTCATCTGACAAAGCAGTGATGACATTAACTCGGGATGGTCAGTTTGTAGCCCCATAGGACTGCCCACTTCCAGAAGCCTCATTCTAGACCTCGGTCTCTCTTACAAAATGCACAGACTAAGACAGAAACTCAAACACGGAGCAGGATTCCTTTCTGTGAACACTAGAACCATTTCAAACCCTTACATTTTTTTTTCTGTTTCAATCGTTTCTGTTTCTTTTCCTTTCTGTCTTCTGCCCATCACAGCGGATGTGTGTTCATGAAATACGTTGTAAGTGCAGCTGTTGGGGTGGACTGAGTCAACACAAATAGTCAAATAGCTAAATAGGTTTCAAACTTCAAATAAAACACAAACTGAAATTTTTACCCAAGTGAACATTCTATGTAATTAATGCTTATATTTCTACCCAGCTCCATTTATAGCCAGTCAGTACATTAGCTTTATCTCGGAAGGATAAAAGAAAAAATGGATTTATACATATCCATTTAAGGTTAAGGAAGTAATCTTTTCAGGACTATCAGAGAAATCCAAGTGAGAGGTGACTTCCCCTCATGGGCTTGAACTTGGGAAGACTTTCAACATAATGGTTGACATATAAAAGACATTTATAATAATTACTTGAGGACTAATGACAGTTCAGACAATAAGAAGCCTAGTTCCAAACTTCCTTGATCAGCAGTGTTTGCTGTGACTAAGAGCCAGGTAGACGGCAAGCATTGACTTTGCCTAACCTTTGACTTGTAATAAAGATGCAATAAAGTAATTGGTTAAAATAGAGACATGCCTGATAAAGAATGTTTGCTTTTTCAAGTAACTGGCTAAACTAGGAGCACACCTGATAAATGAGTTTCTAAGGAGTAGAAGGCCAGGGTGTGCTAATTACTGGGAGTTCTGTTTCCTACACGGGTTTGCTGCTTTTCCTCTTTGAAGAGAAAAGAAGCAACTGGAAGGCTCCGTGGTGGTAGCTGTCACTACACAAGAAAAGCTGGTTGCTAACACGCTGCAACATATCTTGAAATGTGTTTACTTCCAGCAATATAGAGAATGTGGACTTCTACTCCACATTTACACACAGACCTGTGGTTATCATCAGGAAACCGATACACTTTGACCATCTTTGCAGAGAAGAGGAAGACAAACACAAGAAAGGGAGACTTTCTAAATCCTTGCCTCTCTGAATTCTCTACAGTCTATACCAGAAGGGGAGGGGGAGACCGGGAGGCACATGGACCTGTGACTGTCTCCATCCAACTTACTTCCCTAAGAATTTGTTCTGCATTAAATTCCTTTTACCAAGTGCCAATTTTTTTAATTGAAAATTTATTTCTTTACTTAAGTGTCTGAAGGATGACATTTAGGACAATTATGAACAGGTCAGAATGTATCATATATCACAATCATAATAAGAATGACACGGAAAAGGGCATCGAGAGTAACCACACATTAGTCGCTCGCTTTTTGTGTCCCCTCCAATAACAGCTAATGGAGTTGGACGGCAGCCATGTTGATTCTGGGCACTGGATAAAATACCCTCCCTGGCCCCCGACAATCCCATGACCTGATGGGCCCTCAGCAGTTCTTATCTTGCCCCAGTAACTAAAACTTCAATTCCAGTTCCTGGAGTTCCAATCTTTTCCTGCTGGGATAAGCTATCTCATAATAAGAACGCTGACACCCCCAACAGACTCGGAGAGCGAGCGTTACAGCCTGTAAAGCAATCCTTGGAACCTCGCTCTCACTGCAAAAGAGTGATCCTTTGTAGAACTCAGCAAAAGCCCAGGGGAAATTACCTGTTGTGGTGTAGCTGGCCTTGGCAACTGAGCCTGAAAATGTCAGGTAACCACTGCAGGAGGAGGAAGGCTTCCCCATCTCTCGCCAGCCAGTCAGGACTTGGGGCACCCTTCTGTGGGTGTGACACCTCTGGAAACACCAGGGCAAACGTTTTTTTTAATAATTCTTTTATTTGTTTGAAATTATAACGTGATTACATCATGTCTCCCTCCCGTTCTCTCCTTTCAGATTCTCTATACCCCCCATTGCCCTCTTTAAAATTCAGGGCCTCTTTTTTCAGTAATCGGAGTGGTTTGCTTATGTGGAGATTGGTTACCTTAACGGTCGCCAACAGCTCTTATTGGACTTAAGCCTCACTCAACAAAAGGAAAATCAGGGCAAATGTTTAAATGCCTGACACTTTGAAGGCTGACGATGCAGTGTGCTGTCTTTCCTGAACAGTGAAAACCAGATCTCTTTATTTAAAAGACTTGCCTATTATATGAATATGAAGTCATTTCAATTAGCCAGAATCCACCTAGGTACAGTCTTTGATGCCAGGATACTCCTTACATCGATAAAAAAGTTTCATCTGCTCGTCATTTATTTTAGGTCAGGAATGTTTACAGTCTACTCTTTCAGCAAGATTCACGTGCTCAGTCACTTTTCAAAAGTACAGATCACTATCCAAAGTGCGTGGTTACTAGCCTCCAGTACAAGGTCACTAGCCACAGTTGCCACTGTACAATAAACACATCCCAAGCTTGTTTATGTTGAGTTGACATTCTTTGATCAACATCCCCCAGATTTTACTTATTTTATTAACCACTTTCCTTCTCTCTTCTTCTATGAGTTCAAGTCTTGGATTCCACACATGAATCCCATTGCACACTGTCTTTTTATGCCTGGCTATTCCCCTAAATTCAGAATTCAATTCCCCTGGGTTCATAGATACTACTGCAGATGACAGATATCCCTTTCTAAACTCCAAATAGTATTCCATGCTTGACAGTTCTACAGACATAACACTGGGAACTCTTAGGCTGACTCCTTGTATCTTGCCTACTATAAATGCTCCACTGCAGATCTCTTTTGTATACATTTGTTTTTTTTTTTCCTTTGGATATAGACTCAGTGGTGGAATTTCTAGTCTATGTGGCAATACTATTCGGGTAGTTTTTCAGTCTCTTGTATATATTTTAATTAAAATGTAATTGCACCCCTCTCCTCTTTCCCTGTCCTCTCTCCAGCCCTTCCAAAATCCCTCCCTTCATCTTTCAACTCCTTCCATGTACCCCCAACTTTCATACTGATAGCCCTTCTTCCCCAATTATCATTGTTGCATGTGGCATGTGTATACAAATACATAAATATGATCTGCCTACCCCATTTTTGTTGTTTGTGTGTATGCGGTTTCAGGCTGACCCGTTTGTGTAGGAACCAACTGGGAGCTCATCTCTGGGAGAGGTTACATCTCCATCTCTCCACAGACATCAGCTGCCTGTAGTTCCTTATCTAGGCCATGACCCTGTGAAGGTTTCCACTTCTGCCTTTGCTTGTCTACTGATATTGCCATTGTTCAGATCTTGCAACCCAGATTTTCACCGCAGACTTCCTGGTTTCCTGACTCTAATAATCTTTCCACCCCCTATTCCATGGTGCTCCCTGAACCATAGATTCAAGATCTGTGATATAGATGTTTCCACTGGGATTGGGCTCCCCACAAGCTGGTCTCTGCATTTAAATGACCATACCTAATTAGAATCTTTAGCTAACTAGATATCACCCATAAATAAAACAATGTAGAGTTTATAATAGTTTATAATTACCACGTGCCCAGTACATTGAAGCCACACAGTAACTATTTGGGGCAGGTTTTATTATTCTCGCAGTATTACAAATTGGGCTCAGAGAAGTCACTGTGTCTGTGCCTGTGCGACTGGAGGCTTAGCCTAAAAACAAAACTTCTTAGGTTCTAAATGTGGTTCCTTGGTCAAGATTTAATTCTGGCCACAGGCTAGACTTTTCCAAGTCTAGAGAAGGCTTAGAGGCCCGGGAAACTTTAAATACTTCAAGTGTTCGTATGAATGGGTGTCCTCAATGTGTACTACACTTATCGCTGGGTTCTGTGCATTCCCAGTATGTGGCACCCAGCCGGCTTCATCTATCTGCTCCACATCCAGAGTGACTTCTAGAATATTCCCACTTTCAGACAGTCAGCACAGGATGTTTGTAGTGGACACCGGGAACTCCAGACATCCTTTCCAGCCCCTGGAGTTGTTTGAACTTAGTGCTGAAACCAAGCTGGCCTGAAAGTCTCAACAATTACTTTAATAGAATCCAGAGGATTACAACTGGATTCTGTTGTAATTCATATTCTATGACTAATTTCAAGATTTTTAGTTTTAGTTTTACATTATGTGACCCTCTGTATGTGTGTATGTGAGTACGTGCACATGAACCAGGTGTCTACCAAGGCCAGAAGTAGGAGTCATAGGTGTGGAATTAGAGTTGTGGGCACTCCCCTCCCCTGATGTGGATGCTTGGAACCAAACCCTGCTCCTCTGTAAAAGCAGTATGTGTTCTCTGAACTTCCAAGCCTCCTCTCTAGTCCCAACCCACCACTAATATTAGAAGAGGTGATCTGACCACTATGGAGCCATTCAGTACATCACCAGATCCTAAAGGACAAATGGAGCTATTCATCACGAGTGAAAATAACTGAAGCCAAAGGGAGCATTGGTCCAGTTGTCCTGTGAGAGGAAGCTGAATTCTTCTCTACTTCATCTGACAGTCCCACTTTAAAGCCCACTTTCCATGACCATGAGTGAGCAGATGATGTAATATCACAAGGCAATCCTACCATATCTGCTGAGAATTCACTATGAATGGAACTGGTTTCAGTTCTGCACCTGCACCTCCCACTTGCCCCTCATGGTAACCTCTGAGGCACCAGAAGTTTAAGTGACTCAAATTTACTTACCGAAGAAAGATTTGGACTCAAGGAGATGGACTGCAAGCCTAGGATGAAATTCCCTGTTTCATAAATGAAAGCAGACTTGATCAACTGAGAGATGAGCAAGCTGCCGATCATGACCCTTGTACTGTAAAATGGAGCATCCTAATGTGTGTGTTCCCACCAAATTCGTATGTTGAAATCCCAGCCCCCAGTGAGGTAGTTTCAGGAGACTAGGCTTTTGAGGAAGTAGTTGAGGTTGGGATAAATCAAACTCAACTTTTACAGGTGGCATTTTAGTTAAGTGTGCATTTTCCAAATACAAATTTGTGTAGCTGGCTATGACCAAAAGGTAAGAAGTACATTAGAGAGGTGTTCTGTAACCAAATGATTATTTCTATGGGGGATGCAAATAAATATTGTCCCCATTAGGTGATAAAGCTAAAATTACAGCAATCATGATCTTGACTCACACTTAAATATTTTAAATTTTTTATCAGTTTTTTGGGGATTTCATATAATGTATCTTCATCATATTAACTCCTCTCCCAACTCCTCCCAGATCCTCCACTCCCTCCCCTACCCACACAACTTGTGTCCTTCTCCTTCTCCTTCTTTGTCGTCGTCTTATTCTAAAGCCTGCTGAGTCTAACATATGCTGCCCATATATTCTTGGCTATGTAACTATCCACTGGAACTTGGGTAACTTACAGGTTCACCTCCTTAAAGATAAAGAAATCTCTTTTTCTCCCAGTAGCTATAAAATGCCAGTAGTTCCTCAGCTAAGGGGCAGGACTTGGTGCCTAGCTCTGCTCTCCAAGCCGGGATAGCATCTGGCTTGATCTCATGCAGATCTTTTGCCATGCTGTCACAACCATTTTGAGTGCCTATGTGCAGCTGCCTTGTTTCCAGAAAACGCTATTTCCTTGTTGTAATTTACAGTCGTCCCCCCCCCGCCCCCACACACACACCATGATCCTTGAGCCTTGAGAGGAGGAGTGAGATGTAGGCAGCCCATCTAGGGCTTTCCACAGTTTCCTCCTGCTCCCTGCACCTTGACCCCCCTGTGGCTCCCGTGCTAATTGTCATCTTTTGCAGGAGGCTTTCTGATGAGGGCTGAGAGATGCACCCATCAATGCCTTTTTAAAAATACATATTTCCAAGTTTCTGAACTTGAGAATGTATATCTTTGTTGTTTTCTCTATGATGCATTTTTCTCAAAATGCCATGGTACCAAATTCCTTATTTCTTCCGCAAGTTCCCAGTTCATAAGTGAAGTTGAAGATAGGGGTCTTACACATGGCCCCTGCATGAGTCTAACTCGAGTTGAAATGACACCACAGCTTGCGTCTGCCAGGCCTCTGCTTTGCTCTGCATCACAGAATTACCAGCTTTGTTGATACGGTTTACTAAATTAAATTGACCTCACACGGAATTGCCAGGCTCTAGCATCAACCGGGGCATGAAGAGTACATTAGGAGGAGTTCTTGTCCATAACTGGGTTAGGTTCACCCAGACGTTATCAGACCTCAGGATGGAACAGTCCCAGCTGTAAAACGTTTAACCCAACCATTCGAAATCGTGCCCTTCTGCGACTGCTTGGAGTTGGTAGGGCTTTTAACAGCTCAGCTGTTCCATTGACCTATTTATTTCTGGGGTTTGGCTCCTTTGGTAGTAAGGGAAGGAACAGTGTCTCGGCATCCTAGGGTGTTCAGACCAAATCCTTCCTGAAAAAGAAGCAGTAATGAAGCAATTTCATTTAATGTTCGTCTGCTCCTGGGCGCAGAGAGTCAGTGGCAGCCCGCAAGAAACAGAAGGGCTTCTTCCTCTTTCTGTGCCCCTGAATCTGAGACTGGTCTCCTGGGGATTCTCCGGGCTCTCAATGAGCCCTGGGAGAATTTGCAGAAGTCCCCTGGAATGCAGAAATGGGTGGGGAGGCCACAGTTAAGGCTCAACTTTTAGTGCAAACATCAAGATATTTGGAGTCCAAAGTGCTACCCCGCCCCAACAGTTGCTCCGGTAGCAGCAACTGTGCCAGGTGTCAGGTACCCGCCTAACTAGGTCAGGCTGAGCTGGGGGAGGGCAGCCGTGGGGGCGGGAGGACAGTGCATATCCTCTCCCCAGCAAAAAGCTGCTGTGTGTTCTTAATAAACAGTGGGGTGACCATGTGTCTGAACATGGATTCAGAGGGAAAAGTGAAGCGGGGACAGGCACCCCTAGTTTTGCCCCTATCACATGCAGTGGGCTGGTTTGGAATAATGACTTGCCTTTAAGCATTATGGGATGGTACCATACTGAGACATTTAAAGAAAGTGAAAGAATGACATCCCACCATCATTCTGACACAACCCACCCAGGCCAGGGCCCTACTTATGGAAAGAAATTTCTCAGATAAACTGAGCCGTGCACAATTCACGTACTGAGCCTCAACTTCTGTAAGAAATACACATTCCGAGGCTGTGCCTCCAAACGTCATTGCCCATCTCTTTCCATTTTAATGAACCCAGGAACCACACTGTTCACTCCGCCATATATCTGTGGCAGATGACCCCGAGGAGGGAGAGCCAAAGTTCAGAAAGCAAGGATCCTCAACTTTCCCAGCTTTCGTTCCTCCCTTGCTACCTCCTTCAAAACCATCTCTCATGCTTATTTCTTTCAACCTAAGACAAACTAGGCACCATTAATTTATTAGGAGTCCTTGACTGATTGATTCAGGAAAGTTAATCTCATGGAAATGGGCTTGACCTCTGCAGTTCAGCTATTGGTAGCTGGATCCTGGGGAAATTATAGTGCATAGCCTGTGTCAACAAGCTGAATGCAGACTGTGCCATGTTTTCCTTGCATCCTGGGCATATGAATCTGATCAGGTCTGTCCTCACAGCTTCCAAGGTCCTTGAGGGAAGAAGAAAGTATAAACTCGCTTGCTTGGTAGCTGAACCTGGGGACACTGGCATGTAGCTAAACCTGTGGACATTGGCATGTAGCTGATCCTGTCGACACTGGCACATTGGCATATAAGAATTTGAATGAGGGGGCTGAGGCTCTGGCCCAGTTAATTAAGTAATTGCCACACAAGCAAACTGGACCTGAATTCAGTCCACAGAATCCTCATGAAAAACCAGGTTATTGAAACCTATGCTTGTAATCCTAGCACTGGGGAAGTAGAGACAGGTAGCTCACTGGAGCTTGCTGGCTAGCCAGTCTAGATGAAGAGGTGAAGGCCAGACCAATGAGAGAGCCTATCTTAAAAAGTAAGCAAATAAATAAATATCAAATAAACAAACAAGGTGAGTGGCATCCTGAGGAACGATGTCAAAGGTTGAACTCTGACCTCCATTCACAGGCACCATCCACCACACGCATACACATATGTACACACATACAAAAAATTTAAATTTAGACCATAAAGAAAGGAATCAGAAGAGATGGTACATATAAGCCCTTTCCATATTGGCATTCCCTGATTCCAGGGTCATTTAAAACATGCATAAAAAACCTCCCAAGGCATCAGGATTTGGGGATTTGATTCAGAACCAAAAACAAGGGTTCCAAAGCTGGTCAACAACAGAAAAATCAAGAGAAACCAACAGACAGCAAACATTATCTGAAGCAATTATCGTGTATCTTCTGATTTATCAGAGACTCAGCGATCCGAAGTAAGACTTCAAAGGGAATTTTAGATTGTTTTGTTTAGATGTTCATGTTTAACATGAAATCAGAGACACGAATTGTTATCATATCTCTGAATTGTTATCATATCTCTATATCCTTGCTACTACAAATTAGCAGATGCCCTTCTCTCCAAATATCCAAGGCTTTTCTTACAGAGTCAAAATTGATCAAAGGTTACAACAATTGAAAAACAAAAGAAAGGGAGAGAGAATTCTCCAGTTGCCCAGTTGCTAAGCAACCCTGTCTGTCCTGGTAACTGGGTCCCAGGGTCTTCCCTTTCACCTGCTGGTTTTGACTCCATCTATAATATATACCAGCATGTTTATTTTCCTGTAAATGTCCCGCAAACAGAAAGCAATGCAGCCCTTTCTCTGAAATTATTCATGTGCTAAAACCTTTTATCCACATGGCTGGTGTGACTGACAGTACAACACCAGCGAGCTTCCCAAATTAGTTCTTGTTCTGGTATTGTACTCCTGGGCTTTCTTTCTTTAATAAAAGAAAAAAAAAGAGCTACAGTTTTACTTAAGCTTTCTATAGTCTGGCATTATGGCTTCTTGGTACCAGTGATTAAGATGTCATGTCTATTCCAGGCACTTCTTTTTTTCCTTCTCGTAGTTGCTGTCAATTTCTAGAAAATCATACCCTTTGAACGATCCCCCCACCCCATTAAAAACTTTCAGCTTGCCTTTAGAGCTAATCTCACAAGAGAATTAGAATGAGTTGTTTGTATGTTCCAGAACCTCCCTGGAAATCCAGATGCAATGTGGCTATGACTTGTCCTGGGAGCCAAAGAGGGTGACTCTTTTGGGTTCTTTTGTCCTCTGCTTCCCTGATGCCATCACTCCCCTCCAGGTGACCAGGTGGTCACTGGTTTTAGCTTTACGAACCGTTTGCAGGTTGTCCATCTCGCTCTCACAGGCCCCCAGAAACCCAGAAACATGCTTACTTTTCTCTTCTCCTCTCACTTCATCTCATGTCATTGCTACTCTGCTACTGGAAGGATTTATTTATGACCCTGAGTTCCAGGGCTTTGCCTGTCAAGTGAGAGACAGAAGTCTCTACCCATGCTCAGATTTCCAGACCTTAGCAAAAGCTCAAAAAAGGAAATAGAATGAAAGACTTTCAATAGAATGAAAGTCTTCTCTTCTTTCTTACTAACTTCTCCCCTCTTTCAACTCAGAAGTTTCTACTTCCTTCTCTGGGTAAACATGGCATGGGAGTGTATTAGGAGGAGACACTGCTAAGCCCACAACCAAAACTCCCTTGGGAAGTTTAAAATTAAAGGAGATTTATTATGGAACAAGAAAACAATGACTATAGTTAAGAAATTTTAAGAATGACAATGGCCTTCCACAAAAACATTCCTTTTCTTCTCACAAGGCCATCTGTGTGCTGAGTCCCTCTAGAAGCAGACAAAGCAAGAATACACAGCATATGTGATATGAATAACAATATCTTTACATTTACTACGCCTTTGGGTAAAACAGACAATGCCCATCCAGGTACCTCTGCAGTGCAGGTCAAAGTCTTGCTTATCTTGCTGTCAGCTTGTAATAGTCATTAAAACTCCTGAAATTGGCTCTTAATTGATTGTACTCATCAAGGCTGGCATAGCACTGTTCAAAGACTAACCCCAAGTGACTTAAGCTAAAGAAGAGATGCGTTAATTTGCATAATGGAGACTTGTGGGAGTTTCAGGCACAACCAAGACAGCCAGGGACATAGTTACAGCTCCATTTCTCCACTTGTCAGTTCTTCCTGTCCTGTCTGCTTGTTATACTATTCACGGCTGTTGCTGATCACTCCAAGTTGACCCCTTACTGAACAATCTGAGCAGAAATCGGTTGAAGTACACACATTCCTGTCAGAAAAGCCCTTGGTTCTCATTGGCTTAGCCTGAGGCATGTTCCAAACTCTACTGCATCTTAGTGGTCAGAGATGTGGATGTCTGAAACAAAATGACTAGGTACTGCTCAAGGAGTAGTTCTGTGACCAGACAAGAAGGGATGCTCTGGGAAACTAACAGTAACACCCTACCTTGGAAACCCCTAGTGTTCTGTCAAGCCTTTACTTCAACAGTTTCTTTATAAATCTCTAATAATAAAACCCATGTTATTTCCTTCGGAAGCTTTCCCACATCTGGTATTTATCAAATATTTATTAGATGTTACCATATTCCAGGTGCTCACTGGGTTTTGAAAGCAGTTGTGAGCAAACAGATTCTTGTTTAAGGGTACTTCCATTTATCACAGGCACTTCCTTCCTCTAAGCCCTGCCTTCTGCAGTGTCTTCAGCCCCATTTCCTCCTCTGCTCTACCAATCTGCAGTTCCAGCCTTAGAAGATGGCCACGCCCCATGTCTGTCTCCAGTTCTTTCCATGCAGTTCCATGTGACATCATTAGCCCAGGTCAGGTCGTCCCTTCCCACCCGCTCCACCTTCCACCTGTCTCACCCTCTGCATCTTGATGGAGCTTCTCCAGATTGCCTCTCTGAAGTAGCTGTTCCTCCCTCTCTGCACTCCTGCAGTACTGCAGATCCCACCCAGAGTTCACACATCTTCTATCAGGTCCAGTGTTCTCATCACTGCAAGCTTGCTTTCTCTAAGGAATCCCTGGATAACATCATGTCTCTTTAGCCCCTCTGCCAAGCTCAAGCAGATAGTGAATATCTGCTAAATATACAATAAAACAAGAAAGACTTTTTAAAAATGTTTAAAGGTATCTCAGTGGTATGTGCTATCACTGAGCTCCCTCTCATCTTGGTCCCTGACTGGTGCTGAGTCAGCAGTTTGGTAGGTGACGAATTAAATTACATCACTGAGCTTCTCTGCTGAAGCAAATGTAAGGGTCATCATCACCATCCTCTTACAATCACGCTGTGTCACAATGAGGCAAGGTTCCTTCTGTTGTCCCAGAATCTTGATGAGTATCCAAAGCTGATGGGGAAATACTAAAATAATGAGATTTCCATGGAGGGCTGAGAGGCTCTGTTTTAAAACCCAACCTTCCCACCTTCACGTCTATGGAAAGAAGTATTGCCCTAGATGAAGGAGTCAGCATCTAAGATGACAGGCTTTCTACGTTACTCAGGAAGGAAGGAAAATTCCATGTTTCACCTCCTAAGGACTTCCTCAGAAGAATTTGAGGCATCTTCAGGAAATGGGAATGTCTTTACAGAACAGTGATGTGGAAACACTCTGGAAAGTCTCCTGGAAACAAGTCTTCCCAGGCAATCCCACACAAGCATCTCTCAGATCCTCTGCTTCTGGGTCCTTTTATGAAGTTGGGCAGATTTGAAGATCTAGCTTCCCTCAACACATGAGAGGCTGACCTGGACATGATATCCCTCACAGCCAACACTTAAATAGAAATGTGTATTTCAGAGGCTTCCACAAGAGCTGCTTATTTAATTCTCAAGTTAAATCAACATATTCTAGATCAGACAATTTAGGATGGAGCACACTAATAATAGTGGGTCTAACTCTTGGGCTAGTGGATATTCTGATGACTAGAATATCTACATGTGTTTTGGAGGATCTTTGTGTTCTGAGATCATCTTTTTGGACTGGTATGGAAACACAGCCAGGGTACGGGCCTGTGATTGACTGGTAGAGAAACAATCAAGATTTAGGAATTTTTGTTTTTGTTCTTTTTTCAAACTTTGAATTCCTTTTTCTTTTAGCTTGCAGAATATCAGGTTTCCTTATGTCTTTTTCGCACATCCTTTGACTTGCTTAGCCCTTTCATACTCCCCCTTATCTCTCCATTGGAGGAGGAGGGTAGTCCCACGTTGGGCACCAATCTGTAGTGTGAGGAGGGGTCACTTGTTGGTCCTGGCTGCCTGGCTAGCTTAGACCCAAAATAATCACACAGAAATTATATTAATTAAATCACTGCTTGGTCCATTAACTCTAGCTTCTTATTGGCTAACTCTTACATATGAATTTAACCCATTTCTATTAATCTGTGTATCACCACATTGCAGTGGCTTACTGGCAAAGTTTCGGCATGTCTGACTCTGGTGGCTCCATGGCTTCTCTTTCTCTGCATTCCTTCTCCCAGCATTCAGTCCAGTCCTCCCTGCCTACCTAAGTTCTGCCCTATCAACAGGCCAAGGCAGTTTCTTTATTCATTAACCAATAAAAGCAACACATGGACAGAAGGACCTCCCACACCACTCCACTCCCTTATCCCCACTTAAACATTCCCATCCTTAGTACTCTTCCTTCAATCTTATACCACATGGGCTCCATCATCCTCTTCAGTCATTTCATCTCTGCTACCATTTCAAGCAAATCTGATGACTTTATAAAAATGGCATGTCTATTGGCAGGATGAGTGACCTATGCAGCCACAATATAGGTCTAAGAAGCATCTACTTCATTCTAGGCACAAGACTGAGACCATGGCATTCACTGTTTCTTATTCTCTTCAATCCTGAGCAGTACAGATCCCAATTTATCATTCATAAATGAAAATAAATGGTTATTCAAAGAGGTTAAGCAACATTCCCAAAAGCTCTTGGGAAGGTCGTGGTGGAACTTCCAACATGAGACCATGAAAACTCTAATGCCCAACATTGAGCACGCTGTGATCACAGAGAACTGCTTGTTGAGCAGTTGTAATTCCTCCCTGTGAGCCACTCTTAACCTTGCATTGTTCTCTGTAGAAGGTTGCTTTTCAGTTAATAAAGCGAGAAGTAACATAGCTCACACAGAAAGATTCATGGCAGCGCGACCATGGCAGGTCCCCTGACTGCTGGGTGGGAGATCATGTGATCAGGAGAGAGACAGACAGATAGACCATGCAGAGAGAACTTGGGTATAGAGTTTATTAAATGGGTGAGGGGAATATGAAGTGAAGAGATAAATAGAGCAGGGGAAGTGAGGTGGCAATAGTTACCTCTTCAGAAGAGAGAGCACAGGCAAGGAGATATCAACTTGCCTAGGTGGGGGAATTTTGGGATGGGCAAAGCTTGTCTCTTAAGGGGACAGGGTACCCAGGTAACAGGGAAGGTGAGCAAAATGATAACACACACAACTCACAGTGATAAGGGTCTTGAGAGGGTGGGATGTGATGTAGGGAAGAAGGCTGAAAGAAAACGTGAGACTTGGTCAAAAGTGAATAATATCAGAGGATGGGACCACGATGCTTGGAGGTTAGTATGGGATGTGTGTAAACACAGGATACGGCAGAAGGACATCCTGGAAGATGCTGATGCTAGGAGCTTCCACTGGCTCAAGTTTGCCTTGAGACGGTTTTCTTCCCAACAGTCAACCTTTGGAAAAACTTGCATCTGTAGCTTCTGTGTGCTCTTTTGCCTTCTAAATGGCTTTCATAGTGCCAGCTCAAGAAGAAAAGGAATCTTCTTCCCCAATGGGCCCCTATTATAAGTGTTCCCAAAGAAAGCTTTGGATGGTTTTCAGGCATCGATTAGTTGAAACAGTCGTTATACCCATATACAACCCTATTCCACATCATCTTTTATGTGGCATTAAATATTTTTCCATTTCTTTCATTGAGAAAGCCTTCAACCATAGAGAATCCTAATTAATTTTAGACAAGAATTATTTTTCTTACATTTTGATGCTTCCAGAATATGATTAAAAGGAGCAATTTTCAAACAGGCAGCATCAAACCTCACTTGTGATATTGGTTGGATCTGCTAAGTAGCTTTCAGATGTGCTGTTCACATGTGTTTGATGATGCTGTTAATTCGTGATAGAATCCTACAGAATGTAAGTTCTATTTCTGACTAATCTGTGTCTCCATGCAAAGGGAAGGACTCCAGGGTCTCTCTGGATCAGATGGTTACCTCTTCTGTAATAGAGCATGAGCTGTTGTTTTGCATACTTTTTTTCTTGCAAACCATCCTGGGATGCCTTCCTTTTTACAGGCACATGCTTTCTCCCCCCAACTAGTGTAGAGGGTATAGTCCCCTTCAGAGTGAGGCCTGACTTTTTCCTAACTCTGTAGGCTGAACTCTCTTGATCAAAAAACTACTAACTCGGGGATAAGAGATGCCTCAATATAGGTAGAGAGTTTGCTGTGTAAATATGAAAATTCAAGTTTCAGTTTCCAAAGCCTGTGTAAAAGTTGGGCGGATAGTTCACCTGTAATCCCGGTATTCCTTTGGCAATAAGGGAGGTAGAAACAGGAGCATCCCCTGCAGCTAATGAACGCTAATCAGCAGCAAACAATGAAGAGAACCTGCCTCCAATAAGGTGGGAAGTGAGAACCAACATCTGTGTTTGGTCTCTGATCATAGGCGTGTACACCCTACCAACACAATGCTCATAGAGTTTTCTAGAGTATAGTATCAATTAACTAGCTCGAATAGAAAAGGAAGGTTATTTAATTTTACAGTGGATTGCATGTATTTTACAGACTCTGTGGGGGACTGACACTACAATGGAAAGCCATCTGACCCTGAGAAAGGAGCATGTACGGCCTGTCTGTGAACTAATCCTGAGTGTCGTTGATCCATCCATCCATCCCATGAAATCTGAAGACTCCTACATCTGCATTTTCTGTTTCTTGGGGGCAGAAATCCTACAGTCAATTTTAGGTGGTACTTTGCACCAATTATTTCATGTCTGTTCATATGCATGTGTGTGTACATGTGTGTGTATGTGTTCATGTGTGTGCATGCACATATGGATGGCAGAAGAAATCCCCAACTGTCATTCCTCAGGTGCCAATAGTTTACAGATTCCTAAGTAAGACAGGCTGAGTGACCCTCAGGGATCTACCTGTTTTCACCTCCAAAGCTTTGGGTATACAAACATGCATCACCAAGACTGGCCTTTTTAATGTAGGTTCTGAAACTCAAAGTCAGACCCCCCCCCCCATTTGTGAGACAGGCACTTTATCAACTGAGCAGCGACCTCAGTCCTATACCAATGATTTTTGAGTCAGAATTTTGATTGTAATATTTGTTACTAGACCCCATGTCCCCGAGGCATGAAAAGACCCTCCCCCAAAATAGATACATTGCTTTAATTTCCCTGTCTCTTGATGACACTCTCTTCTTCTTGGAGTCAAAGAGAATTTGGGTTTAAAAAGCACAGATAATTTATTTTTCTACACCAGTACTGTGTCCATGATCTACAGAGAAGGCCAGCAGAAGCCAGAGAGCACGAGTGACTTGCCGAATGTACTTGGTATAAACCCAAGCTCTCCTCTGCTCAGATCGGCATATTTGTCCGCAGTACACATCATCATGTGTCACTGACAAGTTTCACTGTGTTCTAGTGGCCTGACAGAAAGGAGAAAGGGCTCAGAGACTTGAAATTACCCAGTGCATTTCCTCTGGAGAAGCTCTATACATTCCGAGCTATAAATATTGAGTCCTCTGGGGATTCTTCTCAGAGCTGAAGGACAGCTAATGAAGTTTCGGTCCTGGGCTGACTTTGACCTGGAAGAAAAAGAGTTTGAACTCTCCGGCCCATCAAAACGAGAAGCTTTTCCTTCCCCTGATCGTGATGCGGCAATAGTGTTCTCCAAGCAAACCTTTGAGTGGAATTTATAGAGGCATGAGTAGCGGCTTATGGTCACCATGGAAACCCCCCAAATGCCCCCAAAGTTATGAGCACTGGTGCAAAGGCATCTTACCTTCTTCCTTCAGCTTCTCCAAAGAAGAGTTTGCCCCTGAACCTGCCAGTTTTTCTAACCCTGCCCCAGCACTCAAAGCCATTTGTCCATAGTTCGATCATCTTGGTTTCTTTGTGCCCTTCACTATGGATATGACCCATTTTCCAACCATCTTAGTCAAGATTGACATTTCTTTTCTAACTCCGCCCCTTGTGGTCAGTTGCCCAGTGTCACCTGCCATCCTATCAGTGAGTCCCACCCGGAAAGTTTGAAGCACAATTTTAGTTTCTGGGGCACCAGGCAGGCATAACTCCTCCAAGTGCCTTCCTCTCCAAGGCCACTTCCACTTCTTAGATCTTTGTTTAAAGATTTCAGATAAAGGAAAGGGAAGGGTGGCTGGGTAAAGTGACATTGCTCATGTCCTTTGGGCCAATAGCTCCTCATCTTTGCTGCCTTTTCTGCCCACTAAAGCTTCGTACTCTGCTCAGTCATCGTGGCTGTCTGTCACCATCACACTAATTGACACAGGATTCCTTAAGGTCATACCTCAAGTGCTTTAGCTAACCTCCCTGCCCACATTTTTCTACAGCATTTGACACATTTGACAACTCCCTCCCACCCTCATGTCACACAACGACCCCCCCCCCCCATACCCACGCCCGCACTTCTTGGAAATTTTCTCTTCCTGCCTTCTGTAGATTTCTCTGAAACCCTTCTACTACCCCTGTCTTATACAGTTGGAGCTATTCACACCTCTCCTCTTAGAATTCTCTGAAACATACGTAGAACCACACTGTGGTCCTCTCTTCAGGCCCACACTTCTATTGCTTGAATACCACTCCTCATTGCCCCCGGATTGGGATCCAGGAATCCTCTGAGCCCTTCCTAGTCTAAACCCACACATGCAGCTAGTCTCCAGGTGCCACTGATTCTTTCTTCCAAATATCACGCAGGCTTATACCATCCCTTTGTTGCCACTCTATTCTCTCTTTTCTAGCGCCTTGGCTCATCACTGAAGAACGAACCTCCTTAGCACACTCACTGAACCTCAACAACAGAGACTCTCACTTCCTGTGTGAAACCAAAGTTCTTTTCTTATACTATTAACCCTAACCATGCTGGTCCCATCTGCTAATTTCTTCCCAAATTAGAGTCTGAATTATATTCTGTAGTCAAATTCTACCTGCCATGTTTCTACCCTAATGCAAACGAATGTATTTTGCTCACCCTGACTACTTACAGACGGACATTACTTCCCTCCTCATCGGCAACTCCACTCCAACTTTCCACATTCATTCCACAGGGACCTCATCAAGCTTCCTTTCCTTCCTTGTGGTGCTTAGTGACATGTGACTACCACTGTTTTAGCTCTAATTCTTCTTACTTTCATTGCTGGCGGTTCCACATTAAAACATGGTGCTAATTATTTTATTAAGGGCATAACTATAAATGCAATATATATTATATACATGCATATATATATATATACACATACACACACATATGATGTATTTTGAACATACAACCAAACTGCGTGTTACTAATGCTGGATAATGTATTTGAAGATTGATTTTAATGATCTGTATTAATGGCAAGAAGTACCTCCTGTACTTCTGTTTTATTTTGGATTTTTTTTGTTTTCTATTGGATTATGTTTTCTATTTTGGTTTTGTTCTACAGTATCATACTATCACTTCCCCTGCTCTATTTATCTCTTCACTTCATATTCCCCTCACCCATTAAATAAACTCTATACCCAAGTTCTCTCTGCATGGTCTATCTGTCTGTCTCTCTCCTGATCACAATCCTCAAACTTGTCATCCTCCTGCCTTAGCCTCCCAAGTGCTACAACTATAGGTGTGGGCCACACTATCTAATCTTCCAGTCTTTAACACAAATGATTAATGGGTATGCTAACCTAAAGGAACAGAACAGATATAGTAAACATATATTTGCTTATTATTAAACGTGGCTCTGTTAGAATGACTTCGAGACTGTGGTCCAACAATGACTGTCTCCCAATGGAAAGGTAGTTGTTCAGTCCATGAGAATGACGGTCACCGCAGTCGCACTCCAAAGTGCATCCAAAAGGATTCCTAGAGAGTAGCTGGTCTGCCATCTCCATTGCATCTGGGAGACGTGGGTCCTAATACCAGTAAAGGAGTGCCTCAGCAATGGGGAAGATGAGCTTCCTAGGGAGAATTGAGGGCAAGCAGGCAAAAAGCAAAACCTTCCTTTTGTGTCCTTTAATATAGGCTGCCACCAGGACTTGTGGTCCAGAGTTAGGGTGGGTCTTCCTGCCTTAAACGGTCCACTGAAGAACTCCCTCGCATGCATGCCCCACTGCTTGGGATTTTGGTTGGTTCCAGTTGTAGTCAAGTTGACAACCAAGATTATCCATCACAGCAAGTTTTCTTTTCCTATTAAAGGTCTGTGGACAATAGAGGCGGAACATTTCTTCCAATCCAGATGGAAGTTCTAGAACCTCCCACATTCTAGGAGGACAAGGAGGGTACTATGTAGGATAGATTTACTGGTAACCATGCGATACCCATGGAAATCTGAGACAAAAAGACAAAATAAATCTATACCTGAAATCTTTCAGATAGATTTTCAATGGGCTCTTAGGGCAAGCTTGCGAAGAAACACAAGCAAATCACAAACCATGTATTACTCAACAAAAGCAGTTGTGGGATGAAGCCAAGGTGGTTCTCAGAAGTCAATGGACAACACAAAACCCTAACAGCATAACAGCACACACTCACACACATACACTCACACATACACTCACACACACACACACACACACTCACACACACACACACACACTCACACACACACACTCACTCACACTCACACACTCACACACACACACTCACACACACACACTCACACACACTCACACTCACACACTCACACACACACACACACTCACACACACACTCACACACACACACTCACACTCACACACACACACTCACACACACACTCACACACACACTCACACTCACACACACACTCACACTCACACACACACTCACACACTCACCCACATACACTCACACATACACACACTCACACACACACA
Organism: Microtus oregoni; assembly: GCF_018167655.1. Taxonomy (NCBI): domain Eukaryota; kingdom Metazoa; phylum Chordata; class Mammalia; order Rodentia; family Cricetidae; genus Microtus; species Microtus oregoni. Next base: position 1,171,470 of record NW_024543976.1, on the reverse strand, counting down.
CTTACTCAGACTCACACACACACACTCACACACACTCACACTCACACACTCACACTCACACACTCACACACACACACTCACACACTCACACACACACACTCACACACACACACTCACACATACACACACACACTTACTCAGACTCACACACACTCACACACACACTCACACTCACACACACACACACTCAGACTCACACACACTCACATACACACTTACACCCATTCACACTCACAGTACACACACAACTCACACTCACACACTCACACACACTCACACTCACACACACACACACTCAGACTCACACACACTCACATACACACTTACACCCATTCACACTCACAGTACACACACAACTCACACTCACACACTCACACACACTCACACACACACTCACACATGGACTCGAGTGCAAACTGAAATGAAATGAACTGAACTCTCAAACGAGAAAAGTAATAAAATAATTCTAAGAAAGTAGAAAGCGGAAGTACAACTTTTACAAAAAAAGTTATAATTAATAAAATAAAAATCCAACCTTTGAGAAGAACCACATTTGGCAAGTTTCACTAAGAAAGAAATCAACTGAACACATGGTTCTTCAGAAAGACAGAAGGTTAAAACATCAGAGCCTGAATTTCAGTTGCAAAGCAAGTAAGTATGCGGTCTTGGCAAGCTCCTTAAATTCTCAGCACAGACTTGCCTTGTGCAAAGTGTAGATAGCAAAATAAGCTTGCCTCACAAGCTGCTGTCGGAATTAGAGGACATGTGATATTCAAGGGAGACAGCCCAGTGCTTGGCTCACAGAACAAACAAAAAACAACTACTATTATAATGTCACGTTAATGCCATGGGCGTAAAGCGAGCAGTAGGCTTCACTCTGGAATCTGTGTTGGGATTCACTACGGGGATTTTCAGAATTCTGGTGGTTGATTATTTTCTTTATAAGGGGCAGTCAGAATTTCTCGTCATAGGAATCATTTTTGTAATTCTCTGAACTAAATTGTTGTTGGCGGAGGCTGCTTATTCATTCCTGGCTGCACTGACCTGAAATAATCATATAGAAACTATATCATTTGCAATACTCTTTGGACAATAGCTTCAGTATATTTCTGGCTAACACTTATATCTTAAGTTAACCCATATCTATTAATCTGTGTATTGCCATGTGGCTGTGGCTTACAGGCAAGGTTCTGGTGCGTCTGTCTTTGGCGGCAGCTACATGGCTTCTCCCTGACTCTGCCTACTCTCTCTATATACATTTTTTTCCAGCCTGGCTATATTCTATTAAGCCATTGGCTGAAAACAGCTTCTTTATTAACCAATAAAAGTAACACATATACAGAAGGACTTCCCACACCAAAGTGTCAACATAAGCATGCTTCATGATGCATCCAAACTTGGTGCTATCTGATCCTGTAACTTTTCTAGACAGTTTTTTGATGTGTGCCTATGCAAATTCGAAGGCTTTTCCATTGTTTAACTCTGAAAAAAGCCTTGAGACATTTTTTCTTCTATTTTCATTTCTTATATTTCAGGAATAGAAATACATACTTAACTGTTAAAGCAACAAAAGATTTTAAGCTACCCTGCCCCCTGAAGAAACAACCAAAAGTTCTGTACTTACTGTGGGACAAGAGAAGAGCTTGGTACACATGGTTTACTTAAGAAGTGTTCTTAGGGGAAAAAGTAAGGAACTGAGACATGGAGGTGACAGGACCAATGAGTTATTTTAATAATGGGGTTGCCAGGAAACCAAAAGCTCAGTGCCTTTGATGATGTAAGATGCTGTGGAGAATATACCTTCACAGTTGTGCTTTGAGGCATGAGGAGGCTGGGTCATTAGCACAGCTCCCTTTCAGCCTGGGTTAAGCAGGGCTCTTTGGAAAGTCAATATAACCACAGAGAAAGCCTCAATCACACTTACCCGCAGGAGGAAGCTATTGGCATGTAGGTGACTAAGTGTACCAAGGGGATATGGATTCCACTGTAAAAAACAATAGTTTCAATCCAGCACTCAAACTTTGGGTGACTCGTCCATACCCCCAGGTTTAAAATGAATGAGAGATGAGGTGTCATACTTAGGAAATTCTTTCTTATATCTGTTCTATTCTAGATTGCTTTTCAAGAATATATATATAATATTATGAAGTATATTATATATAATACAATACATTTTGATCATATGTTCTCCTCTCCAGCTTCTTCCAGATCCCTTGCATCTCCCTACCAACTCAACTTCATGTCTTTTCTCTCTCTTGAAAACAAAGAACAATAGTAACAACAAAAATCAAAAATCAAATCAGATAAACTAAAGAGATACAATGATACAAAAAACGCCAAGAGCAAAACCCAAAAGTACACACACACACACACACACACACACACACACACACACACACAAAGATAGAGTCCATTTTGTATTGGCCAAATGCTCTTGCAGCATAGGGCCTACCCTGGAGTGTAGTTGATATATCCATTGTCACTCCATTGAAGAAAACTTGTTTTCTGCCCAGAAGGTATCAATTAGGAATATTCTTGGTTAGAGGTGGAACTTTGTGATTACTTCTCTTTTCAGATCTGGGATTTTGTCTGTGTGGAACCTGTGCAGGTCTCTTGTGTGCTGCCACAGTCCCTGAGTTCATATGTGTATCAGCCTTGCTGTGTTTGGAAAACACGGTTTCTTTGGAGTCACCTACAGTCTCTGGTTCTTGCAATCATTCTGCTTCCTCTTCTGCACAGATCCATGAACTTTAGGGAACACATCCCACGTATGGCTGAGTGCTCCAAAGTTTCTCACTGTCTTCATTGTTCAGTTGCGGTTCTCTGTGTCAGTTCTCATCTACTGCAAGAAGTATCTCTGAGGAAGGTTGAATGATGGACAAATCTATGGGTATGGCAATGCCATTAGGAGTTATTTTATTGTTTTGTTCCTTAAGCAAAATAATAGCAGTAGATTTTCCCTTAGGTCTATTACCTGTCCAGTCTCTGGTTCTTAGCCACTTAATAGTGTCAGGAGTGGGCTCCATATTATAAAGTAAATTTTAAATCCAGTTTTAAAAAGTGATCGGAGTTCCCATAACTCCGCGCCACTGTTGCACCAACATATCTTATAGACAGGTCTCTGTTGTAGGTCACAGGGTTTGTAGCTAGGTGAAACTGATAATTATTTTCTCCTCTGGTAATGTAAAAAGTACCTTCCAGCACTTTAAATGCTAGTCAGTAGGGGATAAAACTGCTAGTTGAACACCAGTTCAATTTCTCAATTCAATTTGATGACATAAGCAACTTGTGTCTTTAACAATAGGACAGGTTGTGGAAAATGAATAACATGGTATTTGGAGATCTATGGCCCCTTTTGGACACTGACTCAAAAAGATGTTATCCTAAACATGGTGGATCTCATCTAAACTGCTCCTTATCCAACTGTCCTAATTCTTATGAAGCTCTTAATAAAAATGAAAATATTGGTGGTTTTCAATAAAAGGAATTAGAATTTCATACAGTGTACTTCACGGTGTAGGCGCGCTGCCAATTGTCCCCTGTTTGCGTTTCTCCATACCAATAGTCTTGATGACAGAATGTATATAATTGGAAAGTGCAGAGTCAGGATGCTATCACTCATTCCTGATACACTACAGTGTAAAACTGCTGTTCTCTGGAGTCTTCGAAGCAATTTGCCTACTTAAATTATGGTTTTTATACAACTGTGATGGCTATTCTTGGTTATCAACCTGACTATACCTATCACAAGCTAAAACCTAAATGGCCGGACATACCTGTGTTTTATCTTAATTAAATCATTTGATGTGGGAGCATTCACTTCTATTCCGGACCTTTGAGGTAGGAAGATTCACTTTCAATCTTGACCACACCTTCTTATTGCAGCCTATATAAAGGACAAGGAAGGAGAGAGCGCTATCTGTCTGTCTGTCTGTCCATCCATCCGTCCGTCCATCCATCCATCCATCCATCTATTCATCCATCCATCCATCTATTCATCCATCCATCTATCTATCCATCCATCCATCCATCCATCCATCCATCCATCTATTCATCCATCCATCCATCCATCCATCCATCTATCCATCCATCCATCCATCCATCTATTCATCCATCCATCCATCTATTCATCCATCCATCCATCTATTCATCCATCTATTCATCCATCCATCCATCCATCTATTCATCCATCCATCCATCCATCTATCTATTCATCCATCCATCTATTCATCCATCCATCTATTCATCCATCCATCCAACCATCCATCTATTCATCCATCTATTTATTCATCCATCCATCCATCCATCCATCCATCCATCCATCCATCCATCTATCTATTCATCCATCCATCCATCCATCTATTCATCCATCCATCCATCCATCTATTCATCCATCCATCCATCTATTCATCCATCCATCCATCTATCTATCTATTCATCCATCCATCCATCTATTCATCCATCCATCCATCTATTCATCCATCCATCCATCCATCTATCTATCTATTCATCCATCCATCCATCCATCCATCCATCCATCTATCTAAGCTTTTTCTATCTCACTCTCGCTTTTGCCTCTGCCTGCTCTTGCTCTCACTAGCAAGTTCATTCCTTCACTTGCCTTACAGCCTACTTCTTCGAGAGTCCAGTGTATACTGAAGACATTCAGCCTCATGAACTGAACCTCTTGAATCTTCCATTGGTAGGCAGTCATTGTTGCACTAGTTGAACCATAGTCTGTAAGTCTTCTTTAGAAAGAAGACAGATTTAGTCTATAAGTTCTGGTCTTCCCAATAGAACAATGGGGATGTTCTATCTGGAACTCACCAAGGCCAGCTGGACTGGGTCTGAAAAAGCATGGGATAAAACCGGACTCGCTGAACATAGCAGACAATGAGGAGGACTGCTGAGAACTCAAGAACAATGGCACTGGGTTTTTTTTTTTTAATTTTTTTTTATTGAGAAAAGAAGAAAAAAAACATAAACAAAAAACAAGTTTCCACCTCCTCCCAGCCTCCCATTTCCCTCCCCCTCCTCCCACCCTTCTCCCCCTCCTCCCACCCGCCTCCCCCTCCCCCCACTCCTCTCCCCCTCCCTCTCCAGTCCACAGAGCAGTCCGGGTTCCCTGCCTGTGGTAAGTCCTAGGTCCTCCCCCCTCCGTCCATATCTAGGAAGGTGAACATCCAAACTGGCTAGGCTCCCACAAAGCCAGCACATTACGTAGGTTCAAAACCCCGTGCCATTGTCCTTGGCGTCTCATCAGCCCTCATTGTTCGCCATGTTCAGAGAGTCCGGTTTTATCCCATGCTTTTTCGGTCACAGTCCAGCTGGCCTTGGTGACTCCCAGGAGATCAGCTCCACTGTCTCAGTGGGTGGGTGCACGCCTCGTGGTCCCGCCTTCTTTGCTCATGTTCTCCCTCCTTCTGCTCCTCATTGGGACCTTGGGAGCTCAGTCCAGTGCTCCAGTGTGGGTCTCTGTCTCTATCTCTATCCATCACCAGATGAAGGTTCTATGATGATATGCAAGATATTCGTCAGTATTGCTCTAGGATAGGGTCATTTCAGGTTCCCTATCCTCAGCTTCCCAAGGAACTAACTGGGAACCTCATCTTGGGCACTTGGGAGCCCCTCTAGGGTCAAGTCTCTTGCCCACCCTAAAGTGGCTCCCTTAACTAAGAATTGTGGTTCCATGCTCCCCTATCCACCTTTCCTTTATCCCAATTCTCCTGTTTCCCCAAGTCCCCCCTCCTTCCCTTCTACCTTTTCTCTCCCCATCTCCCCTTACCCCCATCCCACCCCACCCCCAAGATCCTAATTTTCTCCCCGGCAATTTGGTCTACTTCCCTTAGCCAAGAGGATAACTATATGTTTCTCCTTGGGTTCACCTTCTTACTTAGCTTCTTTAGGTTCACCTATTGTAGATTCCGTGGCCCTTATTTATGGCTAGAAACCAATTATGAGCGAGTACATCCCATGTTGGCACTGGGTTTTGATCCTACTGCACGTGCTAGCTGTGTGGGAGCCTAGGCTGTTTGGATGCTCACCTTACTAGACCTGGAAGGAGGTGGGAGATCCTCGGACTCCCCACAGGGCAGGGAACCCTGACTGTTCTGCAGGCTGATGAGGGAGGGGAAGGGGGGAAATGGGAGGCGGTGGCGGGGAGGAGACAGAAATCTTTAATAAATAAATAATAATTTTAAAAAAGTTCTGGTCTTTTAGAGAATCTTGACTACTACAACTTCTAACAAAGAAAATTACACTTACATGCTAAATCTCTCAGAATTCTCTTATTAGCTTTATCCCTTTTTTTGGTTTCTCAAAAGACAAACAAAATATATATGTCACCATTTTCAGATTTAAACAGTGAGGCACAGAGAAATAAAATAAATTATAAGAGGTAGCAAAAGAACTCTTCATAATCAACCTCCCCCTTACCTTAATGGCACTGCTACTTCCCTTGCTCAAGAATAGAATATAGAGCCGGGCGGTGGTGGCGCACGCCTTTAATCCCAGCACTCGGAGGCAGAGGTATGCGGATCTCTGTGAGTTAGAGGCCAGCCTGGTCTACAAGAACTAGTTCCAGGACAGGAACCAAAAGCTATGGAGAAACCTTGTCTCGAAAAATCAAAAAAAAAATAGAATATAGGTCAGACTCTGGTGCTAAACCCACAGTTCATCACAGGGACAGGGGCCAATCTCATCATCCAAGAGATTCAGACTTGTACTGTTTATTTTATTTTATTAATTTTTTTTGGTTTTTCGAGACAGGGTTTCTCTGTGGTTTTGGAGCCTGTCCTGGAACTAGCTCTTGTAGACCAGGCTTGTCTCGAACTCACAAAGATCCTCCTGCCTTTAAAGGCACAACACCGTCTACTTATCAAAGAGATTTTTCTTCCCCTCAAGAAACCGGATGCTTTCAGTTGCTTAACCCACTCACCACAAGACATGCCTTCATGGTCGAAATAAGAGCTATTCATAACATAGTGAGCGTTCATCTTGCAAAGAACATGAACGAGTTCTGCATGAGGCAACAGTGTGAATGACTCACAACTCTGCTCATGGCGGGTGCAGTGCGTGACGTCACATGTAAGATCAAATAGGAGCAATTCCAAGTTCTGTTAGGCATCAATATAGTCTCTCTCTCCCACCCCATGTGTGTATGTATGTGTGTATTAGTGTATGTGTGCTTGATGTATGCAACTTCGTGCACATGTGATGGAGGCCAGAACATAACCTCCAATCTTGTGCCCCAGGTGGCACCTATCTTGTTTTATAGACAGGGTATCTTTATTGGCACAGAGAGAGGTTGTTTAGGCCAGGAACCTCAAGAATGTGCCTGCTTCTATCTCTTCACCCAGAATTTTTACATAGGTTCTGGACACCAACCACAGGTCCTCCTTGAACAGAGAGTTCTCGACAGAAAAAAAAATGGCTAAGAAATATCTCAAAAAATGTCCATTGTGCCTAGTAATTAGAGAAACGGCAAGTCAAAACAACTTTGAAATTTTATTTTGCTGTGTCAGAACAGCAGAGACCCACAAAGGAACCAACAGCAAATGCTGGGGGGGATTGGGGAAAAGGGACTCCTCATTCACTGTTGGTGGAACTGCAAACTGACCCATCCACTGTGGAGAATTCCTGAAAGGCTAAACACAGATCTACCATATGATCCAGCTATACAGCTCCTTGGCACTCTACAGCATGCTCTCTAGGTACTTGCTCGGCCGTATTCATAGCTGTTCTATTCATAATAGCTAAGAAATGGAAACAGCCTAAATGTCCTTCAGTCGATTAACAGATAATGAAAATGTAGTACATATGCACCATGGAATGCTATTCAGCTGTAAAGAAAGTGAGATTCTGACATTTACAGGCAAATGAGTGGAACTAGAAAAGATCAAAGACAAACGCTGGGTTTTCTCTCTCATCTGAGGTTCCCAGCTCCAGATCTTCGGCTATGAGTAGATATCCTGGAATAATCGCAGAAACCAGGAAAGAAAAAGTGGACCATTGTTGGGGTGGGTGTAGGGAATCAGTAGAGAGTGGAGTAGCAGGGTCCGAGTGATCTGATGGAGAAAATGGGGGCTCTACGGGGAGGTGAGAGAAATCCAAACAGGAGGGAGGGGGTAAAATAACAGTAAAGTTGTCTAGAAAGTGTTACAAGGAACAATACTGTTAACTTTCTGTATAAAAATACTTATATTACACACAAGTGAGTATATAAATATGAATATACAGTTCAAGGGAAAATTTCCCATCTGGGTTTACAATGTTTCCTCCAAGAGCCAAAGACCGCCTAACAAAAACCCCAACACCAGATGAGAAGCCCTCTTTTGAGTTATTGGTCAGGGTTATCCAAAAGACTCCCAAAATATTATGAGGTATTGCTGCCTGCTTGGGATTGGATAGCCTATCAGAGAGCTTATCCCTGAAGAAAAAATGATTCTCTCAGCAACCGCTGATTGCCTATAGCTTTTCAACTATGGGTGGAGCCTTGTGAATCTTTCCTCGTCCATGTTGGCATGGCATCTGGTGTTGTCTTTATGCAGGTTTTGTATAGGCAGCTGTATTGCTGGTATTTCGTTGCTGCAACTTGCTTGCCGTGTCTAAAAGAAACTATATACTGACATGCACCCTGGCTCTTACAGTCTTAGACGGGAGGGTAGCCTTAGATACTAATTAGGGTTCAGCAGGCCACGTTCACTGATTCTCTGAATTTTGACCAATTGTCTTTGTAATGGTCTCCATCTGCTGCAAATGAAGCCTCTTTGATGAGGGATGAAGGTTACACTTACCTGTAGGTATAAGGATTACTATTTGGAATTCAGTGGAAATTTTATTGGTTTAATAAAATGGCAGTATTCTCCTTATAGGGTCTATTACAGGTACTCAGCTGAATTTATGATATCAGGCGTGAATTCCCTCCCACTGACAACATGTAGTTGTCTGGGTTTACAGTACCAGGCATGAGTTCCCTTCCATTGAATGCACCTGAAGTCCATGTAGGCAGCTGTTACTCCTGAGATAAAAATACCACTATTGCACCACTGGGCATATCTCCTGAGGCCGGGTATTTTTGAGGTTCATGAACATTACACCTGGGTAGGACTATTGATTACTTTTATCCATTGGTAGCTTGTAGAGCACCTTTGGATGAAAGCTCATCTTCATGGAGAAGACCTTAAGGTTATTTCCAGCTCAATTCTTCTACGTCGGTGGTGCTTAATCTGTGGGTCATGACCTCTTTGGGGGGTCAAACAACACTTTCAAGGCAGTCACCCAAGACCTTCAGAAAACAGATATCTATATTATGATTCATAACAGAAGCAAAATTACAGTTATGAAGTAGCAATGTAAATAATTTTATGGTTGGGTGTAGGAAGATAAGACTTACAAGGCTGAGAGATAGCCAACCTGGAGTCTGCCTGAGGGCCTAGTAACAGGCTCTGTCAGAGGTCCTGATTGTGCCTAGCCAATGAGGGGCAACCACACAATGTCAACAAACTGGACCTCAGGCTGGGTGCTGGGAGGAGGGTGTATAAGCTTTTCCCCATTGCTGAATGAAGGAGTCTGATGTTTGCCTTTTTTTTTTACCTGACCCCAAATGTCTATGCTGCTGATATCACGCCTTCTTACCCCCCCCCCCGGAAGTCATTGGGACACTGTAACAGTTGGGGTCATCAGAACACAATGAAGTATAGTAAAAGGTCACAACACTAGAAAGGTTGAGAACATGTGTTCTAAGCTCTGTATCTGAATAATACTGTTTTACCTTCAGGTTCTGGGAAACAACAAGGACAATGGCAATGTCTTGTATTGGTTTAGGAGTCTCTTGGACTCCCTTGACCAACAATTTGAAAATAGGCTTCCCATGCCTAACACTGTATTTCTGTTAGATAGTCTACGGCTCTTGGGTAAAACATATATTATCCCAAGTGGTGTAACTCTATTCATGTGTGTATGTGGGTAAATTTATATATTCATATATAAATATATATTTAAACTTATAAAATAATGTTTCCCAGGGACTTTTTAAAACATCCTTAGTGTTATATCACTCCTGCCTCCTCTTCCTCTGTATTACCCTCATTTCTCTCTCCCCAATTAAAGGTTCCCAGTTCTTACATTTCTCCCGTCAAAATACCTGTGTCCTACTAATACTGTTTCATTACAGTCTCCACCCACTCCTCTACAGTCCCCACTCACCCTCTACAGTCTCCACTTCTCTACAGTCCCCACCCACCCCTCTACAGTCTCCACCCACCCCTCTACAGTCTCCATCCACCCCTCTACAGTCTCCACCCACCCCTCTACAGTCTCCACCCACCCCTCTACAGTCTCCACCCACCCCTCTACAGTCTCCACTTCTCTACAGTCTCCACCCACTCCTCTACAGTCCCCACCCACTCCTCTACAGTCCCCACCCCTCGACAGTCCCTGCCCCTCTACAGTCCCCACCCCTCTACAGTCCACACCCCTCTACTGTCCCCATCCACCCCCACCACAGTCACCTCTTTACCCCTCTCTCCACGATTCTTTTCCATGCTCCTGGATTCGGTGGTTACTGAAGGTTATATACTCAGATCTAAAGATTTGGAGCTAAGTTCCATAAATAAGAGAAATAGAACAAGTGACATTTGTTTTTCTGGGTCTGGGTTAGCTCACTCAGTATGATATTTTCTAGTTTTATCCATTTACTTGCAAATTTAATTATTTCATTTTCTTTACAGTTAAATAGAATTCATTGTGCATGAATATAATCCACTGATCAACTGAAGGACATTTTGATTGTTTCTGTTTTCCAGCTACCGTGAATATGGTTGAGCATATCTGTGGAGTAGGCTATTGAGTCCTTTGGGTAGAGGCTAAGTAGGGTTAGAGCTGGTGTGTATGGTAGATTCACATTAGCTTTTCTCCACGTTGATGGCCATGGATGCTGTGCTTTGCAGTGCTACCAATAGTGAAAGAGGGTGCCTCTTCCCAGCATCCTCCCTGGGATTTGCTGCCAGCTGTTTCTTGATCTTAGCCATTCTTATGGGGAAAGATAAAATCTCAAAGCAGTTTTAATTTGCATGTCCCTAATTGCTAAGAATTCTTAACCCTTTCTAAGATATTTATTAGCCATTTTGTTTATTTTTAATTATATATTTTGAAATTTTTTTTCATATAATGCATTCTGTTCATATTCTTTCTCCCCACCCCAGTCCTCTCCCAGATCCTACTCACCTCCCTCCCACCCAACTTCATGTTTTCCCTCTCCCTCCCTCCCTGCATCTCTCTCTCTTTCTCTCCCCCCACCTGTCTCTCCAGGATTATGTCAGCATACCTGGATTTGCCTGTGACCGATAGAATGATGTTGTTCAGAGAAGGTTCATGACTTGGACGATGTCATCCCACTGATCATGAACAGAGCCAGGACTCCTGATCCAATCTGGTTCCTACTTACTACATAGCAAATCCCTCCACCCTTCCACCTCCCCACACCCCTGTGCCCGTGCCATGACCTATAAGACCTCAATGGTCTGGGAAGGGAAGGGTTAACCAGTAGCCACCTCTCCATCAAACAGCTAGTGCTCCTCTTCCAGAAGGAATCACACTCAGGGATTCATGAGCAAGGCATTCCTGGTTCTTCCACATGGGTCAGGCAGTTTGGGACTTGTAACCCTTGGTTGAACAAAGGTCTGGTCCATAGACAGCCCATGCAGCAGCCTCTGAGTCTGCACCAAGGCTGACTGACCTCGTCATCTGAGAGCGAGCTGGCAGTGTGGGAGTCAGTAGGCAGACAAGAAAATGGAGCAGGATAGGGAGTAGAGGAGGAAAGATATTAACAGTTTCTATTTTTTACTATGAAAAGAGATTTTTTGACACGTTAAGTAAAAGAATTTTAATACATTAGCACACAGGGGGAAAACAGCTTTCCTAATGCAACCCTTCCCTGCTGTGGGTGCTTCTTGGTGAGAAAATGGCTCACTCTTCACCCTGGCCTTTCTCTCCACTGAGCAGCTTAAAAACAGATTTCTTCTTCTTCTTCTTTTTTTTTTCCCTATTCAAACAACCAAGACATGGCTCATGGGGCTTTCAAGTTATGCAATGAACTAGATGCCAGACATACTCACAAACACACACACACACACACACAAAGACAAACACACACATACACATGCACACGCACAAACACATACATGCACAAACACGTGCACATGCACACACACACACACACACACATACACACCATTACATATCTTTACTCACACTGCTTCCAGAACACTCTACTTTTGCCACTTTGGGAGGTGCTAATAACAAACTTATCTCCTCTGCACCCATGCAAGTATACAAATTAAGACGCTCAGCCATATCTTTGTTGTGTGGAAACTGGTTCAAAGCCCCAAAGTAAGTTTATCTATCTGTCTGTATTTATTCATTCATTCATTTATTCATTTATTTATTTTTCTCTAATACAATGTATCCCAACCACAGTTTCCTCTCCTTTCACTTCTCACAGCTCCCTGCCCCACCCTACCTCCCCTCTCCCCCAGATACCTTCCTTGTTTCCCTTCAGCAAAGAGCACCTCCCAAGGACATCAACCGAACATGGCATAATGAGTTACAGTAGGACTAGGCACAAACCCTCATGTCAAGACTGAACAAGTCAACCCAGCAGGAGGAAAAGGGGTCCCAAGAACAAGCCAGAGAGTCAAAGCACTTGGAAGGCAGAGGCAGGTGGGTATTTGAGGTCGGGCCTGTCTCCAAAGTGAGTTCTACAAGTCTTTTTCTGAAGAGTAGCAGAAGTTCAGTCAGAATAGATTGGACTAAACCATTCCACTTTAGAAATTTACCATTTAAATTCCTCCTCCCATCCTATCTCTGTCTTGTTTGTATCCACTTATAAAAATTAACTTGAATAAACTTAAAAACACCTGGCATGTCAAGCTAGAGGACAAATGCTATAACCTTTCAGATCAAAAGTTATTGCCCTACTTTAAAATTTTACGTCGCCTATGACCAGGTAATTTGACTCTCTGAAGAGACAGACCCTCTGGAATAGCCACATGCATGTGCAAATGTTCGTATACAGGGACTATATAGTGGCAGAATAAAGCAAACAGAAAAGTGGCTATTAACAAGTAAGCATAGTTTTCTGAGCAATGGCACACTTCTCTAAGAAGAAATAATGTGAAGTCAGTAAAGGTGGCGACGTTAGCACAGAAAGTCAAGCAAAAACCGGCTGTTGAAATAGGATGCCAAGGATGTAAGCATTACAGGAGTCTGTATGTCAACATCAGGAAAGGTCTGGCAAGGCAAGCGTGTTCACACATGGAAACACACGCGACATGAATGCCAGTTGCTTATCAATGTTGTCTAAATTATTTTCATTAAACAAAATATTGGTGCCTCAAAAATCATGAAAAAATTAAAGAAAAAAGCTAAACTGAATTTTCCATCTCTAAGACCATTCTGACTGTTGGGCTGCCCACTCCCCACTATGGCAGAATCACTCACTACCATATCAGCTGCTTGGCATTAGGAAGAGCTTCCTGAAGGGGAACCACCAGCTCCACGCATGCGGCTAACACTGGAGATCCCTAGTGAAGGGCCTAAGCTTCCACAGTTTATGATATTTTAAAAAATACTGGCACTCTTATTGGAAGACACATCTATTCCACTCTTCTGCTCCATCTTTCCTGGGTAATAAAAGAGGGAGAGTCTGTACTTTATTTGAGGGGCTTTTTATTTTCATGAATTTTTTAAAGCCTGGGTATAGGAAGAACACAGACTTGTCTTTAGGCAGCTTGTCATTTGATGCCTGAGTCATTGGAGAGTGGCCCGGAGCCCCTTGAACCCAGGGTACCCAGACAACAGCTGGCCAGCAAGCAGGACTCTGCAGCCGGGAGGCTGGGACCTGGGGCTCCCCCTCAGCAAAGGCTGAGGGGTAGTGTTTGTGAGGGGTTGCCAGACTCATTCGTTTAATCAGAAAGCTCCCAGATGATGCTTGGAGTTTGATATGGATCGGTCCAGCCTCTCAGATCGATCACTAAGTATTGACTGTGTGCTGACTGTCTGCTGGGCTTCGTGCTAGGCATTTGGGGAGATGTGCCATGAACGCTCTGTCCTCCTTCCTCAATTAGCACCACAAGCCCGCGGGTAGCAAAGCGGGAGATGTGTGGATGGAGCATTGTGAGCTAGGGAAATGCAGAGAACCTGAGGGCAGCAAGGCCAGGAGGGTTTCGGAAAAGAGTCAGACGTAAGCTGGAATCGAGGGCAGGAAACACTGTTTGTTGAAGAAATAGGCGTGTATTAAGAAGGATACTAACTGCTACACACTCAAATGCCATTCTGACAGAGCAGTGAGGCTACAGGCTGGGTTCCCCTCTCCACGCAGTTGCTCAGGGTCCTACCTGACATGGATGGCTCCTACTGTCTTTAATATGTATTCTTCAAGGCCACCTCGGGCTTCAGCATGATGCCAGCAAATAGAAGGAAGATGGCCTAGAGTCTCAGAAGGATGCTTATGTGGTCCAGGCATGCCAGCAACTTGCATCCCTTTTCACAGCTATCCTTGGCCTAAGGTAAGCATATGGCCCCACCTAGATAAATAACGGACCTGGTGGTACCCAGTAGGTCAGCCTCTTCCCTATAACAATTCCCTTAAGGCATCTATGAAAGTTGCTGGATGGCCAGCCACAGTAAACAAAGACCTTTGCAGAGCAGGATGCAAAGTTGCAGGGAAACAATGATGCTGGCACATCCAGCGACTAACACGGATGAACATGATCCAGGTTGGGAAGAAAGAAAGAGACATGAACACCAAGGGTGAAACCAAGACCTCAACCAAGCTTCTGTCCTCCCCACACCATTCTAGGAAGCTCCACCCAGGGTCCGCTTTAAGGCTTGGGGTCCCCCACTGACAATCATTCACTGTCTCCTGCAGGGCCCCACATCCATGTGTGTTGTAGGCTTGGTCAAGAAGGTCCTAGAGTGTGTGACCCCTTCCTCAATGTAACTCAGATGTTAGATAATGTTCATGTGGCTGATACCAATCAAGAAAAGAGCAAGAAGAGTTAGTTGTGGCTGAGGCTCTGGATGCGCCCTCAGCTGCCTTCTGAGATTCCACAGAAAGAGTTCCAGGGATGCATGGATCCTCCTACCCCAAGGTTGTGAGAGCTGCCTGTGGATATTAACTCTAAGTTCTGCTGTTCCCCAAATCAAGAGCACTAATGGGATGCTTTCTTACAGGTTTCTCTAGCCAGGGCTTCATCTTTTGATTTGTGCGTCTGTTTTTCAGTACAGAGGCTAGAAACCAGGGCTTTGCACACACTGCCACTGAGCCAACCCTTAGTCCTACTTTGTTTACACTAGTAGCACAGGGAGGGTAGCCCTTAGCATGTCACCAGAGCCACCAGGCTCTGACACCAGTACGTGTGACACCACAACCCCTAAGCCCCTCCCCAGATGCAGTATCTTGTGAGTATGTATCCTTTCCCTATAGGAAGCTAACATATTATTTAACAAGTCATGGCAACTTTATAATTCAAAAGTAGGCATGAATTGAGAAGAAGAGAGTGATAAAAGACTTTTGACACAGTTACACAAATACCCCCTAAAGTGTGTTTCAGGAAATTAGTGCTACAGTCTTCTTATTGGTCGTGTGTGTGTGTGTGTGTGTGTGTGTGTGTGTATTGTGTGTGTACAGTATACCTCACTATTACATATTACTATATTAATGACATTCACATGGCATGCCAATAGATACCAATGTCAACCCTTATTTACTATATATAGTCAAATTTGATATTTGGACAATATGTCAATATGCTAAACACTATTTAAAGATATGTCTTATTTTGTCTTTTTAATCTTCCCCATCCCCATTTCATGCCTGAGAAAACTGATGCTTAAAGAGTTTGGGCACCTATCCAAGGACACACTGACTGAAAATAAAAGGGAAGATGAACCCAGCTATGCCTGACAAGACTCTACTTTTAGCCACCGCAATCCCCTGCTTCCTGAGGGCCCTGTTCTCACAATGGCTTGGGATAGCTATTTGTTTGATGAAAAACTCCTCAGAGCCCAGCCTACATATATATATGCATAAAGAGTGGTACAGTGATCAAGAGTCCAGATTCTCATGCAAGTTTATCTGGCCCTAAACTTCAGCTTCTTCTCTCACTGACTGTATAGTCTTGGGCCCCTCACTTCATTTCTTTGTAGCTCATCTGAAAATAAAATAAGAGATGTCAACATCATATGCTGTCTGAAAAGCTTTAAAAAGCTACTATACCATGAGAACAAAATCAAATATTCTTTTGATATTTGATACTAGAACAGACAGCACTGCCAACTACATGGACTGAGAGCCACAAACTCAGGGGGCATCCTAGGATGGAATATGGTATGGCTAGGACTATCCTTCTCACATAAAGATGAGAAAGCCTATATTAAGCCTGGATCTGTGCCTCCATACAGGTTGTTAGTGAGGGAGCCAGCCGCAAATCTACCTTGTCTTTCTCTAGCAGATTCAAATATTTTCTGAAAATCTAGTTACAGAATTCTAGATGATGGAATCACAGCTTTAGATACCCATCTCCTTAAGCAATCATGCAATGCTCAGGACAGGGATTTGGATTTCATTAGAACCAAAGAAGCTGGCTTGAAAAACTTCAGTAGTAACCCCTGCCTTCCCAGAGCAGAGTCTCTTGAACAACCCTTTGAACTGCTTTCAGTAAAATGGCACCATCCACGATGCTGGGCACTTACAGTCAGGAGAAACTGGTACCCTAGAGCTGGGGTGGTCACCTCTGTCCTCACACATCAGAAGTTGTAGAGAACTAGAAGACAGGTCATCCTTCTTGTACCCCCCACCCACCCAGAACGGCCTTTAGAAAACAAGATAAAAAGTGATGAAGACCATGTACATTAAGAGTAAATTAGGAAGGAGCTAGCTCAAGTGTAAGATCTATGTGATTCCCAGAACCTGTAAAAAGATGCTGGCTGTGGCAGTGTGTGCGTGTAATCTCAGCACTTGAGAGACAGAAATAGATGGATTACAAGGTTCACTGGCCTTCTAGTCTAGCCCAATCCATAAACTCTACACACACACACACACACACACACACACACACACACACTTGTGAAAGTCAGCCCATTAGGACGATACTACTCTAATCTGTATGATTTATGATGCTCTCTATATCTTACTGCGCAGCTTTACATAACAGGAATTGAGAGACATAAGAGTAGGGAGGCAAGAAGAACTCCGCAGGACAATCAGATCAGAACTGTGACTCTTCACTGGGCCCAGGTATTGTTTCACCTGCTCTCAATAGTCCCATGAACCTGTCTGTTGAGAAACACTCATGGTAGCACCCCACTCGCAACCCTCTTTTCACCCTGACTATACAAGAGAGAACTCACTTCAGAGAGCATCCTTTGCCTCGAGCTTACGCTACGATAGCTTTCAACCATAAGTCATTGGTTACTGTTTGCTGGTTTCCAAGTACCACATATCCTGAGTAACCCCCTGGACCAAATGCTCAAATGGATATCATTTCTTCTGCAAGGCAGAAGATTCCGTGTGCTCCCTAACTACTAATGGCCATAGGAATGGACTGAAGACATTGGTTTTCTTAAAGGACTTGAGGAAGTGGAGTTTTATTAAGGAGGTCTGCCGGATTGCTTCAGTGTCTCTTTCCTTCCTGGATAAGACAAACACTTGGCAGACTTATACCAAAAAAATATTTTCAGCCAATGACAATCTCTTAACTAGTATGACTAGCTAAGCATTGGCTTAGGTCCTTCTCTGGAGTCTAAATAAAGTAGTCTTAATTTATTAAGCAAAGAGAGACACTAAGTATGCATATTCTATTACTGCTTTTCCCGTATACCAAGGAACCTGAATTAAGTGATCTATCTTCTTATTATCTTGTGCTATAAATAGGTTCAGGCTGAGTGTATACAAGGTCTAGGAATGAAATAGATGGAAAAAAAAAAGTGTCCAGAACCTCTTCACTTTCCCAGTACAGTTCTGTCCACCTGCTATTCCTCTTATTCCTCCTCTCTCTCAAGGGTTTAGGCACAGCCACAGCTATCACACAGGGGCCATAGCCAAAGCTGAGGGAGCCCATTGACTCAGTAAGTACCCATCCTCATCGAGTACCGAGTACCTGTTAGACACTGAAGACGCAGCTTGAAGGAATATAGCACTGTCTATGCCTCTCAGACTTTCCAGCAAAGGTCTTCAGAGCTGACACTTAACTCAGCTCCCTCTTAGACATGAATACTGATATCCAAAGAGGAGAAAGGTGGCCTCACCTTAGACATCTCACCTTAGACATCTGAGCTGGGACAGAAACCCATGTCTGCCAGCAGCAGGCTAGATGGTATCAGGGCGTGCTGCTCTCCGGTTCCCCTTGTTGAGTTTTCCTGGAGCTACGGTAATGGCTAGACAAACAACAGAGACACCGGGAAGCTCCCATCAGAGAACGATGATGCTCAGGGAGCTTTGGCTTTATTTGCTACAGGTAGAGGTAAAGTAGCTCTCCAAATCCTTTTGGGCTTTCAGGGACATATAGGAATTTCAAAGACAAAAATGGCCTCCAAATATTTATAGAAATTGCTTGAGAAAAATCTTTTTTTCTAACATAAGAATATATTCTGCTGGAAGAATGTATAATTAAATAAACATATATCTATAAGTAACATATAAAAATTCTGAGTAAAGAAACAGTTAAACAGTCCCTGGCTTTTCTGATATAGAACAGATGAATCTAGTAGAGGCCAGAAGCTTCACTTGTAAAAAAAAATTAAGATTTTTTACTAACAATTGATAAACAGTGAGAAAGGTTTTTCTTCTTGCCAACATAGGTTGCAGAAAGGCCTCACCATAAGCAAAACAATCAGTTAGTAAGAGACGCTCCTTAAAGAAATCATGGCCTCTCTTTTAAAGATGGTGTTGCTTCTTAACATCTTTTCATAATAATGTTTTTAGGTTTTGAAATTATAATGCAATTATATCATTCTCCCTTCTCTTTCCTCCCTCCAACTCCTCCCACGCACCATCCTTGCTCTATATTAAACCTGGGTCCTCTTTCTTTAGTTGTTACGTATAGATTTTTTTTAAAATACATAAATAGAACCTTCTCACTTACACGTGTGTGTGGTCTCAGACATATATATAAATATATATATATATATATATATATATATATATATATATATATGGTCTCAGGACTGACTACTCGGTGTTAGATAACCAACTGTGAAGGGCTCTTTTCTGGGGAAGTGCCTATCCCCCCCACTTTCAGCATTCCCCAGTTACTCGTAATTCTTTGTCTAGGGTTGAGGCACCACAAGTTTCCCCTATTCCATGTTAGCATGTCCATTGATGTCAACCTAAATATTTAGCATATTGTTAGTAATTAAGCTGGTTTAGTGAAGCAGAGGTTGTAGGTTCTCCTCCAAGATCTGATTTCACTGCCAACGAGTAGACTAGGTGTCCAGTACCGGGCATGGTTTCCCTCTTACTGAGCAGACGCAGAGACCAATTCAAGAGCTGTAGGTCACCGACAGGGTATGCATGCCACTACTGCTGGTTATTGTTGTGATTCATTGGTTTCACATCTGGGTAGGATTGGTGTTTGCCTCCCTTCCTTGGAGGCTTGTATGGCACCTTCTGATATCATAAAAATCAGTATTTATCAATTCCAAGAAAGGGGCTTCTGGGCCCTCCAAAGTACATGGTGTCTTAAACAATAGGGACTTAACTTCCTCCTCTGAGAAGTAAGAAAGAACAGCACCAATAGGACCTATGTTTGAGAAATTGCTTGGGCAATCCTAAGCAACAACTTGAAGGTGGGCTTCTTATGCCTGGTGTTGGGATTTTCATTTGACAGTCTATGGCTCTCGGGAGGACCAATGTCAGCCCAGATAGAAGGAGTTTTATTTAATTGATATATGTTTATGTATACATAGACTTATTGCATTACATGTGATTTTTATATAGATAGATAACAATATGCTCTTTATTAGTTTTCCAGACATCCTTGGTATTGGTCTAATTTTCTTCTTCTGTATTCATCTCCTTTCCCTCTGTTTTTTCCATTTCCCTCTTCAAATCTTTGCATTTTTCTAGTCCCCTCTGTGGCTCCCCACATGGTACCCTTATACTTTTTCTAAACTGCCTCTAAGGGTTTTTTTTCTAGATTTTCTCTTTTTAGATCCTAAGGCAATTACAGAGTCATAAGGCAGGAATTATCCTGAGGTAGGGGTGGGGGAAACTCTTAGAGGAGAGATTGCCCTGGTTCAATTCTTAGCCTCTAGACACCCATAATTTTTGAAACTGAGATTTAGAAGTCCGAAAACCAGAGCCAGGTGTAGTGCACATACCTACAATTCCAGTACTTCACAGATATAAAAAGATTCCAAGAACTAAGCCATCCTGAGCTCTAGAATAAGACAGTGTAATAAGGAATAAGATAAAATATATCATAAAAGCAAACAAACAACAGAGAACAAAAAAGGGAAATTACATCAAAAGAAGCAACAGCAGCACTGGCTAGCTTTTATTACTCACTTTCTCCCCGGAGAGCCACTGCATCCCACATGGCATTAACCCCCATTACAAGCCTAGGAGTGGGCATTATCACCTCCCTTCATAAGTTCCTCAGTCACTGAGTGGCATTTGGCGCCACACCAAAGTCCATCTGAGGCTAACAATCATTGCCTGTCCAGCACATAGCAATAAATGGCGGGGTGTTTTTGGGAAGCAGTGATGGAAATGAGAAAGGGGCCAGGACTGAAGCAAGGGGAAAGGAGAAGGACCAGGCAATAAAGCAATGTGTAATGAACACGTCACACATGAGGCACGCTGGCAGGTGCGTGCTGTAAGGATGCACAGCACATTGATTCTCCTGCCAGCCCTAACCAGGATGTGGGCCTAGCTGTTACTTACTTCTCAAGCAGGGAACTGAGGCAACACCTGTGCCTATTCCCTGCCCCTCACCTCCCATGGCCAGTGACTCCCATACGAGTTACCTTACATACCATCTGAGGATAGTTGGGTGCCTACAGACATACATTTACAATATAAATTGTGTATAAAGCAGTTAGCATAGCCCCTGGTACATACAAGTTGTCAGCCAGTGTTAGTTATCATTATTGTATTTGCTTTGCCACAATATTGAGATATCGTGAAATTGTCACCAGAGTCCTCAGATGATTAAATCAAATACAGGAGAGTTTGGTGGGTTTATGGGCAACTGGACAACTGTCTGGTTCTATGTATCATGTGATGTCACATGTCTGCATTTTCCTTCCTGCCAAATTCCATTGTCCTATGTATCCAAGTTTATAGGTCCTTCCAGATCTAAATTTAACAGACTTTCTGAGATCATATCTCAGGATAAGGTGTCTTTTAGAATAAGACTACACAGTAGAAATATAATATGATCCATATATATAATCTTAGTTTTACTCCAGTATATTCCAACATTATCGTGTCAGCATGTAATCAATACAAAATCAATTTGTATTCTTTGTTTTCTTTTGTTCCACCAAACCTTTAATATCTGGTGGTCTATGTTGTACACTCACGGCACACTTGAATTTGGACTCACTACCGTTTCAGCAGCGCGGATGGTCAGATGGGACCAGGGACTAGTGCTTTAGACATTCCACCTTGAGAGCAAGCTGGTGCTATCCCTTTAAAAATCAAAATATCTCTGGCATCAGTTGTGGGCAGAGGGTGGATCATCAGAGTGGCAGGTGGTCCTGTGGTCTCTCTGCTCCCAGGGAATCTGGAAAGAAGGAGCCTGTTTCTGCCCAAAGCAAATTGTGGGAGGTTCATCTAAGGCCCTGCTGATGATACATTCATAGAGTTCACATCCCAGCACACAAACAGGCTCTGGCTAAACTGGCTTTTAAAGAAAATACCTTCAGGTCTGAAATCACCCTGCCCCTACCACCCAGCACCGGGTTCACAGTCTACATTCTCAGCTGCATCCCATCCCCTGTACACGAGCACCACACGGAAGCACATACTTTCCCGGATAATGGCATGGTTCTGAGGTTCTGAACAGTTTCTTCATTCTTTGCAAGTTTCCTGTGCACCCACTATGCTCTAAGTTGAATAAGGGATGATCCTGACTGACTTCAAGAGGGACCTAAGAGTGTTACACAGCACTTACTGGTCCCTTCTGGAGTTTGAATCAGAGTCATTATGGCTGTATTCCTGAATGGGAACATTGATGGCCACCTATGGCAGGAACTGCCTTTGCTCCTATTTTATTTGCACTTATTCACTATATATTCTTCCTTCTCGGGTATCCATCAGCTGCCTGCATCCCCACAAAGGCTAAAACAAGAGGACAATTGTGGCAGTCACACACCACACAGATGCTTGCTGATCAAACAAGGACAAGCTGTGTAAGCCTTGCAGACTCCTTTCTAAAGCCAGACAAGGGTGTGGGGACATGCTACGCTGAAATCACATTCTTTTATGACCACGAGAAAGCCCTCCACCTCACCTCACTTGGTGATGCAAGACATTTGATCGTTGCACCAAAAGCTGCAAGGACTAAGTTCAGAGTTTTGCAGGAAAAACAAAACAAAGTATGGATACCAGAGTCTGCAAGAAAATTACTAAAAAGCCCAGTTAGAGGTGGAACCAAAGAACTGGGTTGTCTTCCTCCACCCAATGGCACTTCCAGGCTGGTGAGCAGCTTCAGACTTGCTGTCCCACGCCTTACTCCCAAGAAGGCATGGCCTATGGAGGAGGGGCACAGGGGGTCACACAGATGGAGCAATGTGTTGAGGGACATATTGGGAAGTAGCGTGCTGCCTACAACCCAGGTGCTCAGCTCTCCACAGCCCTATGGGACTGTCACCACCTACATTTTACAGGTGTCAAAGCTGAAGCACAGGCAAGTTGAGTAAGGAGGTAGAGAACAAACCAGATCCCTAGCTTTCTTTTTAAATTGCAACCCTGTTTGGTCAATAGCTGAGGCATATTCCTAGTTAGCTCTTACATCTTAAATTAACTCATTTCTATTAATCTGTGTCTCGCTATGAGGCTGTGGCCTACTGGTAAGTTTCTAGTGTCTATCTTTTTCTGAAGCTATTTGGTATCTCACTGACTCCACCTACTCTCTCTACATATCCCCATTCAGATCTCCCACCTGGCTCTACTCTGCTAAGCAATTGGCTGAAACAGCTTTATTCATCAACTAATAAAAACAACACATATACAGAAGGACATCTGACATCATCTCCATTTTCTGCCTAGTTAAAAGGAATGTTTTAATTTTAACATAGTAAAATTATATATAATGATACAGGTATCAAGCAAAAATTGCAGTTACAATATTTCTTTACGAGTCTAAAATTATCTAATTTATCTTTTATCATAGCTAAGAAAACCTATAAGTAAAACTATTTGTCTTCAAATCCATCAAAGTCCACAGAGAGATATAATTTTACCTAAGTAAACAAGAAGTCCATTATAAGCAACTTCCAAAGTTCTAGAAAAATGATAGACACCTTCCCTGACTTTCTTTCTTTCTTTCTTCCTTTCTTTCCTCCTTCCTTCCTTCCTTCCTTCCTTCCTTCCTTCCTTCCTTCCTTTCCCCAAGGGGCAGATTGAAGATCCTTCTGCTCTATTTATATGGAAATCACATACAGGCAAGGAGTAGCTCCCTTGGTACTGACTGAGCTCTCATACCAGCGGGCGGGCGACTAGCTGGGCTTACAAACTAGCAAGAGGCTTATAACTCCAGGTGCTGCAATAGATCTTAGCTTGTCCCTGGTCCCTCTCTGAAATGGCTCAGCCACTTTCTCACATCTACCCAGGAGATATGCCCTGTTGACATAGCTAGAAAGAATACATGACTTGCTTATACTCCCACTGTAATTCCACCAATTACATATAGCCTTTTGAACACATGGTGCCCACTTCCACCATTTGTAAGCCTTAAATATACAACCATCATAAGTCTTGCTTGCCCCACTCACGGTTTTTTGCTTCATCACTGGGCAGATGTAAATGGCACCTCAAGGCAGTAATTGCTGAGTGGTAGAGGGAACTCTGTGTTCATTTGCAGCTATTTTAAGAGTGTGGCTGGGACAGAAGTTACTGGAAGAGAGAAGAGATCCAGAGTTGAGAAAGCAGGAACAGTCTGTGTGTCTCTTTGAAGATAGCTGGTAACAGAAGAAAGGAGAGAAGTGATAGCTTGCTGCTCCCAAGAAAAAGGAAAAACTCATTCAAATGCCCAAGTGTTGAAGCCAAGCACTAATGAGGAGGAGCGGATGGGTGAAAATTAGACAAGAGGACCCAAACTCTTCCTCAGGGTGTTTGGCCAGAGTTCAATACTAGGAGAAAGCTAATTCCATAGTAAGGAATGGCTGCAGTGGGCAGGGCCATCTACACTTTCCCAGAGTTTCCTGAAGCTATTCTGATAAGGACATGCAGTGGTCATCATTGGAATGAGGACTCTGAGGCAGGGGAATCATGGCTTCAGCAACATCCAAGTTACAGTGGTCCTTGCAACTGGAGTGGGATCTTCAGAGAGCAATCCTGGAGTGTTGAAAACAGATGAGCTGTGGGCTGGACCACCTAGCCCCTTGCCGGGCCCTTACAAGAAGGATTTATCATGGCTGCAATGAGCTCAATGTCTGAACCTGTGTCCTCTTCTCAGCACTCCCCAACTCTCCTCTTGTGACACCTGCCATAACACCCTCACCTGCGTGCCAGTCACGTTCCTCTTGTCATCTTCACCGTCCTCCTCCCATGTCTCCATCTGAAGTTGCCCTCACCCTGGAGTCTTGGGAAGGCTTTTGGGCAGAGACCCAAACTCAGAGTTGATCGCATGTCTTCAAGTCCTTCTAGTTTGGGTTAATCTTCCTGAACTCCTGGGACCTCTGACTCTTTTTCCTTTCTTTTTACCTTTTATGCGGAAAGGATATTATTTGGTAAGCAAGTTGGACTGATTCCAGAAATGCAAACTTGGCTTCTTCCTGGAAGGAAGAAAGTCTGTTTAATCCTCCACTTTGGCATAACAGAAGGTACATCATCTGAGCGTTTCAGCAGAATGTGAACATGACATACATTTGAACATTCACTCCTGCTCATGACTTAGAAATGCAAATGATCTAGGGCTGGCGTGTGCTTCCGCAGTAGAGCACTTGCCTAGACTGGTCAAGGTCCCACAGTCCATGACCTCTAGCAAAAATAAGAATTAAAAATCTTAGCAACCTAAAACAGAGGAAAAACCACTAACCTAGCATGAAGACTGAGTTATCACAGGAAAAGGTTGGCAAGGACTGTGCTCCAGGAATGACTGTGAGATCTAGTCCCTCTAGCTAAATCTGCTCTGCTAGACTGATAGGCTGGGTATTCTGGATCATAACCTGTTGTTTGGGTCAAGGCTGGGTTCATGGGTATCAGAGCTTCATTTCAGTATGCTGTGAGGTGACTTTGCTTGGGGCAAGAATGAGAATTATTAAGGTAGACTGTCCTGGTCTCTAACTGTGCTATCTAGTCCAACATCCCAAGTTCACTATGGACCCTCTATCAACTCTCCTCAAGAATGAGAGGCAGGATAGGCAACCTAGGCTGAGATGTCAATGACCTGGACAATGGTTCTCAGACCAGGTGAGATGCTGGGATCTCCCACTTCAGCAAATCTGAAATATCTGAAAAACTTTTGAAATATCTAAGACTGAATATCTGTATTTTTTCCATTTTAATTTTTTATTTTTTGGAATTATAAAACAATTACATCATTTCCCACTTACCTCTCTCCCATATATCCCTCCTTTCTTTCTTTCTTTCTTTCTTTCTTTCTTTCTTTGTTTCTTTCACAT
Source organism: Microtus oregoni (assembly GCF_018167655.1). Taxonomy (NCBI): domain Eukaryota; kingdom Metazoa; phylum Chordata; class Mammalia; order Rodentia; family Cricetidae; genus Microtus; species Microtus oregoni. The sequence goes on along the minus strand of NW_024543976.1, from coordinate 1,145,616 downwards.
CTATGATAGCCTTTTTATACACACACACACACACACACACACACACACATACACACACACGTAATCATAAATACAAACTGCTCAGTCTGTATAGCGTTACTCATATGTATGTTTTCAGGGCTAGCCTTTTGGTATTGGTTAACAAACCGTCTCCCGGCAGGCAATGCTAAGGTACTGCTGGGGTGGCAAGCCTCTGATTCAGGGCACAGGAAACTTCCTGGGAGGGAGAAATATTCAAGAAAGAAGACAAAGCAAAGAAGACACAGGAAGTTAAAATAGAAAAAAAATCCTTCCCCCACACAAAGGGCTTGCCGGTATTGGCCCTGGCTGAGCCTCTTAAGCGACACTAAATCTTTTCCTTTCTAATTCCCAGCACCCTCCCAAGTTCAAAGCAGCCAGCCAGAAAGGAATAAGCAAGTAGTCTAAACCAATTTTTCCTTGTTAAAAGTGCTCTATAAGGATTGTTTTATTGCTTTATTTGGAGTTTGATTTTTTTTCAGCATGCCAAGCAGAAATGAGCATCAGTATTCTGCACACCCACAAAGGTGACCTTTGGTATTCTAGGAAAATAGCGTAACAGACTGCTCACATTGGGATCGTGTTCGGTGCTGTTTCTTTCCCTAATAATGAGTCCATATTTCAGATCATTACATGGGAACATTTAAGGGACCCTTCAAGGCCATCCATCCTGCCCAGCACCCCATGAGGGATCAACAAAGTGTCATTCAAGGGACATCAACTTTGCTATCTGATGATCCTGAGTTTCTCCCTCAGGGTAGCCCCTTTCTAACAATAGAACTCTTATTTTACTGGACCCAAAAATGCAAACCCTGAGTCTCACCTCCATGGTATCATATAACTGAGAAGGATAAAATGAGTCAACAATAAACGGCACTTCTCTTTACAGAGTCTAAAATCCTACATGTTGACATTTGACTTTTTCAAGCCATCACTACACACAGAAGCATTTTGTGTTTTCACTACTAATACCTGGCATGCTCTTTGGCACCAATCTCATGCAGAGGCAGACTCAGGGGCCATCTTGGCAGGCACTTTCATGTGTCAAAATATTTTCTCCTTGCTGTTTGCCAAGGTGTTGGGAGGTCATTGTTGATATCCATTAAGGAGAAAACAGTATGATAAATTGCAAGGGGGCCTATGCTGTCTAGTTTTATGTCAACTTGACCCAACTAGAGTCATTTTACAAAAGGGAACCTCAATTTGGAAAAAAAAAAACAACAACAACAACAAAAAAACAACAAAAACCCAGTAGAACGGCATGTGGCCAAACCTGTGGTACATTTTCTTGATTAGTTATTGATGTGACAGAGGCTAGCTCTCTGTAGATGGTGCCACCCATTGACTGGTGGTCCTGGGCATTATAAGAAAGCAGACTGAGCAAGTCATGAAGAGCTAGCCAGTAAGCCGCATTCTTCAATGGCCTCTGCTTCAGTGTCTGCCTCCTGATTGCCACCTCGAATTCCTGCTGAGACTTCCCTTGGCAATGAGCAGCAATTGGAGCAAGTGAGATGCAATAAGTACTTTCCTCCCCAACTTACTTTTGCCACCGGTGTTTTATCACAGCAATAGAAACTGCAATTAAGACAGAAATTGATAGCAAGTGGGAGGATTTTGCCGCGACAGATCTGACCACGTGTTTTGGAGAGGATTGTGGGGGTGTTTAGGACTTCAGGTTGAAAAAAGTCATTGGTGCTCAGAGCTCAGTGGTCGGTTCTGTGGGAGCTTGGAAGATAAGCATGCTGGGAACCACGTAGATGCTGGATACCTGGCTTGTGAAAGTTCTCTAAAGGCTTTCTCAGGACCATTGATATTTTTAACTAAGAACCACCCATGTGAGACTCTACTTTACTGGAACAATGGGTCCTGGTCATCTGAGGCTGATGAATCATTTGCAATCAAGAAGGCAAAATCTTCTGGGATATTTCCTCTGCATCATTATAGAGAAACTGTAGTCCAGAGTTGGGTGAGGCACCATCTCACACCAGCAGCCAAATTAACAGTGTAAGAGTCACTCAGGTGTTTGGTTTTGAAGGCATCATGGGGTCATGGAGAGCTGCTGAGGCTTGGCACTGTGTAGCAGGACTGAAGTCTCTGTAGAGAGGCTTCACCACTGTGAAACCTTAGCCTCAGTTTTGGTAGAAGGGTAATGGGAGAGAAGTTCAAGCTTGGCACCATGTGGCAGGCTCAGAGACTGTGAAGAGAGCCCTGGAATGACTGTTGGTCAAAGTGCAATACAATTACAGCAGGAGAACCAGAATTTCAGAGTTGCCAGCACCATGGGAGAAGCACCAAGGACAGTAGCGGATGTGAAAACAGAGACGTCCTGAGCCCAGAATACCATCTGTTTGTGTTGCAGAGAGCGAACTGGAGAAGCAGAACCAACTATACTGGCCTATACTGGAGGCTTCTAAGTGTGTCTCAGAATCTAACACTGAACTTGGTAATATTGTTGAATTTTTATTTCGCTTTTTGTTTTTACTTTGAGTAAAAAAGTATGCAACTTATTTTTGCTTTACAGGAATTCACAGTTGAGGGATTTGGGGGTTTCAGAGAGTCTTTGTAATTTTAGAGAGACTTTAAAAGAGACTGAACTTTAAAAGTTTGAGTTTTAAAGACTGTGGAACGTTAAAAGTTTTGAATATGTTTTATATTGTGATATTGATATTAATATGACATAATGGGGACAAAGAGAAAGGAAAGGTTACAGTTGAACAAACAGTGATGTGTTTGAGTGTCAAGTTGACAAGAGGTCACTTGTGCTGGCTTGTTTCATGTCAACTTGACACAAGCTGGAGTCATTTTGCAAAAGGAAACTTCAATTGAGAAGTGAATGTCCCCACTAGACTACCCTGTGCACAAGCCTGTAATGTAATTTTCTGACTGACGATTGATGTGTGAAGGCCCAGTGTACAGTGGGCAGTGCCGTTCCTGGGCTGGTGGTCCTAGGTGCTGTAAGAAAGCCAACTGAGCAAGCCATGAGAAATAATACAGGAAGAATCATTTTTCCATTGCCTCTGATTAAGTTTCTGCTTCCAGGCTTCTGCCTTGAATTCTTGCCCTGAGTTCCCTTTATGGATGGACTGTGACCAGGGCATGTGGGATGAAATAAACCATTTCCTCTCTAAGTTGCTTTTGGGGCTTTGTCACAGTAATAGTCTTAGAGTCGTTCCGCCTACATAGGTATTACAAAGGCCAAATGGAATTGCTTATGGTAGAAATTCTCAATTAGTTATTGTGCTTCACACACACAAACATTTGACAACATCTGGAGTTACTTTTTAATACATGTGTAAGTACACGCCTGCATGTTTGTAATGTATGTGTTTGGTGTGTATATGTATGCTCTTGTATATTTATGTATGTTGTGAATACAGGTAATGTATGAAATCAAAGGATAGCCTTGCATGTTAGTCTTTACCATTCACCTTGTTTGAGGAAGTGCTCTTGATGTTCACCCCCCTATAAGACAGGCTAGCTGGTCCATGGACTTCTGAGGATCACCCTGTTTCTACTTCCCATCTCACTAGAGACTGAATGCCCACCATTCCATCCATCACACAAAGTACAGTGGTGGGCACATATAGAATTCTACAGCTATCTGTTGAAGGAGGAAATATGGTTCCCAAGGCAAGTTAAAAGGCATCTTTAAAGCAAACAAGCAAGAGCAAAGTAAAGACGGTGGAGCTAGATGGAGAAGGATGAAAGTATTCTACTACATTGTGAGCCTCTTCTGTGCCGAGATTAGCTTTTGGCACAATGGTGTCTTTCTGGTACATGCTTCTGGTGATATCTGACTGTTTACCCATTCCTTGGAATACACACAAGTGTGCCACAATAAGAGATTATCAGGAGATCTGTTCTCCAGAATCAAATCCAGCCTTCTTAGGTTTGGCCCAACAGCCACTGATAGTTACTGATAAGGCTTTTCTCTAATGCACAGCATCCTTTTTTTGCTCCCAGACCTCTTGAAGGCAGCTTAAAGCCATAGCTACCCTCCATCCCAGCTACCAAATACCTATAACGGGTCTCTTGTCAAGGGACTCTTGAAAATTACAAGATCAACCTCAGCTTCCATGGACTGTGAAATCCATATCCAGCAACATGCCAGGGCCAGGATCTGCCTCTGAGGTCAGGGGAAGCTGACCTGCAGATTAGGAGGTGACACCCATGCTCCCATATCCTGTGCAGGGGATTCTCGGGAGCCCCCGAGGGGAGCACAGGACTTCCTAAAGTCACGCTTTAGTGATGTGTTCTAGGACATGGCCACCTCCAGTTATGCTTTGTTTTTCTTTCCAGAAAAATACTGAGCTTTTGTCTAAATGAGATTCAAGCCAATTTGAAAGGTGAAATGTGCTATTTTTTTTTCTTTTCCTAAAGTCATCGATGTGACAGCCGGGTTGCACACACTGTAATATTTACCGTGCATGCTTCTGTTTTGAAGTGTGGGTGGAAGGCATTGAGTAGAGAAAAAGAGGGAAGGAGGGGACACCAAGGAATCAGAAAGAAGAGGGAAAGAAAGAGGAACAATGAGGAAGAAAGGGCATACATTTGGAAGGTATTTTTTTTTTTATTAAATTCCAACACCGGGAAGCTCTGTGTACATGGCTGCCCATTCTCTCTTGCTGAAGCCTGAAGGCAAACCGAGATGCTGTGTCAATTACAAAGAAAATCAATGAAGATGCTGTTTGGGAGTCCTTTCACCATTCTGCACGGATGGTATCCTTCACTCTCCAGCACCGATTCATTTACTTTCGCCCTCTCTGGGGGAGGCTGACATATTGCTGCGGTGAAGAATCGGAACGGAAATCACCTTTATTTCTTACCCTAACTTGTCTCTCTGAACAATTTGCTAAAGGAACGTCACATGACCTGGTTGGGACTGCAGGACAGAAGGGTAAGACACCACTAGTCCAGCCTTAGGTACTTCTCTCTACCAACCTGGCTTCTGCCTAAGCCCAGGTGCCCCACACCCATGAAGCCTCCAGAGTGGAGAACATCCATGAATTTCCACACTTGTTCTTCTCTCTCTCGTATCTGTCCAACCCTAACCTAGTACCTGCTCCAGGGCTAGCAACTTCCTAAGTCAACAGTTTTAAGAACAGAAACTTCTAGAAAGGTAAAAACCAGCTCCAATGCAGCAGTGCTGAGAGAGGAATTCCAGAAGAACACTCCTGAGCTTGTCCTGCCATCCCAAAACTCAAGGAAAAGGAATGCAAATGAAGAAAGCTAATAAAAAAACTCAGCAACTGGAAGTAAATTTACACAAAATTGAAATGATTGAATAACACACAGACACACACAAAAAAAACCCAAAGACTTCTGTAGTAGTTCCCTGAAGTAATAAGGGCAGCAGCGGGGCTGCGTCCCCAACACCCCAGCCGCCTGCCCGGCTAGCTTATGCCCCGAAATAATTACACGGACACTGTATTCTTTTAAACACTGCTTGGCCCATTCTCTTCTAGGCTAATTCTCACATATTAATTTAGCCCATTTCTAATCATCTGTGTGTAGCACCCCAAGGTGCGCTTACCGGGGAGATTCTAGCCTAGTCCATCCTGGGTCAGAGCTTCATCCCGGGAGAGGGGCATGGCATCTCTCTCAGGCGTCTGCTCCCGAGAGGAAAGCTGTGGTGTCTGACCTCACTTCCTCTTCCTCCCAGCGTTCTGTTCTGTTTACTCCTCCCACCTATCCTCTAACCAATAAAATGGGCCAGGGCAGTGCCTTTATTAGCCAATGACCTTCCTCCATCAGTTCCCCAATATGGTGAAATAAATAATGTCTGTTGAAGATACTACAAGATTACTGAACTGAAGAACGCAGCCACCTGCTTGTGAGGCTGAAACCCTTCCAATGCCGAGTTGTGTATTTGACGAAGTAATTCCCTTCTCCTTTTGTCCCCTGGTTGACTTCAAGAATTTCTAAGAAGATAAAAACCTTCAGCCCCTGTGTTGGTTTCCCATCAGCACTTCAGCAATTTGACACAAGTCAGCTTAAAATAATAGAAACTTATTCTCTTGTAGTTCTGGGATGCCTGAAGTCTAGATGGGTCAACAGAACTGAAGTCTTTCTGGAACCTCTTGGAAATCTTATTCCTTGCTTTTTTCTCTTTCCTAGGAGCTGCTGACATCTTTGCTTCAGAACCTTCTTCCATTCTAAAGAAACACAAGACGCCCTGGGCCTCCCGCCCCCATAATCTCCCAGTGACTTCCTCCCTTCCCTGTTCTCCTTCCTCCTTTCTGGATCTTTCTTTTGTTACATCCCCTTCTCTGCCCTGACCATCTCATGAGAACCTGTTGGTTGTGCTGGGCTCCCCCACTCTCCCAACTTCCAAAGTCTTTAACCGCACCTGTAAACTCATCCTTTTGGATCTAAGGAAACAGGGACACTAAACGGATCACAGCCTGGAAACCAGGGGAGGCATTTTCTGGCCTATCACATCCCTTAACTTTTCAGTATCATAAATTATGTAATCAGATTCTTCCTGACTAGATGGCTGGAAGAAAAGTGGGAAGTTGTTAAAAACTGGATAAGAGGGACCTGTGTTACCAAACAGGGATAAAAGTGTGGGATGAGAGGCAGAACTGACAGAGAGTTGATTTACAAAGACTTACGTCCTAATTCCTGAGAAACATGCCAGGGCTTTTGATTGTGTCGGTGCTTTTCAGTCTCCCAACCCCCATGCTTTTTATGGCTTTGCCAGGGGCTCTGCTGAGACAAAGCTAAGATCTGGGAAACCTGGAAGAAGTAGACTTAGCTTTACAAATGCCTCCCAGGCTCAATGGTCCTAGCTGGGGCATCATTAAAATTACTGTGGCCTGAGATTCTTATACCTACAATCACTAAGCCTGGGGTAGCTCACTGGCTGTGATACCCAGGCACACCTTCATCCACGTATCTGAAGACTCATGCTGCCTACACTGGCAAATAGGTTATGTAAGTTCAAAGTATTTTTCTACGATGAGAGACTATTCAACTTTAAAGAAGGAATTCGCTATTGGCACATATAATAAAATAGATTTATCTCAAAAACATTTTGAGTGAAAGAGATAAGACAAAACAGATTCAGAATAGTCCTGTTTATAGGACACGGAAGAACTGGGGAGCTACCATGGGAAAAATTGAAAGAGTTACCTGTGTGGAAGAAGGAAGAAGGAATGTCTGTGATTCTGAACATATGCTTGACTGGGATTTTGTGGTCTCACAAGTGTATGTGTACACCAAATTACACACATGATGCCTATGAATTTCATTGGAAATAAATTTTGCCTCAATTATAAAAGCAAAGCAGCAGTTAAAAATAGGATAGATTGACAATCTTGTGTGCACACATAGTCAGATTTCTCAACTGTGGGAACTGATGGGAAAGCAATTTCCAAAGAGAAAATAGCTAAGCATTGATGAGAGATGACAAGCCTCAGCTAGAAAGCATGCGCCAAGTGCCAAGAAGAATAAACAAAGATAAATTTCTGCTTAGACATTGCGTAGTGACACTGCAGAATATTATAGATAAAAATATAAAGCTGTGAGGACAAAAAGAAAAAAAATACCTACAAAGAAATGTTCATTAAACTGAACTCAGTCTTTTCATCAGCAAAATCACCCATTCGCTGATGTCAAGACAATTGAACAGTATTTTCAAATTGTTGAGAGAAAAGGTAATAAAGCATATATACCCTGGCATATGATTGTTCAAGAATAAGGACCAAAGAAGGCATTTCAAATATGTAAAAAAAAAAAAAAACACTTTTCTCACATACTCTCCTCTTCTGACTGAACTACTGAAGGGTTTTACACAGAAAAATGATAGATCAAACTGCACACAAGGAGTGAGTGCTCCAATAATCCCCCAAACTGAGCAACAGCTTGGTAACTTTTCCTAGCTAGTAACTAAGAGTCAACCAAAAAGAACTTTCATTTTGTTTTTTAAAAGATAAAATAGCATAGGGTCCGGGGAGACAGTTCAGTTGGCTACGTGCTTGCCAGACAAAAATAAAGAGCTGAGTCTAATCCTCAGTACTCACATAAAAATGCTAGACATAAATGTGTGTGCTGGTGGGGCTGGAGAGAAGGCTCAGCTACGGTGGCTCACGACCATCTGCAATGGGGTCTGATTTCCTCTTCTGGTGTGTGTGAAGACAGGTCACTCATATACATAAAATAAATCAATATTTTTAAAAGACTCTATGCTTATAATCCCAGTACTAGAGAACCAGGTAGAAGGCTTGCTGGCTAGCAAAGTCTAGCCAAATCAGTGAGCCCCATGTCTCTCACTAAATAAATGGGATTAATTAAATAAATTAAAATAAACAAATTAATAAGGCATAGACTGATTGGTTGAGAATATCAACCTCTGGCGACCTCATTAGCACCTGCATTTACATAAGAACACACACATACACAGCATAAAGGAAATATAAAGTGAATATACCTAATTCTAAAATTCAAAATCCAAAATACTTCAATCTCAGAAACTTTTGGAGTACAGCTATGAAGCTACAAATGGAAAGTTCTTTATCTGACCTCACATGCCAGATTATAATCAAACATAATCACACTAAAAATATATATAAATTTAAATTCCAGCCAGGCTATGTGTAATAGGAATATATGAAGCACAAAAGAATTTTGTGTCCCATTCCCAAGATTGTGTGTGTGTATTTCTCTCTCTCTCTAAATATACATGCATGCATGTATTTATGAGTATGATATTCCAGAATATAAAAAAATGAAAATCTAAAACACTTAGGGTTCTGAGCATTTTGATAAGAGGTACTTAATTGCTGTGGGACAATGGTCTTGTACCCTGTAAAGATTTATCACTTGTACTGCTGACTGGCCAGTAGCCAGGCAGAAAGTATAGGTGGGTGACAAGAACAGGAGAATTCTTGGAAGAGGAAAGGCTCCGTCTACAATCTTCACCCAGATGCAGAGGGAGCAAGATGAGAGTGCCTCACTGATCAAAGGTACCAAGCCACATGGCTTACACAGACAAGATTTATGGGTTAATGGAAGATGTAAGAATTAGTTAATAAGAAAGCCTGAGCTAATTAGGCCAACCAGTTCATAAGTAATGTAGGCCTCTGTGTTTCTATGGGCCTGGGCGGGACAGAAACCTCTGTCAACACTTAATGAATACAATGAGTGATCAGAGAAAGCAACTAGAAATAACAGAAACTGATAAAGAAAACATTTAAATTGCCAGAGTTGAGCACCCACAGACCACACTGCTGCCTCCATTGACTCTGTATTCACAATGGGTACCCCATGCCACTGCATATTCCTCATTAGATGACCTTCAGTTATATGTACTTTTATATTAGACCAATGTTCAGGATGGATATAGCCAATCTTAACTTTTGGGTCTTTCTACATTCACTACTTTTTATGATGCTGTTATAAATATGCCTGTGCACTCCTCTTTGTAAGAGTCACTACTTTGTTGAGACAGATGCTTGGAAAGGCTGTCATAGAACATTCTGACCACTGTCACAAAATCTGGCCTTTGGGGGAAGATGGACCATTACATCTAGGGAGTACAAATAATACTGACTTGAATGGCTGAGATGGGATCTGCCTGACCCTAGTCCACCTACACCATATACTGCCTCCAGACCTGTTCTGAGGGGCACATCCTGGGCTCTAGTACAGCCAGATAAATCCACTTGACTTTAGCTTACCTTTACCCTCTCTGATACCCACACAGGATGCTGATTGCCTATCCTGTGCAATAGGCCACTCTAGTGAGCCCTGATGATGTCATTTCCAACCTTCTTGGCATCATTCACACATCCTGTAGACCAGCTTAGTTTGATGAACTGGTTTGACCCAAGTCCACCTGCAGCCTATATCCAATTCAAAGCCCAACCTGGGCCATACTCCCAATGCACTGGTTCAATCTCATGAGTCCATGTATGCTAGTCTACTTGGACCATCCCCAATCACTAAGCTTGCCCCAGATGCACCAGTCTGCTCTGGTGGGTCTGCTGGATCGTTGCCCACCCACACTACATCCAACCTCCATGCTTAGCCCAGGTCTCCCATCTTATGTGGTGGTCCAGACTATTAAGTCCCATAACTCTTGTCCTCCCGCATTGTATCTAATCTCCAGGTGGCATGTCCATCTGTGTGTTGGGCAAGCCTGGTGAGTCCCTGAAACTTCTGACTTTGTCATCCTTCAATTGTACAGCTAGTGTGCATGATGCTAGCCCACATCCTCGCATTCACAAGAAAAGTTTGCACAATACAGTTTGCTAACCAGCCTATGCAGACCCAGGCACTACTCCCATTTGCATGCTTTCTTGCTTGTGGTTGAGTTGGAATCACCCCTATTCTTTCAATGGAAAATCAAACCTGAAGTAATCCAAATACATGGAGCAAGAAGCAAGTGGATGTCTCTACCCTAATATCTGACTAAGTAGACTTCAAACTAAAACAAATCAGGAGAGAAAAAAAAAGACATCACTCTCATCATGGGAAGAATTTGCCAAGAAGACATTAAACTCCTAAGCATGTATGCATCAAACTGTGAGACACCCAATTTCATTTAAAACAACAGCAAAAAACAAAAAAAACAAAAAACAAAACAAAACCCATATTACTAGATCTGATAAGCTCAATCTCAGAAATGGCAAATATCTTAACAAATCCAGAAAATCTTAAATGATTTTGTATATCCTATCTGACCACAATGAAATAGAGCTTAAAGTCAACAGCAAACAGATCTCTAGTAATAACCTGAACTCACAAAAATTAAACAACACACTACTTATTGAAGAATGGGTCAAAGAAAAAAATTAAAATAGAAATAAGAATTTTTGTAATTAAATGAAAGTAGCAACACCACATAACAAAACCTCACAGATACATTAAAAACAGTTCTAAGAGGGAAGTTTATAGCCCTAAGAACCTACACTAAAAATAAAAATAAAAAAATCACAAATAAATGACTTAATGGCACAACTCAAGTATTTGAAAAAAAGAAGAATAAACCAAAACCAAATGCAGCAGATGGGTAGAAATAATTAAAATCATAGCAGAAACTAATTGAGATGAAACAAAGAAAACAATTATCAGAATCAAAGAATCTTAGATTCTAAGGTTCTTTGAGAAGACAATCTTGACAGACCCTTAGCCCATCTAGTCAAAAGAAAGAAAAATACGACCCAAATTAACAGAATCATAAATGAAAGGGAAAACATTACAACACCACCAAAGAAATTCAGAATATTTTAAGAGAATGTTTACACTTACACTCCAGCCGGGTGGTGGTGGCGCATGCCTTTAATCCCAGCACTTGGGAGGCAGAGGCAGGCAGATCTCTGGGAGTTTGAGGCCAGCCTGGTCTACAAGAGCTAGTTCCGGGACAGGCACCAAAGCTACAGAGAAACCCTGTCTCAAAAAACCAAAACCAAACAAACAAACAAAACCTTACACTCCATTAAATTAGAAAATCTAAAAGAAATGGGTAATTTTCTAGATTAATCCAAAGTTAAAACAAGAAGCAATCAATAACTTATACAGAAATAGAACAAATAAGAAAACCCAAACAGTAATAAAATCCCCTCAAAATAAAAAAGCCCAAACTCAGACAGATTCATAGAATAATTCTGAGACTGAAAAGAAGTCTACAGTCATATATATAATATGTGTGTGTGTGCTTTTTTAAAAATGGAAGCAGAAGAAACACCTCCAAGCTCCTTCTATGAATCCAATACCGAAATTAGGAAATGACACAACAAGAGAAAACTACAGGCCAATATCCCTCATGTACATAGATATGAAAAGCCTCAATTCAATACTTCCAAGTTGAATCTGACAAGGAGATCATTCACCATGCTCAAGTTGGTTTTATCCTGGAAGTGCAAGGATGATTCAACAAATGTAAGTTAATAAATGCAAAATACCATATAAATTGATTTACAGACAAAAATTACATGATCATCTCAAAAGATTGAGAAAAGGGCCTTTGGCAAAATCCAAAAATACCTTCATGGTAAAAGTTTTACCTGAAAGAGAATAGGACTGGAGGAAGCATATCTCAACACAGTAAAGGGAATATTGACAAACTGAGAACCAACATCATCATAAATGGAGAAAAACTGGGAGCAATCCCATTTAAATGAAGTGAAAGAACAAGACAGGGCTGCGCATAAGCACCACTTCTTTTCAATATAATACTTGAAGCATAGCTGGAGCACTAAGGAAAAAAGAAAAAACTAAATGAATACAAGTGGGGAAATTATTCCTATTTGCAGGTGTCATGTTATACATAAGAGACCTAAAAAACTTCCACCATATAACTTCTAGAAATGAACAACATTGTCAACAAAGTAGCATGATATAAAATTAACTTAGAAAAGTAAGTAGTCATTCTATATAGCAATAACAAGCATGCTGATGAAGAGGTCAATAAAAACCAATAAAACATGTAGAGAAAATCTAATAAATGAATAAAATACATCTACAATGAAAAATTTAAATGTCTGAATAAAAAAGATTGAGAAAGACACTAGACATGGAAAGACCTCTCATGCTTATATATTGGCAGAATTAATGTTGTGAAAATAAGCATTCTACCAAAAGTAATTTAAAGATTCAGTGCAATTCTTATTTTTAAAAATATTTCAATGATTTCTTCACAGGGACAGAGAAAACCGTTCTATAATTGTATGAAACCTCGAAAGACACTGGATAGGAAAAGAATATGGTGTAAGGATTACCTTACCATATTTCAAGTGATAATACAGAGTTGTCATAATAAAAACAGCATGGTGCAGGCATGAATACATACATGTGGTTCAATGGGACAAAATAGAAGATGCAAATAAGAGGACACATACTTCAGTCATCCAATATTTGACAAAAGTACACACTGAAGAAAAGGCAGTGTGGTCAACAAATAGCGATAAGAAAATTATTTGACTCGTGTCTATCCCCAGACCAAAAACCAACTCCAAATGGCTCAAACTTGAAACCTGGAGTTCTGAAACTGCAAGAAGAGGGCATAGATAGCAATTCCCTGGAAGATATAGGCACATGAAAGAACTTTCTGAATAGAGTTCCAGTTACCCTGGAATTAAGACCAACAATTGATAAACAGGACACCGTAAAGCTGAAGAAATTTAATGAATCTTTGCAGCTATACACCTGACAGATTAACAGTGAAAATATATAAAGTACTAAAAAATATAGAAGAGCCAGTAATCTGAGCAGAGTTCTTGAAATTAAAAAAAAAACAGAAATGATGAAGAAATATTTTTAAAGAGTTTAAAATCCAAAGGGCTCAAACTTTTCCTCCAAAGATGCTTTTCCAACAATGTTTGATACCTCTCTTCATAGTAACTATAAATGGGAAAACCTAAGTATCCTTAAACTGATGAATGGCAATGAAAACATAACACACAAAGGAATTCTATTCATTTGTGAAGAAAATTAAATCATGGTATTTGCAGATAAGTGGATGGAACTGGATGAGGTAACCAGACCCAGAAAGAAAAAAGTCTCTTGTTTTCTTATGGTGGACTCGAGCTCTGCATGATTAGAAATGAGTATATGACAGGGTAGGGCAGAAATAGGATGTGAAAAAGAGATTGCGGGAAGGTGGAGAAGGAGCTTCAGATAGAAGGATGGTGGGATATGGGTGTGTGAGGGGAGAATAGAAAAACAGGGTGAAGGGAGAGGAAGGACAATACTGAGGGACAGGAAAGGACAGAAGAAGAATAAATAACACTAAAGGTGTTTGAAAAGACCTAAAGCTGTATATCTGCATACATAAATATATATACACATACATTTTAAATAAAGTTGTAGCACTATATACAATTTTAATACTATCAATCAATGAACATGAGAAACCTTTCCATTTTGTAGTATCCTCTACAGAATCTAAAAGTTTCTATTATAGAAGTCGTTCACTTCCATGATTAGATTTCTTCCAAAATTTTCTGAACTTTCATAAATAGGATTGTTCCCCTAATTTTTCCCAATTTGTTAGTTCTTGGAATATAGGAAAGATATTGACTGTTGTTTTGGTTTATAGCCAGCTACTGTGAAGGCTGTATTTATCAGCTGTGGGGGTTTTCTGAAGGAGTATTTAAGGTCTTTTATGCATCAAATTATATTGCCTACAAACATACATTTTCTATATACATCTACTCTTTTTAGGTGTTTATGGTTCTTGTTTCTCTAAGGCCATCAGGTACATAATTTATTAATTTAAGGTTGCAAATTTAGTGCTATAAACTTTCCTTTCAGGAATGCTTTCATTATTTCATGCACATTTCGATATGTATTGTTTCATTTGCATCCATTTCTAGGAACATTTTAATTTCCTTCTTGATTTCTCCCTTGATCCAGTTTTCATTTGGTATTGTGTTGTTTAGTTTCCATGAGTTTGTGGACTTTCTGAAGTTTCTATTTTTGTTGGCACCCAGTTTTATTCCTTTGTGATCAGATAGGATACAGGATGTATTTTGATTTTTTTTCTATATATGTTGAGATTTGCTTGTGTTTCTATATGTGGTAATTTTGGGGAAAATTCCATGAGTTTCTAAAAAGAAAGTCTGTTCGTTAGAGTTAGATTCAATATTCTGTAGAAGTCTGTTAGGGCCATTGAATTTAGTTTGCATTTAACTCCAGAGGGTCTCTATTCAGTTTTTGTGTGGATGACCTGTATGTTTCTGAGACTGTAGCATTAAACTTACCTTTATTAGTTTAGGTCTTGTAGTATTTCTTTTATGAACTGGGTGCCTCTGGGTTTCTTATATAAGTGTTTAGAATTGCAATATTCTCTTGGTGAATTTTTCCTTTAATGAATATGGACTTTCCTTCTCTTCTGACTAGTTTTGGTTTGAAGATTTTATCTGATATCAGAATAGACACATGTGTTTGTTTTTTAGTTCCATTTGTTTGTGATACCTTGTTCCACCCCTTGAGCCTAAGGTACCATCTATGGTTGTTGCGGGGGGTGGGTGGGTATAGAGAGATCCTATTTTTTAACCAAATCTCTTAGTCTGTGTCCCTGTATAAGGGAATTGAGACTGTTAATGTTGAAAATTTCTATTAAACAATGTGTATTAATTCCCACCATTTTGTTGAGGTGGTGGCATTTTCGTAGATTGCTTTTGATTAACTCTTCTGAAATTGATTATTTATTCCCTGTGATCCTTAATGTATGTTTAACCTCTTCAGACTGAAGTAGTCTATCTAGTAGCCTATGTAAATCTAGCCTGATGATCATAATTTCTTTAATCTGCTTCATCATTCAAAGTTTTTCTTTCTCCTTCAGTTACAACTGATAGTTTTGCTGGGTATGATAGTCTCGACTGGCATCTGTGATCTTTAAGAACTTGTAGAGCATCAATTCAGGCTTTTTGGCTTTCAACATCCTGTCTTTGTTTGGTATATATAGTGTTTTGGTTACTATGTGATAGGGGAAAATTCTTTTCTGGTCCTGTCTATTTGCTTGGACCTCTTGAAACTCAATAGCCATCTCATTACTTAGATAAATTTTCTCCTATGATTTTGTTGAAAATATTTCTGTGTCTTTGACCAGGGTATCTTCTCCTTTCTCTATATCTACAATTTATAGGTCTGGTTGTTATAATGTCAGAATTCCTACATTTTCTATTCCTTTTTTGTCATTGTTGTTACTTTTTTAAGTTAACATTTTCTTTGGCTGAGTAATCAAAATTCTCTACTTTGTCTTCAAGACCTGCTAGTATCTCTTCCATCTGATCCAGTCTTTTGGTGAGGCATTTCCACTGAGCCTTTTATTTCACTTCCTGGGCTTTTCCTTTCAAATTTTATTTCAGTTTGGCTTTATGTAGAGATTCTATCTCTTTACTAAATTATATTTTCATATCTTGAGTTACTTTCTTTCTTTTTTGTTATTTGTATATTTACAGTCTTCATTACAGAATTTTGCATATCCTCTTTGAGTTCCTTGAACATTTTTTAAAGATTTATTTCTTTGGTATGTATACAATGTTCTGCCTACATGTATGCCTGCAGGCCAGAAGAGGGTGCCAGATCTCATTATATATGGTTGTGGGAATTGAACTCAAGACCTCTGAAAAAGCAACCAGTGCTCTTAAATGCTGAGCCTTCTCTCTAGCCCTCCTTGAATATATTTCTAATTACTGATTTGAAATCATTATCCTTCACATTGACTCTGGTGCTTCTCTCAAGGAAACATTACCATAGAGGTGCCAATTTCAGCAGTGTATTGTCTTGGTTATTCATGTTGTGTTTTTGTGGTTTAACCTAGGAACCCAGAATTCACTTCCTGGTATAGATAACAGGACTCACCTTTGTTGAGAGGGTGTTAAGATATTAGGATCTTTGTTTATTGTAACCCCAACTTATCTAACTGTGACCCAACATCACTGGGTTCAGTCTTGGGGCAGCTCTATGTTTATATGCAAATGGAGTCTCAGAAGTAGTCCCACTCCAGTTAGGGATTGGTACAAATTCTGAGTCCAGCAGCAAAACTTCTGTAGTTAGAAGATTCTCATTGTCGATCTTCAAAAGTCTGTGGGGGGCTCCCCAGACTCTATAGATGGTCCTTGAGTGAGACTGAGAGGTGACATTTGGAGGTGGGGATCAGGATGCCATACCATCCTCATGTAAGAGGTAGGTGTGCTGGAGTCAATCTGGGGGGTCCCTTCCTAGGGCGATGAAGGGAAGGGGCAGGGCACTATATAGTCCAGAGCGTCCTAGTGGGTGGGGTGGTGGATGGGCAGACAGTGGATGGACTGGCTTTTGAAGTTCCTACCAGGAATTAGGCTCAGAGTGTGCCTTGTCATCTGTAGGAAGCAGTGCAGTGGGTGGGCTAAAGGTTTTTCTTTGTTTGTTTTTAATGGCCATATTATGGGAATTCTCAAAACATCATTCTGGAAAACCTGCCTTCCTGAATTAACTATCTCTCCAAATAACTTAATGGTTGGTGCAAGATTGTATCACACAAAAGGAACATTCCAGATAAGAAACAAAGAAATATTACCTTCTTGTAACCCTTGGAGGAATCAAGAAACCTGGGCCATGGTCACCAATGGCTGCTTTCTCACAAGTGGGGGCAGGAGGACCAGTGCCAGAGGAGTCCAGAAGCAGTGCCAACTATAAAGTGCTCCTGACAATCATGGGGGGGGGACCAAGACTGACAATGAAGGAGCCTTAAGGCCCAATTCTAACCTTCAAGAACAAAGAAAGATATATTACATCACAAAGAGATGGAGGGATAGATAGACTACCTTCACTCTTTAATGCTAGAATTATAGCACATGTAAGCCATGCATGACTTTTTATGTGGCACTGGGAATTCAAACTTAGGTCCTCACTCTTGCAGAACAAGTGCCCTTGCCCACTAAACCATCACCCTACCCCAAGAGTACAAAACTCTCTGGAGGAGTTCTGCTACAAAGGGAACAGAAAAACAGACCAACAATTTAAGAAGCATGCAGAGCCAAAATGACTTTTTCTTGAGATGGGAGAGATTAAAGAGTGTTGGGGGAGAACTATCAGAGAGCACCAAGCTAATACCCTAGGATAGACAAACTGCCCAAGCAGGACTTCGGAGAGCAAGGGTAGGTGACTCACTGCACAAATACAGAGCTGACGATACCCCTGTGTGCAGAAGAGACAGCAGTTGGTGTCATGCTGACACATTTATCATGTGGTAGAGCATGGGCAACTGCTTCTGTTTTATCTTTCTATGGAGTCTTCAGCTGGGGGTAAGGTCAGGAATCAGGTACAATCATCAAGAAAGGAAGAAAAGGTAAGCAAATCACCCATGGGAGTGGAATAAGGCATGGCTCAACCAAAAGAAAACAAGAAGGATCTCAGAATAATATCTCCACCTTCTTTATAATGTGAAAAGAGTTTGGTCTAATGACATCTAGAAAGCACTTAGATGAGTGCCTGATACAATGCGGGCTTAACAATTACCTATTCGAATTTCTTTCACTTTCCAAATTCCCTTCATCTCCAAGAGTTGTGACTATTCTACCATCGCAAGTTTGACAGAAGCACTAGCTTTTCTCCCTTTGATGCCTCTTGAAATGAACCACAGGAAACAACTCCTTTAGTTCACAACCATCAGAGACTTTACCTGCCAAGAACATTTTGCACATGCCCTGAGAAGAACCATCCCTGGCAAGCAGCCTCTACTGGCAGCAGGCCTGACAGGAGAACACTGTGTCCTGTTGAAAGGCTGGGGGGCTTTCTAGATAGGTAGATTTTTATTACTAATGACAAGTCTATGTGGGGTTTCATCAGACCTGGTTTGAGAATTGAGATCCCACTTCCAAGCAATTTAGTGTGGAAGTGTGTACGTTACAAAGAAGAATAACAAGCAGCCACTTGTGGGTAGATTCCAGGAATTCTGTGCAGGGAACTCCTTATGATGAATTGTTAGCTGAGAAGATGAATTGTTAGCTGTGAAGATGAAGCTGGCACTTGAGGCATCTTATTCATGCTTGGTGCATTGGGCAGTTTGAGGAAGATCCAGAATTCCAGGCAGTGACTCCTGCAGTCACCTGACACAGTTCTGATCACAAAGATCTCACTGAATGATGGTTCATGATCAGAGAACTTATTTTTTTATCAGTCCCTTACCTACAGCTCCGGCTTCCTAGGTGTGAAGCCTCATTGCCCGCCTCTCTCTGGAGGCCTTTAGTACACTGAGTTTGAAAAGGTGGGACAGTGGCAGAGAAGCAGGGCTCAAAAGAATCGAGTCACTGCCCTCAGCTATCACTGTTCTAAAAGGTTCTCTGAAAAATATCCCAAAAGGTGGACTCTTCCCTCCCCGTGCTCATTTTGTTCATGGTGGTTTACAACCGCAATGGAAAAGCTAACTAAGGTGCTACCAAAAGCAGTCTACAGATCCAGTGCAATCTTTACCAAAATTCCAATGCAATTCTTCACAGAAATTGAAAAATAATCCTAAATTTTTTATGGAAACACCAATAAACCAACATGGCCAAAATAACCATTAGCAACAAACAAAAATCCTCCTGGAAGTATCACCGTCATAGGTGTTTTCCAAGTTATACTGCAGAACTACAGTGGTGAAAACAGCGTAATAGTAGCACAATAATGTGAGATGGTGCCCCTGCTAGATACCACAGGCTATCAAATAAAAGGGTCAGTGCCGAGAATGGCCGAGAATGGCCGAGAATGGGGTACTTCCTTTGTAATCATTAGCCAATAAGGTCATATAAACCCCCAGATATTATAAGCTACTGACAATGCTCTTGGATACCCTTCCGAACTCGAAAGTAAGACCCACTGCTGAAGACACCACACATTTGCATCACAGAAAATGGAGATATCAGGCAAGTACTCGCCTGGAAGGTCCATCCTTACTGGCTAGCTTTCATAGATCTGAAAATGTTCTACAAGCCACTAGAGGAGAAATGTAATCACAATTCTTACTCAACTGTGAACCCTGAGAGTTACAGTAATGACTGGCTTGGCAACACGTGCCCACTGGCACCACTGTGCTATGAGTGTGATAGGAGTTACCAAACACATTGTGGTTTGTCTTGAGACCTGCTCACCAAGATGGATGGAAGCCATGCGTAGCACTGTTAGTGGGACCAAGAACCTATGGCTAGTCAAGTTGTAGACCATAGGGGAGAACCTCCAGTTATTATTCTTCTAAACTGACATAGTATTATTAAACCAACTCCTAATGATTTGTTATTATAGCCATAGATTGATGTATCTCTCAACCTTCATTAGATAAGTTTCTATTTGTAGTATATGGTGATTGACACAGTGACCTACAACTGCCCAAGATGCAAAAGTAAAAGACTGTGAAATGCCCAGCCCTAAATGGAGCATATACACTGAGTCCTCTTCTTCTAAGGCTCAAGAAACATCTCAAAAAACAGGGTGGAAAGAGTTTTAAGGCCAGGCAGAATAGATGGCTACAAGGAAAGACTATCTTCTGGACACTGTAGGGGAAGCCCAGCCCAATGGAGGGCGTGTTCGCCTCGGGCTAATGTTTACGCATAAATCTGGCGGGCTTGAGCCCCCCCCCCTTCATTAAAATTTGCTGTTTCATATTAAGCTAGCCTGGTTATTACGCCACATACAGGACACAGCAGGGCAGCTGCTCATAGGAACTCAGTTGTTCTGACATCGTGCAGAAGACTTGTGAAAGCCCAAACCAGACCAAATCTCAGCATGAAGAGGAGAGTTGTGCATGAATTCCCACCCCAACTGGAGGAACTACTTGTCTGAGAGAGGGAAGGTCATCTTTCTCTAAGAGTAGAGCCCCTAGTAAGTCAATCATGCTCCAATGGAAGGCCACATATCTAGGATATTTTGGCTGCACAAATCTGTCTTGGTGGATTTAATTTTTTAGAGGGATGCAAAGTTAAGTGGGTAGAGAAAAAAGTACACCTGGAAAAAAGTTGAGAAGGTAGAAATGACCAAAACACACTGTACAAAATTCTCAAAGACATAATAAAGTATTTTTAAAGAATATGGAGTTCTCATAATGGAACCAATGTGTTAAGAGTTAGTTGAGGGGAAGATGCGTATTTGGGAGTATGACAACAGTGCCAATATGTTAAGAATTGCTGGGGAAGAAGATGCATGTTGGGAAGTTCTACCAACAATGCCTATCACAGGCACCGGGTGGGATTGATAGTCTATTCTAAGGTATTAACTACTGTGAAGGCTCTAGACAACCAAATTTCCGTGTAACAATCCCATTGCAAAACTCAAAATGCAAAGAGTACTTAGCCCTAAGTCGTTCATTTTGGGAAGATGCACAGCTGATGTCCTCTCTGGGACAGTAGCTATCAGGAGCAAGAGGGATGTTGCTTAGAGAAAGCAGTAATGAAGTGTGGATCAGAAAGAGCACTTCAACATGCACAGAGACGCGGGCATTGCAGTCATTCACCCACTCCATCTGCTCTGTTACCTCTGAGAGTTGCCACGCGCTCTCTTGCCAAGTTGAAGAGGCGGGCATGAGAAGGTCAGGTGTCTTTTTCCTCTTAGTCATCACTGTGTTCACTCACCGGTCCTCAGGAAAGTTGACTCCAGACGCAACTTGACAACTAAATCTGTGTTCTATTCTTTATCTTAAGAAAAAAAAAGTTTTCTTTTCCAAAAAGACAGGCTAAGGTTCCCAGATATTAAACTACTGCTAAGAAATCCAAACAGATGAGACAGCAAAGAAGACGGATAAGGGAAATAAGAATAAACAAATATATGTGCTACAAGGTCGTTAACTGATTTTAGCCTGGTCACTAGGGTTCTGGTTAGAAGGGACAATTAGGATGAGGCATCAAGCATGATGGCATGTGCCTTTAGTCCCAGCTCCCAGGAGACAGAGGCAATTGAATCTGTGAGTTCCAGGTCACCCATAGCCACACAGAGAGACTCTGTCTCAAATTAAGAGGAGGATGAGGAAGAAAAAGAGTTGTGCCATCTTTTGGTTGTGCCATCCTCTTAAACCCAGGATATTCAAAAGAGAAAGAGTGAAGCAACTGTTTGGTAGACCAGTTAGCTATTCCGCAATGTGTACAAATTCCAAAACACCATGGTATACAAAATAAGTGCATGACTGTTTTACTAATCAATTTAAAAATGAATTGAAGAATTTTTGAAACATTGGCTAAAAGCCAGTAATTCTGGAAGGCGGGTAGAGAACAGAGAGCAAACAGCAGAGTTTTTCAGCCAGGGGCACTAGCAGTCTTAACACTGGGCATACCTGTTTAGTCTGACTCCTGTCTAACTGCGTGATTTAACCTTTTTGTGTCTCATCTGGGAATCTGTATGAAAATACTGGCTGTGCCCAACTCACGGTTTCCTTGGGAGTTCAAGATGGGATAATAGATGTGAGAGCACTTTGAAAAAAAAGGATTGAAGAGCTATAAAAAATGTAAGATTTATATGGCTGTCAGCTTCCCCAAAGATGCCCCTAAAGATAGTGATTAGCAACTGTAAAGACCTGTGAGGAACCAGCATCCCCTTCCACACTGAGCTCGCAAAGGCAGTATCCTTTGATAAGTGTTCACAACTGCTGTCTGAAGGTCTAATGCTGTTTGCAACTCCGGCTTTTTCACAGCTAGCCTTGTACCCAATCTATAATAGATGCAATTTCCAGAGTCTTACAAATCCTGCGTACAATTGCTAACCAGACCGGCTCTCTAACGTGAAACTGAAAAGAGTAAAGATGTTGCTGCTGTAAAAGTTTTTTACAAAAACGTAAGTTTAATGTCACGTGGTTCTCATTCAGCTGTTAATGTTGTGACATCGACATATAGAGGAATGGGAAGGCAGAGATCTGAGGAATATCTGTGAGTGCAGGCAATGCTGCAGGTCAGAGAAATCTAATTCCTCAGGCAGAAGATAAAGGAATATCCCCAGATCTGAGTCAAAAGCACCATCAGAATTCAATGACTGCATCGAGGTCTCTCTGAGTACCCGGATATGCCTGCCTACACACCAGACACCATGCTGGATCTACAATAACCAGAGCAGAAGCCCTCTCGGTTACCTGTCCTGAGAGAACAGTAACACCTGCTGTGGTGCTTGCTGAAGTCCCACAGGGTTCTCTTTAATCATACATGACTCTAGATGTTCAGAGTTGAATTACATCTTTCTTTTGGTTTCATGTTCTCCTTAGATACAAAAATATTAGAAAATATAGTTCTTTGTCACAGATACAACATACCTAATGCTTGAATTTCTCTGTTACTAACAATTTGAGTTCAGAGAGAAAAAATGGAAAGATGGATCAATTCTCAACTAGGAGTTAAGACAGGTGTCGGGTAACCAGTGCAAGTACCCGAGGGAAGATCAGTTACCCGGTTGCCTGTGTCTGCTCTACTCTGGTTCCTATCAGGGAGAAGGCGTTAATGCATCCTTGATCAGCCCACACCTCCTCTGCCCTTCTCAGACAGAAGTACTGGGCCCCAAGGCCAGCCACTCCTTCATCCTAATCCTACATCACCTCCACAAGACTTGTGTCCTTTCTGCATAAGATAATAAAGCAATAGAATTTTTTGAAACAAAGTTATAATGGATACTTCTCGGATTTTCATGGGCATTCTCATCTATGCATGAGTCACTTGTCTTGTTCTTTGGATTCTTTGGGGGAAGTTTGTCATACAGAAGAAAGTGACCAGGGTCTCTCTGGGTACTCCATCCTTGGCTTCTTTTTTTTTCCATAATAAAGGCTTTTTTTTATTGAGAAAAGGAAAAAAAAAGTATCCGCCTCCTCCCAGCTTGCCATTTCCCTCCCCCTCCTCCCACCCTTCTTCCCCTCCCCCATATTCCTCTCTCCCTCCCTCTCCAGTACATAGAGCAGTCAGGGGTCCCTGCCCTGTGGAAAGTCCAAGGTCCAGCCCCCTCCGTCCATGTCTAGGAAGGTGAACATCCAAACTGGCTAGGCTCCCACAAAGCCAGAACATGAAGTAGGGTCAAAACCCTGTGCCATTGTCCTTGGCTTCTCATCAGCCCTCATTGTTCGCCATGTTCAGAGAGTCCGATTTTATCCCATGCTTTTTCGGTCACAGTCCAGCTGGCCTTGGTGAGCTCCCAATAGATCAGCCCCATTGTCTCAGTGGGTGGGTGCACCCCTCGTGGTCCTGACTTCCTTGCTCATCTTTTCCCTCCTTCCGCTCCTCATTGGGACCTTGGGAGCTCAGTCCAGTGCTCCAGTGTGGGTCTCTGTCTCTATCTCCATCCATCACCAGATGAAGGTTCTATGGTGATATGCAAGATATTCATCAGTATTGCTATAGGATAGGGTCATTTCAGGTTCCCTATCCTCAGCTGCCCAGGGGACTAACTGGGGACATCACCATGGGCTCCTGGGAGCCACTCTAGGGTCAAGTCTCTTGCCAACCCTAAGGTGGCTCCCTTAACTAAGAATTGTGCTTCCATGCTCCCCTATCCAACCTTCCTTTATCCCAATCCTCCTGTTTCCCCAAGTTCCACCCATCCTCCCCTTCTCACTTTTCTCTCCCCATCTCCCCTTACCCCTATCCCACCCCACCCCCAAGATCCTAATTTTCTCCCCGGCAATTTTGTCTACTTCCCATAGCCAAGACGGAGACTACAATTGGTGAACCTAAAGAAGCTAAATAAGAAGGTGAACCCAAGGAAAACACATAGTTATCCTCTTGGCTATGGGAAGTAGACATCCTTGGCTTCTTAAATGAAAAACATCCACATTGAAGAAACACCTTTCTCATTTCAGTATGTGCAGCTCAGGCTTCTCACCTAGAAGGCAACCAAGCTGGGCACAAAATGAATAGTTTTGTAATCATTTTAGTACTAAGGAGATACAGGCAAGAAACTCAGGAGTTCAAGGTCGTTAGCTATATAGAGAGTTGGAGCCCAGCTTGAACTACATGAAATTCTATCTCAAAAGTAAGTAAATAAATAAATAGTTGAATAGTTGCTGGACCTTGAACAAGCTATCTAACCTCCATGGATCTCTTTCCCCATCCATGAAAAGCAATTTTTTAAAAATAGCATCTTTTTTTAGTACCACTAGGAATGTAATGGCAGGTCCACCAAATAGAAGATGGCGTAGTTCATTTGTCTTGCTATTACTGAGACTGAATAGCTCAATAAGGAAGTGCAGTGGTCTCTATCCCCTGTGAGCAGAAGACAAGAGATCTCAGCAATAGGCATGTACGCATCATGGCAACCCAAGCACAAGGAAGGGGATGCTTAGCAGGTCATCACCAACAATTCCGACTCTCTTCTCAGAGGAAGCAGCACTCATCAATAAACCAGCAAGTAGCAGTGCACTTTTCAAAATCACATGGAAATTTTTGCCACTTTTATTCTGCTATAATAACAGGCAAACAAAGTGGTTGTTTCTTTCTCCTGTTCTCAAAGACATGCTGTTGACAATTACAGTTTCAGAAGCACAAAGAAAAAAAAAAACAAAAAACTATCCAAAAACTCAAGATGAAAGGTAAAATTAGATTTCTTTTTAAACCCCGCCCTCTCCCAGTCTCTGGGTAATGCTTCAGCTGCTTTAATGGTGGGAGATTTTCTATGCCCGTAGTCACTGTGATGAAGAGACATAATAAACAACTGAATAGCTTAAGACTTAACTGCAAGATTATTTTTTTGAAGTAGCTTCTCTAAACATAATAACTCAGCTTCCAAAAAAAGTAATCACTGCAAATATTTGAAAAGTCGAAACCGTGCAAGGGCCTGGGAGATGAACAGAACTGAACATAATAGCCCCTTCCAAACTGTTTTCCAGGGACTAGAAAAGAAAAAACAAAAAACTTTTCAGTCCTAAGAGAGCATTCCAAATATATTTTATTTATTCAACGAAGAAAGAAGACTGTGAAGTTCTTATATTCTTTTTACAGAGACTCTTCTGAGCTTTAAGGGAAGCATTTGTCTAGAGGCACAAAATGAGTGATTCTTTGGCTCCCAGAAAAAGCAATCTCTGAGAACATCTGAAATGTTAAAAGCTATGTAAAAGGTCTTTGTAGAGGTACAGACCAAAACAAAGTCTCAAAACAAGAATCATTTTCAATGGATCTCAGCATTTACCTGTGCCAAGTGGATATGTCTCCCATGCCTCAGGTGGTTTGTATAGAACACATCTCAAGAACCAGTGCCTGACGATCCCTAGGGAGGTAACTGAGACCCTGAGAATGGGAGGCACCTTTCCTGTCCATTGTCTATCTTTCCTTTGTTGTATATATGTGCATGTATTAATGTTAACCTAATTTAGTGTAGTAGCTTAGCTTCATTACCTATAGCCTCTTAGGCAATTCAGATGGCTGATGCATTCCAGAGGAGCCCTGGTCAACCTCCGTGCTCAGTCCAGGAAGCCAGCATTCTCTCTGGCCTGGCATTCAGGTATGGAGTCAGGCAGAAGGCTCTCACTTGCTTTCTGCACTGAGCTCTAGGCCTGAGGTGCTATGTTAGGCAAGAATGCGGGGAATGGATAGAAGGTACTGCTTCCAGCCAACACCACAAGAAGTTAGCCCAAGTTCCAGCTCTGCTTCGCCTTCTCCCAGTCCCAGAGCAAGCCGCAGAGGGAGAGAATTTTGGTCTTTGCTTGACTTCCTTCATCTTCCATAGCTATCTTCCCTCAAGAGCCTGGAGATGCCGTAACTAAGGTAGTTTACTCTCGTCCTCTGGGCTCTGGGATCCCAGTGCAACACACCAGAAACGAAACCTGCTGGAGCACACTAACAGGCAAGTTTCTTTACTCTCTGAGCTTTGGGGCTTCCTTCTTAAAATGGTGAAAATCATTACAGAAACTCCTGGGTTATAAAAGGATTACATTCCCATAAACTCATTATGCAATGAAATT
Source organism: Microtus oregoni (assembly GCF_018167655.1). Lineage (NCBI taxonomy): Eukaryota > Metazoa > Chordata > Mammalia > Rodentia > Cricetidae > Microtus > Microtus oregoni. The sequence goes on along the minus strand of NW_024543976.1, from coordinate 1,119,278 downwards.
ACCATGGAGCTAAATGTATTTAAAGTGTTCATACACCTAACTGACTAAGCTTCATGGCCTAATCTAGCCTACCTCAGATGCACTCAGAGTGCCTTCATTAGTGTTTGCTTCTGTAACATCAACCAATATGAAGCTTGTTTTAGAAGAAAGTGTTGACTATCTCCTGTGATTTATTGAATGTCTCAGCTGTTCATCTATGACAGCGTCTGACTAGGAGCTGTGGCTCTCACTTATCACAAAGTAAGGCCAGCCTCGGGAACAAATCAGAACTTCATATACCTTCCTAGTGTATCCATATCAATCCCATGCCATTGTAAAGTTGAAACTGGTAAGTTGAACCAGGGTAAATCAAGTACCTTCTGTGTGTTCTCAAAAGTATGAACAGATTGAACAAGGTCAATAGTGGAAACACCTCGTCCCACACCCAACACACAGTGAGTCAGAAATGTTAGACAAACCACCAGACCAATAACCTTTGTCATCATGGGTAGTAATAGGAAAAACTGGTTTCCAGCTTCCCTGGACTGCTCAAACTTCTAACCCTCCATCTGTCCTAAGACTTAGTTATGAAGAGTGGGCTTCACAGCCAAAGGGGTTTTACCTAGAGCAAATCTTAAACCTCTGCTCTAGGTTTCTGTCGACATAGGGTCTTAGCTTACAGCTCAGTATGGCCTCAAACCCATGATCCTCCTGCTGGAGCCTCTCAAGTGCAGAGATTACAGGAGTATGCCACCACACCCAGCTCTTAACCTCTTTCAAGATGAATTTTTTTCACCCATGAGATAAAGACAGTTGCATCTCCATCATAGAAACTGGACACAATGAACAAAAAGAGGTTGATGCATAAGTGTCCTGAAAATCTTGTTCATTCCAAAGAGACTCATCTGCTCCTTGACCCCCACCAAGCCTTTGCTTTCCTGGGTATGTACTTTAGCTCAGCACAACTGTTCGTGATGACTCTGCCCTCTCTTACCATCCCATCCCTGAGAATCCCATTCATCCTTCCAAGCTCTGCTCATCTCAGAACTTGGGTAACACATTCTCTGACCTCAGTGATTTTTCCTGCCAAAGGATTCATGCAGTACATATCTTTATCTTCTTCTTCTTCTTCTTCTTCTTCTTCTTCTTCTTCTTCTTCTTCTTCTTCTTCTTCTTCTTCTTGGTTTATGGCTTTTTAAAATTAATTTTACTGAGCTCTACATTTTTCTCTGCTCCCCTCTCTGCCTCTCCCCTCCTGTTCGTTCAACCCTCTCCCATGGTCCCCATGCTCCCAGTTTACTCAGGAGATCTTGTCTTTTTCTACGTCCCACATAAATTAGACTCATGTAAGACTCTCTTAGTGTCCTCATTGTTGTCTATATTCTCTGGAATTGTGATTTTCTGGCTGGTTTTCTTTGCTTTATGTTGAAAAACGACTTATGAGTGAGTAGATGTGATAATTGTCTGGGTTACCTCACTCAATAACCCCATCCATTTGCATTGTGTATCTTCTATAGGGAAAAATAAGAGCTGAAAACTCAGAGAATCCCAAGAACCTTTCTCTGCATCCACAGCTAGACTTACTAGAAACCAAGGTGTGAGTCAGTAACAAGAAGAAAGAGTTCTAGTCACATGTTACAGAGAGCAGTTTCTCAGTAGACTTTCTGAGTCTCTTGCACTGTACTCTCTGTGGCATTTGAGTAACAGTCACTACTAGGCATCCAGGAGGTCAACTCCTCCAGGCTTGTTCAGGAACAGTTCATAATGGAAATATGCACTTGTTCACTGGCAAATAAAAACACACTGAGGCTTTGGTTGTGTTGACAAGCTAGAGAACCATTGAGCATATCCACGGGTATCTGCATGGACAGTGATATACACTGTCCCACAGTCCTGTGCCCACTGCATCTCCACCCACTCAGCGAAAGCCACAGTAATTGCTGCATGCAAGCTCTGTTCAGTTCTGAACAGCTCTGTTCTACAAAGGATACTTGTCAATTTAGTATGCTCCCTAAGCCCTTCACAATCTGACCTCAACTCATTTTCTAGGCTCTTCTTTGGAGGTAACTGTCTCAAGTTTCTTGCTGTTCCCAAAGCCTACCATAATCTTTCCTGTCTTCTTCATATTGCTTTATCTGAGGTGCCTTCCTCTCCCCTCTGGGTGGCCTGGAGTTCAATATGAAGATCTGGCTGCCTTCAAACTCACAGAGACCCATCTGTCTCTGCCTCTGCCTTTGCCTCTGCTGAGAAATCTCTACTTGCTTTATAGAAAAGGTTCTGGTCGGGAGCTGGAGAGATGGCTCAGAAGTTAAGAGCATTGCCTGCTCTTCCAAAGGTCCTGAGTTCAATTCCCAGCAACCACATGGTAGCTCACAACCATCTATAATGGGGTCTGGTGCCCTCTTCTGGCCTGCAGTCATACACACAGACAGAATACTGTATACATAATAAATAAATAAGTAAATAAATAAATAAATATTTAAAAAAAGAGAAAAGGTTCTGGTCTTAGTTAGGATTTCTTTTTTCTTTTTTTTCTTTTTTTTTTTCCCCAGACAGGGTTTCTCCGTAGCTTTTGGTTCCTGTCCTGGAACTAGCTCTTGTAGACCGGGAGGCCTCTGCCTCCCGAGTGCTGGGATTAAAGGCGTGCGCCACCAACGCCCGGCTTAGTTAGGATTTCTATTGCTGTGAAGAGACACCACAGCCATGGCCATGGCCACTCTTATAAAGAAAAGACATTTAATTGGGGCTTGCTTACATTTCAGAGGTCTAGTCCATTATTCTCATGGCAAGAAGCAAGGCAGCGTGCAGGCAGACATAGTGCTGGAGAAGGAGCTGAGGGTTCTTACATCCGGCTTCTCACACAAGAGGAAGTGGTCTGAGACACTGGCCATGGCTTGAGCATATATGAGGTCTCAAAGCCCGCCTCCACAGTGGCACACTTCCTCCAACGAGACCACACCTACTCCAACAAGGCCACACCTCCTAATAGTGCCACTACTTTTGGGGGCCATTTTCTTTCAAACCATCACAGCTCTCAAAGGCCCACTTCTCCACCTGGACTGTCTTTCATCAGTGCTTATTGACCAATACAGGGCTGACCAAGCCACAGGCAAAGCCAAAGTGGCAGAGACCATAATCTAACTGCAAAGAGCAAAGATGAAGAAGGAAGAGAGCATCCTCTCAGTGCGGCTGAAAGTGAGCAGTTTGTATTTCTCGTGGATATTAAGATAGACATTATGTGAAGAAACCATACGGTCAAGCGAAACAAAATGAATTTTCCTACCACCCTCCAGTCAAGCCTCTCTTACCTGGGTCTTGAGATTCTGCAAAAGCCATTTTGTACATTAATAATGGCCCTGATTTCTGGGCACCTTAGGCGACCTATCCCAGCCAGACGGCTAGCCTAGGTTAAGTCCCAAGAGTGAGCAATAGAGAGTCATTGCAGCCTAACTGTTCAGAGCTTGATGCTGGGGTACATAGACCAAACACTGACAGGAGCATAAGGGACACAGAGTCAAGCCTTCCACACTTAGGCATCACCGTATAATGTTGTTAGGCAGTGCCCATCCTATATGGACAGGAGTATAGTAAGGAGCACGATGAGACATTCTAGAGTGTTTTTAATGTCCCTCAAAGCAGGCTGCTCAGCTACTATTTGGATCTTCCTTGCAGGGATGCTGCAGCAGGTGCTGCCTGTGGGACTCAGGGTGCTGCCTGATGGAGATGAGAAAGCCTTTAAGCGTTTGCCTTCCTTTAAAAAAAAAAAATCCTCATTGCATCTCCGAGAGGTGCCCAGCTGGTGTTTATCCTCCGCAGTAGTGCATCAGGTTATTTATCGTCCTATTTCGTGATGTATTTTATAAAGTCATGACTGGTTCATTAAACTAAGTTTGGGTATCAGTCTCCTGACAGCCACATACTCAAATTAGCGAGGGGGGGAGGGGTCCTGGAGGCCATCGGCATGGGTTCCAGCCTCGCAGCCTCCTTTCTCCACCTCCCCCTTCCCCTTCTGCCCTCCCTCCCCCGAACCCCTCCCCCTGGTTATTTAGGAGATTAGAGTTCATTAATTAAATCCTGTGCTTAGATCGAACTGTAACACTATTCCAATCACATTTATCTTGCAGGCGGCAGCGGAGATGGCAACCTCGCTGGAAACGCGCGGGGGAGCCTGAAGTCGGCAGCTGGAGACGCACTGCTCTGCGTGCTCCATCGCCCCGCCGCCTCGCAGACCCTCCATCTTCCTGCTCAGTTCCGGGCCAGGCTCGCCCCTGACCCCGGGGTGGGGTGGGGGGGGCGGCTCCCGCTTCTCCCGGGGCTCCAGGTGGTTCCCCACCCCCTGCCCTCCGCGACTCAACTGCCTGGGTCCCCCCTCCCCCGCCACACACACTCACACGCGCCCGCGAGCACACACGCACGCACACACACTCACACGCCAGCAGGCTGCTGGCCGCTCAATGGACCGATTTCCCCGGTTTCCCTGAACCCAGCCTAGCCAGGGATGAGAAACTGCAAAATGGCCCGAGTCGCCAGTGTGCTAGGGCTGGTCATGCTCAGCGTGGCCCTGCTGATTTTATCGCTTATCAGCTACGTGTCCCTGAAAAAGGAGAACATCTTCACCACTCCCAAGTACGCCAGCCCAGGGGCGCCCCGAATGTACATGTTCCACGCGGGATTCCGGTGAGTGTGGGCCTCTGTTTGAGCGCCCTGGGGTATGTCGGGTCGGTGGTGTGTTTGGGGGACAGTCAGAGAAGGGTGTTTGGGCTTCTCGGTAACTGCGTGGTCTTTTCACTCTTTTTTCTGCTTCTACCTTCCTTCTCTACTTTATTTTTTAACCCAAAGCCCCCTAAAAGCCTTTGTCCTAATCGATGTGATTGAATTTCTCCTATTCTTCCTCTGCGTCCCCTCCCCCCATTTTAAAACTGAAGTGTTTGGGAGGGGGGGAGAAAGAGAGAGAGAGAGAGAGAGAGAGAGAGAGAGAGAGAGAGAGGATTTTTGGACGGCGGGAGGGGTTGTTAAACCCTGAAATGGGCAAAGCAGGAGGTGGCTGTGCGCTAGCGGCGGGCTCCGAAGGCCTGGCTGGGGCGATTTAATGGCGCAGGCGCCAACTGCTCTCACACCCCTTCCCTCCTCCCCTTTCTCATCTAATGATGCGCAGGTTTATTCTCTTGAAGCCCCTAGGGCTTTTTCCTCTACCCTTCCCCCGCTGCCACCCGCCTCCTCCTTTCCTGGATTTCTGCAATTCTACGGCCCCTGCGGGAAGCAAGCCTTCTGCTGAGGGCCGCCCACCCTTGCCCGGTCGAAGTCACCGCGGGGCGCAGCTCGGGCACAGCTCATCTGGAGCCCCACCCCTACCTGTGCCTGCAAGGAGCTCTCCCCACACCGCTTCCTGATGGGCGGGTGGTAACCACAAGCTGTACCCAAGGAGCCAAGCTGGGCTGGGGATGTGGAACCTGAAGAAGCCAGGCCTGGACAGAAAAGCCTGGCTGCAGGCAGCCTTTTGGGGTCTCCAGCTAAGGGCTGAGGGTGCAATCAGACTTGGGCTCGGGAAGGAAAAGGTTAAGGCTGGAACCCCCACCCCCACCCTTTGCCCGAGTCTCGAATTTCTTCTGCCCTTTCTCCAAAAATCAATTCACAGGGACTAGCTGGTAGCCGGGTCCCACCGGCGAAGGCTGCTGTCCGCGGTGCTGACTCAAAGTCCCCGCCTCGCCGCGGACAGCAGTCCTGTACCGGGCTCCGACCCTGGATGTCTGCGTGACCGCCATCTTTTTTATGGTCTCTCTTACACCCGGAGGGCTGGACAATGAGGAAGAGTTTCCCTTTTTCTTCCTTTCTTTCGGGTGTGTGTAAAAGCAGAGAATGTGCCAAAGGAGAGGGACTGTGCGGTGGGCCTGCCCCTGTGCCAGTTGCCCCCTCCGGTTGTGGCCTGAGTTGTCACTGCTCCCTGGGTTCCCCTTGCTGAGGCCAGCGTCTCTCTGAACTCATGCTCCTCTTTAGGTCACAGTTTGCGCTGAAGTTTCTAGACCCGTCATTTGTGCCCATTACGAATTCTCTCACCCATGAACTCCAAGAGAAACCTTCTAAATGGACATTTAATCGGACAGCGTTTTTACGTCAAAGGTAGGATAGGGAGAGAGGTTGGTTTTAATTTTGTTGTTGCTTTTCATTTTGAAACTCAATAAGACAAACAGCACGAAAACAAAGCCAAAATCACCAAAAAGTAAATAAAAACAAGCTACACCTCACTTCACCCACCTGCACCTATTCGGGCTTTGTCCTCTCCTAAATGCAAGAGGAGGTGATGAGTAGCCATCCTCCCAAATGTTTGCAGTGCCCTCAGGAAGGCTCAGGATGGTCAGCATCCTTCCGAATTTGGTCTCGACTGAGCACCATGATTTAAAGTCTGGATGCACCAAAGATGTCTATTTTTAAAAATAAAAAAAGTTCATTGCAAACAGAGGATCCCCTACTTTTTTAAAAAAAATGTAATTATACAATCTTATTGAAACACAGAAAATATAACGCAATCTTATGGCATCTCTAGTGGAGATGCCGGCCTAAATATATGTGTGGAAGTGTGATTTTGTTTGAGTTTTGCCTGTTTGTTTTCAGGAAGGCCTTCCCAGCTTTAGTGGTTGTAGTAGACTTTTTCCACAAGAAGAAGTTTTGTCTTTATAGCTTGGTTTTGTTTGGGTGAGGGGAGAAGGAGATTAATGAAATCTCAGTGGTCCTGGTCTTAGAACCACAGCCTCCCACCCCCCGGGGTGGGATTGCTATGCCACTCCATGCATTGTGGGCCATCTAGTGTATTCATTAGCGCTGTGAAGAAGCGCTTCACAAACCGGCCAAGGAGCTGTGGTTTTTCTCAGCTATTTATTGTCACTGTACTTTTTGAAAAATTATAATCTACTAGCAAAATCAGAAGAAATGCACAGTTTCAGGAAACAAATGTTGGGGTACTTTTGAAAAATTATTATAATCATAGGATTATGATTACAGCTGTCTAAGTACTTATGCTTACTTATAAACTAGTTTGTGGCCATTAATTGTAAACCATGGAAGGGCTTTTCAGCTCTAGCCTTTAGGATTTTCATCTAAATTTAATTTTGCAGACAGTCCAGATAGTTTTCATGGTAGAACACCTTACGCTAGTCCACACCAAACGCATCTCTAACTCGATTACAGTGTTTTTCTACACTGGGCTGAGTATTCCTAGCTATCAATCAAAAGAACGCTACCTTCTCAAAGCTTCCTGCTTTTCAAGCCATTTCTTAGGAAACCTTCAGTTAATTTCAGCGGTATCATCTGAAGTTGCCTTTATAACCGCTTTAAGAACTGTGCCATTAAGGAAACCTGAAGCGGCTGTGCTAGTCTGCCTTGTCCTAGAATCTGATAAGATTTCTTGTCCCCTGCTGTGGTTTCAACAGAAGGCACGGGAGTTTCACTCTGTCTTATCCCCAGAGAACGTGAAGCCCAGTGGCATGTTACCTGTCTCTGGACTATTTTAAGTACCTGAGACTAAAGAGGTAACAATTATACAGGGAGCTCCATGTCAAATCCAGCTGAAGTCAATTCTAAGTATCATTTTTCTCTTGTTTTTTTTTTAATTTTTTTGATTACCTGTATTCTACTATATTGTAATTCCATATAATCAAGCAGAAAAAAATAGATCCATGCTTCACTATTCAGCAGGCCTTAGTGAGATTATCATCTCGTTTCTAATAAGCATTTGGCCATACCCACTGCTCTTCCCATTCTCATATTTAATAATGTACCGACCCCTAACTTTTTAGTCTGTATTTGGACACCTGTAGTATTTTATATTCCTGAGCACTACACTCCAATAGCAAACAAGTAGTCCCTAGTTACGAACCTGAAGTCACCAATGTTTGTGCATTAATGTGGGCTCTTTGAGGCCTGTGTAAATTGTCTCCTTGTATTTTCTAACACAGTTTGGCATCTGCCTCCTCTTAATCAAATACACTCTTTGAGTAGACTGGAATACCTAGAAATAGTGGCCAAACTGCACATTGAATTTACTAGCATCCAAAGATTACATTCAGAACTTGACAGATATATTGTCATGTCTTTACATTATAAAAGCAGGCCGCCCTTTGGAGTCCACAAATATGAATGTATGTTCATACTAGAATTGAATGTGCTTAAGATTCGTGTCTGACTTAAGTAGAAGCATAAGAAAGAAACTTGGTTCTTTTGAACGGAATGCATTTAATGAATCTCTTTTTATTTTAGGCAAGAAATTCTTCAGCATGTCGATGTAATAAAAAATTTTTCTTTGACCAAGAATAGTGTTCGGATTGGCCAACTGATGCATTATGATTATTCCAGCCATAAATATGTTTTCTCTATTAGCAATAACTTCCGCTCACTGCTGCCAGATGTGTCGCCCATTATGAATAAGCGTTATAATATTTGTGCTGTGGTGGGCAACAGTGGAATCTTGACAGGCAGTCAGTGTGGACAAGAAATAGATAAATCTGATTTTGTTTTTCGATGCAATTTTGCCCCAACGGAGGCTTTCCAAAAAGACGTTGGGAGGAAAACCAACCTCACAACCTTCAACCCCAGCATCCTGGAAAAATATTACAACAATCTTTTAACCATTCAGGATCGTAACAACTTCTTCCTCAGTTTAAAAAAGCTGGATGGGGCCATTCTTTGGATCCCTGCATTTTTCTTCCACACTTCTGCAACTGTAACCAGAACGTTAGTTGACTTTTTCGTTGAACACAGAGGTCAGCTAAAGGTCCAATTGGCTTGGCCTGGAAACATAATGCAACATGTCAACAGGTGTGTATATGTTATTACATTTAACTCATACCCCACCAGATGGCAAATCAATATTGTAATCTGCTGGGCATGGGAGCTATCCAATTCACTAGATGTTGTGGTTAGTTTAGTTCTTGAGGAAAACTCTTATCTTTTTAATGAATGAGTGAATTATTCTAGTCAAAAAGTTCTGTGTATTCCTAACTGGTAATCAAGTGCTAAATGAAAAGACTGTTTATCACTCACACCGGTTTGTTTTTCCTTCTCCTCCTTAGTGCACAGTCACGGAATTGCCACAAAACAAGAACTACCCTTGTGCAAATAGGTATATCCCAGTGACACTAGTGCCTAAATCATACAAAGCAATTTTTGAAGAAAATAACAATTTAAAAAGAAAAAAAATGATCATTGACTTTAAGTAATATTTTTTATGTTCAGGTGTTTGTAGACCTGTAGGATTGAGAACCCCCTGGACAAATCATAAATGGCATAATCTGCTTTAGTGATGAAATGTTTGCATATTTAAGGATCTCTGTGCTGTGCCTTATGGCTTGACAAGGAGACTGGATGAAGACGTAGCATTTTCATCTAATCCAGCAACTTTCAGTTCTGGCTGTTTATAAAAATCGGTATTTTAAAATACAGTATCACTACCTTGACTGTGTTTGACACTCACTCGGTGTGGTGAGGGGAGCAAGGGACAAGCACTAAGTGTGTTTTTAACAACTTCTCAGATCATTCCAATATGAAATCAGAATGAAATAATCATCCAGGGCCATTTTATAGGAAAGATCAAGTGTAGAGCTTTTTCTTTGAGTCGTCTGAGCATTGCCTCAACTCCCATGCCCTCCTATGTAAGGAACCCAGGCACACATCAGGTACAGATCTTATTATCAGTTCAAGTGGGTACTAGAAGAACCGGTATCTAGATGCGCATGCTCTAATAGATAGTCCCTTCCTGTTATTTCCTAAAATCTTCCAAATTTATGATATGTTTAGTTGAGCTTCCATTGAAAGAGAACTCGTGGTCTAGAAAATTAATGTCTCCATTAAGGAAAGGCAATTGTACTATTTATAGCCCAAGCTGGGGCCTTCTCTTTGAGAAGGTGCGTGTGGAGAATAATTACAAGGGTAACACACACACCCTGGTACCGTTTCCCAGAATGAAGAAGTAATAGAACTTGACTCCGATATTTAATAACTGAATACAGCCCAAAGTCGTTACTGAAAATGGGGAGAACCAAGGTCACCTACCAACCTATCCCAAACCTCTCACTTCATCATTTTGTTCCCCTCTGTTCCATTTTTATTCAATTTTCATGACATTTCAAATCTCTTCTAGAAGGGGACAGACCAAGGTAATGGGGCTGGAAAGTGTTTCTATCCATGAAAACTAAACAGTCTAGACAAATCTAGCTCCCAGCCCTGCCTATTAACTTATCTGACTGAAACCTTCAGCACCACCACTGAATCTACATGTACTTATCATTGCCAGGTACTGGAAAAACAAACACTTGTCGCCCAAACGGCTGAGCACAGGTATCCTCATGTACACTCTCGCATCTGCAGTCTGTGAAGAGATCCACTTGTATGGATTCTGGCCTTTCGGATTTGACCCCAACACAAGGGAGGATCTTCCATACCATTACTATGACAAAAAAGGAACCAAGTTTACCACCAAGTGGCAGGAGTCTCACCAGCTGCCTGCTGAGTTTCAGTTGCTGTTCCGAATGCATGGCGAAGGGCTCACCAAGCTCACTCTGTCACACTGTGCCTAAGAACTCCAAACAGAAAGTGCCAAATGGCTGTTTTAAAAGTGCCCCCCCCAAAAAAAAAACCAAATTGAATAGTCTCCAGAATAGAGCCCCAAAGACAATCCGGCAAAGCTTGTGTGCCACTCACACGGAAGGACGTCTCCTCTCCCTCGTCTGCACTGCTCTTTGATCGGTCTTAGAAGACTTAGGACGGGTGCGTTGAAACCACATGCGTTAGACTTGATTGGTAAAGGTGAGGTTGTGTTGGGAAGTATGCTACACAGTGAATGACTTGAAATAGTTCCACATTTTTATTTTAATAATAAACTGACTCCCCTGTGGATGAGCTGCTGTCATCCCATCCATGGCTGCCGTCTCCTCAGCCCTACTTGGATATAGTCCTCGTAATCAGAGAATGCTGGCCAGTTTCAGCGGGATCTCCTTTGCCAGGGGGTTGGAGACTTCAAAAACAAAAACAAAAATCTGGTTTGCAGGTTTCTCTCTCTCTCTCTCTCTCTCTCTCTCTCTCTCTCTCTCTCTCTCACACACACACACACACACACACACACACACACACCCTGTTCCTGTTGCTCTACTACCATTGAATTTAATAATTTGTTAGGAATAGCTCCAGACTATCTTTGCTTGTATGTGTTTGCATCTGTACTTGATGTGTGCAAGTCTCTGGGTGACTTAGGTGGTTCATGACAAACTGAACAAATTAAGATGACTTCCTCCGTGATGAATTCTTTAAGAAACGCCTCTTTCCAAGTCCTGTCTTGTCCACACTGCTATTCTGCGGCAGGGTGGTCTATGTGGGTAGAGAGGCCTATGCTACAGTACCTCTCTTTCTGTCACATGCCCATGCTGCGTGTGGCACGGCATCTGCTGGCATGGCAGGTCCTACAAGGGCTTTCTAGCCTGGGCCTTCCACTATCTTGGCTCAAGCATTGATCTGGGCACTCTCTCAAAACATAGAGGCATTGAGCTAACTTAAAAACCTGGGGAATGTGAAGGAAAGAGAAGAAGCATATTTGCAAGTTATGCACTCTATAAAGCAGTGTGAGAAAAGAAGCTAGAGCTTCTTTTCCGTGTGGCTGATGTTAGCATTAGTCATGTCAGATCCTTTCTGTGACATCCCCACCAACAGCCATCTAGACCTGCTTGCTTTCTTTGAGACAGTTGTAGATACTATTCTCTGTTTCCTCTGAAATCAAGTCTGTGTGCCTATACATTGAGCGTCTCCAAAAGAAAAGCCATTATGCAGTGGCAAGACTTGGTCCTAAATAACCTTTGGAATTTGAGATCAGTTGGCCATTGTTCTCAGTGTCTCAGCTGTATCTGTGGAAATCGCATCTCTCCCATCCCAGGCTTTTACACTGAGCAGCACTTTGTTCTTCCAGTTCAACCCCAAGTCTGGCCAAGTTGATGTTAAATTTTAATAAGAGTTTCTCTCCTCTTTCCAAGTGCCTGTGGAGCCCATTTGTTATCTGCTCTAGTGGGGCAGCTCCTTCTTTTCCAGAAATCTCATCTAGAATGCTAACAGTGTTGTAAACCCCTTTGAAAAATTGTTGCTATAGTTCAGACATCAGCGCACTGTCCCTCTCTGGGAAGAAACAGCCGTGCCTACAAAGAAGGGCAATAAGGAGACACACAGTCCTTATGCTACCTGGTCCCAAAGCTGGGTTGTTCTTTGGGAGAAGCTAAATCTGACCCAAATACAATCTAGTGAAAGAAAACCATTCAGATCCAAACACAATACCAACGGTGGCACATCTTACACTCTGTGAATGTCAATCATTCAGACAGATGAAAGGAAATAAGGGTAAATATTTCAAAAATAAGAAGTGTTAACTATACACTGAATAATAAGGAAATTAAAATTATAAGCCATTTTAATAATACTTTTAAATCCAATGATAATTTTATGGGCATGAAAACCACACCATGACTGTGTTCTGTGACTTTTAAACCAAACCATGACTGTGTCTTGTCACTTTAAACCACACCATGGCTGTGTCCTTTCTCTTTAAAAAGTATGGGACACCTTGCAGCTACTCTAAAGCCATGATAGGTTTAAGTCATGGAGAGACCGATTACAGGCAGAATTGCATTCATTGTCATCGGTATTGAAAGACTTGGCTATTCCTGAGCTCTTAGTTCATTTGGTTGGAGCTCAGGGATATTAATGCTGAGATTATCCAGGCCCGGTTCTGACTCCAGAGCTTTAATCTCAATGTGCCCATTAGATCTTACTAAATATAAATTCCGACTCTTTGCACTGTACAAGATGAAGTACCAAAAGACCAGAAAATCCCCAAAGCCAGTTCATTATTTCAAGATAGCCTATTTAAATTCGATCTCATCAGAACATTGTGGGTTTTGTTTGTTTTTAATTTGGGGAGGATTTTTAAATCTTACCACAGCCTTGTTCCCTAAGTTTAGACTAAGAAACCCTTCCTGTCTTCTACTATTGCTTCCACTATACATTGAACAGGAGTACAAAATAGTAGGAAAATGGGCTTCTCTTCAGGACCAGAAGGGTTTGGAGGCTTGTTCATCCCTGCCTCTAGGAAGGATTTCTTGAGATGGTCCCCACATTCTGTTTATAATATAACAACAACAATAAAAAATCATCTGAAAAATTCCAATATAACCTCAAATTTACAATGCTAAAGATTCCTTTACAATGTAGATCCCTTCTATTTAAAAAAAAAAATAAAAAACATTAGGTACAAAACATTGGCAAAATATTTATTGCCGTTTTCCCTGTATGGTTAAAGGCCTTTCTGGCTATTTTTACTGTCAGTTGTACCCTTGACCTGCTGCTCCAACAGTTTGGAAATGTAGCCATCTGATGATCCTACAAAATCTTTGTGTTTTTCAAAACTGTTTTATGCTGTAAACCTATGTAGCCGCTGTCATGATAGGAAGGCTCCCTTATCAGGAAGGCAGTCAGCACTTGTCAGCGTTCCCACTGTCCCCAGGCTTGTAGGCTCAAGTGCAGTGGCCAGAGCAGAGGGACCGTTGGGTTTCCTGTCTGTGCAGCTACACAATCACACCCCGTCCTCCTTTGGCAGCCTCACTTGGTTGGGTCTGGTTAGTATATCCTTCTAATAGAAACAGTCTCATTTTTTTTTTTGGCTACTTATAACAGAGTACACCATCAGATATGGGAATCAAGGCCATCACAAAGCCCCCAAGGATGTCTGAAAATGACTAAGTTACAGAGGAGAAAGGGAAATCCACAAACCCTTGGCAGCCTGCTCATTGCTAGACCTGTGGTCTCATCTTTGTTCTTTGTGTCGTGTGGATTCTGGGAAGACAGAGTCAAAAGATGGTTTTCATGACTCCCTCCCACACCCAGAAATAGGGGGTTTGTACATGAGTAAATGAAGCTGGGGATCAAATCCAGCACCCTGCACATAGTAGACAAATCCTCGATCATTGGTCTGAGTTCCCAGACTGTGTTCTTGTGCTAAGTAACTTTAACCATTATAAAATGCAGTGTGTTTAGTAGTACTGTGTGTTCAGCAATGCTGAATATGGCCATCTGTCTCTGACCCGAACACCAGACACCTGACCATGGGCTACCACAAGGATGTGTAAAGGAAGACCCCACTCACTACCCAGCATCCAGGTGCCAAGGCTATCAGTGCTGATGAATGTGAGTGCCCAGACAAAACCAAGGTTTCAGGGAATTGAGTGAATATAAGTACATACTTCCCAACTTCAGGCAGGGCACCAGACACTCAGGCAATCGCTCAAGGACCCTATGGATACAGGAATAATAGAAAGGGAGGGGCCTCTGAGCTTCGCAAGCCCATCTTAACTTTGCAAATCTGAAAGTTGAGATGCAGAGAAACTAAGCGATTTTCCCCAAAATGTACATAGATAATTATTTAAGAGGTTATAATTTCACATCTTTACCTTATTGGTATGGAAGACATATGCAAAGAAAAAGAGTTTGGGCCTAGTATCTTTGGAGTACAAATATAATGGATAAGGCCTATAAGGGAGGAAGGTGAAAGATCACTAAATGTACCTGGCCAGGTACACCGTAGCAGCAGAGGACACAGTTGCCCAGTACATAGCAGGCTGCTGAAAACCACCCACTCACCCTTAAAATGAGAGAAAAGCCACTTGCTATATCATTGTCTGATAAACCTCAGTTCAGTTATTGATGGTATAGAGCTGACAGCTGGAAATGTACCTGATAATATATTCATTTTAATAAAGTCTTGTTTTAATAATGTGTATGCATGATTTAGAAGACCAAGGCTGGAAGTGATTGTGCACTCTTCCTTGTATATAACTTCAGCAGGGGCCCCCGGAGTCAAGAAATATTTTCCACGTTGTAATTGCAGCAACAGACTTCAAAATGTTGTATTGGTTTAATTCGCTAAGACTGTACAAAGCGTAATGAAAAACTTTGGTGGTTCTTCATTCCTTTCCAATGACATTCTAAGAACTTTTCTGTATAGTTCTGGGTCCTTCTTTCTCATAACTGTTTGAATGCCTCAGGCAAACATTTGCTTAGCTTCTATTACTTCCCAGATGTGTATAACTGACCTTTTGACTACCGAGTCAGAGCTGTGTATGTGTGTTTGAAGAGTTCTGATGGGACACCACGGGTGCTGAGGATAGACGGCATCTTGGCCAGTCTGTCTAGGCCACTTTATCTATGGACTATTTCATCAAGGCCACTGATGAGTTGATACCAAGGACCAAAATGGCTAATCCTGCCTCTCTTGCCCTCTGACTGCTTTGCCACAAAAAAAATATAACATTTCAAATGGAAAATGTTGTAGACTGTTGTTATTTGCTATGTAATATTTCTGAACATGTATTTTTATTGTGGAGATTTGTTAAAGATATGTGCAGCTGAATAGATGCTTTAATCCTTGGTCAAGCTTCTTCTCTTATTGTCAGGATCAGCGAGGATTCTGCTGCTGAGTAGCTGACTCTAGTGTCGCATGACAACGGGGTGCTAGGGTTAGGACCTGGTGGGTCCCAATGATGTATCAACAACAATGTACATATTGAGGACCACCTTGAGATAGAATTCTTGCTCCTCAATCCACATTTTGAATCATTATATCCTGAGATAAGGCCTAACGTTAAAAAAAAAAAATCCCTGATTGATTCTGATGTGACATATGGAAACTAAAAGTGTATTTCACAATCAAATATACAACATTCAGAGCAGCTGAATGCTAATCATTCCTTAAAGTGATTGCAGCACATGACAATGTAGACAAAGTCTTAGTGACTCAACCGTCCACTTCTAGCCAAGCTAATTTCTGCTCATTTTTAAGTGCATAGTAATTTTTAGGTGTAGTCATAATAGATACGAACTGGCAGACAAAGTGGGGAGCGTAGCTTTAGTATTTTCACCCCAAGGCTAGTTCTGTATATTTCACTATGGTTCAAACAAAAGAGGCAAATCTCAGGTTATCCATCTTTATAAATGGACAAACCAAGAAACAGAGAACTTAAATGATACATTCAGATTCAATTTGGGATTCATTCCTCTAAAGTATTACTCAGGTGGTCTGATTTCTCAAACTCGAACGATCCCTCAAATGGAGGAATGCCTTCAGTGCTGCGATATTTAAGCAAGAATGAAACCAGCCCCTACCCCCGAACAGAAATTTGTAGAACGAAAAATCTAAGACCAAAACAAAACACATGAGCAAGGTGTTCAGGTATGACCAGCTGTCGTGTCCCAGGCCCTGCCAGGGAAGGGAGCACTGACCTTATGAAGTTTCCAGCCTTGCTTCTCTCTTTACTTCACACATGAAAAGCCCTTGATCACCACAGGTACCCAAGAGCACCTTTGATTTCTCTCTGTGGGGTTGAGAAAGCGGTTTCATCTCTACTGTGCAGCTAGATGTTTAACAGCTGCTCTGGTAAACTAGTATTTACAAGTTTCCATGCATATGCAACCACACCAGATCCAACTTCAAGCTACTAACTTAACATCAGCCAGCTCAAATGTGCCAAGGCTCCCAAGAGCCAGCATGAATTAGCTTAGACATGTGAGCTGGTTCCAGCACAGCACTGCTTGAGCAATTCTGAATCAATGAGTACCAGTTAGAAGCTGGTAGCAGTGGCTTCGGGGGATGTTAGAATGCCCGTGTCAACAAGACAGCAAGTCGGCCTTGGTCAGTTCACTAATTCCTATTTTTTTTAAAAAAAAGAGCATGTTATTATGCCCTTTAGGTTAAGGCCCAAAGATGTCCAAATATTTCTTAGCCATGTGGTGATGAGAGTCTCTCAACAGGTCCTCAGCTTAGGAGATTGTCAGCCATGGCTTTCCTAATGTCAAAGTGTGACCTTCTAGGTAAAGATTCTCTAATTTAATTGCCATGTTTGGATGGGTTTTTGCTTGTCCGCCTGTCATCCTTCTGACAACACAAAATTCACAGGCATTTATCAAGCTGCAAAGAAGCAGACAAACAAGATACCGTTAGGATTTTCTATCCTTACACACCTGCAAAAGCTCCCTGGTTCATAGTCTGCACCCTACCAAGGGATGCTCAGCCTCATGCCTAGAGCTTGCATAAGTAAACAGATGAACACTTCTCAAAGATTGAGTCATAATGATTCAAAGGCATCACTGTGTTGGATGACATCTGGACAACTTCAGAGGCTGAGCTGACAAGATTGGCAGAACAAAGTCCTGTGTGCTGCTCTCTTCACAGCTTGTCTAGTTACAAGTCTGGCCTCTGAAAAAAAAATTCTATCAAGCATCATGTTGCTCTGTAGTTTTGGGAGACTGAGTAGCAGAGATGCTATCCCTCCAGACCATTAACGATGAATGCACACCCTACAGAGGATCTAGAAGTCAAACACTGTGACGAAGCAACGAATAAGCTTGGCTTGCAAAGTGAGAGATTTTCTGGTGGGAATCGTTTTGGGGTGGGTTTAATTAAATCATTTGAAAGGCGATGATGGGAGAAAACTTCTCAGACAGTGAATGGCCATGGATTTTCGTTCTGCACAGAGTGATCAAAGTTAGATCACAAGGGACCAAATCTACTTTCTTCACATAATAAAATATCCACTAGGTTCTGTAAGATACTTCTGCACAGAAGATGTTTGAAACCCATATTGGACATTTCCCACATTGTTTTTAAAAGGTCAAAGTTTATCTATATATAGGCACCTGTTATATCGTGTACCCACGATATAAACAGGTGGTTAACTTCTACCACAGAGGTCCACCTGCTTCTGTCTCCTGAGTCCTGGGAGTAAAGGTATGTGCCACCACTCTGGCCACCGTTTCCTGTTTTTCTTAATCATCATTGAAATGAGTTTGTTTCTTTACACTGAGCAAGCTAGATTTTGTTTCAAATGAATCACATATGTGTTCTGAGGATTTCCAGTCCTCCTAACAAATTGTGTGCTGGCATTAATGAATGCCCTAATCCTCTGTCTCTTTCTGACCAGAGGAGAAGCCCATAGCGACAGGCACAAGGGTCTTGACCAGGAAGTTCTGTTTTATTATGAACATAGTCACTGCTACCCAGCCTGTTGAATAGGAAGGTGGAGGGGGAAAGTGGGTAGACAATGGGAGAGACATTTGTACAAGAACAGGTTGAATGTAATCATTGAGGCACTTACAAAAGGTCAGTAGTTTTCTCTATGAAATCTGGAACCTTTGTGAGACCCCATGTTAGAAATGCTGTTGAACCACATTTCAAGACCCAGGGCTAAGCACAGCCCCGCCACCAAGAGCCCTAGGAGAGTATACACATGAGCTGAATTTTGTCTCTAGAGTGAACTCCACTCCAGTGGAGTTTAAGACCAGCTGAGATGTATTCGTCAAGCATCAGTAACTGGCCCTGAAATCCTCCCAGGGTCTAGGACAGTGGTTCTCAACTTTCCTAATTCCTTGGTCTTTTAATGCAATTCCTCATGTTGTAGTGACCCCAACCATAAAATTATTTTCATTACTACTTCATAACTGTAATTTTGTTACTGTTATGAATCATAATGTAAATATCTGATATGCAGGATATCTGATGTACGACCCCTATGTAAGGGTCACTCAACCTGAAAAAGGGTTGCAACCCACAGGTTGAGAATCGCTGATCTGGGACAAGCAAATCAAAGCACCACAATGCAAGACCACCTACTCAGATGAGCTGGTTCCTTCCCACCACAGCGAGGATTCATGGATCTGAACCATTTCTGCTTCAATGGAGGCCGGTATCCTCAAGGCTAAGCTTCAGAAGTGGCATCTCTACCCAGTGAGAATTAAAACCACAGATTTCATGCTATTCTCCGAAATCTGGACACTCAACTGTAAAAACATGAATTGGAAGTAAAGACGGAAGAACGCGTGACGGTTTCTCACACGTCTTACTTTGTTCTCACCTTTCAGTTCAGTACCATTTAAAGAGTGGGATAGAATGATGCAGAACAAAGCCTTTTATGTTGTACTGCCAAAGCTAAAAGGTTAAAATGTGAGCAAACGGTAACTGTAAGTTATTAAAGAAATGAGCAGGATGAGCATGTCAGGTGAAAACCAATGCCTCTTGTTGTTACCATGACAACCCTTCCCCCACCCTCATTGATGCATTCATTTTGGGAAATGCTATTGTACGTGGAGAGACTTTTACCCCTGCTCAACCAC
Source organism: Microtus oregoni (assembly GCF_018167655.1). Classification (NCBI taxonomy): domain Eukaryota; kingdom Metazoa; phylum Chordata; class Mammalia; order Rodentia; family Cricetidae; genus Microtus; species Microtus oregoni. The sequence goes on along the minus strand of NW_024543976.1, from coordinate 1,100,114 downwards.
AGTGGAAGTTCTGTGGTCTTCAGGAGAGGTAGGGGCCTTTACCAATCGGAGTCACATCTGTCTTGTGAGAAGCAACTTTACCTGTCCTTGGGAAGAAGCTTCTAGAGAGTGAGGCCTGGAAGGAGCCAGGGCTACTGGGCTGAGCACCATGTAAATATCTCCTGCCTTCTAGGTGAACAAGTATGATCACCTTTCACAGAGATAGCTCATGTGTGTGTGTGCGTGTGTGTGTGACTGCAGTTTGTGAAGAAAATGAAAACATTTGCTTCAACAGCTTCCCAAAAGTATCTGTTAAGTATGAATGTGCCTGCCTTGTTGCCTCATGTGCCAAACGCAGTCCTGGATGCATTGTTTTTAAATAAAGTGTTTTCTTGTGCATTGGAAAATGCTGCTGTCTGTCTCTGTTCCATCCAGAAGGCCCGCACATCCACCAGCACTAATATACACTCACGAGCAAAACAAATGCATCCCCCCTCTTTTCACTCCCAGTGAGGCCTTCTCCTGCAAGTTTGTGGGACAAATCCACACAGGTTGCCCCTGGCTGTCTTAACAATAAATAAATGCCAAAAATGCCAAAAAAAAAAAGAGATTCATCATAGGACCCTTGAATGATATGACAACTAATAATACATTATTCCTGACAATTGGCAATTATAGGCATCATTTTATTTAATCAGTAATTGAATGAACCACAAGGCTGAGGCAGCAGCTCAGGTGGTAAAGTTCTTGCCTAGAGTGCACAGTGCCCAGGGTTCAATCTCAAGCAGCGCATAAATTAAGTATGGTGTTTTGTACCTGTAATCTCAGTACAGGCCAAAGTCACCCTTGGCTATATATTGAGTTCAAGGCCAGCCTGGGCTATATGAAACTCTGGCAGGGGAGGAGGGAGTTGAGTGAGCCAAATATGGTGGTGTACGTCTATAACTCCCAATAGTTAGGAGCAGGAAGTTTAGAGTTTAAGGTCATCCTCGGCTATCTGAGATCCATCGCAAAATGAAAGAATTGAGTGAGAAGAACTCGATCATAGCACACTGGCCTAGTGTCCACAAGATTTGGAGTTCAATCTTCAAGAGGGAGGAGAGGGAAGAAGAAAGAAATACTGGGGTAGGGGAGGAAGAAAAGAAGGAAGAGAGGAAAGAAAAAAATTTAAAAAAAGGAAACAGAGAGAAAAAGAGTTGAGGGGAGAGAGAGAGACACTTAAGAACTTGGTCCACGCTGCGCCTGATGATGAGGCAAAGTGAGGGTTCAGTCTGACAGTAGCCTTGGGCCTGCTACTCCTAGAATGTCATCGAGACACTCTTCACAGCACCCTTGGCCGTCATCATCAGCTTCCTCTCTCTTTGTGTCATGTCTACCCTTTGTGATTTTTTTTTCTCATAACTAGAAATGATACACTATCTGGCTATGTTTCATACTGTGTGATAAGTTCTACCTTATGTAAAGTATGTAACTCGGCCTGTTTTATTTATGCTGTGCCCTTAATGCTGAGAACAGTGCACAGATCTTCGTAAGCTAACAGGCACCATCTACAGGGTAGAGGGACAGACGTGTAAATAGGTGGTTGGATGGACAGCACGGTACAGGCACTGATTCAACTCTTCCTTCACCATCTCCTCTACGTCTTAGAACCTGCACCCCCGCATTCACCAGAAGCCCTGGCTCTCCTCTGACTCTGCTGTCTCAGACAGCCCTGTGAGAAATACTCAATAAGAAAGTACAAAGGAAGGAAATGACAGAGAGAAGGGAGGTACCGGAGCAGAGAGGAAACAGGACACAAAATTGGCAAAGACAGTGAGAAGAGGCTGTCTGTAGCCTGGAACCATCAGTGAATGCCAAAAATGTCCAAAAAAAAAAAAATTCTCCATAGGACCCTTAAATGATATGCCTGCTAATAACAGTCTTGAAGAAATCAGAAGTCTTGTTAGGGAAATACCTCGTCATATCCCAGGGGATGCATTTTATGACCCAGGGGGTGCTGGAAAAGCAGGTGAAGATGCACAAGATTTGCCGTCCCTCAGAAAGCAGAGGCAGAAGTTGTGGGCCTAGAGTACACAGTCTTGGGAGAGGAGGGAGGTGGGGGCGGGGGAGAGGAAGGGTCAAGTCAAGTCAATAAAAAGTTTAGAGCAAGTGCAATGCAATACTTGGGGTTTTTATTTGCTGAAAACCGTATTTGAAGACTTTCCTCCCACCCTACACATACGCACACTGAGAGAGACAGAAAATAGGGAAGGTGGGGCAATCCTAAAACAAATCACATCACAAACTTCAACAAAACATAAAATTGACATCAAGTTTATTGCAGGCTCTCTGCCTGGGGCTGATTAGTACAAATTAAATTTTTTTTACTGGACTTTTTTTCATAAGAAAATGCATTGCCACGGCTTGATCAAAACAAAGAGGACTTTTAAAAAGAGAGAAATCCCCTTCATCAGGACTGAGATGAAAAAAAGATGAGAAATTCCCCAGACCAGGAAAGAAGTAGAGCTTTCTGCTTCCACCTGAACTAACGTTGGCGCTCCTGTGCTAAGCCGGCTTCCTCCGGGCCCACGGAAGAGCAGCGGTGGGCTGGGGCCCCTGTGAGTGTGGGACTCCAGGGAGAGAGGTGAACTCACAGACCACACTTCTCCTGACCCTAGCTCATCAGGAGCTTACGTTCTCTGTGAACTCCATGTTCTTGATTGCAGGTCAAGAAACTGCAACTTGGGGCAAGGGTGGGAAGCAGGGACACCTGACTGTCCCAAAGTGCTGTCCTGACAGGCTGTGATTAAAGTGCTTCGTCAGCTTTCAGAGAAAGGGAATGAACTTTGCTTTTATGTCAACTCATAATTCTCCACTCCAGATTAAAATATTTAAAGAGACAGACTGTTCGCTTTACATATTTTATTGTGATGAAAAACATTACAAAACATTAGAAAATGGAGGTAAACACAAGACTATCTTCCTCCTATTATTCTGAGTGTGTGTTTAGTATACACTATATAGTTCCATCTTTTCTGCGTTTTACATTTATAAAATGACACCAAGAACATCGTTCTGAGTTATTAAATATTAAAGGATAAGCTCTCAGAATGAGCATTAAGGCACTGTAACTTTTTTTTAACCAATTCACTACTATTACTTCAAATTTAGGTAATTTGAAATTTCTCATGATTATAGACAATGCTCTGAGAAATGTTATATATTTCATTGTTTCCTTGGGGGAAAATGCCTTGAGGTAAATTTTCAAGGACTTTAAAACAAATTTTGGCAAAAGGGATTTTTTCTCAAGGTCTAGGGAAGCAGCTTGACATATAGTCACAAGGACGTGAGTTCAGTTCCCAGAACCCACACTGAAAAGCTTGGCATGGGGCCAGCAAGACCAAGCAGTAAATGACTGCACCAGCCTGTGGACCTTAGTTGGGCCCCTGGGACCTACACGGTGGAAGGAGAGAGAACCAACTCCAAAAATTTGTCCTGTGATCTCCATGTGTGCAACACACACACACACACACACACAGACAGACACAATGAATTAATGAATGAATAAATGAACAAATGATTTGGGGGATATGGTAATCTGGATATGATAGCATGCACCTGTAACCCCAGCAGTAAGGAGGTAGCAACAGGAGGAACACCAGGTTCTCACTGGCCAACCTATCTAGTTAAATTGGCAAGCCCCAGGGCAATGAGAGACTCTATCTCAAAAAACAAAATGGACAGTACCTGAGGATGATACTTAAAATTGACATCTATCCTGCACATGCACATATATGTTAATCACACAAACATGCTTGTCCACTTACATCCTCATACACATGATCATAGGAGTGAATGCACACACACACACACACACACACACACACACACATACACATCTTTTCAGAGCCAGGTAGAAATGTTCAAAGAGAAATTCAATGATCAAATTTTTAAATGTTCTCTTAGAACACTTGCAAAAGGTTAGGAAAAAGATCATATATTGTCATAACTTCCTTAATGGCAAAATGATGAGTTTTATACACAAAACTCTTAGGTAGATAAGCTATTATAGGCTTCTTACATTCAGTTTCTATGTCTCTGTTTCAGGAGCTGGGAGACCTTCACACTCAAGGAAAAACTCATCTGCTTGTATTCTCATTACTAATCAAATAAGAGGCACCTAGATCATGTGGTAAAGACAGCCCTTCAATACAATGATAAATAGTTCTTTTCTTTATTCTAAGAGTATGTTTATTGCTTACTCGATCTACCAACCTAATAATGTTTCTAATTTACATTAAGTCCAAGAAGTCAAAATGAGGAGGTTAAACCAAACAATCTACTTTGAGGCTACATAAAATGTACAGATCAGTTGTTTTTGTTGAGCTTCTTTTAGTCAATATCACCAGTTCTATAGGAGAGATATGCCTTAACCAAATTCAGAATGTGGCATAGATTTTTCGAGGTAGATATTATTAAGAGCAGCTGGAGTCGCCATCACCAAATCCCAACCACAATTACTCTTTTTGTTTTCTTTTGTTTTTTGGTTTTTGAGACAGGTTTCTCTGTGTAATAGCCCTAGCTGTCCTAGTACTCGCTTTGTAGACCAGACTGGCCTTCTTCCCAAATTCTGGGATTAAAGGCGTGTGCCACCACACCTGGGAAATTGTTTTTATAAGTAAATTTGCATCAAAAAAATCAAGTAACATAGTCATCTCTGTGTTCCTTGTAGTTTCTGTCAAGGTAGCTCAACTCCTCTGTTTCAGCACAAAAACAGCCACAGAGGATATAAACAAATGACATGGCTATGTTCAAATAAAACTTTATTTGGGGTATCAGATAACAACTAGACTCAGGCCATTGGGTCCTAATTAACAAATTCTGCTTAGGTAACAAGCTCCTTAATATATGTTAAAAATTTAATTTGATCTTCATCATACTGGTTTCTAAGGATAGCCAATATTAATATCTATACTCGTGGTGACTTGAAGCAACACATGGTTCTGGAGGGCAAATGTGTGTAGTCAAAGTATCAAGCAAGGTTGATTCCTTTGAAAACCCTGACACACAATTGTTGTGTGCATCTCTTCTTGCTTCTGGCAGCTGCCAGAGCCCTTGGTATTCCTTGACTTATAAATGCAAAGTGCTGCTTCCATCTTCTACTCTAAGGACTCAGCACTGAACTTAGAGTACAACTGAGTCCAGGATGATCTCATCTCATGCTGCTTGCCTAGGTACTTTTATGCCTTGACTCTTATTATAAATAAGGTCACATTACAAGTTTTCAAGTAAACATATTTTGAGGAGCCACAATTCAGTTGCCTACATCCATTTAAAATCCACACATAGGAAGTAATCCAAGAAGCCAAAGAGAGCCACAGAACACCACCAAATGATGCAGACAGGCTCCGATACACTCTGTGTATGATTACCCCCTTCCACGGTATCTCATCACTCTACAGAAGCTCGGTGGTAGTATTGGGTGATGGAAGTTATATCTTCAAATTAATTAGATTTTTACAGAGCTCTCCACCATCTGTTGACAGTAAATGGGTGTTCTCGTAACAGACACTAAGACAAATTACACAACACCAAACCAAAATCAACAAATTCTAAAGACATTCCTAGCAGACAAGATCTCATTTCCCACACCAAAGAGGTGTTCAGCACTAGTGATATTGATCTTGTGTGAGTGGGTTTTCTGGCTGGGGTCCATGCACAACGTTTAGCAGAAAAACACATGGATAAAGAAAATATGAAAGTTGACCAACCTATGACATGAAGTGATAAGTTTAAAAGAAATATCTAAAATGTTTCAGTGGACACATTTGTTCAACACCTTGAAGATCAATTTAAGGCCCATTCTCATCTCCGCAGCAGATAACACAGACACATAGATATAGATCTAAGCAACTTTAGTCACGGACACTAACACGTCTGATTTAACATCCCGAAACCTTGTGACCTAATCAGCAAACAGAGTCTATTGGGAAGAAAAGTAGAAATTCAGTTGGAGATATTTTTCTAAAATAAAAAAATAAATAAACAGGCTTCGGTGAAGTCAACAATGTGTATCCAGTAACAGGAGCTGATTGAGCGAGTTAAAGAGGAGGAGAAACCAGAGTTCTATAGGAAATGGAGCCCAAAACTCGCTGCCTTCCCTTGTCAGCACTGAGTCCTGCCTGTAAGAAAGTTTTCTCCATTCAGGTATGTCCAGACCAGAACGAGTGTGTTCAATGTGAGGCTCCATGTGAGAAAATGACCTACATTTTACACAAGTAGCAAGGGGTATCCAGATGGGACATACATCCCACCACACACCTTCCCAGCCTGTGTGTCAGACAGCTGTTAGGCTTTCCCCTTCTCTTTCTGTGATCCAGCTCTGAGACAGGAGATTTTTCAAATGACAGACCTAGCAAACAAAGGAAGGGATGGTGGAAGAGGTAAGTTCAGAGAGCCTTTGGAGAAAGGAGGTTGGATTAATCCGGATACTATATAGACATTCATGACCACCAACTAGGGACAAGGGATAAGAGGGCTTTATCACACACCCCCATCTTTGTTAATCTCTAGGTTCTTTCTGGTGGGTACCTAGACTCTTTCCATCTTACTGGTGGGGTTCATTCTCTGGTAATCCTTTTGGATGTTCTGCAGTATTCTGAATATTTGGTTCTTCAATGTCTGATGTTGAAAACTAATCTCAAATGAGATTAGAAGATGGGGGCCATGGGAAGTAATTATAGATCATCAGGTTAAAGCCACATTGAAGGTGCTCCCTGAGAACTGTCCCTTTCCACCACATAAGGACATAACTGAAGTGTCCCATACGTGAACCAACAGGTGGGTTCTCTCCAGATACTCAACCTGCCAACACCAACCTTGGACTTCCCAATCACCAAAATTGCTGTTGCTCATAAGCAACCAAGTCTATAGTACTTTATTATAGCAATTCAAACTCACTGCCATTTTTCTGAGGCTATCAGGACACAGTCCAAGATTATGTATCAGAGTAAGCCCCCTTGTTTTCATTCTTCTATTTACACAGACCTTTCTTGTGAATCCAACCCAGAGTCCTTCCCCTAGTCAGCTCTCAGGGTTGTATCAACTTCTCTGTGCATGTGGAAGGTTAAGCAGTTCCAACTCCAGATCCCACATTGTTTTTTAAAGATTTATCTATTTATTATATTATTATACGTAGTGTTCTGCCTGCGAGTCAGCTTGCATACCAGAAGAGGGCACCAGATCTCATTATAGATGGTTGTGAGCTACCATGTGGGTGCTGGGAATTGAACTCAGGACCTCTGGAAGAGCAGCCAGTACTGTTTATTTCTGAGCCATCTCTCCAGCTCCACATTATTTTTGTAACCAGATTTCTTCAATATGCCTAAATTTTGGTTTAGTGTACCCCTGCAAACCAAAACAAAGCCCCTAGAACGACTCACCCAACCCATCTAAAGAAGAGGTTCAGCAATCTTACTGTCTGACTGAGAACTAGAGATCTGGCATCCTTGGAGTGGGAAGCCCAAGTGGTAAATGGGAGGTCATATTTGGATAGAAAAAAAGAAAAGAAAAGAAAAACTTGATGGCATTAAAGCACTCTCTAGGTGAACAGGCCCCAAGAGTATGTGCTTCCTGAAAGTGTTCCAGCTCTAGGGAGAAGGTATCCTGACAGTCAAAAGCCAAGAAATACCACAAACCATACCATACAACAAATCTCACTAAAGAGATTTATTGGGAGGGAAGAATCCAGGAAAGTGGATGCCTCTGCTTGGGCAAGATGCAGCAAAGAACTGAGCAGAAGACGTGGTTTATATAGGATTTCAGGGGAGGGGGGCTTTCCAGGGTAAGAATTGGTGGGATTTCAAGTTCAGAGCTTGGGGAGAGCCCAAGAATTGGTGGGATTTCAAGTCCTGAGTTTGAGCTTTTTTACACTGTAGGGAGAGGACTGGGTCCAGCCATAAGAACAGATAGAGTGTTCTGTGGGTGGAACCTGGTGGTTGGAGGTCCTCAGGGGAGGGGCCTGGCCACTTGTGTGCCTTTACACTTCCCAGATGGAAAGTCATGGGCTAGCAGCATAAAAAAGTAATACCAGGTGTCTCATTGGTTAAGAGCACTGGTTGATCTTCCAGAGGACCCAGGTTCCATTCCCAACACCCACATGGCGGTTCACAACCATCTGTAAGTCCAGTTCTGACAGGTCTGATGGCCTCCTCAGGCACCAGGCACACACATGGTATAAAACACACAAGAGGCAAAGCACCCATGCCCTTGAATGTTTTAAAAGAAAGGAACAGAAGCACAAAGAAATAGACCTACTTCTTCTAAATTACATAGAGTGTAAATGGCAGAGGGAAGGCTGAAATGCAGGTTCCCTGTATCTGGATCCTAGCCCTGGTTTGCTGTACACAGCACAGAGCCTCATAAGCAAAGATAGCCTTCCTCCTGTATCCCTGATGGCACCACCTCCTCCACTTCCTGCTGCTACTGTAGCCTGCCAGGCATTTCTGACGCCAACCCCGTGTTGTACTCTTACTCCCTGGATGAAGATGAAAAAGCAGCAGCTCAGAGCTGAAATAACCCCCATTGTGCTGTAATTTGTAATTAACTTATCGATATCACAGCAGCAGCAACAATGGACTCCACTAAAAATTAGAACAGGAAGACAAAAATAAAGCAGGGTGTTTTTAAAAAAATACATAACTTAGCAAATGTGGTCATTGGGACTGATGCTGGTTCTTTGTTGAAGAAAAGGCAATGGTGAGGAATATACTGTCTTCGACAAAGACATTACATCATACCACGGTGCTCTTGGAGCAGGACCTTAATCTGGGGTCACTGTTCGTCTGCTGTCAGCTGAAAGTCCTAAGTGCTCAGAAATCCCTAAGCCCCCGGTAAACTGTAACAGTCGATCACCTCAGGTGGAATCACCTCAAATGATCCTTGAGACTGTATTGGAAATGGGATACATCTTTCTTTTCACTTGCCCCTAACTAAATTGACAAAACTCCTTTAAGTATAAAAGTGGATCACCAACAGACCCCGTATTAGCCATAGCTGTGCCTTCATCACTGCAGGGGTCCTAGTTGTCTCTAAGTCACACTCAATGCCCTGGCATCTTTTCATACTCTGTGTGTATCACAACTTGAACATGAGTTCAAAGCTACCACAAGATCTTATTTAGTACATTGAAAAGGTATGTATTACTATATCAAAACCTCGTTATATACTATGTAATTACATTTAAAGAATTCCCGAGTCTGCAGGCTTTAGCAGAGTACTAAAGAGATCCAATAACACACATACACACACACACACACACACACACACACACACAGACTGGGGTATTAGGCAGAACCTTGCACTAACTTCCTAGTGATTAAAATTATGTACCAAGGATTATGATATAGGATTACTCATTTCATCTTCGCTAAACATGGGTAAGTGTATGAATTTTATCAGTGTGACCCTGGAATGTTAGCCAAATAAATCTAGCCTTCTCAGGGTGGGTCTAGCACCAGAATCATCTCCCCTGGTTTTTAACATAAGATAGATAGATATCCATAGAAATTCTATTTGGAAATACAAAAGTAGAAGTCTGGGACTAGGGAGACAGCTTAGTAGATAAAGTATCTACTGTCCAACCATGAAGATCAGAGTTCAAGTCCCCAGAACCTACATAAATGCTGGATGAGTATTGCGACCTACCTGTAGCTCCACTGCTCCAAAGGCAGAGACGGGATTCATTGAGCAAGCTGACTAGTTAGACTAACAATCCCATTTTCCAACTCTAGGTTCCATTGAGAGACCCTTTGACCCTTCCTCAATGAATTAGGTAAAGAACAATTAAGAAAAGTTCCCAATGTCAACCCAAGAACTGCACACAAAGCCAGGAGTGGTGGCACACACCTTTAAATCCAACACTAGGGAGGCAGAGGCAGGTGAATTCCTGTGAGTTCAAGGCCAGCCTGGTCTACAGAGCAAGTTCCAGGACAGGCTGGACGGTTGCACAGAGAAACCCTGTCTTAAAAAAAAAAAAAAGAACTACACACAAATATGAACACACACATACACAGTTCTTTAAAGTGGAAAGCTATCTCCTGCTCTAACTATAAAAAAGCTGGGTATATTGTTCTGTCTTTTTAACTATTCCATCTAAATCTCACTTCCCTCCCTTAACCTCAACCCTAGGTAGCATTTCCCAGTGCTCTTCCTAATACTCTCTGTTGCTTTTTCTCTCGGTTTGCTTTGATGCTCAGATATACTCATTGGATATTCTCTAGGACTAAATTCCAGTCATCTGGAATTTTAGTAATGGGGACTCCATCAACTTTATGTTCTAATATTTTACAATGGCCAGAATTTGTCATTAAGGACCTGTACTATTCCTTTAAAGGTTTGGCAATGACAAGGTAATTCTAACAGCTACTGACTCTGTGACTCATAAACGCAGGGTAATTGTCTTCAACATTTGGGGAGAAGTGCCGGTTGTAAAGTAGACCCATTATTTTCATATTATCAGGGCAACAGAAAGCAGAGTCCATTTATCATCCTGTTGAAAAATTAGCTTCATCACAATAGTTTTTAAACTAGAAGTGTCAATATTAGAAAGTGTGAATTATTCTGCCAGTGTGGAAAGCAGCAACCCATGGGCTGCTGCGGGCCTTTGTACTCTCTAGCTAGCTTGCAAGCAGCTGAGATGACCGAATGTAGCAAGGCATCAGATCAGACAGAATCCTTGAGATCACTCGGAGCACCCAGCTTCTGGATGCACACAGCCACTGGACACACACTGCTGGAGCACCACGCAGGCACTGGGCACACACTGCTGGAGCACCACACAGACGCTGGGCACACACTGCTGGAGCACCATGCAGACGCTGGGCACACACTGCTGGAGCACCACACAGGCACTGGATTACTGTCGGAGCACCACACAGCCACTGGGCACACACTGCTGGAGCACCACACAGGCACTGGATTACTGTCGGAGCACCACACAGCCACTGGGCACACACTGCTGGAGGACCACACAGGCACTGGACCCACACTGTCGGAGCACCACACAGGCGCTGGGCACACACTGCCGGAGCACCACACAGCCACTGGGTGCTATTCAAACTCTTATTGACAGGACAGCTGTTCATTTCCACCTGCCAAGGGCAGGGATGCTTTACAACACTTCTCCAGGTGTAATTATCCCTTGAACTTCAATTCACTCTCTAGAATGCCATGATTCAGATGACATGCAATGATATGATCACACTATTAATTGATCATCATGATCAGCCATTTCTTTTCATAGAGAAGAGCCCTAAAACCCAGAAACATGTCTGAGAGACTCCAGCTCGGTAGGGCAAGATGATGACACTTGTCTCACTTCCTTTACTGCTACTGTAACAAATACCCTGACAAAAGCAACTGAATATAGATAGGGTTAATTTGGACCCACAGTTCAAAAATAGCATTTCCTTACAACAGGGAACTCACGGCTGCAGGATCTTGAAGCAGCTGGACCTTTGGACATGCCTGTGGGGGATTATCTTGACTGTGTTATTTGAGATGACAAAGCCTGTTCACTGTGGAGAGCACCACGCCCTGTCTGGGATCCTGGGCTGTAAAAATGGAGAAAGGCAGCTGAACAGCAGCAAACATTTATTGACTTCAGCTTTTGGATTGTGAATGTGATGTTAAAGACCCTGCCCATCACTCTTAGACTGGTCGTTCTCTATGACTAATTCTATCAGAATTCTCTGTTGCAGTGATTAGACACCACGGCCAAGAAAACTTACAGAAGAAAGAGTTTACTGGGCCTCACAGTTTCAGAGGGTGAGTCCCTGACCATCATGACAGAGAGCACAGCAGCAGGAAGGCAGACAAGTTGCTAAGCAGTATCTGAGAGCTTACATCTGATCTCCAAGCATGAGGCAGAGAGAACTAACTGGGAAGGGCATGACCAGAAACAACCAAAAAATGGATTAAGGAAGAAACACAACCTGTGTTATAATGTAGCTCAATGGTGGGGCATTTGCCTAGCATATATGATGCCCTGAGTTCAATTTCCAGAACCCCTACACACCACACACACACACACACACACACACACACACACACACACGACCAAACAAAACAAACAAAAAGCTAACTATACAGCAATATAAATAAAATACTATTCAGCAATTAAAAGAGGTGAACTATTTGACTATTGATATACTCAGCAAAACTAATGAATCTGAAAATAGTACTGAGTAAAAGGAGGAAAACCTAAAAGAATACATACTGCAATATTTTAAAATGCTAATGCCAGGTGTGCAGGTAAATACCTTTAATCCCAGCACTCAGGAGGCAGGGCCAGCCAGATAACTTGAGTTCCAGGTCAGGCTGATCTATATAGCAAGTTCCAGAACAGCCAGAACTACATGGCGAAACCTTCTCTCCAGAAACTTTAATGTTCTTATTAGTGAATATCAATTATATATAATAATGAGTTCCATCTGCTTTCTGATGATATCATTTTTGAAAATTGAAATTGTAGTGAAATTATAGAAGATCACGGATTGTGTGGGAGACGGAGGCTTCATAGGATAGAAATAGGGCATGGCCCAGAAAGACACTTTTAGAGAAAATCAATAATTCATTGTTTTGATTTTGGTTGCTATGACTTGGATGCAACATAATCATGCCCAAACTCATGCTCGTGGTTAATCCTTGATGTGGTGGTTTGGAAGGGTATGGGGTAGTCCATGACGGGATTGATGGGGCTCCAGCGAGAAGGGGTTAGTTCCTTCAGCGCATTGTTTCACAGCGAGTCTTACTTCCTCACAGAGGAACAGCACCGAAGAAAAACAGCTAATTATCCTGGGATAAACAGTAAGAGCTGGTTCCAGCAATCGAGTTCCCACATCTAATGAGGTGTTGTTGATGAATGTTAAAGACTTAGCACTGCTTTCATATCATTAGCTGCAATAGAAAACCCCCAGGTAGGGCTGGAGAGGTGACGCCAGCAGTTATGAGCACCTGCTGCTCTCGCAGAGGATCTGGAATTTGGTTTCCAGCACCCACATTCACAACTGTCTGTAACTCCAGTCCTAGAGAATCAGGCTCTGTCTTCTGACTCTTGTGGGCATCTGCACACATGTGGCCCCCACACACACAGTGAATATATATTTATTTTTTTCAAGGCATATACACATGTACATTAAATTAATTAATTAATTAAAAAAGAAAACCCTGAGATAAATTTGTCAGATATTTCCAAGGCTAAAAACATATTTACAAGTGAATATTTAGTGTAAATGTAAATTAAAAGCCACTTTCAAAGGGAGCCTTTTTGCTGTACAGGGTAACTTAAGGTCAATGTCCCATGAGCATATAATGTACTGGAGCACACTACACAGTCATCCATTCTCTTCTTCTCTCATTAGTCCCTATTGCTCTTCACAAAACTTCACATCCACTTTTGTGTCATCGGTAGAGGGCACACATGTCAACAGAGGATTCTATGTGTCTATAATGTCTAGGGCCTACAAATGAAAGAAAAAAAATGTGATGTTTGTCTTTCTGAGACTGAGTTTATTAAAAATTAAGCCCAAGAAATGTTTGAGTTGTTGAGGATACAGAAATGATAAAGGCCTGAATCCATGTTAAAAGCGTTGTTATTTAACCCATCAGTTAAGATGATAAGCAACGGTCGTCTCTTCTTCGTTTACTGTGAAATCAGATCATTTAATAATAGTGTGGTTCTAATCATGCAATAACCAGTTTAAGGCTTAAAAGTTCAGGAAAAGTCTTCAATATAGCCTTTGCCTATTAGAGCTCTTTTGAGATGAAGCAGGATTGCTGGAATTAGAAACCCGTGTCTGAGGATGCTCACTCTAGCAGATTTCCCCTGTACCCCCATCCCACAAAGCAGCCACAGCTGGAGGCTGTATCACACAGAGGACAGAGCATCCTCTCCCTGAACAAATCTGACAAGCTCACTGCATTAGGTTGTGACATACAAAATATGGCATAATTGTAGGCTCTAATCATCACGATGATAGCTGCCTTGATAAGAGAGGTCAAATCCCATTTTTATATCCCGAATTTCTAAAATATTGTTTCGTCAAAAAAAATCAATTTCTCATTTTTCTAGTGTTAACTTGAAAAGGGTATAATTGATCAAGCCTAAATCCCTTACATCACCCCGGACTGTGTGAAAGGCTCACACACCCAGCAAGCCACTTGAGTTGGGGGCAGGCGAACAGCAGCCTTCAGCATCTAACACCCATGGGCCCAAAGGGCTGCAAAGCAAGAACACATTTTACATCCTTTGGTTAAGACTGTGGCGAAAATATCGGCTCATGTAATATGCTCAGCTGGCTCATTGGGGTTTTGTGGTCCAATTTGTGGATAAGATATTTATAAAATCCGGTGATTACAATGCCATCTCATTAACATTTGTTAAGTGAAAACCACAGAAGGCAGCATTTGAGCTCCAGCCCGAGAGGAGAGAAAATGAATAAAGAGGCTGACTCCCCTGCCTCAGCACAGCAGAAAGACACCCCGATGGGCAGGCACCCTCTAGCTTCCTTATAGTTTGATTTGGTCCTTCCAGAAGGAAAAGTCTGTGGGAAGAAGCACAGCTTTTGCTTTCTTTTGTTCGCTACCTAAGCACAACAAAATTAAGTCAAGACTAAATCCATTGCCCCACAAATTTACGTTCTCCACTGCTTACACTATTTTCCAGGAAGTCACTTGCTCCAGGATGTCTGCCTAGATTAGTGATCACACTGGGTCTTTGCAAGCTCGAGGGAGTTCTAGACATTACTGGACTTGCAGTGATGACAGTGCAATTGCTCTCGCTGCCTTCTGCTTTCCTGTCCCTAGTCCTAGGAGGAGTTCCGGTGTAAAAATGGCTAGCTTGCGTTTCCGTTCTGGCACATGCTGGTTGTAGAATCTCTGACAATGTCTACTGTGTGAGATTGTGGCATAGTGGGGGTGGAGAGCACTATACAAATTGCACAGCGGGCACTCGGTCAACAGTAGTACAATTACTGTGATCACACGAACAGCTGACTTTCTCCTCTCGAACATTTCAACTTCACAGGTGGTTTAAGTGATGCGCCGTGCAGAGAACCAGCCCTAGGGCTATCCACATGATGGGAATCCTGTAACTTCTGACAGAGCCTATGCTGTGTCCAGAGCACTGGGAAGCTGGGCTCCATGTTCAATGACTAATCAAATCTGGTGATTATTCCAGTGATGTATACAACGACGGTACGTGAGGACTCTGAAAAAAAAAACAAACAAACCTACAAGCAGCTCCTCTTTCTTTGTCAATTACAAATGAAATCCAAACTTCTGGCACCCCTTCCCTCCTAATGTCTACCATAATTTCTACCTCATCATGGACACGTGTGTACATGGGCATGTATATGCAGAAGGGTGGGAAGAAGAAAGGAGGAGGGGGAGGGGAGAGAGAGGAGAAACAGAAGCAGGAGACTTTCTCAGTGGTACTTAAAGTCACTGAACATACAGACAGTAATTCCAAATAAAGACGCTCAGGCCCAGAGCAGAGTGCTAGACTCCATCACCCAACTGAAAACTAGGATTCGCTTTTGTGGTTCTTACCCTCCTTGTGCGTCGGAGAGCCAGGAACAGAGAGCCACTGGCTAGCAAGGACTGCTGCGACAACTTTAAGTCCATGCTGCCTCTGGTACTCAGCCTCTGCAAGCCAGGGATGCAAAGCAGTTAACCCTCTTCAGGCCAAGTACGAAGCACCCGGTTATTACGCCATTTCCAACAAGAACAGAAGACGGGCTCTGTCCTGAGAGCCAGAGACCTGGGCTGAGCATTCCCATGAAGACAGCTTGCCAGCCTTACCAGCCCAGAAGCCATCAAATGAAGAGAATGAAATTCTTGGGATGATACCCCAGGAAATATCACATGAAGAATACACGGGCATAGCCAGTTTCCAGGGCTCAGTCTCTGTCTCAGATCTACAAGGCAGCACTGTAAAAGGCTGGAAGGGAGATGAAGAGGTAGCTTTGGTTGCAAAATGCTTGTTAAAAATGATAAGGACCTGAGTTTGAATCCCTAGTACCCACATAAAAAGCCAGGCACAGGAGCACATGTCTATAACTCCAACATTGGGGAGGCAGAGACTGGCAGACCCTTTGGGCTGGCTTGCTGGCCAGCCAGCCTAGTTGACTCAGTGAACTTCAGGTACTCAAGATACAGGGAGAGACCCTGTCTAGAAAACTCAGATTTCCAGAAAAGCTGAGCTGTAGCTCAGCAAGAGTGCTTGACTAGCATGCCTGAGACCCTAGGGTCAATGCTAAGTACTGCTCCCCAAAATAAATAAATGGTTATTTGAGAAAGACACCCAACATTGAAAGCTGGCCTCTACATACACATTCACATCCTTGTGTAAATATACCATACACAGAAAGAGAAAAAAATGGAGAGGAGAAAAGGAAGGGAGAGGGATGGGGAAGATGGAAGGGAAAGAGAGGGGGGCCAGGGAAGGAAGCCAGGGTGAAGTGCTCTCCACTCACGTGGCTCTACCTACTTGCTTACAGGGAAACATACACAAGATATAATAGGTGTTATTAGTAAAGACATTTTTGTTGTGTTGTTTTTAATAGATTTTATTGAGTTTGTTCTTTGACAATTTCATACATTCATAAAGCACATCGTGATTATTGTAACTCCCCATGCTCTCTAGCTTCCTCTTACTCTTATTACCCCCCTCATTTCTTTCCAGCATCATGACTCGCTGTTGTAAGTTTTCTGCTTTATTTTGTTTTGTTTTTGAGAGCCACTAATTTAATCAGGTTCATCTGCGTGACTGTGATGAGCTCCTCAATGGGTTCACAACCGTTGACAATGGCTGCCCCTCCCCCAGAAGCCATCAATAGCCAATACTTCAGTAGGGAGGAATAGAGCCCCATAAGCTCCTCCTCAGTCCATGATTGATCACTAATAGGCCAACACTTGTGTGAATCCAGTGCAGCCAGCTACAGCTACTGGGAGATCGTGACTGCATTCATTGTTCCGTATACAGAATGCAGTGTTCTAAATCCCTCTCCTTACCTTCCTGCTCTTACATTCCTTCTGCCCCCTCTTCTGCAATGATCCCTGAACCCTAGAGGGTCAGAGACACATGCTGTTTAAAGGATAGGAAGACAAAATCTCTATTCTACCCATTAAATCCTTTTCGTCAAGAGAAGTTATCCAGAGGAGATGTTTTCCTGGTCATGTCAAGCATCAGCACTTGAGTCCTTGTCCTCTGGTGGCTTCTTCCCACAACTGGTCAGTCTTCATTGTCAACTTAATCAGATTGAGAGGCGCCAAGGAGATCATGGGGCACATGTCTGGGTACATCTGTGAGACTATTTCCAGAAAGAAGAGAGAGAGGTCATAAGGGTTCTGACTTAGTGAATGTGTTGATCATGATGGTTTCAATTTGGAAAGGCTAGTCGCAAGGTGGTGGATCTGTGGACACTGGCTACCATCTTGCTCCACTTCCTATCTACCATAGTGTGAACTGCCCTGCCCACACCCCTTGCCATGATGGTCAGAAACCTGTGACACTGTGTGCAAACTAAGGTTATCCCTGTTGAATGTTTGGTAACAACAAGAATAAAGCTCACGCTTTATCACAGCTGTAATATCTTAAATTCCCCACTTCCTTTCCCAGACACACTCTTACTGTGTGTAATTCTCGCTCTCAGTTCTACCTCACTCTGTATAATTAGAAGGACCAGCAGAGAGTCCACGGTGATCAGAAAGACTTTAAAATTCCTTCCCACCAGAAATCTAGCTTGTCTAATAATTTGCAATTGCCCTTGCAGCAATGACCTTCAGAGGCAGAACTCTGGGTTGAAGCAGCTCTCCCAGAAAGTCTGAACACCCTAAGTACTGAGACACATGTTATCTCATGAGTTTCCAAGCAATTGTGGAGTCAAGAAAAGGGAAGAAGAAAGACCAGAAGATCTGGATGGGTAGAAAGCTGAGTGCGCAAATGAAACAGGAGCCACGGAGGAGAGAAGGGAAAATCCATGAGAAAGCATCAAATTTAGGGAGCAGCGTGAGTAGCCCACAGTTCTGAGGTAGAGTAGAAAGAAACTATCCAAACATGAAGGGCACAGAGAAAAGGCTTAGTTGATATTAGTTTGTTCATTCACTCAGTGTGCATGTCTGAAGTTTCTATCAAGTCTCAGACACTCTGGGCACTGGCTGGTTGAATGAGAAAGCCCCGGTGTTTGGTCAACCAGGTCTGTATTCAAACACTATCTCAGTCTATTCTCTGCTGTGTATTTGAACCTATGAGCACTGGTTTCCTTCTTTGTTGTATGAAGAGGCTGAATGCAATGATTGTCCTCACACAATCTCTCATACATACTCACCATTTCTACCCACTCTCAGCTGATGCAATTTGGCTCAGATTTATTCTTTCAATACTAGAATTCCCAGTTGTTTCAGGAGACTACCCTACCCAAAGCATGTAACCTGAAAGCGGTACTCAATTCCAGCATCCCTGGGCCTCAGACACATGGCCATCAGCAGCACTGTGTTCTCTCCAAGACCTCAGAAAGCATCATCTGAAGCTTACTCGGTGGCAAGTGATATTTTTCTTTTAAAATACAGATGAAATAAATGACTATATCAATAACCTAGCAATCTTTTGAGAGATAATGTAACCCAGGAGCCAGCCAATGTGAGATGTAAAGGAATCACCTGAGCTAACTGTGTTGATAATCTATATTTGCTTTGAAAGGAAGAGAAGACTGGTCCAGATAGCATCCACATTTGAGTGAGCCCTCAAATTATTGCACCAGGCTGGGGCTAGCCTGGACCTGGGGCTACGAGAAGCCAATACACTGGCATAGGAGCATGGAGAACATTGCAAAGGCAGCCACTAGACTGAAGAGCCTGTGATACTTCATACCGTTTAGCCAAGCCAAGTTGTGTCTGAGTCCACCTACTGGCGGAGTATCTAGCTTACCAACAGTCTAGCAATGGTTGAATTTAGCCAATGGAAAATATCTCATTCACTTATTGAACAAATGTTTATAGAGGACGTATTATGTGACAGAAAGCTATGGTATGAAGGACACATGGAGATCTTGGGGCTTGCATATAGTGAGAGAAGACAAGACAATAAACAAGAAAAGAAAGGAGGGGGAGAGGAGCAGTCTTCATCTATTGTCTAAAATAAAACACTGGGATCCTATATGAGAGTTGAAAGATGTCACGCAAAGATCTGAGTGACAGCAAAGGTATTGCCCTATACTCCATAGACTCATGCACCCTTCTTACTGGATGGGGCTTTATTTTTAAACACTCACTGCATATATGATGGAATTGAGAAGTAACAAGATATCTCTGAAATCACACTGAGGATTCTCTGCACGGGGACTTTTCTGTTTATTTACTGAATAGTAATTATTTGACAAATATTAATTGAGCCAGTCTTTTGCATTCTCAGAGCACTATGACAGCTGTTCTCTAGAGACCAAACTCCCTACTGTAACATAAAAAGCAAGAAGATGAAGAAAGCTGAGGTCCATCCTGAGCTAACTATGGCCCTGCCTGTTTCACATAAATGACAAAAAGAAGGGAAAGGAAGAGATGTGAACTCACCCAACAAGACTGAACAGAAGAGATGGAGAGAAGCGAAATCTCAGAAATGTCAAAAGGGTGATTGAAGCTCAGCAAACACCATGCAGGAAGAACGGTTTGGGTGGGGGCGCTGAAGGAAACTAGCGAGTAGCCAGGGTGAAGTGGGACATGGTTCTGTCTACCATACTCAAGAGTTCAGGCTCCCAGGAGCCTAATTGCAAAGGAGAAATGTTAGACACAGTCAGGCTCCCTTTACACTCTAAGCTTTGACACTCTGTTGCTGTCAAACAACTTTGGGGACTTCATGCTAAGACACCAACAAGCAAAAAGGAGATCAGTCAATCTGGCAAGGGTAATTTGGTCCTGGTTGGCAGGAGGGACTTTGTTTCTGTTGTTATTCAACACAGACAGAAACTAGCTGCCCTCTGTCAGGTGTTCCACCAAGGGCCTCTTGATGCTCCCATGCTCACCATTGAATGTCAGGTAGACAAGGACAGCAACCATAGCCTGAGATGGACATAGGAATCTTGGGCTCAGAACCTGAGCTTAGGGACTTGGTTGACTCCAGAAGCCAAACCACCTAAACTAGTACAGAGACTAGTCAGGTTTAAAGACTTCACTGTGTAGTGAAGAAGGGCAATAATGTCCCTTGAAGTCAGCTAGCCAACCCTGAGATCAGTGTAGCAACAACAGTTATAGTGTGTCCATTAAAATTTCACATGAGGGGGCTGGAGGGATGGCTCAGTGGTTAAGAGCATTGCCTGCTCTTCCAAAGGTCCTGAGTTCAATTCCCGGCAACCACATGGTGGCTCACAACCATCTGTAATGAGGTCTGGTGCCCTCTTCTGGACTGCAGACATACACACAGACAGAATATTGTATGCATAATAAATAAATAAATATTTTAAAAAAAATTTCACATGAGTGATCTAAGACCAACTCAAACTCAATAGTGAGTATTCTCGTAGGGGATTTCATGATAAGCAATAAGTTTGAATACCACTAAAGTATTCCACCAAGGGTCCCTCCTCATAATAATGCTCACGGCCCCGAGCTGATAAGAATTCTAGGTGCTGTTGATCCGAGCTGAGTGACCTTCATCTCTAAGCATTCTCTTGATAAACTCCCCCAGAGAGAAGCATATGACTAGGGATCGGCTTCTGTGGAGACAGAACAACCCCCAGGTCTTCATGCTTCGGTATGGGACATCTCTGAAAGAGAATCCTAGCTCCCTGCAGAATCAGCAGAGGCTGCCCTGTCACAGAAATACAAAGCATTTTCTCAACTAACCCGCTCCTTTCCTCCCCATCACGTTACAGATACACATCCTGAAAAGACTAAACTTTCCGATGGAACTCTGTCTAGACATTTATTTCTGAGCCCATAAATTAGGAGGACAATGTATGCACAGCGACCACATCTCCCTAGACAAATGGACAAGAGTGGAGAGCTGTGGAGCCTTCTGTCTTGGTTTCATCTCCATTTCACCAAATGTAATAACTATCTCAGAAATCGAGATGGACAACCCCGCATGCCTTGTTCAGAACAGATGAGACTATACTACAACCTAGTCAATAAAACGTTATATGCAACTTGCTTCTTCTAACACAACTGGCCATAAAGAGGAAGTGAAGGGCATTTCAACAGCAGAAAGTTAATGCCTTGGTTTCACTCCTGGAGACTGGCCCATGAGAAATGGTTAAGAGGATATTACTGAGGACAAATGACTCTAGAGAAGTCCTTCAACTCCACCAGACTCTTTCCTAACATATTTTTTATTCTTTTTTTAATTTATTATTTTTTATTTATTTTTTTTTCCTAATCAATTTAAAAAGCTTCTTATGACCACACTCAAAACTTTCTTTTTCAAGGGCCTATCTCCTGGGTTACTGAGAACAATTAAATGAGGTTTTGTAACACGGATTCTCTGCATAGTACACACTAAACCTATGTCTAGTATAAATAAGATACTTGCAAATGCAGCTTGGGAACTCTAACAGGTAACAAGAAGTGCAGTTATGATTACAACGTAACACATCTGGTACTAACACGATACATTTTTTTTTTCAGAGCTTTAACCGCATCTCCTTAACAAGAGCAGAAGCTTTCTCTCCCATTTCACTTAACTTCAAAGCAAGTAGTGATTGTTTGCTGTTGGCCAAATGCTATAGTGCTTTCCCTTACCTAGAAGGCAGCAGTCTACTGCAAAATACTATGTCCTCACACTTTGTGACTGCCAGGAAGTTCATCTGCTTCTGTCGTGTCCCTTAAAAGTGACACTGAGCTTTTGTTTTGCATCAAACTGAAAAAGGAGAGAGAGAGAGAGAGAGAGAGAGAGAGAGAGAGAGAGAGAGATCTGCCTTCCCCCAAAGTCACCAGAAGTGTCATCCTGAGGTTTCAAATGCATCCCTCTGCCTGAATGTGTCCCCACCAAAACCCACTTCTAAGTACCCAGTATCTCAGGTTGCTGGTGTGTGTGCCCCCAGATCCATCTGCACCTTATTAAAAGAGGAATTGGGATTGCATCTATCCTACACTAAAACTTTTTAATGGAATAGAAATCCTTTAAGGATTATCTTAAATCTGGGCAATATTGTTAAGTGGAACCTGAATGTAGCCAAATAGCTGCATGGTTAGAAAAAAAAGTCTGTCTTCCTCCTCACAATGATCCCATGAATCAGGGCTTCTGTGTCGCCGATCCACTTCAGTGTTGGCACATGTACTATGAGGATATTAATTGATGGAAATACAAAAACTACTCAGAAATGCCAGTGTGTCTCAAAACAAGAATGGTTTGGAAACTCCATCAGAGTAATCTATCCCACTGAATCTCATCTTTAGGAGGACTTAAATCATGACCACCTTTCAGCTGAATAGAGCTAACTGCTTTCCTTGCTCACACTCTCCCCTGCTCTGGGCCAGGGTCCTGTCCCTGCCGCAGCCAAATGGCTCGCTTTCCCAGAGTTAACTCCACTCTTGTTTCTTCTCATCATGCAATTAGTTCTAGAGCCCGACCCATTTAAGAAACTTGGAAGGACACCCCCCTCAGATGAAAACAAGCCAGAAAATGTGACCGGTCTTTGTGTCTCCGTGCAGGCTGTTTTCAAGGCACGGGTGGCTACACATCTTAAAGCTGTAATCATAATAATTATTTAATGCATTAAGTAGTTTTTGGTGTCTGAGTGACAAGTCTTCACTTTATAGAGAAGATACATTGCCAAATATTCTTTATTCGTTCCTATTACAACATGCTATTTCTTCCCATTAATTATTTGCGTTGACGTTGTGCTGGAAGACACATAAAATGTGCTCAGAAGTTGAGTGCAGATGCCCTTCAATGACAGAGGTTGGGTATCATCTGACTTATACAGCACCTGAAAACATTTCTGGTGAGTTCTACTGTTGGAGGAGGCTGCTTGTTGGTTCCCGGCTACCTGGCTAGCTTAGACCCGAAATAACCACAAAGAAACTGTATTAATTAAATCACTGCTTGGCCCATTAGCTCTAGCTTCTTATTGGCTAACTCTTACATATTATTTTAACCCATTTCTATTAATCTGTATATCACCACGCGGTTGTGGCCTACCAGCAAAGTTTCAGCACATCTGTCTCTGGAAGCTCCATGGCTTTTCTCTGACTCCGCCCTTCTTTCTCCCAGCATTCAGCCTCGCTTTCCCTGCCTACCTAAATTCTGCCTTGCTATAGGTCCAAAGCAGTTTCTTTTTTCATTAATGGTAATCACAACACACAGAGGGGACTCCCACATCATTCTACACCTTTAGTAACTTCTCTATGCTAAAATAATGTGGTTAAAACAATATGCGGGGTCTTTGTGGCTGATTACGTGTGTCTTTTCTGTGTTGTCTCAGTTTTTACACAAGGTGCACACTGGCTAACCTTAAAGAACTAAGAAGGAACTACAATGTTAAAACAGTAACAAGGCAGGGAAATAGCCACATTTGCAAACTAAATTCAGAAGTGTTACCAAGTCCATGCCATATAGGTGGTCACTTTTTAGGTCAAGGAAAGGCTTCAGAGCGCTCAGACGCTGTTTATCACAAGGTGTAAACAGTACAGTTGTGTGAACATACAGGGGCTCCTGAGAAGGGTCCAAGCTAAGGAGCAGGACTCTTCTGGTTCCTCAGACCGAAAGCTGAGATAAACAGTTCATTTGACTTGCCCACCGTGCAGCTGTCCAAGGTACCGTTTCTGTCTTCTCCTTTTCCCACAAGCTTCAATATGGATATCACAATAAACACCAGTGCTTCTAAATAACTAGACTTGAAATATTCTGACCACATTGAGTGATAATTAAATACATAGTCAGGAATACCTCCGTTATAATTTCAGCTTCACAACTTACTGACAATATGATCAAAATACTAGATCTAATCCTCAGTTTTTCCTTCTTTGAAATGGGAGGGGCCATAGCACTTCCAATTTCACAGGCTTAGTTAAGGATAAATGAGATAATGGGTAATCATTAAACAAACACAGCCCACAGAAAAGGTTCAATCATTGCATTATTTTAGCCAATATTTGACTGCCTAGAAATCCAGCCCACTACCCAAACATATCAGGGGCAAAAACATCATTGGTATTTTCTTCCCTGACCACATTTGCAAGGGCAGTTGAGGAAGTGAGGAGGCAAACACCTCTAAGATAGAACTAAGAGACTGAATACGTTCCAGTCCTTGCTTTGTCAATAACTGGGTGAGTTCATGGAACTGACAGGTCTTTCCCTAGGCTTCACATTCTTCCTAGATAAACCAGGAGTGAAATATCACATATGCGCTCCAGCAAATAATGTAGATAAGTATATGATATCTATTATAGCACACTGAAGCTACAGAATGATGAGAGGGTGCGCTAATAATAGCATAAAACCTACAACAAATAAAAAGCAATCAAAGCAACGGTCTATAGGATACTATTCATATGGTCTATAGGATGCTATTCATATGGTCTATAGGATGCTATTCATGTGGTCTATAGGATGCTATTCATAGGTTTATAGGATGCTATTCATATGGTCTATAGGATGCTATTCATATGGTCTATAGGATGCTATTCATATGGTCTATAGGATGCTATTCATAGGTCTATAGGATGCTATTCATATGGTCTATAGGATGCTATTCATATGGTCTATAGGATGCTATTCATATGGTCTATAGGATGCTATTTGTATGGTCTATAGGATGCTATTCATATGGTCTATAGGATGCTATTCACATGGTCTATAAGATGCTATTCACATGGTCTATAGGATGCTATTCACATGGTCTATAGGATGCTATTTATATGGTCTATAGGATGCTATTCATATGGTCTATAGGATGCTATTCATATGGTCTATAGGATGTTATTAATATGGTCTATAGGATGCTATTTATATGGTCTATAGGATGCTATTCATACCTGGAGTCAGACCCTCATCCTCCCACCTCCCTAGATGAATAAAAACATCAGTTCAACTGAAATAGAGATTCTTTGTTGAAGTCCTTTGTGGTATGAATTATAATTGCCTGTCCATGTTTGGCCACAATAATCTGCAGTGGTGGACCTTCATTCTTACTCCAAGTCATTAACACAATTGCTGTGTGGGATTGTCACAATCAAATCTGTCTTGTCTCATTCATCTTTGTGTTCCAATGATCAGCGGCGTTATATGAAGTATTTTATGTGATGGTCGAATCACTGTGTAAAGAGAGAAGGAGAGGAAGGGAGAGCAAACAGACAAGAAAGCTGGCTCATGTCCAGTTCTCTTCCTGAGCAACACGCTCTAAGCCGCATGACATGGAACTCGATCCTATATGATTTATTTGTGAAAGATGGATAATGATATATCATCTCTTGATATAGAAAACTGGAAGAAATAAAATCTTATTTTAAAGACTAAACATGGGAGCTACTAACATCTTGTCAGTACAAAGGAGGGGTCAAACCAGGGTCCTAGGTCTTAGTCTTCACAAGGACTTCTGATTCACTCTGGGATCCAAAACCCTCTGGAGTATATAAGTCGGCCTGAGCTGACTAGGCAGGGAGCTTCAAAACTACACTTGTCTCTCTCTACCCAACATAGGGATTGCAAGTGTGCCTTTAGGCTTAGCTTCAATCAGTGTGTTCTTCAAATTAAACTTGGGTCCTTCCTCATGCTTTAATAGAAATCACTTTTCCAGCTGAACTATCTTTCAATCTTTTATTTTTAATTGAAAAAAGTGTATATATTTGACAGAAACAGCATGATCTTTTGATATATGCATCTACTGCAGAAAAGTTAAGTCAGTCTAATAACATACATATTGCTTTGCATATATATATGCAAAATGTGACAATATAATCTACTGAAAATATGACACCCATACATATACACATGTACACAGAACATATATGCATATATACACACACACAAACCTATACACATATACATATAAAAATTTAGAAATCTTACTCTTTAGTGATTTTTCAGAATATAGTATCTTGTTAAATATGGCCCTCAAGTTGTAGTGAAACCTTACATTATTTGACAATATCTCCCCAAACCTCCCTTCTCCAGTCTCTCAGTAATGGCTACTTAGATTTTTGTCAGCTTGATCCAAATTGGTCATAAAGGGTTTTTTTTTCTAATTTGGCAAGAGTAGATTCATCTGGAAAGAGGAAACATCAATTGAGAAAACACTTCGCAGGATTAGCCTGCAGGCAAGTATGCGGGGTGTTTTCTTGATTAATGATAGATGTAGGAAGGCCCAGCCCACTGAGGGCAAGGTGGTCCTGGGTTGTATAAAATTTTAATCTGAGCAAGCAATGGAAAGCAGGTCCATGAGCAACAGTTCCCCTGATGGCTGTTTCAGTTCCTGACTCCATGTTTTTGAGTTCTGGCCTGACTTCCCTCAGTGATTGCTGTGACCAGGATAAGCAGGCCAAAGAAACCCTTTCATGCACGTGTGTGTGTGTGTGTGTGTGTGTGTGTGTGTGTGTGTGTGACATTTTCAACCAGTTCATCTTCTGGTGTGCAATTAGGTTGAGTCCATCCACATCTTATATAATGTTAATTATTGTTAGCAATGAGTGTTTAGTTTTCAGGTACAATTGGCAGTGTCCTTGTCGTACTGATTTCATGTCCTTTCACCGTATGTACAAATATGGTTCTATTTTAACAAATTTAAAACCCTCCATATCATTTCCCTAGAATTTGTATTAATTTACACTCCCGCTAACAGTACCTAATTGCTCCTCTTCCTAAAATCCTCTCTAAAACTAAGCTCCTGGTGTGTGTGTGTGTGTGTTCTGTAACAGCCATTGTGTGCGTGATTAGTGCTAAATCTGTCACTACCTTTAAGAATAGGAGAAGTCTTCTCAATTTATTTTACAAAGCTAAGATTGTCCTGATATTAAAACCAAACAAACACAACACTTTAAAAAAATAGATCTGTGCACCATTATTCCTCATAAACATAAATGTAAAAATCTTTAACAAAATATTAGCAAATAGAATCTAGTAGAATACAAAAAAATTATAAACTATGACCAAATGAGTTTTATTACAGGAACACAAACTAGTTCAATACTAGAAAAATCAATCAATGCGGTGCACTATATTAACAGAATAAAGAAGAAAATTATACAATCATATCAGTCAAAGCATAAAATGCATTTTATAAAATTGAACATCTATCCAGAAAGTCTTATAGGAATATGGAGAAATTTCTTCAATTTCCAAAACAAAGCCACAAAGCGTTTCAGTTAAATTATAATAGCTGATAAAATAAATAAATAAATGTGGTTCCTGCTAAGATTAAGATCAAGGATGTCCATTGTTACCAATCAGTATGTTAAACACAGTAGCTGTGGTGAGAACAATCTGAAAAGGCAAGTTGTGCAGACCAGAAAGGATAAAATAAAATCTGTCCTAATTTCAAGATGACATAAATATCTATATAGAAAATTCAAATAGATCTACAAATAAAATAAAGTAGAACTAACAAGTTGCAAAAGGTAAAAAATATCGATTATGTCCTACACAGCAACATTATGTGGACATCAAAATTTTAAACATGATGTGATTTATGATTCTTATCACCTAGAAAAGTGAAGCTCTTGGGAAAGATAAAACATAATTTTCACACTGAAAACTAAGTGAAAGTGGTAAAGAAATCAAGCAAGATATAAAAGAACAACATGTCATACCCATGGGAGAAGTAGTGAAGATCTCAGATGCCTCCAAAATGATATGTGGCTTAACACAATTCTTATCAAAGCCTCTGAAAGGTTCTTACAGCTATAGGCATGATTATCCTAAAACTTAAATAGAAGGCTAACCAAAGTAAAATGGATAAAAACAAGTATTAAATAGAATAAGAAAGGTGTAATAAATAACTAATCCACCTAATTTGAAGACTAACATAGCTGGAGTAATCAGTAGCACGCAATAGTAGTGGAAGGAACTTAGACTCATAGAGAACAGAGAATTCATGAATAGAGAGCCTACATGTTTGTCAAACTAATTTTTCAAAATGGCACAAAGACGATTCATGGGAGAAAAGGTATGCTTTTCAATGTTTGAAACTGAGGCAATTAAACACTCACTCATACAGAATAAAATACTAAAAAGCATTATAAATTTCCTTATTAAAAATTTAGCTAAAATGGATCACAAATGTTAGGTTAACTACAAAGCTATAGGAAAAAAATGTGTGAGGATATCTTTAGGATACAAGTTCAGGGAAAATTATTCCTACCCTTGAAGCAAAAAACATAGTCCATAAGCAAAAATAATAAATTGAACTTGATGAGAATTAATATTTACTTTGTGAAATGTATATTTAAAGGGTAACAGAAACATTAAAAGTGGGCAAAAATACTTATACATAATATATATGGCCAAGGATTGCTATCTAACGCCAAAAGGACACTCAAGATTCAATAATAAAATATAAATATGCTCAAAAACTCCACTTAGGAAATGGGCAAGATACATGAGCAGACATTTCAATGACACATACATAGAAGTTGCAGATACACTCATGAAAATATTGTGTTACATCAGAGAGAAGTCTATAACGTGAAATTATTACACACTGCAAAACTGTCTTGTCTTCACCTAAAACACCATCAACAGTATCAATGCTGGCAAAGGTGTGGTGAAACTGAACTACTCTCACGTTGCTGGTGGGAATCGAAAGCCGGAGTCACTCTGAGTAGCTTCTTCCTAAAGTGATGGAGGTGAGGTGAGCTGAGATTATAGCTCAGGTGGTAGAGCGCTTGCCTGGCATGCTGGGTTCTCTCTCCCCCCAGCACTGCATAAACAGGGTCTGGTGGTCTGTGCCTGTAATCCTAGCACTAGGAGATGGAAGCAAGGAAATCAGAAGTGCAAGGTCATTCTCAACTCAAATAATAATAATAATAATAATAATAATAATAATAATAATAATAATAATGGCGATGACAAGGCAGCCCACTAACTACCATACTGTAGGGGTTTGAATGAGACTCTCTTCTATAGGCTTCCATATTTGAGCACTTATTCCTCAGTAGGCTATGCTGTTTGGGGAAGTTTAGGAGGTTTGGTCTTGCTCGAGGAAGTCCATCCCTGGGGACAGGCTTTGGGAGTTTAAGGTCTCACCCAGCATGCAGTTCACTCTCTCTGCCTCTCTGCATTGTACTTGCATTTGAAGACGTGAGCGTTCAGCTTCCTGTTCCTTCCACAATGCCTGCTACTTACTGCCATGCTTCCCGGCCTTGATGGACTGATAGCCCCTTGGAATCACAACCCCAAGCAAACTCTTTCTTCTGCAAATTTCCTTGTTTCTGGTGGTTTAGCAGCAGAAAAGAAACTAAGGCAACTACTGAGCATTTGTTCCAGAAAAAATACAGATGTCTGTTCACACAAAAGCATGTGTGTTCATACCACCTGTGTTTATAACAGCCTCAGACTGGAAACTGGCTTTAAAGACTGGATGTTTACAAAAGTTAACATCTATGGTACATCTTACTATGAAATATTACTTATCAGTAAGAGAGAACATGCCGTTCATACACATAACAACTTCAGTGTGTCTACAGATAACTGAGTGGGATGAAAGTCTATCGGTGACTGTACCTTTAAAACACTCTTGACTCTAGAATGACAGAACTGAAAGTGATAGAGACAAGAGAGAGCCAGTTTGGCTCTAAAGGGTAACACTTAACTAAAGGGTAACACTTAAAACCCTCGAGAGGAAGGAAATGCTCTGTGTCTTGACTATCAGTGTGACTATCCTGACACTGCACTTAATCTTCCAGTATTTGCATTGGTGGAAACTGTCAAGGGTACAGGGGGTCTGCGTGTACTATTTCTCACACATACATGTGGATACACAATCTTAGAAAAGAATCCACTACTGCTGCTTTGCCAAACCAGCTTAATTCCTTACTACATTCTAAACCTTATTCTTAGACCCACAGGTAACTATAGCTACCCCCTCCCTCGTCCCAGAAGCCCCTCTTTACAGCATCACAGAGAATCACAGTGGACACAAGGGACCACTGAAATCAATGGACCATAGGGAGTCCAGCTCCAAAAGATACGTCTACATCACAGCTCCTGCATCTATGGTTCTGAGAACGTGGAGGAAGAGGAGGCAAAAGATGGTAAAAGCCAGAATACACGGAAGTCTGCTGGGAAAAAAACCTCTCCTAGAAACTGCTACATAAACCAAAACCGAACAATGGCAATCTCCGTGGACATACTAACACGGGAGAAGGGAGTGTTCCTGGGGTCCCACCCTAGACAAAGAACTACAGGCAGTTAATGATTGCTGGGAGAAGGAGAGTTATCCACCCCCAGGCCCCTCATTACCTGTCCAATGCAGAGTGATCGATCAGTACGGAAAAAATATACACACCACCAACAAAAATAGACTCGTCAGATTGTATTTATACACATTTGTATACACACACTCATATGCATATAACAAGGTCAAAAAGAGACTATCAACTTGGAGGGGTCAGAGGAGGTCAAGAGGAGGTAGTTGGGAGGGGGTGGAGGGAGAAAAAAAAGAAAGGAATACTGTAATTTGATTTCAATTAAAAAAAATCTTAAAAAATAGCCAGACATACCTTTAATCCCAGTACTCAGGATTTAATATATATATATATATACATATACATATATATAATGAATTTTTAAACAAATCTCTACACATAGGCATGAATTATTCTGAGGATTCAGGTAAAAAAAAAAGTCTCCACTAACAGGCTGATAAGAAAGTCACTTTTTGTGTCAAACACCAGTCTCAGTAATGTAGGTGTGATACAGTAAAAATATAACTAGAATCTGAATCAAAGCCTTGGACCCAGGTCCCAATGTGACACTTACTAGATGTATGGTCCTTAGTAAGTCACATAAATTCCAAACTTCACTTTTCCATCTTTAAAATGGGAGCAGTAAGGACTGGAGAGCGGGCTCGGCGGTTAAGAGTACTTAGCTACTTCTGCAGGAGACCTGAACACACAGAACCCATACGGGTGGCTCAAGAACACCAGTTGCTCCGGTTTCAATGGATCTTAGGCCCTATTCTGGCCTCTATAGGCACCTGCACATAAATTCACACAGGCACATACATGCACATGTACACACACACACACACACACACACACATGCATGCACTCTCACACACACAATATTAATAAAGAAATATTTTCAGTTAAAATAAAATAAAACGGGAGCAGTAATATTTTCCCTGCTCCCTCACATATCCCCCGGAAGCCCTGATGAATGTGCGATTCCACCGAGGAGCAGCCCCCGGCCTCATTCATCTATGTGACACTCCTGCCAGCTGAGGACCAGCAGGAGCAGGTATCCCATAATAGCTACTGAATGAAGAATAGTTTTAGGAAGGAGATGTAAAATGAAAGCCATTAATTAAGTGTGGTACTAAATCCTCCTGCTCAGCCAGCAAAGGGTGATGCTGTCATCTAGAGCCAGCTGCAGATGAGATCACGTATTCTTTGGGAAGAGACCCTCAACACTGACCGTTTTGCCCAATCTCTTTATTAAAAAAAAAAAATACAGAAATGGCAGAACGACTCACTGCGTCATCATATAGTATGGCTTTATCTGATAAATTCTTTCTGTGGCAAGTTTTACAGGCTTATTTATCCTGTAAATAATTCGAGAATTGTTCTAGCATGAGGGGGTAGGTACTGTATGGCTTGTTATCTAGATTTCGGGCCAATGAATTCAAGTCACTCTGAGAGAATAGGAAGTGTCTAGTTATATGACTACTAATACTACATTAGGGCACAATCCTTAGGGCAGACTTTTTAGAGATAACACTTGAAGGTTCTCAGATACTTGAAAGCTATAAATGGTAAGTATCATATATTACTACCTCCCGGCAGAGTCTGGGTCCGTACCTGTTCAATAAACATAGAACCATGTCTGCAGATATATATATATATATATATATATATATATATATATATATGTGTGTGTGTGTGTGTGTGTGTGTGTGTGTGTGTGTATACGTATATATATATATATGTATGTATGTATGTGTATATATATATGTTGTCTTGTTTTGTTTTGTTTTATTTATTTATTTATTATGTATACAATATTCTGTCTATGTGTATGCCTACAGGCCAGAAGAGGGTACCAGACCCCATTACAGATGGTTGTGAGCCATCATGTGGTTGCTGGGAATTGAACTCAGGACCTTTGGAAGAGCAGGCAATGCTCTTAACCTCTGAGCCATCTCTCCAGCCCTTGTTTTGTTTTTGAGACAAGGTTTCACTATGTGTCCCTGGCTGGCCTAGAACTCACTGTGTAGACCAGGCTAGCCTCTACCACATGGAGAGCTGCCTGCCCAGCTTCCTGAGTGCTGGGAGGGAGTCAAGGTGAATGCCAGCATGCCCACTGGGGTAAATATGACTTGCAAAGTGGAACAAAGATAATAAAATATCTCTTTAACTGGTGCACGCCTCGTGGTCCCGACTTCTTTGCTCATGTTCTCCCTCCTTCTGCTCCTCATTGGGACCTTGGGAGCTCAGTCCAGTGCTCCTGTGTGGGTCTCTGTCTCTATCTCTATCCATCACCAGATGAAGATTCTATGATGATATGCAAGATATTCGTCAGTATTGCTCTACGATAGGGTCATTTCAGGTTCCCAGTCCTCAGCTGCCCAAGGCCAGCTGGACTGTGACTGAAAAAGCATGAGATAAAACTGGACTCTCTGAACATGGCGAACAATGAGGGCTGATGAGACACCAAGGACAATGGCACGGGGTTTTGATCCTACTTAATGTGCTGGCTTTGTGGGAGCCTAGCCAGTTTGGATGTTCACCTTCCTAGATATGGACGGAGGGGGGAGGACCTAGGACTTACCACAGGCAGGGAACCCGGACTGCTCTGTGAACTGGAGAGGGAGGGGGAGAGGAGTGGGGGGAGGGGGAGAAGGGTGGGAGGAGGGAGAGAAGGGTGGGAGGAGGGGGAGGGAAATGGGAGGCTGGGAGGAGGTGGAAACTTGTTTTTTTTGTTTATGTTTTTTTTCTTCTTTTCTCAATAAAAAAAAAGAAAAAAAATATAACTGGTGAAGGTTATTTCAACGTATGAAATCCAAGAGCAATTGGGTTTTTAGAGCTTTATTTAATTGTAGAAATCCAGGCAACAAATAAACAATGAATCGTACTTCTGAAAAGAAACACTTTTGTAGTGCTCTGTGATAGGAAAGTCTCAGCGATAGGAAAGTCTCAGCATGTATATTTCAAATGTATAAACTTGGAAATATTCAGCGTTAATTTATTTTTAAAGCTATATGAGTCAAATCACTGTCACTGTTTACTTTTTTAACATTCAATTCAGGAAATCTTGTGATTCGCTTAGAGATGACTCATTTGGACCCTCTGCCTACCTCCGCTGATACCTACTAAAGGCTCCCTCACCCAGCAGTCCCGGAGCCTTGGGGGAGCCCTGCTGTGCGGCAACCCACTGTGTTCTCTGGCCGCAATTGCTAAAATCAAAAGCAGCCTGTGTTACCTTTTGCTCCTAAATCTGAACTAGAGGCAGGAAAAGCTACGTGGCCTGTCCCAACCATGTGACGAAGAGTCAAATATTTGAGAGGGCAGTCCTGTGCCAGACCACGTGCCTCTCTTCTAGCCTGAACTTCTGCTCCAGGTTTCCTTTTCCCCTCATATCCTGAGGGTCTGTGCTGAGTTCTAATTTATCAATGTCCAGATTAAGGTGAGGTTAAAGGACAATTAATAAAACTCGGTGACAGATACTGGGGTTCAACCAGAAGATCTGAAAAGCAAAACAGCCAGCCACTGGCTCTTACCTCGACCTCAGTCTGAAATGGTGATCCTGCCTCCAGGATCTCAGAATGAGACTGAGACCATGAGCTGTCTTCTCCCGTTTTATAATCCTGTCTAGGGCTGGGATTAAAAGCGTGCACCACTGGGATTAAAGGCATGCACCACTGGGATTAAAGGCATGCACTGCCCAGTTTCTATGGCAAACTAATGTGGCTACTGGGATTAAAGGTGTGTGTCATCACTGCTTGGTCTGTAAGGCTGACCAGTGGGGCTGTTTTACTCTCTGATCCTCAGGCAAGCTTTGTTTATTTATTAAACTACAAATAAAGTTATTTACTTAATAAAATAAAAATGAAATTATTAATTTATTAAAATACAAATGAAATGCCACTACATGAGGTGACCAGAGTTGAATAAATTGGCAGCCTACAATATAGGGCACCCATTGTCTGCCCTATAAGCTGTACATCATCTTTTTTCTTATATTTTTATTACGTTATTGTGCATGTGTGAGAGAGACATAGACAGAGACACACACAGAGAGACAGAGAGATATGGAATGTGTGTCAGGATAGCTTTATAGAGTTGGTTCTCTCCTTACACCATGTGACTAAATTCAGACCATCAGGCTTGGCAGCCAGCACCTTTATCAGATGAGCCATCTAGCTGATTCTGTATACCCTAGTTTTCGTAATTCAGTCTAAAGTATATTGTGCAGCCAAAGAAAACTATTTCATATTAACGCAAATTAAGCATGTTTAACTTAAAAATCTTTGAGCACCAACATGGTACCACAGGTGGAAAATTCCACACTTAAACCCATCCATCACAGACTCCCTAAAAAGACTGTGTAAGATTACTTTCAGGATATGTGTATATAACATATGCAAAGCAAAAATGAATTTCAATTTTATGTTTAGACAGGTAGATCTCATTTGAAAATAAATGCCCTAAAATTCCAAAATTGACACACCAAACATTTCTGGCCTCAAGCACTTGAAATAAGAGCTGCTCAACCTAAGCAAATTACCTCCATTGTATTTTATTTTTAACTAATTAATTTATTTTTAAACAACCTTTTCTCATTTTACATACCTATTCAAGTTCCCACTCCCTCTCCTCCTCCTGCTCCTCCCACCTTCCCCCCACTCCACTTCCCATCCAGCCTTCAGAGATGATACAGCTTCCCGTGGGGAGTCAACAAAGTCTGACACATCACTCTGAGGCAGGACCAAGGCCCTCCCCCTATAATTAGGCTGAGCAAGTTATCCCTCCAAAAAGAATGGGCTCCAAAAAGCCAGTTCAAGCACTAGGGATAAATCCTGATCCCACAGCCAGTGTGGCCCCACAGACTGCCCAAGCCACACAACTGTCATCCACATTCAGAGGACCTAGCTTGGTCCTATACAGGTTTCCCCCACTATCAGTCCGGAATCAGTGAGCTCCCACTAGCTCAGACCAACTGTTTCTGTGGATATCGTGATCTTGACCCTTTTGCTCATACTATTGCTTGTCCTTGGACTCCAGGGGCTCAGCCCAGTGCTTTGCTGTGGGTCTCTGCCTCTGTTTCCACCAATTGATGGATGAAGGTTCTATGATGACATTTATTGATGACAGGTAGTCATCAATCTGATTACAGGGGAAGACCACTTCAGGCACCTTCTCCACTATTGCTTAGGGTCTTAGCTGGGGTCCTCCTTCTGGATTCCTGGAAATTTCCCTGGCGCCAAGCTTCTCACTAGACCCATAATGGCTCCCACAGGCAAGATATCTCTTTCCTTGTTCTCTTTTTCTGTCCTTTTCCCATCCTGACCATCCCATTCCCACATTGTTCTTCTCTTCCCTCCCCTCATCCCCTCCCCCTCTCCTTCTGCCTCCCTTTTCCCCCCAACACTCACTCCCAATATTCTCAGGAGATCTTGCCTATTTTCCCTTCCCAGGGGGATCTGTGTATGTCTCTCTTAGGGTTCTCCTTGTTACCTAGTTTCTTTGGGGTCAACCACAGGCTGGTTATCCTTTGCTTTATCTCTAATATCCACTTCTGAGTGAGCACATACCGTGTTTGTCTTTCTGGGTCTAAGTTACCTCATTCAGGATGGTCTTTTCTAGTTCCATCCATTTTCATGCAAATTGCATGATGTCATTGTTTTTTTTTTTTTTTTACTGCTGAGTAGTACTCCATTGTGTAAATGTACCACAGTTTCTTTATCCAGTCTTTGGTTGAGGGGCGTCTGGATGGTTTCTAGGTTCTGGCTACAAACAGTGCTGCTATGATTGAGCAAATGTCCTTGTGATATGAGTGTGCATCCTCTGGGTATATGTCCAACACATCACTGCCACAGTCCAGGTTTATATTTATATCTTTTAACTTAAATAAAGAGTGTTCAATTGTTCATTGCTAAATTATACCATGTTGTTTGAGTCCTAACATCGGTATTTTATGGTGAACCCTGATTTTCTGTTCAGTACATTGACTCTACTTTCTAAAGCTTTGATGAGCAGCCCTCTAGCCTGGAGCAGAGACTTGATTGAAGGCATTATACAAAGGAGAATCAACAGTTCTGTGACTCGCCACTGGAAGCTTCTTGGCAAGGCAGCATCCTGCAGCATCAACTAACAAAATGCTCAATACTGCATATGCAAACAGCAATGCTGGGCCCACCTCAGGTGGCAGGTTCTGAACGGGATGTGAAAACGGAGAAACAAAAGCAGACGAGCAAAGAGTGTGTCCCTAAGTCATCAGAATTAATCTAAAACATGAGTTTCATACTTAGAAGATGCATTTCTTTTTTTTAGAAAAAGGAAACTGGGTGGTGGTGGCACATGTCTTTAATTCCAGCCACTCAGGAGGCAGAGGCAGGGGGATTTCTGTGAGTTCGAGGTCAGCCTGGTCTACAAAGAGAGTTCCAGGACAGCCAGGGTTTTATACAGAGAAACCCTGTCTCAAAAAAACAAAAAGAAAAGAAAAGAAGAAAAGATAGAACTATCAGATGTCCCAATAATTTCTAAAGAACATGAGATCACTATATCAAAGAGATATATTGTTAGTTCTTCTATGTTAACTGCAACAATATTAACAGTCAAACAGGGCATCCATCTCAGTATCCACCAATAGATGAGCAGATAGAGAAATCGTGGTCGATACACAAATAGTTCATGGTGTACGTAAACACACTATTCAGCTCAGGAAGTTCTATGGTCTTATACAGATGAACCTAGGGGGGACCATTTTAAGAGAAATAAGTTTCACACAGAAAAACAAAACTGCATGTTCACACTAATATATGAAATCTTAAAAAGTCAAAGTTATGGGATCAGAAGGGCAGAATGATGGTTGCCAGGGTTGAAAGAGTAGCAGCTTGGAAGGTTTGGGGAAATCTAGTCAAAGGTTACAAACTTTCAGTTGGAAAAGGTAAACTCAGGCTTCCATTGTACCACAGTGGCTCAATATTCTTAACACACGCAGAGTGAGTTAACAGTTATGTTAGTGAGCTCCATCCAGCCATTCCATTGCACACACCTTTCAAGCTAACATGCTGCACATTGCAAGTATATACAATTTTTGTCAATTGAAATATTTTTTTAAAAAAAATTTCAGATTAGCAACATGGCTCACATCAGGTAAAGGTGCTTTCCTCAAGCCCCAACAGCCTGAGTTCAATCCCTAAACCCACCTAGGAAAGAAGTAACCCCTTCATGTTGTCCTCTGACCTCCACAGGCCTGCACACATGCATACTAAATAAATAAATGTCCTT